>NC_139651.1:8380370-8495370 GCF_964638095.1 Poromitra crassiceps | reverse complement strand
TGGTTGGCATGGCAATAAATTGCAATTAAATCAATGTATTACTAATTTGTATGTAAGCGTCACAATTTTCATTCAGCCTTTACTTCTACACATTCCCTTTCGGTTTAAGGAGTTTGAGCACCAAGCAGGTTTAAAGTAGCTGGTAAGTCACCCACATTTCAAACAGTTGTGCTATTGTTACGATTACGTTACATGATGCAATGAATGAATGAAAGTCCTGATTTGTGGGGTCTTTTGGGGTCTCATCGAAGAGGCGGATAGCAGTTGGGTAGAAGCTGTCCCTGTGACGAGAGGTTCTGGTACTGCAAGACATAAGGCTGGCTTTACACGGTGAAACTTGCACGTAACTAGTTGCAGGTTGCAAGTTGCATGCAACCCAATTTCCATGCAACTTCACAGTTACACAAAGCAATTCAAAAATAATCAAGTCTCGTGCAACTTGGCAGTTTCTTCCAGCAAAACTAGCTAGCTAGATTGGTCATTTTTCATCTATTGTATGGTTTTCTTCTTTTTTCAAGTGAGAATTGTCATTCTGCATCTTTGTATCGTATTTCATATCGTTTTCTCGCTGGAAAATATCAATTCGGACTTGGAGGTGTTGTATCGGTTTTTCTTCTGGCTGGTTGGCTAGCTAGCTAGCTACTTTGTTAGATAAAATATGGCTGTCCCGGGCCCCGAGAATAGGAAGAGAGCTATTAGTGCATTAATACTCATGGATATGTTGGAGGAGGAGGAGGAAAAAACACAACATGAAAAAAAAGTTAAACGTATGTGGGTGAAGGGACTGGCTACTTAAAAGACATACCAGTGGATCGTTTCACACTCTTTTCAAAGAGCTTGATCCAATGAGCCTCCGGTGAGTGCATTGTTATTATTTTTCTCAAATTTATTGATTGATTAAAGGAAAATAAATAAATAAATAGCTCGTTGTTGCCACCTTGTGACAACAGTATGAAATTGTAGCTTCATATATAGATAACTGATTATCATTAAAACATAGCATAGCATTGAACAGTTATGTGATCACTATACTTCACAACATGTTAAAATTATTATTTTTAACCCATGTAGATCCTGGCTCCGCATGGATCAGAATACATTCAATGCTCTGGGATGCTCATTAAATATGTGAAGTTTGGTGCACGTGTGAGCATGTAGGGCCAAGTTACAAACCACTTTCTGTGTTGCCAGTAGGGGGCGCTCTGCCTATAACTCTAAATGGTCATCTAGATGTCTTCAGGCTGGGATGCTCATCAAACATGTGAAGTTTGGTGCACGTGTGAGCATGTAGGGCCAAGTTACAAACCACTTTCTGTGTTGCCAGTAGGGGGCGCTATGACTATAAATGGATATTGACACATAGATGGCTTGAGGCATGGACACTTATCATGCATGACAAGTTTGGAGCAGATTGGACAATCTACAATGGAGTTACTCCAACTTCCTGTGTGGCCAGTAGGGGGCGCTCTGCCGATAACTCCAAATGGTCATCTAGATGTCTTCAGGCTGGGATGCTCATCAAACATGTGGATTTTGGTGCGCGTGGGACCATGTCCGGCCGAGTTACAAACCACTTTCTGTGTTGCCAGTAGGGGGCGCTATGACTATAAATGGATATTGACATAATGAGGTCTTCTGAGACTGCGCACTGATTCAGACAGCCAGAGCCTATGTGATCAGCTGACTGGTTATCTGCATTTTGATTGGCTGTTGCATGAAACTAGTTCCACAAAGTTGAGAGCTTTGCAACTGTTGCGGCTGAGTTTCACAGAAGTTTCAAGTGAGTTGCAGAAGGGTTTATACCATGCAATTCATTTGCAACTTGGTTTCACCTAAGTTTCATGCAACTAAAGTTGCGTGCAAGTTTCACCGTGTAAAGCCAGCCGGCTGGCTTTACACGGTTTTGGCAACAGTTGCAAAGCTCTCAACTTTGTGGAACTAGTTTCATGCAACAGCCAATCAAAATGCAGATAACCAGTCAGCTGATCACATAGGCTCTGGCTGTCTGAATCAGTGCGCAGTCTCAGAAGACCTCATTATGTCAATATCCATTTATAGTCATAGCGCCCCCTACTGGCAACACAGAAAGTGGTTTGTAACTCGGCCGGACATGGTCCCACGCGCACCAAAATCCACATGTTTGATGAGCATCCCAGCCTGAAGACATCTAGATGACCATTTGGAGTTATCGGCAGAGCGCCCCCTACTGGCCACACAGGAAGTTGGAGTAACTCCATTGTAGATTGTCCAATCTGCTCCAAACTTGTCATGCATGATAAGTGTCCATGCCTCAAGCCATCTATGTGTCAATATCCATTTATAGTCATAGCGCCCCCTACTGGCAACACAGAAAGTGGTTTGTAACTTGGCCCTACATGCTCACACGTGCACCAAACTTCACATGTTTGATGAGCATCCCAGCCTGAAGACATCTAGATGACCATTTAGAGTTATAGGCAGAGCGCCCCCTACTGGCAACACAGAAAGTGGTTTGTAACTTGGCCCTACATGCTCACACGTGCACCAAACTTCACATATTTAATGAGCATCCCAGAGCATTGAATGTATTCTGATCCATGCGGAGCCAGGATCTACATGGGTTAAAAATAATAATTTTAACATGTTGTGAAGTATAGTGATCACATAACTGTTCAATGCTATGCTATGTTTTAATGATAATCAGTTATCTATATATGAAGCTACAATTTCATACTGTTGTCACAAGGTGGCAACAACGAGCTATTTATTTATTTATTTTCCTTTAATCAATCAATAAATTTGAGAAAAATAATAACAATGCACTCACCGGAGGCTCATTGGATCAAGCTCTTTGAAAAGAGTGTGAAACGATCCACTGGTATGTCTTTTAAGTAGCCAGTCCCTTCACCCACATACGTTTAACTTTTTTTTCATGTTGTGTTTTTTCCTCCTCCTCCTCCAACATATCCATGAGTATTAATGCACTAATAGCTCTCTTCCTATTCTCGGGGCCCGGGACAGCCATATTTTATCTAACAAAGTAGCTAGCTAGCTAGCCAACCAGCCAGAAGAAAAACCGATACAACACCTCCAAGTCCGAATTGATATTTTCCAGCGAGAAAACGATATGAAATACGATACAAAGATGCAGAATGACAATTCTCACTTGAAAAAAGAAGAAAACCATACAATAGATGAAAAATGACCAATCTAGCTAGCTAGTTTTGCTGGAAGAAACTGCCAAGTTGCACGAGACTTGATTATTTTTGAATTGCTTTGTGTAACTGTGAAGTTGCATGGAAATTGGGTTGCATGCAACTTGCAACCTGCAACTAGTTGCGTGCAAGTTTCACCGTGTAAAGCCAGCCTAAGAATTCTAACTTTATTTTCAGAATTCTGACATCAACTCAGAACTCAAATACATTTTCCACATGTGGCCCTAATCCTCTCCGGCAGTTCCCCCCCTCCGTCCTCTCTCTCCAGGCGACCATTTGAATTCCAGGCGACCCCACATTGGCCAAGGTTGGGAACCACTGCCCTAAAGTAGAGTTTTTGTATTTACAGTTGTTTTACACATTGTTACACACTTGAACCTCATATTCAGTCCCACTATTGGCTCTGCTTGATCCACGATAGTGTTGCACACTTACCCTTCGAGAATACAAACTTCATCGTGTCATGTTTACTACCCCAAAGAGTCTATACCCAAAGTACCAAAAACTAATGACAATGTTGCACACAAGTGAACTATTGCTTTAAATGCCAACTCATACCTGAAGTCAAGGCTAAAATGTGCAGCTGTTAAGAGTTGCACAATGTCAGAGAAGCAGGCTGATGGAGACAACCAGACCAGGGATGTTATTTGGAGTAAATGTACGTCAGAAGAGTAGTCACTATTCTTTTGATGACAATGATTTATTAACATGAGCAATGATATATTTACATGTGACCAATGATTATGAATAACAGATTATGAATGTTCAATGGTTATGAAAAGTTCAAAGTCTTTGGCGATTAGACTCCATCACGACTCTGAGACGTCATGCTGACGTCATCGTGAGACGTCGTGCTGATTATGAAGGGGGTAGTGAAGCCGTGAGTAGAATAGGATATCCCCCCGTGGAGTCTAGACCTGGTGGTGGTGATCTAGAAGGCTTCTGGAGATCTCCGACCTGGAGGAGGGTTGCAGCAGCACTGAAATGACAGCAGATAAGAGTATGAGAAGGGAACAGCTCTTAAAGGTTGCCGCTAAAGCTGCGATTGGCTGAATGGGAAGGATGTGGCCAGCTGTGATTGGATTAGCAAAACCTCCTACGCCCCCTTAATCAGGTAGATGCATAACACCTGAAGGAGAGAGGGAAATGTGTAAGTGAGAACATTAAAGTGACTCTTTCTGAAATTACGTTAAACTTCGCTTGCGGAAGGATAGGAAGGGAGCTATTTCGGGAAGAAAGAGCCTATAGCAGGGATGTAATGGAAAGCCACCTCAGGCTATCATGTCCCAGCAAACATCGTCTTGACCGCGATGTCACCAGACGATATAATTGTGGTTTGGCATCTACCCAGAAAGTCATGCCGCTGCCGGCCACAAGGGGACATTCTCTCCACGTTCCCCCATAGTAGCGTCTATACCTCTTGTAAAACAAGAAATATTGATCTCATATTGCTTTGACAACACCACATTGTATAGGTGTCTTTTGTGTTTTTGTTGAATAAAATGACATTTGATTGACAATTTATGTGTTGTGTGATCAGATAGTCACAGTGTGACAGTGCACTCCACGTGCAATGACGACTATTATTGGACGCCCTTTTCTTTTTTTAAATATGAAAACACGTTTATGTCATATAAGTGCCCATAGAAATTTGTCTCTTATTGTATTTATCACAAGCTTCCTGAATCCTGTGGTGTATTGTCCCATTACTCTTGCCGTAACTGAACGCAGTGTGTTCTGGGTCTTGGATGTTGTGCTGTATGGTGCTGTCTGCTAAATAAATGGTCAAGTCACGTTGGTTACATTATCGTAAATGATATAAAATATAATACCTGTCTCATCGCTGGTTGGAATCATGAAACAGAATTAGCGAGGCAGCTAGCCTAGCAATGCAAGTTCCAGTAGGGGCCGTCACGTCAAAATGCTGTTCTCAATGTTAAGGATTCTATATATGACAAAATCCAAAGTCTTTCTAACAAAATCGATAGCCTAGTGGTTAAGACACAGGACACCGGCCGCGGGATCGAATCCCCAACGAGGTGATATTTTTTTTCTTTCGATGTAGCAATTTCTTTGAATCGACATACAATAGGCTATATGCAACGCTGCTGCATGCACACTGTGCAGATTTTGTATCTGAATATAGCTGTTGTGGGAGCGGCATATTTCAACGTTGTGGGAAAGTAGACGAATTACGTCGCTACGATTTCCATTCCGGATATATAATTAGACCCTGACTAGATGTAGTGGTTTGACGTGCAGCAGACGGTCGTTATACGTGAAAATGTTTGCTGGGGTGCTTTAGATAAACTGTATGTGGGGAAAAAGAATCAAAACAGTTGATTGTTTAGCCGTGAAAAAGTTGAAAGAGTCCTGTAAAGAAAGAAAGAAAGTAGGAAAAAGTCCTCTAAGTGAAACAGTATGTGGTATCCATAGTATTCTGTTACATCACCACACGGCCATCTTGGTAGGAAAATAACAGGTGATTGTAATCAATTAACAGGTGATTACAATCAAGTGACACAAACAGCCAATGAGCTGTGTGTATTATAGCGCCATATTGGTAGGAAAATGCTTGTGACATCATGGGAATACTATGAAAAGCCTAAAAACGATATGTGAGAAAGTGTTGAAGGAAATAGGTCAGTGGTTGAAGAGTTTTTACAAAGTAGGAAGTTAACTTTGCAGAAACTGGGGGGAAGTTATGTATTGGAAATTGTCATTTTGATTCTGACTCTGACTCCTGTCAGTACTGATATCCTGTGACTCCTGTCAGTACCGATATCATGTGACGTCACTCAAATATCTCCAGTAGAGTATGAACACCAGAAAATATTAATATTTATCCACAAGGCTTTGATGAGGAAACGGTGCTCGGTAGGTAAGCAATGATGTCCTGGAAATGAAAAAGATGTGTGGATATGATCTCCACTCATTGGTCATAATGAGGGCGCCCGGGTAGTGCAGCAGTATAGATTCCCTGCCTACTGTACCAACACAAGGGTTGCAGGTTCAAGCCTCCGGCTTGGTCGGGCGGCCATACAGTCACAATTGGTCGTGTCTGCAGGGAAGCCGGATTAACGCCGGGATTGCACTGGTTGCATTTGCGTTGCGTTGCGGCTGTTCTCCGGTTTTGCTCTGTGCTCCGCCAACACTAACCGGCTGCGTGCAGAGCCCGTCACGGCTCCGCTCCGCCAGACAGCTAGAGTGACGAGACCAACAGGTTCTCATGGTAAAATCGCGCGAGACAATTTGTATGTGGGATAAATACAACGACAAACAGGCAGAAGATCATTGTTCCCAACTGGAGAAGCAGAGGAGGGGTGGACTTGCTTGGTGTTGTCCTTGTAAAAAGGATGGGTCGTGTCATAAATTATTTTGTGGTTTTCCACTTCAATTATGAACTTTTCCTCATACATGTTTGTCCTCTGGCTTGATATTGAATGCTGTAAACACCTCTGCCCTGTTGACTCCAGGCCTGGCTCCGCCCAACTTGCTGCAGCTTTGCTCCGTCATACGTGAAAAATAGAAGCCTTGCGTATTTCTTTCGGAGAGCTCCGGATCGTCGGAGCTGGGACGGAGTAGACACGCAACGCAGCGGAGTAGGTGGGAGTTGACACAATGATTAGAGTGGAAACGTATCGGCTCCGATGCCGTACCGCAGCGCAGACGGACCGAACACGGACCTAGTGGAATGTAGGCGTAAGGGTATAGGTGTCCTGGTCGCAGCAATAGCGCCTCCTCTGGTCGGTCAGTGTCTATTCTCCAGTCTATTCGGGGGAGCGGGGAATCGTGATCCTCCCACGTGCTACGGCCTCCCAGTGTAACTCCTCGCTGTCAGGTGAAAAGAAGCTGTTGGCGACTACTCAGATGAGGTTTTTCTAGTGAGGGAGAGGAGGATGGTCCTCCTCTATTTTTTAGAAGAGATGGGGGATTTTATATAATATATTTTAAATAAAATATCAATCAAATGTGTTTTTTCTTAAATGCTTTGACAGTGACACCTGTAGGGCACTGATGGAGCGGCATGCAGACAGAGTCTGTGCCAGTCTCTGTCCGTCATGCCCTGGGGTCTCATCTATCAATCCTGGCGTAGAATCCCTACTAAAACCATGACTAACCTGTCCAGTGACTATCTACTCGATCCAATCTGTGTTTCACCACCCAGTATCGTCTTGTAAAGGTATCCCACACAGATGTATAGATGTAAAAAACAAAACAACAAAACAGTTTAAAAGTAAACGAGGCAACTTAGGCAAATAATCTACGCAAACCCTGACCCATCTTTAAGTCCAGCGCCCCCAGTTGCTTAGTGGCAAAGACTGAGAAGTGCACACATACGCACCTTATCCCACACAAATTATTTCCAATGCCGAAATGCCTGACCGGTCGCAGTCCAATTGAAGTGTGTGGTCTCCCTTTGTTGTGACAAGCGGAGATAATAGTTGGTAACTTATTTGCAGTGAATGTGTTTGGAAAAGTATTTTGTTCGAAAAAATGTTTTGAATGATCGCTCCTGTATCAATAAAGTCTGTTTTTCCTCAAGTCATTGGAAATGTTTAGAATGTTGGAACAATCATAGTCTACCAGCCAGCCAACACAATCTCCGTGATTAATTATTTCAATCCATGTGGTCATGGCCATGTGGCTGTTAATGGTCATTTATGGTATTTATTCATTTCTATATGAATAGTTCATTTGCAAAAACAGATTTAAAGCCATTCTTAAAGGCACTATGTGTGATTTTTTTGTCCACTAGATGTCGCCATTTCAAACCAAAACAAAAGGGTGTTACCCAAACAATCTCGATCCCACCCACCAGCGCAGAGCACTTCCTGGTTCCCCCGCCCCCCCCTCCCTCCCAAGCAACGGAGAAATAAACAACTATTTTGTGCATAGCCTACCTACTGCAGACGTAAGTACATAAAACAAGCACAAATGCATCTCGGCTATGTCTTTGGCTTGAGTAATGACAAATTTCACATGATAGTCATAAAACTTTAGGATATTGACAGTAGTCCGCTTGGTAAGACTGTTATTTGTATCATCTGCTAACCGATCAAAATCCATGTCACGGTTACATGGATTTTGAAAAGGTTAGGTTACATTGCAACCTAACCAGTCAGGAGGGAGAACAGCTTAAGGGGGACCCAGAGCCCCCAGACATTAAAGAGGAACAGGAGGAACTGCGGACCAGTCAGGAGGGAGAACAGCTTAAGTGGGACCCAGAGCCCCAGCACATTAAAGAGGACCAGGAGGAACTGCGGACCAGTCAGGAGGGAGAACAGCTTAAGGGGGACCCAGAGCCCCAGCACATTAAAGAGGAACAGGGGGAACTCTAGATCAATAAATGAATAAATACAGAAGAGACACAGAGGACTACCAGAGAAATGAGGTGTACGAGTGGGAAACGAACTATCTGAACAAGAACAAGCGAGGGCACCGCCGCGCACCAGTGCGCAATTACGCATGGATACTTCAAGACCAACATCGAAGCCCCGAAAACCCAGGAGAAACAGAGTTCAGACGAGGGGAGAATCGTCAATGGAGAGCGACTTCACTTTCGACAGCGACTCCACAAGTGCCCCTTTTTTATCCACACGCAGGAAGAAGTACTACCGAAAAACAAAAGGAGATGCAGACGTGGGAGGAGGCGAAGATCCAAATATGGAACCCCCCCGCCGGTGGTATCGGAATCAACGGTAATAAACATTTCCTCGAAAGAACTCTCTGGTGACCAAATGTCCCTTCTGGCCAAAGGTTTATCATTTGTCCCGACTAGTGGAACTAATATTTTTGGCTTAAAAGTGGACCTTTTCAAAAGTTTCAGAAAAATTAAACTGAGACATTTCTTTTCACACAATTCTGGCCCTGCACCTATAGCCCCCCCCATTACCTCCTTTAGACCTAAGAGCACTTTTAGCCCTTCAGTGATTAATCATTCCATCAACACATTTTGTAGGATTGTTGAACAAGACATTATGAAAATGTGTGAGAAGCCATATAGGACCTCAAACAATCTTTCTAAGGGAGAGAAAAGAGCTCTAGGCGATTTGGTGAAAGATAAAGATTTAGTCATTAAACCTGCTGATAAAGGTGGAGCTATTGTTTTACAGGATGCCGATAAATATAAAACAGAAATTTTGTCTCAGTTGTCTAATGAGAAGTTCTATAAATTACTTCTCTCTGACCCTCCTATGCGCTTTCAGCAGGCGATACATAGTTTTTTGGAAGGGGCCAAAGAATCTCCAAGTCTGAATATGACTTTTTATATTGTCAATACCCAATTAGACCTGCCTTTTATACTCTTCCTAAAGTGCACAAATCACTTTCAAGTCCTCCCGGAAGACCTATAGTGGCACAAACAAATTCTCTACTAGCTCCCCTCTCAGAATTTGTTGATTTCCATATTAAACCTTTTGTACAGACACTGCCTGCTTTTGTCAAGGACTCTACTGATTTTATTAATAAAATATCTAGTCTGACTGACCTCCCTGATGATGTCTTCCTTATGACATTAGACGTCACAAGTCTCTACACTAACATCCCCCATGATGAAGGTTTGGAAGCCTTACATTTCTTTTTAGAGGCTCGAGATCAGACAGTAAATCCTCCTAACCATTTTATTATTGACTTAGCAGCCTATGTGATGAAATACAACTATTTCTGTTTCAACAATGATTTCTATTTACAGATCTCTGGTGCTAGTATGGGCTCGATCTGTGCTCCAAATTATGCCAATTTGTATATGTTTTTTTTTTTAAATAACTTATAACATATTTAATCATAGTATGAATATATATGCACCTAGATTGCTTAAATACTATAGATTTATTGATGACATTTTCTGTGTGTTCCAAGGTACCCATGAGGACTTGAATAATTTTGTGACTTTATTAAATGGTTTTAAGAATAATTTACAGTTTACTTGTGAGTTTAGCGCTGAAAAAGTTCATTTTTTGGATATGTGGGTGATGGTTAAGGATGGATGTCTTTCCACAACTTTATATCGGAAGGAGACGGATAGAAATACCTTGTTATTAGCAACGAGCGCTCACCCCACCCCTCTTAAAAGAGGCCTACCAAAGAGCCAATTTTATAGACTTCGAAGACTCTGTCACTCTACAGAGGATTATATAGATAAAGCTGATGACATGAGATCTAAATTTGTGGCACGGGGCTACTCCACTGACTGTGTTGAACTGGCTTATAAAACA
The DNA here is from genome assembly GCF_964638095.1 of Poromitra crassiceps. NCBI lineage: Eukaryota > Metazoa > Chordata > Actinopteri > Beryciformes > Melamphaidae > Poromitra > Poromitra crassiceps. Next base: position 8,484,959 of record NC_139651.1, on the reverse strand, counting down.
GCACTGAGCCATTCTAGGTCTGACCTTCTGAAACCTAGTCAGAAAAAAGAAAAGCCATTTTCTGTTACCTGTTCCACAGTCTATTCTCCCCATTCCCATTTTATTAAATAAATATTTTTGAAGCATTGGCATATTTTACAATCTGACATGGAACTGTCCGATACATTTAAACACCCCCCTTTATTTGTAAATAAACGGGCAAAAAATTTAAGAGATCATCTTGTTCCTTTTCTCAGAGGATCCCACAACAGAGTCAGACGCTCCTTGCTCCTCTGGAAAATGGTAATTATCGTTGCGGGAATTGCGCTCAATGTCATAACACTTACAAGACATCCTCCTTTCACCATCCTCACACTGGGAAAAGATATATGATAAACAGCCTTATCACTTGCGCCTCTACTCATGTGGTGTACATGATCCGTTGTCCGTGTGGTCTTGCTTATGTCGGCAAGACCACACGTAAATTAAAACAACGCATTAGTGAACACAAGAGTACTATTCGGCGTAATGACAGGGACTATCCCGTAGCTGTCCATTTTAATGATATGAAGCATGATATTTCTTCCCTACGCTTCTGTGGCATTGAAAGGGTTGCCTCGCCACCTAGGGGTGGGGATCATGACCTTCTACTGAAAAGAAGAGAAGCTTTTTGGATTTTTCATTTACAAACCCTATCGCCAAAAGGCCTAAATGATGAACTCCTTCTAAATGTCATGCTTTGAGTTATATAATTATTATTATTGTTTTCATATAGCCTACCTTTTTTCTATTTATTCCAGGGTCTGTTGTAGACTATCCCTTTAATACTGTATTTGTAATTGTGTCACACCTGCAGTTATTTGCACTGATTTACTCCATGGGTCTTGACATGATTGCCTTGCTCCCATTGGATAATTGTTCTTGTCCTGGTTCCTATAAATAGGTTCCAGTGTTCTGCCATACCATATGCCAGATGAAGGTCTTGTGACCGAAACGTTGCAGCATTATTATTAAAAGCCTTGAAGTGGGAGTCAGTGTGCGGGAGTCCCCTTTTTTTCATTTGATCCTGCCTTTTCCGACGCACCTGACGTACACGGTTGTGCAGAGATTTCCTCTCTTTGAACTCTGGATCAGTAACATAAAAGGGGAACAGGGGTAACTCTGGACCAGTCATGAGGGAGAACAGCTTAAGGGGGACCCAGCTCTGCTCTGAATACGTCAAAGATATATATGCCTATATGCACCTCCTTGAGAAGCCTCACTCATGGGGATCTGATAGTAGCCACTCCTGAGGTCAAGAACACTGAACCATTTGCTCCCATTCAAGCTTGCCAGTGCATCTTCTATGCGGGGCACTGTGTATTGGTCAGGAACTGTTCGACGGTTCAGCGTCCTGTAATCCACACACATCCGGATAGTCCCATTTTTCTTACGCACCCCCAGCAAAGGGTGAAAGCACCTGAAGAGCCGCTCCCCATCGTGACAGAGGAGGCATCTGATGTGTCCATGATGGAGGAGGAGGAGGACATAGAGGACATTGATGAGTGCGATCGGGACTTTCCAGAGCTCTGCTCTGAATACGTCAAAGATATATATGCCTATATGCACCTCCTTGAGAAGCAGCAGGCTGTGCGAGCCGACCATCTGCAGGGTCACAGAATCACCAAACGCATGCGAGCCGATCTCATTAACTGGCTGATCTGGGCTCACCAGTACCTGGGGCTGCTTCAGGAGACCTTGTTTCTCACAATTGCCATCTTGGACCGTGTTTTACAGGTGAAGCAAGTGTCTCCTAGGAAGCTGCAACTGGTCGGTCTCGCTTCCATGCTGCTCGCTTCCAAGTACAAGGAGCGATATACTATTCCGAAGGTTGCGGAATTGGCCTCCATCGCAGACAACGCGTTCACAGGGGCGGAGATTCGACGGGTGGAGCACGGGGAACAGGGGTAACTCTGGACCAGTCATGAGGGAGAACAGCTTAAGGGGGACCCAGAGCCCCAGCACATTAAAGAGGAACAGGAGGAACTGCGGACCAGTCATGAGGGAGAACAGCTTAAGGGGGACCCAGACCCCCCACACATTAAAGAGGAACAGGAGGAACTGCGGACCAGTCAGAAGGGAGAACAGCTTAAGGGGGACCCAGAGCCCCAGCACATTAAAGAGGAACAGGGGGAACTCTGGATCAGTAACATAAAAGGGGAACAGGGGGAACTCTGGACTAGTCAGGAGGGAGAGCAGCTTCAGGAGGACCCAGAGCCCCAGCACATTAAAGAGGAACAGGAGGAACTGCGGACCAGTCATGAGGGAGAGCAGCTTCAAGGAGGAGGAGGCCTATTATATCACCCTGTCACTGTGAAGAGTGAAGATGATGAAGTGAAACAGTCCTCACAACTTCATCAAAGCCAACCTGAGGAGAACAGAGAGGCAGAGTCTTTAGCCAGCATCTCAACTGAACAGATGAAAACAGAAGCTGATGGTGAGGACCGTGGAGTATCAGAACCAGCCAGGAACTTAGATCCAGCTAATGATTTACAACCAACTAGTGATGGTAAGACTTCAGACTCTGCTGAACCTGAAACTGAAGACAGTGATGATTGGATGGAGACTAGTGAACCTCAGTCAGGTGATAAATGATTTGACCGCAGGGGAACTCCGTTGAGTCTCATCACACCCTCCACTTCTTGTCGTAGCTGATCGTGTAAATGAGCATTATATCGTGTCATATCGCAGACCCCTGAATTGAATCCAAATCATATTGTGGCAGACTTTGTGATATCAGCCAATATCATATACCGTTGTCCAAAGAATCTACAGTGTACATAATCTACACTGTATATAATATTGTATCGTGATGAAACTTGTGATTTACACGCCTATCGCTGATGTGACAAAGTGGCATTCAGGTCTTAGAATATATTGAAAAGGTCTTAAAAAAGGTCAAAAAGTATTGAAAGGTATTGAATTTAACTTCAAGATTCCTGCATATTGTGTAAAAAGAAAAGGTAGAACTACTGATTTAACTTGTTTATTCAACTAAACATGAAGAAGTACAGGCACTGAAACAGTGGTGTAATCTAACAAAGTCATAATACTTCATTACAGTAGTACAGTTAAGTATTTTTGGGAGTATCTGGACTGTACTCGAGTATTAATATCAGAGTTCCCACAGTCATGGAGAACCTGGAAAAGTCACAGAGTTTCAAAATCTTTTTTTCCAGCCTGGAAAAGTTAATTGAATTTGTAAAAATCTACGAAAGCTTTGGAAAAGTAATGGAATTGAATTGTGTTGTCTGTAATGAAATTAATTTAGCGATGTTATAGTAACATATCTTCCATGGAGGATGTTCCGCGTGACGTTTTGGTGTTGGCACAGGAACATGCGTCGATCCTTGACTGTGTCGTCCTGCTCTGCACCTGCAGTAGCCTTACACATAGGTCTATGTATTGTTTGTTTATCACAACTTTAACCAGGTGAGTTGCTGCTTTTGAGTTTTGAAAGTACCATTTTTTGTGTGTCTTTGTAGATAAGATGGCTCCATCTCCACATGAGGCTGTTCCACGTGAGACGCAGGCCTGCAGCAGGCCGGCAGTGGTAGTCTTGCGCAGACTATCTGAGCAGACCATACATAGTGCTCTTAGTCCACATGCCACAGTGCAAAAGCCAAACCAAGGTAACCCTCCTGCTCTTTCAGTTTTTTGAGTGATACATTCCACTACTGTTTGTATGAAATGTACCGAGCACTTTTTCCACATGGCGGAGCCAATGCTCAAAATTGTAAACTGCACTAAACTCTCCCAACCACTGAGCACCGAACCGATACATCCGGCGCTGTGGAGCACCTAAAAACTTCGGCACTGGCATGTGAAAAAGGGCTCGGTATTGGAAAGTGCGTACTATTTGGGAGTGCCAGGGCACCCACACCAGGGATAACAACATTGTCTCGGAGGTGGGTACAGTTTTATTGTGATTGATAGCGTGTATATCGCGTGCAGCCACGGTGTTGTCGGCAAGTCGGCGTTGCAGCGGCTGTAGGGACCGCGCATCCGAGACTCTGAAGGTCTCACTGCTGCTCTATAGAACTGCCTTTCACAGAAATACCATACTTCCTCAATTGCCTCAGAAGGAAAAGTCTTTGGTGGGCTTTCTTCACAACAGTAGTGGTGTTGTCTAAGCAGCGTTTGCCTACCATTTCACTCACTTAAACGGTTTCTTCATATAGCTACTACAGAATATGTCTAATAAAAAGTTGCAAATGGCACTGACATTGGCTGCGTTTCCCAACAAAGAAGCTTCTTAAGGAGTTAAGAAGCTTCTTAAGGAGTTAAGAAGGCTCCAAAGAAGTGTTTCCCAAACGCCTTCTTAACACATCGCTAAAGAAGGCTCTTAAGAAGGACAGAGACTTCTGCTGACAAATGCGACAGGACGTAGACCTTCACCTTGATCCTGATATAGGACACCACCTAAGCCTTCCCTACTGGCGTCGACATGCAGGACATAGGGCAGTTGCGGATCAGCAAACGCAATGACGGGGGCCTCTGTGAGACTCTTCTTTAGCAGTTCAAAGGCGTTCTCACATCTTTCATCCCACCTGGCACCAAACGGTTCTGACGGGTGATAGAGCTTCTGAGAGCCTTTGTCTCCTTCTGCCTTTTTTCTGGGTCTGCCAACAGTAATGCAGCCTTGCAGCAGCTGGTTGAGGGAGTGACTCACTCTGGCATAATCCTTCACAAAACGCCGGTAGAACCCACAGAATCCAAGGAAGTATCTGAGAGATGTGATGTTCTCAGGGCGGGGCCAGGACTTCACAGCCTCTATCTTTGAGGGATCAGTTGCAATTCCATCTGCAGAAACGATATGCCCAACATAGTTCACTGAGGTGCGGCAGAACTGGCATTTATCCAGAGATAACTTAAGCCCTTCCTCTCTGAGCCTATCCAGCACTTTCAGGAGGCGTTCCTCATGTTCTTCGAGGGTTCTGCCAAAAATTATCAGGTCATCTAGATAGACCAACACTTCCAGCAGATTCATGTCACCGACTGTCCTCTCCATGATTCTTTGGAAAGTGGCTGGAGCACCACAGATTCCCTGAGGCATCCTCTCAAACTGGTAAAAACCAGCTGGGCAGATGAAAGCAGTTTTTTCTTTATCAGCCTCACTCATGGGGATCTGATAGTAGCCACTCCTGAGGTCAAGAACACTGAACCATTTGCTCCCATTCAAGCTTGCCAGCGCATCTTCTATGCGGGGCACTGTGTATTGGTCAGGAACTGTTCGACGGTTCAGCGTCCTGTAATCCACACACATGCGGATAGTCCCATTTTTCTTACGCACCCCCAGCAAAGGGTGAAAGCACCTGAAGAGCCGCTCCCCATCGTGACAGAGGAGGCAGCTGATGTGTCCATGATGGAGGAGGAGGAGGACATAGAGGACATTGATGAGTGCGATCGGGACTTTCCAGAGCTCTGCTCTGAATACGTCAAAGATATATATGCCTATATGCACCTCCTTGAGAAGCAGCAGGCTGTGCGAGCCGACCATCTGCAGGGTCACAGAATCACCAAACGCATGCGAGCCGATCTCATTAACTGGCTGATCTGGGCTCACCAGTACCTGGGGCTGCTTCAGGAGACCTTGTTTCTCACAATTGCCATCTTGGACCGTGTTTTACAGGTGAAGCAAGTGTCTCCTAGGAAGCTGCAACTGGTCGGTCTCGCTTCCATGCTGCTCGCTTCCAAGTACAAGGAGCGATATACTATTCCGAAGGTTGCGGAATTGGCCTCCATCGCAGACAACGCGTTCACAGGGGCGGAGATTCGACGGGTGGAGCACGGGGAACAGGGGTAACTCTGACCTTCCGCATGACGTTTTGGTGTTGGCACAGGAACATGCGTCGATGCTTGACTGTGTCGTCCTGCTCTGCACCTGCAGTAGCCTTACACATAGGTCTATGTATTGTTTGTTTATCACAACTTTAACCAGGTGAGTTGCTGCTTTTGAGTTCTGAAAGTACCATTTTTTGTGTCTTTGTAGATAAGATGGCTCCATCTCCACATGAGGCTGTTCCACGTGAGATGCAGGCCTGCAGCAGGCCGGCAGTGGTAGTCTTGCGCAGACTATCTGAGCAGACCATACATAGTGCTCTTCATCCACATGCCACAGTGCAAAAGCCAAACCAAGGTAACCCTCCTGCTCTTTCAGTTTTTTGAGTGATACATTCCACTACTGTTTGTATGAAATGTACCGAGCAATTTTTCCACATGGCGGAGCCAATGCTCAAAATTGTAAACTGCACTAAACTCTCCCAACCACTGAGCACCGAACCGATACATCCGGCGCTGTGGAGCACCTAAAAACTTCGGCACTGGCATGTGAAAAAGGGCTCGGTATTGGAAAGTGCGTACTATTTGGGAGTGCCAGGGCACCCACACCAGGGATAACAACATTGTCTCGGAGGTGGGTACAGTTTTATCGCGTGCAGCCACGGTGTTGTCGGCAAGTCGGCGTTGCAGTGGCTGTAGGGACCGTGCATCCGAGACTCTGAAGGTCTCACTGCTGCTCTATAGAACTGCCTTTCACAGAAATACCATACTTCCTCAATTGCCTCAGAAGGAAAAGTCTTTGGTGGGTTTTCTTCACAATAGTAGTGGTGTTGTCCTGCACCAACACTAAACGCTAGCTGCCGGTTTGACAACGTCTTTGGCTTTGTTCAGTTCCACCACGGAGACATATTATTTAGGTACATCTTAACTAGGTGTCCACACTAACGAAATATAGTGACGTTTTCACTTTCTGTGGCTAATCTCCGTCCGTGAACAATGTAACCGAAAAAGATTGCTAGCTAAAATTGTTGCTAGCGTTCTCCTGCCCTGTGGGCCAAGCAGTGAATTGCACGGTGAAAACTAGCGTGTGAATGTAATGTACCAGGGCGAAAAGGGCGAACGTTAGCAGGTGAAAACAGCGTTTATTACCGTTGTCAAATTAACCCGGAATGTCGCGCTGACAGGGACATTGCCTACCGCAAATTACAGCTTTTGCCCTCTTCATCTGTCGTTAGCATTCATCACCATTGCATTATTTACCATGTTGTGATCCAATAATGTAGGCTACTTAGTTGTTAGCCTCAACGCGAGACTCATCGGTCATTCTTCTGACGAGTCTCGCGTTGAGCCTAGCTGCTTGTGTGTTATGTTGTCAATCACTGTGTTTATTGTTGTTTTTAATGTAACGTTAGCGCTATTTTGTAGCCTAGGTTATAACAACATGTCATGCTCAATAAGTGCGTGCAAAGACGAGTCTCTCGTGCATTTTGCACAGTAGTGGAGGTTAAACGGCTAGCTAATCAACGTCTTTGCGAACGTTAATCACCGAACATACTCATCTCCAAGTTATCCCACTTTATAACAATGTAGCTACCATGTCAAGTTGCCAAACGTTAAGGAAACCGTACCAAACTCAATCATCGTCAGTCATCATCATCATCATCATCATCATCAGTATGTAGCGTCACCGGCGACATAGCCGACCACTTTCTTGCCAATATACTAATCAAAATTCTGTTTCAACTGCTGCTACAAATGATCAAGTGCTGTTTCCACTCGGTTTAATGGCTGAAACCACAATTCAAACTTCTTATCTTTCTAGAGACATCTTGTTTTAATCATTCACTATAGCCGTTTCCTTGCCAGAGTCTGGGAAGTGACGTTATTGCTGGTGAAAAAGCTGCGAGCTAAAATACCAAAAGCTGACCAGTCCTAATGGCCCTGTAGTTTTACAGGGCCTTTCTTCTGCACTACTGTTTATCTGCGAAATCACTAATATAATGATATGGTATGATTTGGATCCGATTTGTTTAGACCCACCACTATTTAATTTTGCATCAGTGGACTGCAGCAGTATTAAATTACTCATACAGTATTTCCAGACCTAATGTCAATGATCTGCATTGTAAACATTGGCATACACAAGGTGACACCATATCATCTGCTTATTTAGTCAGTGAATTTACTGACTTTGAGCTGAAAGTTGGCTGTCTTTGAATGCAATTCATGCAACACTTCGCTACCCAGAAAGTCGGCAGATGCACTCCGCGGCGTAGCCCGTTTTGATATTAAGCTGAGTCCGCCCCCCCAAGCCAGCTACAGCATGCGCCGGTAGCAATTAACGTGTGCACCCAACCTATCCTCCCTGCCCCATGCTCAGCGGACTAGCAGAGGGAGGGAGGGAGGTCTAACCTGTGTGTGTGCTGGGGAGCGGCAGGCAGTGAAATTTGGGCACAACATTAAAACGAACGGCTCTCAAGTAGGACTCGATTCCCTTCGTTCATAGCAGAGAGCCGTTCAATAGATTCGGATCGTTCGCGAACGTCACATCACTAGTTTGAAACCGAAGCATGCAGGTTTTTCTTTTCCATACGGTGCTATGTAAGCTGTGCAAGCCTTTAGTTATACTATTGAACGGGGTTAATTTTATTTCCACCTGTTTAGGAGTTGTTGTTTCTGAAGACCCAGGATCGAAGTGTCCCATTAACTGGACAGTCAGCCATGGCAGCCGTAGTGGCCCACCTCTCCAACAGTGCTGTGGTCAGGATCCGCATCCACAGCCTCGCACTCGGCACCTCCCCATGGAGAGAGGGCCGTTTTGAAATCATTCAGAGGGACCACAAAACCAGCCTCTGTCTGATCTTTACCCACGGACCTCCCAAAACCTTCCAGGTATGTATGTATAGGTGGTCACAGCAGTACTGACTTAGTTGTGTAGGAAAAGACCATTGCACGGCAATCTGAAGAGGCGACTTGATGTACCACATCTCTTGTATTGAGAGCCACTGCTCAAATGTGGCATCCAAGTCGTCTCATCTGTATAAAATCTATCCGCGCCATCATAGATTATTTTACTCATAGATGGTAGTTCAAATCCAAACGATTTGATCTCAGCAACACAACAGTATTGTCACAAGACCATTTATCTGTCATATAATAATACCAACACACATACAAAGATAACCCTAACCCTGACACTTGAACTTCTTGAATTGCTTTCTTGCCCTCAGCTCAGTCAGAACCTGAAGGGAGTTCACATGGTTTGGGACAGACTGGTCCTGCTGTTGAAGGCCGGCGACATCACCATCAACCTGGATAAGATCCCTACGATGTTGGCTCAGAAGTTTATATAATACTTGGAGAAGCTGAAGCAGGAAACGAAAAGTAAGTACAGCTGTTTCAAAAATGGGCTATTTACAAGCTTTGAATTGGACTTGTGCTCAGCTTGGTAACTCGCATAGTGTCTTCTGTAACTGATGATGACAGTTACGGACATTCATAAATCTAGATCTGACGGTCCAAAAAAACAAATTCTTTCACATCGTTTGTTCTTGTGTTTGCAGAGCAGCGTGGATGGCAGGGAGGACAGGACGCAGAGGAACCCACTGGGCAGCCGCATAGCAACCTTCACTCCCATTGGCCCCTCACTCTGAGAATCGGTATGCATACTTTATTTTGGAATTGCAAATTATTGATGGAAAGAAAGTTATTTTTGTTATTGTTGTTATTGTTCTTGCTATAATTGAAAGACATATTGATAGACTTTTTTCCGGCATAATTGGAGATGCTATTCCTGAGGATTCATTCAGATTGAAATTGAGCAGTTGTATCCAGAGGTGTAGTGCTATCTGGAGAAGTGGGGGAACACACCTATATGGGCAACATCTCCCTCCCCCAGCACACGCGCAGGTCCCAACACCCCCCCCCCCCCCCCCACATGCACGCACACACACTGACACCAACGAAGCGATCAAATACGCGTTATTATGCAACCCACCGTGCTTCCGGCAAACCAAGCCCTGTGCCCGCCTATGCAGCAGTCAAGTGCCGGGATTGGCCAGGAGCGAGTCTTTTGTTCCCTCTTGACAGCTCGGATCTCCCACACCACAAACACTGCATCCAGCCCGGCGATTTCATTAACGGGGCCCCAAACAAAATTATTTTCGCTTGTGAAACAAATGTTCAATGACAATAAAGCATAGCGCGAGGGCATAATATGCTCAAAAATATTATAAGTATCACTGGTATGGTCAACAACTAGGGATGAAGCGATTGTGAAATTCTAGGCCGATATGGATGTCTAAAATAACAATTTGACTGATAGCTTTTTTTTTATTATTATTATGTATAGCTATGCTGTAGTTTTTTGCTGGCCAAACACTGGAATTCCCTAGCCTGAATGGTGCAATCATCTCACATAAAACAACAACGATGAAAAATAATCTTATTATCTATGCAGTGATGTGATGTAGTTAGCAGGGGCAAGATGTCCATCTGTGTAAATCATATTGAACACCAGAGAAAATCTTCAAAAACAAATCAAGGTCTGGAGAAGGCATGGACTTTTTTCTAACTGAATGTGTAGGAACTCTGATTCCAGCACAAACAGTCCTACACACGTCCATGCTCTCCTGGAGTCATTAGGCCACCATTGCTCTCTAGCAGCAGGTAGTTGTGTTGTCTGTTTGATTTCTCAAATGATCCGTGTGTCTGTTTGTGTTTCAGCAAGAAGAGGAAGCTAGAAGAACCTACAAAAGACGATATGAGGCGCCTACAGGCTCCAATCGCCAGCGAGAGTGAGGACCACCACTCTCCACCGGCTGCAAAATGTCGCAGGATTACAGTTCAAAGGTAAAGAACCTAACAGATTGACTCAGCCAGTCAATCTGTTAGTCCGCCTACCAACTACTGTAGGTCAGAGGTTCCCAAACTGTTCAGACCATGTACCACTATGAACCAAACCAAATTGCCCAAGTACCACTTCCCACTGCGGATACCAGCGTCAAAATGAAATTCACTGATTTAAACATCCCATCAGAAAGGCTAATTAACAACTAGGGATGAACCGATATGGATGTCTAAAATAACAATTTGGCTGATAGCTCTTTTTTTATTATTATTATGTATAGCTATGCTGTAGTTTTTTTTTACTCCCACGTTTCACCTTTATTTGAAAACAAACCACACGTGCGCGAGTCATGCTCTGGAGCCGGGTAAGCTACAGTTGTCCGAGTCAGACCGGCAAATAACCCACACAACATTTAGCCAGCGCAAAATAGATGCGACACACAACAGACAAACATCTTATTTGCCGATTGGCCGATGGCAGTCAGCAAAGCTCTTGCATACCACCAGGTGGAGCCTCGGGTACAGTACGGTTTGGGAATCATGGGAGTCAATGGGAGTTGGGAGTCAATGGGAGTTGCCAGAACTGCACGAACTGTATAACCAGCAGTGCCTCAGGAGGTCCCTGAAGATCATCAAAGACACAAACCATCCCCACAACAGCCTGTTCTCCCTGCTACCCTCAGGGAGGAGATACAGGGTTCCAAAAGCACGCACAAATCGCTTGAGGAACAGTTTCTTCCCGCAGGCCACGAGACTCCTTAACATACACAAATAGTGTAGTAGTCGTACCGTACCGTACTGCAGCTGCTACCATTATGTATGCCTAATGTTTAATTGTATGTCTAACAAGGTACATGCTATTTGCACCTGTATGTCAATTACGTCGAATTTAAAATGTCTGAACACGTCTAACGTATGCACAATGCCTAATGTTTAATTGTATGTTTAATAAGGTACAGGCTATTTGCACTGTATGTCAAATACGTCGAATTAAAATGTCCGAACATGTCTAACGTATGCACATAACATGTGCACCTATGTGCAATGAATATGCCACTGACTTGTCTTATCGCTATTCTGCCTCATTGCCTATTGCTGCTTAGTATTGCTTATTGATGCCTATTTCTTATTGCCTATTGCTCATTGCTTGTTGCCTATTTGTACTATGTCGTAAACGGAGTCCACAGCACAAGAATTTCACACGTGATACTTGTACCATGGAGTGACAATAAAAATCTTGAATCACTGAACTCGGTGAATAGTGTGTGTGTGTGATACATAAATGTTCTCAGTATGTTATAACCATCAGCTTTCTTCCTCTCCCTCCTTCTTTCTCTCAGTGACCACAACACCTACAGCACACGCATGAAGCCCCTCCTCTGCTCCACACCCATCGAACGCCCCCCCCCCCCCCGGCACACGACGGCCATGGCGTAAATCCTTCCCCTCACCCATCCGCTCTGACCCAGGTAAGATGGCCGCCATATGGTCCCATTCCAGAATAGGAATTATCTGACATGTCACCCCTACTGTTCTACTAGGGGTGGGAATCACCAGATGCCCACGATACGATACTAAAACGATACTTGAGTCACGATACGATAGTATTGCGATATCGCCGATATTGCGATATATTGAATATTGCGATATATTGAATATTGCGATATATTGAATATTGCGATATATTGCGATTTCTTACTTTTTCAACTGCAAATGATGTCACCAAAGGAATACTTTGTCAACATCTGGTTTATATAAGAACAATTTTTCAGTCTGTACATCTGACTTCAACCATTTTATTGCAGCAACATTGTCAAGTAGACAGACCAACAACTTTCATAAAGTCATGTCATAGTTGCATGCACCTGACAAACTGAACTGTTTGTTACAGTCTACTTACAGTCCACCTTAACTGGATGTGTGTGGACTACTGTACTTAGGTAGTTTTTGAACAATGCAACTTCACTTACACAAAACATCTTGTGCAGCCCATTCAGTAACTGGGGAATTTGTAAATTACTGTTATGACAAAACTGTTACTGTTAAAACAAAATGAAAAATATGCTACCGTTTGTTTACTGCTGGCCTTAGAACTAAAGTTTATAGTAGCCCGGTGGCCTGGCATGGCCTGCAAAAAAGATTTAATTTTTTTTGTTGCAATATCGATACAATATCGTCAGGCAAAATATCGCGATACTATGGTGTATCGATTTTTTCCCCCACCCCTATGTTCTACTGATCTTTCTTGAAACTGCTCTTACAAAAGTAACCAATGACCTTCTCCTTGCGTCCGACTCTAATTTCTCCTCTCTTCTCATTTTATTAGACTTAAGCGCAGCCTTCGATACAATCGATCATAAGATCCTCCTAGACCGCTTATCTAACTACGTAGGTATCCGGGGCACTGCCCTATCCTGGCTAAAGTCATATTTGTCTGATAGGACACACTGTGTCTCATATAAAAATATCATGTCCACTTTCTCCTCAGTGAAGTTTGGTGTACCGCAGGGATCAGTCCTGGGTCCCTTACTCTTTGGAGTTTACTTACTGCCTCTTGGCGAAATTTTCCGTAGATATGGCATTAACTTTCACTGTTATGCCGATGATACCCAAATTTATATACCAATTAGACCAGACGATCGCTCTAAACTCGCTAATCTTGAATCCTGCTTAATCGCTGTTACAGACTGGATGTCAAATAATTTCTTACGACTAAACGCCAACAAAACTGAACTACTAGTTGTTGGCCCAAAAACCCAACTTCCATTTCTCACTGATCTTAGTCTGAACATTGAGAACTGCGTAATTACTCCAAACTCAAAGGTGAAAAACCTAGGTGTTACCTTTGATCCTACTCTGTCATTCGATGCTCACATTAAGGATATCACTAAAATAGCTTTCTTTCATCTCCGCAATATTTCAAAGATCCGTCCCTTGCTAAATGCAACGGATGCCGAAACCTTAATACACGCCTTTGTTTCATCTAGACTCGACTACTGTAACGTCTTATTCTCTGGCCTTCCACTTTGTAGCACAAATAAATTACAACTCGTGCAAAACGCCGCTGCTAGAATTCTAACTAGAACTAAGAAGTTTGATCATATAACTCCGGTCTTAATCTCCCTCCACTGGCTCCCAATTCAGGCCAGATCAGACTTTAAGGTGCTTCTGTTAACCTATAAATCTTTGCATGGGCTCGCACCTCCGTACTTATCTGAGCTAATCATTCCCTATGTTCCCACGCGTACTCTCCGCTCACAGGACGGTAATTATCTTACCGTCCCTAAAATTAAGAAAAAATCAGCAGGTAGCAGAGCATTTTCTTACCGTGCTCCACATCTCTGGAACCAGCTTCCTCTGTCAGTTAGGGAAGCTGGCTCCATTGAAATCTTCAAAACTAGACTCAAAACCCATTTATTCTCCCAATCATTTGGTTGTGCTTGATAGTTGTGTTTGATGATGTCATTCTCTAGAAATATTTATTAGCTCTTGAGTACATACAATCCTGAATTGCTGAGCGGGCTGTCTCAAGCCAGCAATATCATTATAAACTTATACTTGACCTAATTTAATAATATGGCATCAGTCGACCCAGTAGCTTAGATACAAAATCTAATAGCTGGTGAATAAACTTAGTCCTGAACTGCTGAGCGGGCAATCACAAGCCAGCAGTATCAGTATAAACTTAGACCTGACCTAATTTAGTTTTGTTTGTTGTAGGTCATGATTAACGGTCCGCATCAACAGGGCTGAATCATTGACAGTGGTGTTAGGTGGTACTTAGACCTGAATTAGCAGTATAGTATTAGTCATCCCAAAAAAATAAAAATAAAAAATCCTAATAAATTTTGCTTTGACCTAATTTTATTGTTGTCTATAGAGTTAGTTCCACCTCTGCGCAGATTCCCCCGCTCTCTTCTCTCTCTCCCCCTCAGGTGTCCTTCATTGGCCTGACGTACACCCCCGCCGCTGCAGCCCTAGGTCTGGCCGTCATCGCCCTAGCCACCTGTCGTCACTCTAGGCCATCTACCCGCTACTCCTTCTACTGTCTGACACCCCGGGCTCTTCACCACCACCGACCCCTATCCTCATCATCCTGGTCACCTGCCTGCCTAAGGGAAGGGGGGGACCCCCCTCCCCCCCCCCCCCGGCCTCATCACCTCCAACTCCTATCCTCCCCTCCCCTTAATCACCACCTCCGACTCTTATCCTCCCCTCCCCTCCTCTTAGCTAGTATTCTCTAAACCTACGGACACTTAAAGACTACATTTTCTATTTCCTTTGGACTCTACTTTTTACATTTTCAACTCCCTTCCCTGATTCTAGGATAATTTAAAAACTACATTTTTATATCCCTCTGTTGGACTCTTTTTTACATTTTCAATTTTCTGTTCTCTTGTAAATTTTATTTCCATAATAAACCATTTACAGAGTTTCAATGCCGGAAAACTCTGTTCATGGTTTAGCCCGGCATCTCTCGGCCTGTCTCGGAGGGGAGTCCCCGGATGGGGGTCCGCCGCTGGGTCCACTGCCTGGGTGGGCCCGCGTGGCCTGCTCTCCCAGTTCCCAGTCACTAGCTGGGGGCGGGTCTGGGAGCGGGTCGCGTGGGGGGTGGGCTTACCCAGGCGACCATTGCTGGGCCCCTGTAGCACAACGACCTCACAAGGTTCCTCCTCAGCCAAGCCGAATCACTGGGGCAATCCATTTGGTGGAAAGGTTTTCTTGCGTTCACTGGGGGTGTGGGGACGCCGCTGTGTCCCGGCCCGGCCTTCTCTCCCACGCCTTATGTGGGGGGGGGGGGGGCCGGGGGGCATCGGTGCTCTTCATCACTGGTCGAGGGCTGCCGGTTGGTTTAGAACAGTTTAGGTAGGCGATAGATTAGCTACAGCCTAAGGCTGACCTGTTAGTGTTCAGGCAAAGATCAGACTAGAGCAGAGTAGGATAGGCCAGATTAGGCTGTAGTCTAGCTAGATACTATGTCCCAGTTAGCTCTGGTTAATGCTTAGAGTAGTCAGTTGTCTGATCTTCCCCCCCCCCCCTCTCTTTCTCTTTCCCCCGCTCCTTCCCTTCTTCCCCCTCCTGTTCCCCACTCTCCCACATTTCCCACTCCCCCCCCCCCCCCGCACCCTCTCCTTCCATGCTCTTCCCTCCCCCGCCGCCCCTTCCCACGTTCCCCCTGCTCTCCCTCCCCTGCACCCTCCCACCTCTCCTTCTCTGTTCTCTCCTCCTCCCTGTCCTCTCCCCTCTCTCACATTCCCCCTGCACTCCTTCCCCTGCACCCCCCCACCTCTCCTTCTCTGCTCTCTCCTCCCCTCTGTCCTCTCGGGGGGGGGGGGGAGGAGGGGGCGGAGAGGTCTGTTCCCTCCCCCGCCTCCTCCTCCCGCGTTCCCCCTGCACCCTCCCACCTCTCCTTCTCTGTTCTCTCCTCCTCTCCCCCTGCACTCCTTCCCCTGCACCCTCCCACCTCTCCTTCTCTGTTCTCTCCTCCTCTCTGTCCTCTCTGGGGGGGGGGGGGGGGATGTGGGACGCTCCCCCTGCTTCTCTACCCTGGCTCTCCCTCCCCTGCACCCCCATCTCTCCTTCTCTCCTCCTCCACATTCCTATCTTCTCCCCACCTCCCCCCTCTCCTCCGTCTATATTGCTCATTCTCTCCCCACCTCCTCCCTCCCCCTGCTCTCTTCCCCCCCACACCTCCCCTCCCCTCTCCTGCTCTCTCCTCTTGCTCCTCCCCACCTCCTATACCCTCCCCACCCCATCACTCTCTCACATTCCCCCTCCCTTCCCCCTCCCCTCCCTTCTCCTGCGCTCTCCCCTCATTCCTATATTTTCTATATTATCAATTGTTCAAATGTTATCTTTATTCTGTATATTCTTGTTACTGTGTGTTAGCTAGAATTAGCTAGACATACTTTCTGTGAAGCCCTCTGAGACATGCTTGTGAATTAGGGCTATATAAATAAACTTGACTTGACTTGACTTTTCTCTCCTCCCCTTCGTCTCTCTCTCCCAGATTTTTCTAGAGGGGCGGACGTTGTTGACGTCAGTCAGGGTCCATTCAACTTCAGGGTCCAAGAAGCAGTTCCCTCCAAGCTGGGCAACCCCAACAGACGGAGTGAGGACCACCACTCTCCACCGGCTGCAAAATGTCGCAGGATTACGTTACGATTACGTTTATGCCCTGGTGCTTGAGGACGAGGTAAGGAATGGAATCTGTTGGTTCTAATTAAATCTTTTTGTGACTTTGACATCAGAAAATCTAATCTAACTCTGCACCCTCAGAACGCCCCAGCCCGCTTGCCAGTCATGCCAAGCAAGAGGATGAACAGCAGCTCAGAGAGCATCGAGGCTCAGCCTGCACAGGTGTGTACTAAAAATAATTGATACCTTTTTTTAACATAAAAGTGGTAATGTGGTAAACTTCAGATGATCTGAAGTTTGCACCATCTGTTGCACCAAGCTCCAATACAGATACAAACATTAGCTAATTGCCTAAATAATGTAAATGCATTGAACACTGTAATGTCATGTAGGGTTAGGTAGCTCATCAGCTCAACACGGTGTGCCAGGAGAGTCAAGGAGAGTTTAGTGTTCTAACCCAATGACTCAAGCCTTTGTTGCCATGGTTTAAACAGTGATACCCAACTCAGGACGTTCCTCATTGAACACCTCAATAGGCTACATGCACAACTTTTTTACTTCCTGAAATTAGTACAGCTTCTTTATTTCCTGTCCTACACTATTGGATGAACTGATTAATCAGGTGTGCCTGATCATTGTTGTGACTGCAGCACACCTGACATTAATCAGTTCATCCAATAGTGATGACAGGAAATAAAGAAGCTGTACTCATTTCAGGAAGTAGTGGAGTTGTGCATGTAGCCCATAGTGGCAATTTCCCAGGCATGGAATGGGTCAACCAAAACCTACAAAAGACGATATGAGGCGCCTACAGGCTCCAATCGCCAGCGAGAGTGAGGACCACCACTCTCCACCGGCTGCAGAGTTTTTTAAGGTACCATGGGTTCCTCATTGAACACCTCAATAGTGGCAATTTCCCAGGCATGGAATGGGTCAACCAAAAAGAAGAGATTTTCAAGATACCATGGGCAAGAAATCCACGAAAGGCCCTGGAGGAACCCAGCATATTTGTGGTGAGTAAACATCAAGTTTCTTTTGGATCCTTTGCGCAGTATTTTCTATGACTGGTAGCACCATTTTGTAGCATTGTAATGTTGAATGTATATGTTTTTTTCCTGTTCTTGTTTTCTTTATGTTCTGAAAAATAAAAATAAAAAAATAGAGCAAACCTTGCGATTTCAAACGCACCTGCTCTGCAGTTTGGCACTTGCCACCTCAAGTTGGAAACCACTGGGAATGCGGTCAGGGTTTTCTTCCTCTTTTATTTGTTTGTGTAAAGTGTCAATAAAGTATACTGTTTTCTTTTGTTCCCTATTCACACAAAAGAGGAAAAAAAAGGCAGCAAACGTTTCAGTCTATGACTATCATCAGTGCTACTAACATTCAGGTCTAACAAGGACAGGTTAAATAGACAGGCAGGCACATCATGTTGCTCAGGTGCCATCAATCAATCAGCTTTCATTGCTGATTGCATGTGGGCCAGACAAAGTCAGATCATTGTCAATTAGCTGAAAGTAAGGTTCTTCACCAAAAACAAGAGATATTGACTGTTGATATGCACCACAAATGTACAAAAGTTGCCACAATACATTCGTCAAACAGTCTTGTGGACCTATGCAAGTCCCATATTTTTCATGTTCAGTGATCTCTGTTGCATCTTGAAGGAAGAAGATCCCGCACACTGCTCTTGCTCAGCATCACCATTTATTGATCATACACAACGTTTCGGTCCCCCTGGACCTTTGTCAAGTGTGTTTAAAACTTAGTCTATTAACTTTATGAAATTGGCACGTAAAAAATAAGCATTCTATTGCTGTCTGACCATTGTCTCTATTTGACCTCAGTTCACCTTCACAGCCAGCTTTGTGGAGATCTATAATGACATGCTGCAGGATCTCCTGTACACTGGCAAGGCCAACCAAAACCTCCAGATCCACGTGTCGCCCGACGAGGTGACGGTCACCGACCTCACCTACAACACCTCTGTCGATCAGGTACTGCAAATACCTTAGTGGTTTACTTAAGGTCCCACAGTTTATCATGTATCAACCTATATCATGTTTTAAGTTCCACAATTGATGATTGGACAATTCGGCCATAGAGAAACATCAGATGTCATTTGATTTGACTTGGAGCTCCGTCTATAGTTGAAGTTGAGTGGTCCACAATGGTGATATGGTATGAGCAGATGATTGCAATTAAAGAACTGTTCTCCAAATCATCAAGATTAAGGATCGTGATCCATTTTTAACCACAGGCCCCGTGAGATAAATTGCCCTGCCGCCAAAACATTAGAGCCCTAACATTGGCAGCCCAATAATAGTGCCTAAACACTGGTAAAGCCAGCCCTCCTTCAGACTTCGGTTTTTGCAAGTTAGTTGAATATTCATATTGAACAGCAAAATCCGATTGGACTGACAGAATTCTGAGTTGGTACAGCCATACAGCTGAAAGTTCAGCCCCTCTGTTTAAACTCCCTCTCCTGTTTCTCCTCCGTCTACCAGGTACTCGTCTTGATCACGGTGGCCAATCAGAATCGTTCCAGCTCAGTGGCCTTGTGGTTTGAGTGTCCGCCCTGAGACTGGGAGGTTGTGAGTTCGATCCCCGGCCGAGTCATACCAAAGACTATAAAAATGGGACCCATTGCCTCCCTGCTTGGCACTCAGCATCAAAGGGTTGGAATTGGGGGGTTAGATCACCAAATGATTCCCGAGCGCGGCGCTGCTGCTGCCCACCGATTGGATGGTTTAGTGAGGACCTCGGATCGGCCCCGCCGGGGTCGGTCACGGCCCTGGCGGAGCGCCGAGAAGACGTTCAAACTTGACTATCTAGAGAAAGTAAAAGTCGTAACAAGGTTTCCGTAGGTGAACCTGCGGAAGGATCACGAATAATTAGCGGCGAGCGAAGAGGGAAGAGCCCAGCGCCGAATCCCCGTCCGACGGGCGGACGCGGGAAATGTGGCGTACAGATGACCGCTTGCCCGGTGTCGCTCGGCCAGACGGGAAGCTGAATATTTGACTCTGTACATTTGTCAGACATGTGTACATTGAGATTCAAGCCCTCTGACAATATATATATTGCAGAGAATGTATGGTAATAAATATACTTTTATGAGACTTCTTCCTAGACTCATGGCTTCAATTTATTTGGTTTAAGATAAGCTGTGATATATACATTTAGCGGAGATGTAGAATTTTATTCTCTATCACTGTTTTCTTTTGTTCCCTATTCACACAAAAGAAAAGAAAAAAGGCAGCAAACGTTTCAGTCTATGACTATCATCAGTGCTACTAACATTCAGGTCTAACAAGGACAGGTTAAATAGACAGGCAGGCACATCATGTTGCTCAGGTGCCATCAATCAATCAGCTTTCATTGCTGATTGCATGTGGGCCAGACAAAGTCAGATCATTGTCAATTAGCTGAAAGTAAGGTTCTTCACCAAAAACAAGAGATATTGACTGTTGATATGCACCACAAATGTACAAAAGTTGCCACAATACATTCATCAATGGAGAAAGCAATGGGAGGCAGAGTAATAAAAAGAGCCAGGAGGACATAGGTACACGCTGGTACATGCAGACACTGTCAAGAAGCCTAGAGGAAACAGGCTAGAGACAAAGTTTAATTCAGCCCTAAAGGCTGTTCAGTTTTTAGTTTAAAGATCCATTTACTCTCACATTGGAGAAGTTTGGTTTCTAGATCTGTGTGTCTACGATTGGGGTCGACCTTATCAATACCACAGAATCTCAGAGCAGTGGCTGGATGTTTAGCTTCCAGGAAGCCAACACAATCTCCGTGATTCATTATTTCAATCCATGTGGTCATGAATGGGCTGTTAATGGTCATTTACGGTATTTATTTATTTATTTCTATATGCATAGTTCATTGGCAAAAACAGCCCAATAGACAACACATGCGGATACGCCATAGCCTATCAAAGTGAAAATGATTAGGTGAAAGTTGTAGACCTAATTATGATCTACAATAACAACAAATATTAAAAATTAATTACGATACAAATATATAAATGAAATAAAATCATATAGGCCCAATAAAAGGCAAGATAAACATACCCATCATAGGCTATATTGTTTTCATTGTACCTTGCTTTATCTTCAAAACTGCAGAATAATGTCAATGGAATGAAAAGAAAAAATCTAGGCTACAATAGGCTATCAAAACATGTTGGCGCTATGGACACGATTGCGATGGTATGCGAGTGCCAAAATGCGACATTTACACTTCAAGTTGTACTCTTTGATTGAATGGTGATAAGAACATAATTGACACATAATTAGCAAGCAGATGACAGAGATTACAGAGAGAATTTTTAATGGCAGAAATCGGTTAGAATTAAGTAGAGAATTCATGGTGACAGGCTGCCTGTGTGTGCGCATTTGGCACAGTGGCGAGATGAGGGGACGAAAGGCACTCAGCGCACAGCGGTGAACCCAGCGAGCATTGAAAAGACGTTTAAAAAACAGACAAAGTCAGATCATTGTCAATTAGCTGAAAGTAAGGTTCTTCACCAAAAACAAGAGATATTGACTGTTGATATGCACCACAAATGTACAAAAGTTGCCACAATACATTCGTCAAACAGTCTTGTGGACCTATGCAAATCCCATATTTTTCATGTTCAGTGATCTCTGTTGCGTCTTGAAGGAAGAAGATCCCGCACTGATGACAGGAAATAAAGAAGCTGTACTCATTTCAGGAAGTAGTGGAGTTGTGCATGTAGCCCATAGTGGCAATTTCCCAGGCATGGAATGGGTCAACCAAAACCTACAAAAGACGATATGAGGCGCCTACAGGCTCCAATCGCCAGCGAGAGTGAGGACCACCACTCTCCACCGGCTGCAGAGTTTTTTAAGATACCATGGGTTCCTCATTGAACACCTCAATAGTGGCAATTTCCCAGGCATGGAATGGGTCAACCAAAAAGAAGAGATTTTCAAGATACCATGGGCAAGAAATCCACGAAAGGCCCTGGAGGAACCCAGCATATTTGTGGTGAGTAAACATCAAGTTTCTTTTGGATCCTTTGCGCAGTATTTTCTATGACTGGTAGCACCATTTTGTAGCATTGTAATGTTGAATGTATATATGTTTTTTCTTTTTTCCTGTTCTTGTTTTCTTTATGTTCTGAAAAAAAAAAAAAAAAAAATAGAGCAAACCTTGCGATTTCAAACGCACCTGCTCTGCAGTTTGGCACTTGCCACCTCAAGTTGGAAACCACTGGGAATGCGGTCAGGGTTTTCTTCCTCTTTTATTTGTTTGTGTAAAGTGTCAATAAAGTATACTGTTTTCTTTTGTTCCCTATTCACACAAAAGAGGAAAAAAAAGGCAGCAAACGTTTCAGTCTATGACTATCATCAGTGCTACTAACATTCAGGTCTAACAAGGACAGGTTAAATAGACAGGCAGGCACATCATGTTGCTCAGGTGCCATCAATCAATCAGCTTTCATTGCTGATTGCATGTGGGCCAGACAAAGTCAGATCATTGTCAATTAGCTGAAAGTAAGGTTCTTCACCAAAAACAAGAGATATTGACTGTTGATATGCACCACAAATGTACAAAAGTTGCCACAATACATTCGTCAAACAGTCTTGTGGACCTATGCAAGTCCCATATTTTTCATGTTCAGTGATCTCTGTTGCGTCTTGAAGGAAGAAGATCCCGCACACTGCTCTTGCTCAGCATCACCATTTATTGATCATACACAACGTTTCGGTCCCCCTGGACCTTTGTCAAGTGTGTTTAAAACTTAGTCTATTAACTTTATGAAATTGGCACGTAAAAAATAAGCATTCTATTGCTGTCTGACCATTGTCTCTATTTGACCTCAGTTCACCATGACAGCCAGCTTTCTGGAGATCTACAATGACACGCTGCGGGATCTCCTGTACACACCGCCCGTCGCTACTACCGATTGGATGGTTTAGTGAGGACCTCGGATCGGCCCCGCCGGGGTCGGTCACGGCCCTGGCGGAGCGCCGAGAAGACGTTCAAACTTGACTATCTAGACAGGCTGAGGGATCTCCTTTACACACCGCCCGTCGCTACTACCGAGTGGATGGTTTAGTGAGGACCTCGGATCGGCCCCGCCGGGGTCGGTCACGGCCCTGGCGGAGCGCCGAGAAGACGTTCAAACTTGACTATCTAGACAGGCTGAGGGATCTCCTTTACACACCGCCCGTCGCTACTACCGAGTGGATGGTTTAGTGAGGACCTCGGATCGGCCCCGCCGGGGTCGGTCACGGCCCTGGCGGAGCGCCGAGAAGACGTTCAAACTTGACTATCTAGACAGGCTGAGGGATCTCCTTTACACACCGCCCGTCGCTACTACCGAGTGGATGGTTTAGTGAGGACCTTGGATCGGCCCCGCCGGGGTCGGTCACGGCCCTGGCGGAGCGCCGAGAAGACGTTCAAACTTGACTATCTAGAGGAAGTAAAAGTCGTAACAAGGTTTCCGTAGGTGAACCTGCGGAAGGATCACCAATCATTAGCGAAGAGCCCAGCGCCGAATCCCCGTCCGACGGGCGGACGCGGGAAATGTGGCGTACAGATGACCGCTTGCCCGGTGTCGCTCGGCCAGACGGGAAGCTGAATATTTGACTCTGTACATTTGTCAGACATGTGTACATTGAGATTCAAGCCCTCTGACAATATATATATTGCAGAGAATGTATGGTAATAAATATACTTTTATGAGACTTCTTCCTAGACTCATGGCTTCAATTTATTTGGTTTAAGATAAGCTGTGATATATACATTTAGCGGAGATGTAGAATTTTATTCTCTATCACTGTTTTCTTTTGTTCCCTATTCACACAAAAGAAAAGAAAAAAGGCAGCAAACGTTTCAGTCTATGACTATCATCAGTGCTACTAACATTCAGGTCTAACAAGGACAGGTTAAATAGACAGGCAGGCACATCATGTTGCTCAGGTGCCATCAATCAATCAGCTTTCATTGCTGATTGCATGTGGGCCAGACAAAGTCAGATCATTGTCAATTAGCTGAAAGTAAGGTTCTTCACCAAAAACAAGAGATATTGACTGTTGATATGCACCACAAATGTACAAAAGTTGCCACAATACATTCATCAATGGAGAAAGCAATGGGAGGCAGAGTAATAAAAAGAGCCAGGAGGACATTGGTACATGCAGACACTGTCAAGAGGCCTAGAGGAAACAGGCTAGAGACAAAGTTTAATTCAGCCCTAAAGGCTGTTCAGTTTTTAGTTTAAAGATCCATTTACTCTCACATTGGAGAAGTTTGGTTTCTAGATCTGTGTGTCTACGATTGGGGTCGACCTTATCAATACCACAGAATCTCAGAGCAGTGGCTGGATGTTTAGCTTCCAGGAAGCCAACACAATCTCCGTGATTCATTATTTCAATCCATGTGGTCATAAATGGGCTGTTAATGGTCATTTATGGTATTTCTTTCTATATGCATAGTTCATTGGCAAAAACAGCCCAATAGACAACACATGCGGATACGCCATAGCCTATCAAAGTGAAAATGATTAGGTGAAAGTTGTAGACCTAATTATGATCTACAATAACAACAAATATTAAAAATTAATTACGATACAAATATATAAATGAAATAAAATCATATAGGCCCAATAAAAGGCAAGATAAACATACCCATCATAGGCTATATTGTTTTCATTGTACCTTGCTTTATCTTCAAAACTGCAGAATAATGTCAATGGAATGAAAAGAAAAAATCTAGGCTACAATAGGCTATCAAAACATGTTGGCGCTATGGACACGATTGCGATGGTATGCGAGTGCCAAAATGCGACATTTACACTTCAAGTTGTACTCTTTGATTGAATGGTGATAAGAACATAATTGACACATAATTAGCAAGCAGATGACAGAGATTACAGAGAGAATTTTTAATGGCAGAAATCGGTTAGAATTAAGTAGAGAATCCATGGTGACAGGCTGCCTGTGTGTGCGCATTTGGCACAGTGGCGAGATGAGGGGACGAAAGGCACTCAGCGCACAGCGGTGTGCCTCGGCGCTGCTGACTGAACCCAGCGAGCATTTTTAGGTTGAAAAGACGTTTAAAAAACGTTTAGGGTCAATGTTGAAATTGATTTTCAGGTCAATGTTGAAATTGATTTTCAAGTCCACGTTTCAACTCATTGTTTTTTTATTACTGTCTTCATATAATTTCGCTATAGCAGTAAACACGAGCCTGCTGCATTCAGATAGATACAGGAATGTGAACGTTGTTCAGAATCGCGTGAGCCGCTGCTCAGGGACTGGGCACAGCTGTCCCACTTGCGTTCTCCCCCACTCCGCAAAGAAATAGGCTACACCTTGACAACGCACACTCTAGTTAAGCGCGTATCGGGCCCGGAGCAGTGTTTTTATTTTTTGGCACACAGACTTTCCACTCTGCTGGTCTAAGTACCAGGTGTGGTCTTGCACATTCCTGGCTCACAGTTTTCTGCAGGTGCACAGAGATATCTCTACAATCAATAAACATTGTTCATTTATGTTGTCTTGCCATACAGTTTGTTAAGTTTGTCAAATGCGTAATCCGAGAGCGCAAGGATCTGTTCCACAGCAGCATATTCAACTGATTATTTATATCTCCTGACACGCCGACAGGATCTAATCATAAATGATGTTTTCTACACATCTAAAGGTGAGCTGTTAGACACACCCACATTCATACCGTGAAAAGTGTTTGAATTTTTTTTATTGTAACTTTGAGTCAAATGCTCACAGTTGAATAAGGTTCATTGAGTCATATATTAGCAAGATGAGGACGTTCTTGTGAATGCCAGTCGGGTTGAACTGATTTAGTTTTATGAAAATCTGATGAAATTTAGCTTCCCCATTCCCGATGGTCTAGCACCGCCTATGCATATTTTCAATAAAAAACAATGAGTTGCAGTGTTTGATGCAGGAAACTCTGAGAAATATGGACTTGAAAATCAATTTCGGAGTGGGGGGGTTTCGAATGGAGGGGATGTCCCCATTAGGGCTGGGCGATATATCGAATATACTCGATGTATCGCGGCTTGTGCCACGTGAGATGTAGAAATGACTATATCGCGAACATTCGAGTATAATTGTCACGCATTGTTTATAACTTAAGCCGCCGGCATGACTCGCTTCACGTTTCCTCTTGCCAGCTCTCCCTCTCAAGCGAGAGCTCTGTCACACTCAAAAGGGAGGGGGAATCACATGGATACGTCAAACGCGTCAAACCGCGTCAGACACACCCGTCCTTAACCTATGTCTTAACCTATGTGCGATTCGAAATCACCCGTCCGCACCAACCAACCCAAGCAAGCAGGCGCAGTTAGCGAAACATGGCCGCCTCCAGTGTAGCTGTTGACAGTTTCAAATGATAACAAAACAACCACTATTGCGATTTGCAATACATGTCCCGCAAGGTTTCTGAGATTAAAGGAAAGTCTGAGCTGGCGTTACGCTAAACCAAACGTGGGGATGAGGCAGCGGATTTGTTTAGCGTTAACGTTAGCTGTTGTGGTCGGGGCTAACGTTAGCTAGCTGGTTAGGCTACCTAGTTGCAGGGCAGCGCTCCACAAGCTTGTTGTGACCAAAATCCCCGCATTTAAAGCACTTCATACTCCCAGAGCTGGCGTAAACCATAGAGAACCTCATGCATTACTCAAAATTAAACGTCCAGGGTTTGTCTCCAAAAGCAACTAACGCTAATACGTTACATGCAAGCTAACGTAGCTAGCTGCAGGGCAGTCATGATCTATAAGGAAAACGAATGCGCACATAGCCTACATACTGTAAAAGTCAACATCACATACGTGTATTTTCTTTAATCTAGACTAGAGGCATCATTTTTCAGTCAAAAGTGAAACGACACATATGATGGCGTATAGACCCCTTATACAGCTTGTCAACATTGAGCTGCGCGCGCAACGTGTAGGCAGAAAGCCGTCAGCCCAGCATTGACAGACAGTAGAACTGTGTAAAAGCCCCGCTGTCAGGACTGCTCTATGCCCATCTGCAACACACAGTTATATTTTATTTTTAAAATGCAGTTCTCGGCTTACTACCACAGCTTATCGCCTAGTGATAAGCAATGTTATGCATCGAAATTAACGTTGTTTAATGGGATATGTCTTACAGACCCATACGCACTGGCGCTGTCAATTGGCCAAGCCTAGTGGCCGGCAATACATATCGTGCATTCCTTTATAACTGGGGATAGCGTAGATAATTATTCTGTAACTTGCAAAGATATATTGTTATGTTGATAATGCACACAACTCAATAATGACATTATGTAACGTTACTTGGTCGTTAACTAACCGAGCGATGTGGCTGAACAGCCTACAGCTTCAGGCAGCTTACCTGATTATGAAATGAGCACTACAAAGTCGGGCATTTTTAATGATGTCCTCGTTCCAATCAGTTCAACTCAATAATTACATTATGTAACGTTACTTGGTCGTTAACTAACCGAGCGATGTGGCTGTTACTAGCAGCCTACTACAGTTTACCTGATATGAAATGAGCGAGCACTGCAAAGTCGGGCATTTTTAACGATTTCCTCTTTCGGCTTGCAACCAAAGACACCTACGGTTAGCATTAAAAGCAGTATGAGTTGACGGGATTCGGTAAAACTTTAGTCCTTGCTTTGTTGATAGTGTAACAGACTGTTCAGTGTTGTGTTGGTTGTGTTCTATTGCGTGTGTGCGAGGCTGTGTATGTTCCCTCGAGTTGCGTAGACCAGGATATGTGGGGAGAAGCTTGTATAACGTTACAGCCTGGCTCTATCGTTTATTATTTTATTAACCAAGTGTGAATAGGCGGACCCGAATACTCTGCTACAATAGCTTTCCAATTCTGGCATCGCACTGCACAACACGAAGACATGTCTTGCTGGAATAGTTTCACAGGCACTGGAAAACTACTTGAAAGGGCTGCGCGGAGTCTGTCTTTCTGCCTCCGTCTTGCGCATCTGACGCTGTTTGTTGTCATTGTGACGTAGGCGTATAAGGGGTCTATACAGTGAGGCTTTCCCCACTATAGAACTGGCCCCAATGCAAAATTCAGACCGCTTATATGTTGCCGTCATGCCAATAAAGCCACAGAGTCTAAATGTAATTTTTTATGTTTTATCTGCAGACTAAGCAGCTAGGCTTTCGGTTCTATAAAAGCCATTATTTTTTGTATTGACTATTGAGTGATACTTTACTAAAACAATCATATTCAGAAGTGTTGTTTGTGTTCACAGTGATGTCAGATTTGCGTAGGTCAGAGCTATGGAATATTAAATCATCCATCTTTGCTCACTATCTGCCCTTTCTTCTTCTTTTTTACCCCAGGTGTGCATAAAATACAGGTTAAGAACTTATGGAAAAGTCATGGAAATCCATTGGTCAAAATGTGTATGAACCCTGAAGGGTTAAATTGAGCATTTATGAGAGATTTCAAAAATATCGAGATATATATCGTGTATCGCGATATAGCCGAAAAACATCGCGATATTCTTTAGAGGCCATATCGCCCAGCCCTAGTCCCCATTCGGAATAGCGGTGCCTTTAAAAAAAATGGGAAACCCCTCCATTACGAAGAATGGAGTGTTTTTTTTTTGAAAAGGCAGGGTGTAACCCAACACTATATCCAGACCATTTCTAGAATAAAATAAAATAAAATACCAATGTAGAATTTGCAATCATGTATAAATCTACCCATAATAACAAACATTCAAGTAAATGTAAATGAATGTAAAAATGTAGTGGATATAGGCCTGGGAGACTGAACCTGTATAGAAAAGTTTCATGTTTCATGTTTTCAAGTTCCAGAAAAGTTCCCACGTGACATCAATGTTTGAAGCTTATTGGATCTCGTTCAGTGGTTCTCAAACTTTGTTGGCTTCAGTATGCCCTTTCCCTGATTTCTGAATCCAAGAACCCCCTTTACCCAACTACAACATGCTTGTTCAGTAGCTGGACATCAGAAAGACAAGAGCGCCGCGGCTTGAGAGTAGGTATATATATGGCCTAGGCTGGCCAATCAGCAAGCAGGCACTCGCAATCACCCAGGTGGTGCTAATTAAGTGTCTTAAAGTGGTAATCCATGACAGCTGTGCTGGATCAGGTAATCTCATCATGAATGAGACACAGGTAAACACAGGTGCAAGCAAAACACTAACGAGGCTTTCAAACTTCCATGATTGGAATTTGGAAACCCTCAGTGTATTGCTTGCACCTGTGTTTATTCTGCCTTTTTGACACAAAATGCCCCCCGTGAAAAGGGTCTATTTATGAGGGAGAGAAGTTGACCGATAGGGAAACATTGTGCTTAGAAAACTGCAGGAGAAAACTATAGCATAGATGCAGTGAATGAATGATAACCCACCTTATGAAGAATACAACATTAATAACATTACAAAATAAGAAATGGAGTGAAAGAGTTGCAATTAGTGCCTCCTGACCAGATTTAACATTTAATTTATTTAAATGATTTATTCTTACATTTTTCCATTCTCCAAGTAGGCTACCCCCTGTACTACTGACATGTACCCATAGGGGTATAGGTACCCTAGTTTGGGAACCACTGATCTAGCTTATATATTTTATAGTCTGTTAAACAGTGAAATTGCTTGTGTGTCCTCTTTGTCTGTATTGTGCTGCTGTTGTTGATGCAAGGGATGCTGATTTTAGGGGCCAATATGGCGGCGGCGCTGCTTTGGTGCTACCACGACCCAGCGCCTCTAGCGTCTGTTTCCATAAATGCATGAGTGTCGGCTATTTCCTTCCACACTCTTTGGTGTCGTCAAGCCCACGGCCAACCGATAGCACACCACCCCCACACACACAGGCACCCCCCACATAATCGAAATGGAGGGGATGTCCCCATTCGGAATAGCGGTGCCTTTAAAAAAAATGGGAAAACCCCTCCATTACGAAGAATGGAGGTCGATCTTCGGAGTGGGGTTTTTTCGAAAAGCCAGGGTGTAACCGCCCAGAGCACCTCGTTCCGCACTTGGTGCAGACCGGTGCAGACTTGCTTTGGTCTAGTCAGTCACAGCTAGTACCTAGCGACTAAGTACTTGCGCATGTGCGTTGCTGCAGGAACTCAATTCCCGAGGCAGTGCACTGTAGTATGGAGTCACGCTGAAAAAGGTGCGCTGTCTCTGGGCAGTGGGTGTTGGGTGCTGGGGGTGAAGTGAAGGATGGTTGTGGAGGCATGCGGCGGTGCGCTACTCACCGACTTTACGCATACGAGCGGGGAACATAGGACCCTTTTTCGGGAGCGGGGAACATAGGACCCGGGAACATAGAACCCTTTTTAACAGGAGCGGGGAACATAGAACCCGGGGAACATAGGCATGACCCCGATATGGGCTGTACATAATCACCAGCGTTGCCAGACGTACGATAATTATCGTATTTGTACGATAATTTCGACCTCTGTACGATGTACGATCAATAATCCCCAAATCCCCCAAATGTACGATAATTTCATCATTTTGTGACACTTAGACAAATCCTACGTCTATCACTCTATCTGTTTATACAATCATCTCTTCAAACAACATATTTGCAGCCAATACGTGCAGGGTGTTTTGTTGTTGTTGCAACGCAGGCTGAGATCACAGTGTTTAAAGATCATGCCAAGTCCAAAAAGTAGCCTGTGATCAGCCGCAGTCCCCCCAACTTTGGCGCGCCGCGCTGGGGAGGGGGCGTACGATAATTTCACTCCAAAAACGATAATTTTGACCCTCTGGTACGATAATTCAACATTTGCCATCTGGCAACACTGAAGGAGAACATCATATCGTCATATGGAGGACGAATCCCTGGACCTGGTCAGACAGTTTATTTGGGGGACGCGAGTGAGGCATTTCCTCCTCCTTTGCGGGCATTTCAAGAGGTGATCGTCAGCTACGGTAACTTGCTATTATTTGCAGATATGATATGTAAAGTATGTAATATGTATATTAATATATATTCATATTAATACATGCACATAAGATGTCCAAATATTAGACCATGACAGTTAAGACACAAAAAGTTTAAAATGAATGGAAAATAGTGTTAACTTGTCACCCCCACCACACACACAGCCACATACACAGCTCCAGTCTGGACCAAAAGAACCCAAAGCACCAGCACATTAAAGAGGACCAGGAGGAACTCTGGACCAGTCTATAGGGAGAGCAGCTTCAAGAGGACCCAGAGCCACCACACAACAAGAGGACCCAAAGCCCTCACTCATTAAAGAGGAACAGGAGGAACTCTGGACCAGTCTATAGGGAGAGCAGCTTCAAGAGGACCCAAAGCCCTCACTCATTAAAGAGGAACAGGAGGAACTCTGGACCAGTCTATAGGGAGAGCAGCTTCAAGAGGACCCAAAGCCCTCACTCATTAAAGAGGAACAGGAGGAACTCTGGACCAGTCTATAGGGAGAGCAGCTTCAAGAGGACCCAAAGCCCTCACACATTAAAGAGGAACAGCAAGGCCTTTTTAAATGTGTGTTTTTCTGATTTGTTTTAATGAATTTGTTATTGTTGTGTTGGACTTGTATATATGTAAATAGTATTACTAGCACCAAGATGCCATTCAGGAGGCCATGCATGTCCTCCCAGGCTGCAAAATATGTTATTTTATATATTATGTTGTATGATTTTTTGTCTTTGTGTAGGGACCCTAGGTCCCACAGGGACCTTTTTTGGTCATTTGTTGCTCTGAGCCACCTGCTGTGGTCAAGACGGTTACATGCTGCCACTCCGAAATATCGGCACTCAGAAAGGGGGTCTATATTCCCCGTTTTTCACTAACCTCTCCCAGCCCCCACGCCAAACCTAACCTCCCCCCATGCCTAAACCTAACCTCCCCCAGACCCTAACCCAAAACCTAACCTCTCCCACCCCCACGCCTAAACCTAAGGTCGGCATTGCGGCTTCTAAGGTGAACGACCGCCAGTCCGAATAATGGAAGTTAACGTTCGGAGTGGCAGGGCTTCGGAAAGGCAGAGGAACCCCAACGGACACATGTATAGACTGTTTTCACAGAACTGCTCTGCTTCTTTTTTTCCCCTGTCCATAGCAAACACTGCAACAGGAAGTGAGCTGGGGTTCAATTTAGAATGTTTTTGTTGTCAAGTTAAAACAGTCTATATATGTAAATAGTATTGTTCTGTTGCACTTTTGTTTTTGTTAAGTTTTGTATAAAAATGTTTCTACACACCTTGCCTTGTGTGTTTCATTAATGTGTGAATGTGTTAAGGTATTCAAGTGTAATAGATATTATGTAATGCTGGTGCAAAAGCCATTATGATCTCTGAAAGCCTTTGTAAAGTCTCCTTAGAAAATTATAAACCTTAATTTATTTTCTCCGCAGCTTTGCAAACAATTTGAGGGATTTCACCTGTAGAAACCTACCGTTAACGGTCCTTGAACTTCTGTGCGTTGATTCGTTGGACAGGGCAAATTCTTCAGCAACATTCAAGGAACATTCTGCCAATTTTCAACCCGCTTTGTATCATTACAAAATCAGTATTATATCTGAAAACTAAACAAGTTTGGTAGGCATTCATTTAGTTTGACAGTTATTGAGAGTTGATTTGAGTGAAGTTGTGGACCAGTGATGTGTAGGGCTGGGCAAAAAAAAAAATCTACATCAATATTGAATCGATACCCATGTGAAGGAACGATTATCGATACATGAATCCCAATATCGATCTTTTAAAATGGCTTTCACCCCGTCGCGTGGTTTGGTTCTTAGTGCAACATGAAGCTGCTCCACTCAAGGCACTGTCAGATCTAAAAGCAGATGTCTGCCTCCATTTCGGCTTTAAAAAGCATGAAGACCGAAGAGCTGGACTAACACAAACGAACCTGTGTGCAAGATTTGCAAAATGGACATGAAATGCAACGGAAACATGACAAATCTCCGGAGCCATTTGACGACGCATCACCCAACAAGCTTCACTGAAGAAAGCATTTGTGTGCAAGTTACCATCCACTTCTCCACGTGCCCCAAAAATAACTTTGGCTCTGGCAGCTTTCATTTGCAAGGATATACGGCCGTACAGCGTTGTAGAATAATACACAGGCGAACCACTCTACGTGTTACCGTCACTGTAGAAAAGGCCCCAAAGTTGGAGTGTAAAATATTTTTGCCAGGTGGTTTATATGTATGTATGTCTGATTATGTGCTGTTAAGTATCTGTTATTGCTCTTATAATTTGATAGGCTGAGCCGACCCACGTGACGGGCTTTGATCTTGGTTAATTGGCATCACCAGTCATGCAGAAATTACAGTAGTGTGAGCGTCCGTCAGTCGAGCACAGTCAATTTGTGTGTGTCAGTCATCGTCAACGTTGTGCAGGTCTGCGCGTGCCAGCGAAAACTAGTCTCATAAAAACGCCAAAGCGGACATATTGTTGTCTGAAGATAAAGATTAATTTTGCCTGTAACAAAAACCACTGAAACTATCCCACAACTGTTCCCAACTATTCCAAACTCACAACCTGTATGTGTGTTTTTATTATTTTTTTAAACACCATTTTCTCTCAGCCCTTTATTCCTCATACCTGGAGGCTTTAAGTGGTGTCCTGGCCGACACACCGGCGTGAACTTGGTGACAAACCCCTAAAGCTGCGTTCACACCGACCTATTCAAGTCTTTCGCTGGCATCGAGTTTACATACAAAGTCAATGCAAACGAGCGATTGAGCGTATATTCGCCCGGGAGAAAAATCGCTGGGCGTCCGAGCGACAGAGACAGAGCGATAGGGAGAAAATACGCTCGTCGCCCGAGATGAAATATCCCAACTCGAGCGAAAATACGCTGGCATCAGTCGCTCGCTGTTCAACGCTGATTGGCTGCCGTGTGAGAGCGAGTCAAGGATCACACTGGCTTGGAACAAACCGCTGGTTTATTGTGTGGCAACAAACCGCATTGACAGCTCATTGACAGGCTGAGAGCTGACATGAAGTGAAGTCTGTACTACCGGTAGAGAGCTCACATTAGGAGCACGCTGATAGGCTTAGCTTGTAAATAACTACGGCGGCTCGTAGTGGACAAACATCGTGACATTGCGTAACGTTATAGCCCCCAGATGTCCGTCAATTCGTTTCACTGTTTTTCACTGTTCGTATTTGTCTCTGCTGCTCCTGTTCTGTTTTGCGTGTGAATGTTTGTAACTCCTCTTTTTCACGGTTTATATTAGTTCTGTGGCTCTGAGGCTGCAAGTTCGAAACAAGTTACACTAAAAGTCGATCTGCTATAAGCTGTTAATGTACCAGCAGCTAATTCTGGACACCCTTTGCCAAATTCCACATGCTATGATATTGACTTACATTTGTTGCATCCCAAGTGAAACTGTTCATTCGTTCTCTAGGCAGAGACGCATGTTTCAAACTATCACTACTAGCTAACTGCGATGGTACTGCACAATGTAGGCGTTTTAACTGCTGCTGGCTCTGCCAGGCTTTGTCTAGATTTAAACATGAAGGGTGCTCTGCTCTTTGTACTCATTTCTATCATTTAGGCACAAAACCCTAAAATGAATTGCACTACAAGACTGAAAGATGCAAAGAGTATGTCTGAAATTGGCCACTGCATGTACATGATCAGGAATGTGCATTTTATGCAATGTTTGTTAGAAAGAAAAGTTGGTCTAATGGACGGAATATTTTGTAATGGTCTTGTACTGTGTGGAATAAACCTGGGAAAAAATGTAAAAAAAAAAAAATGTCCGTCAATTCGTGTGCCTGTTGATGAGCGATTTAAACAGAGCGACAGAGCGGTTCCAAAGGGTTGAATCAAGCGACAGAGCGAAAAATAAATCTCTCGGTGTGAACACAGCTTAACTAGCACCTAGTCCATTGTTCTCTCCACTACAGTCACCCAAACAGCTGAGTGAAGTAGCAATCCCAAAGCTGTATGAAGAAATGAAAAACAACATCGTAACTTCACTGAAGTCAGCAGAGAGAGTCGCCATAACTTGCGACAGCTGGATATCCAGAGCAATGGATTCGTACCTGATAATTACTTCTCACTACATTACTAATTACTACTTCTGTGTGTGTAGCCTGGGGTCCACCCGCTATGCCGACCACCTGCTATGCCGACCACCCGCAATGCCGACCTTAGGTTTAGGCGTGGGGGTGGGAGAGGTTAGGTTTTGGGTTAGGGTCTGGGGGAGGTTAGGTTTAGGCATGGCATGGGGGGAGGTTAGGTTTGGCGTGGGGGCTGGGAGAGGTTAGGTTTTGGGTTAGGGTCTGGGGGAGGTTAGGTTTAGGCATGGGGGGAGGTTAACTTTGGCGTGGGGGCTGGGAGAGGTATAGCTCCACCGACACGCTGCACGCCGCCTCGCTCAGCTGGTTCTGCTTGTGGGCTATCGGCATTGCGACCTGTCGGCACTGCGGCCTGTCGGCACATAGACGCGGCACCGTGTAGCCTGGGGTAGCATTGATGGGCAGAGTGGCAGACAAATAGGATGAAACAGCGTGACGTCACTGCCACCAAAAAATGCGTAACCCCGCGGCAGTTAATAGTATGAGTTGTGCCAAACAAACGTTAATATCTCAAAAAGTATACATCACATCGCTTATATTTTGACATGTTGAGTGAGAGCAGAATTAGATCAAGAGTTTGATGCATAATACATGCATGTCGTGTTAAAAGTTGTGTGAACTGTCGCAGTTTTTAAATTGTAAACACGGTCAGCCGGCTAGAGGCAGACGCTCAAACTCAGGCTCCATAGGGCTCCATATTGCCGTTGCCACCCAGTGACGCGGTTTGTTGACCAAAATACTGCTCGGCTGATCCCTCGTATACATTGAGCCTTGTTTATACAAAAGACAATCTAATGGGTTTCTTTATATATCTATAGTACAGTTGATACACGTTGAGAAAGAGTCGACAGTAGGCTTATTCGAACACACCCAACTACAGCCAAAATGTCTGACACGTTCTTCACAAGCTGCATGTCCTCTGTCATTAAAACCCTGGATCCCACTGACAAAACTTTGCTGCTCTCCTCCTCAAGGTGTGTTGCTCCGCCCCTCGCCCGCACCACTCTGCCAATCACTCGATGCCATTCACCCCTGCTGACTGTCAGTCAGGAGCTCCCTGAAGCTGGTGTCACAGTCCAGATTGCATCAGCCAAAATGAAATGAAAGTCTCACACAGCGTTGCCAGACGTACGATAATTATCGTATTTGTACGATAATTTCGACCTCTGTACGATGTACGATCAATAATCCCAAAATCCCCCAAATGTACGATAATTTCATCATTTTGTGACACTTAGACGAATCCTACGTCTATCACTCTATCTGTTTATACAATCATCTCTTCAAACAACATATTTGCAGCCAATACGTGCAGGGTGTTTTGTTGTTGTTGCAACGCAGGCTGAGATCACAGTGTTGAAAGATCATGCCAAGTCCAAAAAGTAGCCTGTGATCAGCCGCAGCCCCCCCCCCGACTTTGGCGCGCAGCGCTGGGGAGGGGGCGTACGATAATTTCACTCCAAAAACGATAATTTTGACCCTCTGGTACGATAATTCAACATTTGCCATCTGGCAACACTGATAATCACTGTGGCAGCTGCTGGTAACGGGGAATTGCGTTCAGGTGTGCGCGCCGTCACTGATAGGTTCGTCATTCTTTTTAACAGTCCTAGGAATCCTTAGTAGGGATTCTACCCAAGGTTTGATAGATGAGACCCCTGGTATTTCCTTGGGTGAAACTCCCTAGGTGGCGTTGTCAGTTATCTAGACCTGGGCCCCGTTCCAATACCCATACTTGTACTTCTTTCTTGTAGTATGTACTGCCGCTGCCCTCACAAAGTATGGATTGTAGTGTGCAGCATGCACGCAAAATGCATACTATTGGGACACACTACATCTGTCATCACGTGAGCTTCCTGAACTCCGACCTCTTGCTCACTTCCGCCGACGTCCGCAGCGCCACATTTTTTTTAATTTTTTTTTTAATTCAATAAACAAAGTCTGGCAGTAACAAACAGTACATTATACAAAAAATTCAGACTAAACATTTACAAAATTGGAACAGACAATCAAATAAACAAAATAAAATAAATAAAGCAAAAACATTAAGTCAGAGTTCTAAACAGGAATCAAGATATGCATGTTTTGGTACACACCATGCTTGTTTGGTTTTAACATATTTCAAGGCTTTCTTAAACTTAATTATCTCATTCATGAACACGCAGCTCAGTCAGTGCGACGTAACTCCAGTAGGTGGCGGTAATGCACAAAAAGTTGTTTGCCAACCGCCATAAAACATTAGAAGAAGAAGAAGAAGACATAACTTCCTGCTGCGCAAAGGATTGTGGGGAAGATTGGCTGGTGAAGCATGCATCGATGCATACTCCGAAATAGGAGCTGATGTAGTACAACATCCTGGTACTCTTGGCATACTGCATCTGACATACTATGTATTGGGACATACTAAATCTTTTTTTGCCTACTAAATAGTATGGAAGTATGGGTATTGGAACGGGGCCCTGGTCACATTTGCACTTCACAAGAAGTTGGTCAACAAAATCATTGGCCCTCACTTTCTTTTGCAGGTTCTCTCTCAACCTCTGTTTCATCGTCGATCTCTTTGTCTAGCATCTAGGTGTTTGAGGACAGCAGTGGTTAACCGCTCAACTTTACTGCCATGTCTATCTGTTAGCATAAGGTCATCTTTGATCCTCTTTGCCCTGAACATCCTATTTGAGTGTTGGGCTGACTGGGATGCAAGATATAACCACACTTGGCCAAGTACCTCTCTGCATTCAGGTTGTTTGTGGGCAGGTTTTTTCGTTGGTCTGCAGTCAGTATATAGAGAGGAGTTGCTCAGCATCAGGATCAACGTACCAATACTAATTTTTGCACTGCAATTCTACTCTTTTCGCGGCCTGGACACACATCTCTCCAAGAAGAAGGTGATCGAGATCACTTTGTGGAGCATTGTCCTCCATTTTTACATGTGTCCGCTCTACATGAGTCACTAAGGCTCTGTCTTTTTGTCAGCAAGGTCAATGCAGAGCTTGGGAAGGACGTCAACCAGCAAATTCTGGCTTGCTCTCTCGATGCAGTTGAGGAAGGGCATTGTCACCCTGTACATAAAATTAACAAGTGCTCTGAATCCTGCTATTATGAAGTCATTCTCAAGGTAAATGTCGCATGCTCGAACAAGAAGATTATTTAGCAGTGTTTCAGCAAGTACTGTTAGCTGTTTGATGTAGGGAATGCAATCATAGACTGCACCTGCCTGGTATCATAGTAAAACGTCTCTCTTTGTAGAGGCTAAATGACTTGTGTACCCCAGAATCAAGTCAAACTGTTCTTCTAGGGATATTGTCTTCCCATCTCCCTCATGTGATTACAGTAATGTTGACTTATGACAGCGGATGGCCTATTTCACAATAAAATCCATACATTCATACAGTATTTTGTGATGAAATAACAGTTAAATGTTGTGAAATGCTGGTAATAATTAACAGTGGTCTCAAATGTTGGTGCTATGGACACGATTGCGATGGGATGTGAGTGCCAAAATGCGACATTTACACTTCAAGTTGTACTCTTTGATTGAATGGTGATAAGAACATAATTGACACACATAATTAGCAAGCAGATGACAGAGATTACATAGAATTTTTAATGGCAGAAATCGGTTAGAATTAAATCGAGAATCCATGGTGACAGGCTGCCTGTGTGTGTGTGCATTTGGCACAGTGGCAAGATGAGGGGACGAAAGAATTTGGCCCGTAAATCCATGGCTGACGGCGAGCTTTTCTAAAGCGTGAGTGGTGATCTTTATACCATATGAAAGTAGAAGAAATAAGGAATCGATTGGGACCAAGCATGTCAACCTAGCATGTCGGGAAGGGGGGGTAAATAACACTCCAAAGTTGATGAATTGGAATGTAACTAAACAAGTATGTTGATAGTGCACACTCTGGTTCCAGATGCAAGAAAGTGTAATTTAACGCTATTTGACAACAGTTTTGGCCGTAGCCTTTGTCAAGTCTCATACAAACACAGTGCAAGACAGCCATTATAAAGACAGGCGGGCTGATTGAATGGACAACACCTGTCCTGTGAAAGCACACCTGAGTGTGATTACAATGACATCACATCATAGGATCAGTCATGCAGTAATAGGCTACATTTAGACAGATTAATCAAAACATTGATGTCAGGTAGGCTGTATACCATAATATATCATGAATCTATGTGAATAAATAGATTTATATAAATAGTAATCACAGCCTAATGCATAGAGATAAATCCTGAAACCTTCTCGCAACAGTTCTAGCCTAAAGCCAGTGGTTTTCAAAGTGGGGTCCCAGCAAAAATGGGGGATATTCTATTTTCACTATAATTCCATGCCATCCATAAGTAACACAATCTAAGCTAGTGTAGAAGTGAGTAACTAGGCTAATAATAACCATAACAGCACAAATAATTGACAAAAATCTTGAAATAAATATACAGTATTTACTCTGAGAAATGAAATAATGAGAAAAGGAACAATTATATTATACTAATTGTTAGATTATACTAATCCTAATCCTAAATTAAAATGAGATATTCCTCTAAATCTGTCTTCAAACTGCAAAAGGGCCAACATTTTTGAGTTTCCTCCCTTGCTTTCTAGCTCACCAGCCGCCACTGCTACACATGTATCGGAAGAAGCATGTGCGCAGCTAGGCTACAACTCCCCCCAGATCGGCGGAGGGGGTGGAGCAACGACGGAGACAGCAGGGGGAATTGGCCATTTATTTCCCAGCAAATATGCAGTTTTCGTGCAATGTGCTTCAGCCTTATAGTGCTCATTATAATAAATACCACGGATTTGTATCATAAACTTTCATAATCTGCTTAAAAAACATGAGCAACCTGTATTTCATAAATGCAGAGGTGAGTAAACCTGGTGGGGAATTACTGTCCACTGCATTCCTGGTTATAAGATGAGCACACAAAAACCTTCAACCTTCAGATTCAGCTCTCCAGGATGTGTTGGTCTGTAGGTCAGAGTATACATGAAAATCAAAACATGCTATTACAGTACTTCTAAGTTGTCAGGACGTGTCATGTTCTTTCCTTGCTTGGCCAGCGGAGAATACAATAGACCCTTTTCACGGGGGCCATTTTGTGTCGAAAAGGCAGAAGAAACACAGGTGTAAGCAAAACACTAATGAGGGTTTCCAAATTCCAATCATGGAAGTTGGAAACCCTCATTAGTGTTTTGCTTGCACCTGTGTTTACCCTGCCTTTTCGACACAAAATGGCCCCCGTGAGAAGGGTCTATTCCATTCATGATGAGATTACCTGATCCAGCACAGCTGTCATGGATTACCACTTTAAGACACTTAATTAGCACCACCTGGGTGATTGCGAGTGCCTGCTTGCTGATTGGCCAGCCTAGGCCATATATATAGCTACTCTCAGCCGCGGCGCTCTTGTCTTTCTGATGTCCAGCTACTGAACAAGCATGTTGTAGTTGGGTAAAGGGGGTAGTTGGATTCAGAAATCAGGGAAAGGGCATACTGAAGCCAACAAAGTTTGAGAACCACTGAATGAGATCCAATAAGCTTCAAACATTGACGTCACGTGGGAGATTTATAATCTCAAAGTAGAAATCTGAAACTTTTCTATACAGGTTCAGTCTCCCAGGCCTATATCCACTACATTTTTACATGTATTTATATTTACTTGAATGTTTGTTATGGGTAGATTTATACATGATTGCAAATTCTACATTGGTATTTTAGTTTTTTTGATTCTAGAAATGGTCTGGATATAATGTTGTAGTCAGTGATTTTTTTTTAGAGCAACTGTAATGCAGCCTTATATAAGGGCCCTTGGACTTTCATCAATAAATGTATGTTTTCTTTAAAAAACAAATGAACAAATCAGTAAATTGAATTTGTAAATCTGAACCCATGATTTCAAAGTGCTGTATTCGTTATTTAATAAATGAAATTCAGAATGAATGTTTACAAACACGCTTTAGCCTACATGTTTCTGCTTGCCCACATTGCCCACTTCCTCCGCGGTCTGCACCCAGGAAGGATGACATCATCATCACGGATGACATCACTGATCATCATCACTGAACTTATAGCCTCAGCCAGGACGGATGACATCATTGATGACATAACTGATGTCATTACATCCTTAGGTAATTAGGGCAATCACCTAATTAAAAAATTAGGTGTCACGTCACCCGCACGGGTGCTCTTTACACCCCCTGGAAGTTTCAGCCCGAACGCACGTAAAACGGCATGGGCGTGGCAGGCCAAAATTCTGCTCACACGCACGCATGCAGACACACACACACACGGACACTTCTCAAATTATAATAAAATAGGATTACAGATATGTATAATAAAGTATAATTTGCTTTCATGTATTTATTTCAGATGCCATGTTTCTTTGTCCGCTTTTCCCATAGTCAAAGACCAAGAGTTTCTCCCATCCTCTAATCTGTGATGTCAAACTCATGTGAAGCTCCACAGAGAATAAATTGTGCCAAATGGAAAATTAGATAATGATAATATCCAGAATAATTTTTCTGGGGAAAGGGTACATTTTCTACTTCAGAAGTGATATCACGCATATAAAATGAAGCTTATTTGGATGTAAAATATCATAGACAGATTCACAGTGTCATCTCTTATTCATTTTCAGTGGGCCAGTACCAGTGTCTAGATTAGTATGAAATCACACATGAGTCTCGGTTCACTAGAGCTGTGAGAGAAATCCATAGATAATGATTGGACTGTCCCATGTCATGAGAAAAGCATTACTTCTTAAATTGGAATTCCCATTTTATAGTGTTATTCTTCTTTTAAATGGATTTTTCATTCACAGTAATATGAAAGCCCAATGTATAATAATAGCACATCCAAAGAAAATGACATTAAGTGTGGTTCAACAGCCCAGTTGCCAGAATAACATGTCGGCATTGTAGGTTTCTGGAATCCACAAAATATACAATGCTTTTTACAGTTTGCTTTTTACAGTTGCTTTTCACATTTCTACGTGAATATTAACGTTAGACTCTATGACGTGTATAATATTCACCTATAGATACATGAAAAGCAACTTGTGCTGTTCATGTTGAAGTACTGTATGTCGCTGGCGCCTAATGCTGCCTACACACTAGAGGAGAAAAGGCCCGATTTAATGCCCGATTCCAGGCTCGTCTCAACCGATTATTTGTCCAAATAATTGCCAAGTGTGTGGTGTCAATAAGATATTGCAATGCTCCCGATTGAATCGGAGCCTGCCCGATCTCGAATCGGGCATATCAAACATGTTTGATATTTACGATGGCTGTCTCCCGACGGAACCCGCGATAGCCAATGAGAGCGAGCAGACCGGGACGCGTCGACGCGTCATACCCGGATGTTAACGCAGCGCTCGCAACAAACGAGTTGTGGCAACAGCAGAGCCATGTAGCTCCTCTCTCCCCAGCATCCTCACAGCAGCTTCAAACAGGGTGGACAGCAGTTTTTTCCCGCAGACAGCGGCGGATGGCTCTCCAAACATGTGCCAAGCGGTTTGTTTGCTTCAGGGGAGCGGATATGCTGTAATATGAGCTCTCAGACAGGACGTTGTTTTAGCTCATTTTGCGAGGGTGTCCGCCTGCTTGAAGTGGACCCGCCGCTCGGTGCATGTTTGGAGAGCCATCTGCTGTTGTCTGTGGGAAAAAATGGCGGTTTTGTGGCATATAAACAGCCTAACAGTCTAGTTGCTGGAATCGCTGTGAGTCGGTACTTCAAACGGCTGGTGTGTGGTCTCGCAGTCTGGCCGAATCGTCTAGTGTGTGCGTTCAGGCGATTTTAATGTTAAAATCGGATGAAATTGTCCTTATGTTTGTGGTCTCTCATGTTTTTAAAAATCGGTTAAGATTTGAAAATCCTCTAGTGTGTAGGCAGCATAAGGGAGTTGGGGCGGGATTGGTGGACCCGTCTCACAAGTGAGAGAGCGCCAGCTCGACTCCCAAGAGAGGCACATCGGGTTTTACTTTCAATTTTAAACCCAACCCAACCATTGTCGATCCGACAAATGGTTCTGGAGATAAACTGTTTTTTCGTGTTTACTAGTAGGTGGCGCTATGCCGAATTACATGAATTTCGGCACTGCATTCCATCAGGTTATGTGGGGGGTGCCTGTGTGTGTGGGGGCGGTGTGCTATCGGTTGGCCGTGGGCTTGACGACACCAAAGAGTGTGGAAGGAAAGAGCCGACACTCATGCATTTTTGGAAACAGACGTTAGAGGCGCTGCGCCGCGGTAGCACCAAAGCAGCGCCGCCGCCATATTGGCCCCTAAAATCAGCATCCCTTGCATCAACAACAGCAGCACAATACAGACAAAGAGGACACACAAGCAATTTGACTGTTTAACAGACTATAAAATATATAAGCTATAGATCAGTGGTTCCCAAACTAGGGTACCTATACCCCTATGGGTACATGTCGGTAGTACAGGGGGTAGCCTACTTGGAGAATGGAAAAATGTAAGAATAAATCATTTAAATAAATTTAATGTTAAATCTGGTCAGGAGGCACTAATTGCAACTCTTTCACTCCATTTCATATTTTGTAATGTTATTAATGTTGTATTCTTCATAAGGTGGGTTATCATTCATTCACTGCATCTATGCTATAGTTTTCTCTTGCAGTTTTCTAAGCACAATGTTTCCCTATCGGTCGACTTCTCTCCCTCATAAAAGGACCCTTTTCACGGGGGGCATTTTGTGTCAAAAAGGCAGAATAAACACAGGTGCAAGCAATACACTGAGGGTTTCCAAATTCCAATCATGGAAGTTTGAAACCCTCGTTAGTGTTTTGCTTGCACCTGTGTTTACCTGTGTCTCATTCATGATGAGATTACTTGATCCAGTGCAGCCGTCATGGATTACCACTTTAAGACACTTAATTAGCACCACCTGGGTGATTGCGAGTGCCTGCTTGCTGATTGGCCAGCCTAGGCCATATATATACCTACTCTCAAGCCGCGGCGCTCTTGTCTTTCTGATGTCCAGCTACTGAACAAGCATGTTGTAGTTGGGTAAAGGGGGTAGTTGGATTCAGAAATCAGCTGCATACTGAAGCCAACAGAGTTTGAGAACCACTGAACGAGATCCAATAAGCTTCCAACATTGACGTCACGTGGGAGATTTATAATCTCAAAGTAGAGACATGAAACTTTTCTATACAGGTTCAGTCTCCCAGGCATATCTATATCCACTACATTTTTACATTCATTTACAT
Organism: Poromitra crassiceps; assembly: GCF_964638095.1. Taxonomy (NCBI): domain Eukaryota; kingdom Metazoa; phylum Chordata; class Actinopteri; order Beryciformes; family Melamphaidae; genus Poromitra; species Poromitra crassiceps. Next base: position 8,440,878 of record NC_139651.1, on the reverse strand, counting down.
TTACTTGAATGTTTGTTATTATGGGTAGATTTATACATGATTGCAAATTCTACATTGGTAGTTTAGTTTTTTTGATTCTAGAAATGGTCTGGATATAATGTTGTAGCCAGTGATTTTTTTTACAGCAACTGTAATGCAGCCTTATATAAGGGCACTTGGAGCCAAGCTTTCATCAATAAATGTATGTTTTCTTTAATAAACAAATGAATAAATCAGTAAATTGAATTTGCAAATCTGAACCCATGATTTCAAAGTGCTGTATTCGTTATTTAATAAATTAAATTCAGAATTAATGTTTACAAACACGTTTTAGCCTACATGTTTCTGCTCTCTCCACACATCATTGCACCCTATACACCAGAGTTCAGTGGCCCTCATTGGCCCTGCGCAGACTTACTCACTGGCACATTTTTATTTACAAGTCCATGCCCTTGGTCTGCTTCCATCTTACCTCTGTGGGTATATCTCCATCAAAACTAGAAATTATTGCCTGCGCTCAAATGACACCCTCCTATTGTCCGTCCCCAAGGTTCGCACTGAACTTGGCAAGCAGGCCTTTGTTCTCTGCCCCTGCAGCCTGGAACCAAGGCCTTTATGTTCTCTGCCCCTGCAGCCTGGAACCACCAAGCAGGCCTTTATGTTCTCTGCCCCTGCAGCCTGGAACCACTTGCAGACAGACTTGCAGCTAGTTGAGCTGCACATTTAAAAATATAGTGAAGGGCTTGGAGGCAGATTCAATTGGAGGTTGTGAGTGCTTCCGTAGCTAGGCCCGTTTTCCTCCCGTCTCTTCCTCCTTGTTTCTTTTGTTTTATATGTGCTCTTAATGTCTGCTTTCATACATGTTGTTATACATGTTTTGCTTTTGTGTTTTAATGTTTCCTTATGTGCTGCTTTGCGTTTCTGTCTGTCTTTTTGGCTTTTGATTCTGTGATCTGTTTGCAACTGTATGCTTTGACATATGTGCTTTTAATATTTGATTGTATCTGGTTGAAACTGTATTGCCGAGGGGGGTACGGTGGTAAGCGCCGTCGCCTCACAGCTCAAAGGTCCTGGGTTCGATTGCCACCTGGGACGCTGTGAACGCTGAAGGAATGCGTGCCCGTCCGCATGTCCTCGAGTGCCCACCGCCCGGGTGGGGTCGTCAAAAGGGCCTTTCTGTGTGGAGTTTGCATGTTCTCCCCGTGCCTCCCGGGGGTTTCCTTCATATAGGAACCCCCTTCACCAAAACATGCAATATCCTGGTTGCTAATGTGGTTCCTCCTCTGGTCGTTAAGGGCGCCTGTTCAGAGGGAGGGGAACTGGTTGGAATAGCGTGAACCTCCCATGTGCTATGTCCTACCAGTGAAGCTTCCTCTGTCAGGTGAAAAGAAGCGGCTGGCTAACTGCCCATGTCTCGGAGGAAGCATGGAGCCAGTTTCGGCTCTCCCCAGATCGGCAGAGGGTGGAGTAGCAACCAGGATAAATAAATTCAATTAGCACTAATGGGGGATCAAAAATTGGGGAGGGGGGGGAGAAGAAAATAAACTGTATTGCTGCTATCTTGGCCAGGGCTCCCTCGAAAAAGAGATCTTATCTTCTCAATGGGACTCACCTGGTTAGTACGATAATTTCACTCCAAAAACGATAATTTTGACCCTCTGGTACGATAATTCAACATTTGCCATCTGGCAACACTGGCTCCATTTTATAATAGGCTCGTAGTCTCGCCCGCCCTGCAGCTCACCCACTGCGCGTCACATACGCATACTGCGCGGCCTGCAATAGCCTCGCCCAGGAAGGATGACGTCATCATCACGGATGACATCATCGCTGAACTTATAGCCTCAGCCAGGAAGGATGCCATCATTGATGACATCATCACTGATGTCATCACATCATTAGGTAATTAGGGCCATCACCTAATTAAAAAGGTAGGTGTCACGTCACCCGCACGGGTGCTCTTTACACCCCCTGGAAGTTTCAGCCCGATCACACGTAAAACGGCATAGCCATGGCCGGCCAAAATTATGCTCACGCAGACACACGCACGCACGGACACTTCTCAAATGATAATAACATAGGATTACAGATATGTCTAATATTAAGTATAATTTGCTTTCATGTATTTATTTCAGACGCCATGTTTCTTTGTCCCTCCTTTCTGAGGGTGCTTTTAAGCACATCTTATGAGACATAACACAAACACCATGACAGTGGGATGTGTGTTGGCATGTAATATATGCAAGCCTAATCAATGACATACAGTGCTAAACTGCTCTGCTGTGCTGGAGGAGATAATCCTCATTTTGAACACTCTCCAGTGCACGCTTAGTGATGGTCAACAATCCATGATAGTTGCCAAGAAATCTACTTTGTAATTATAATATGGACACATTGATGCATAATGCTAAGCGTTTTTCGTCATGTTCCTTTTTGATAGTGGTGCTGCGCGCATACATAACAAAGCAATGACTTCACTACACACACTGATACGCCCACCCTATCAAATCTCATTCACACATTAAAAAAAAAACCACACAAAGCACGTATCAGATAAGCGGGCTCGGCCACATTTCTAATCCAGCTTGGTTATTGGATGTTTGGTTTTGAATACAACACGAGTGAGCTGTGGGTATTTGGGTTGTTATTTATTCCTGTTTCTAATGTTGTTTGGCCGCGCGGCCTGGGAGCTGAATTAATTTCCTTTCTGATGCCTGGTATCAGTGTCTCAGCCAGATCTAGCATGTGTCATTTCCTCTCAGCCCCGACAACGCTGGAACCATTTGCTAACCCGAAAACAAATTATCTCCTGTTTGGCTCGCGTTCAAATTCAATTAAAGCAGCGCAGAGTAATTATGTGGAGGTACAAAAGGGTAAAAAAAAAAGTGAAATAATTAATTAACCCAATAATCTTATTTATGATCCCCTTCATATTAAGTGTGTGATTCTGACGTGTGAGACCTTCGTAAAAATAACTGTTATCGAACGTTTGTCACTTGCAGACCCACCAACAAGCATTCTGTGTAAGTGTGGTGGAAAAACTCATTATTTACTATCGCAATCTTGTGATAATAAAGCATGTTTATATTCAGGCTCAGGTTCTTGTCATGCTCAGAGATTATGATTATCATCACAGTCACCCATGGAGAAAATATGCATGCACCAGCTAAATTGGGTGTTTAATTTACAGTGAGAAACTATACATTAATCAAATGTTATGCTATATGACAAAGCAATGTGATTTACAGAAAGAGTCACAACAGTGCTTTATTGGACGGCAATCCAATTAAACAATCATAATCCATTAGTATAAAATAGTTGCAAATTCTATTGTATTTTGTCCTTGATCTGTCTAAGGGTGGTTTCACACTGGGGACCGCGGGGACCCTTTCCGAGCACACTTGTCTCCAAACTGGCCCCAGGTCCGGTTTGGCCATGGAACAGCGAACCGTAGAAAATAGAGGTTACTAGGGCCGTGTCGCCGAAGGATCTCCCGACATTTGGCTTCCCACAAGCCCCCTCTGAAAGCAATAGCGGTCTTCGATCGGGATTTGGAATTCCCGCATCAAAACCCAGCAGATGTGCTTGCACGGCTCTAGCTCCCGGCGGAATCCAGGACAGGTACACCTGTGCGGGTCGCCCAGAGACACCCTGAAGGTCCTGTCCTGTCCCTGGTCTTTGAGGAGGAACGCTGTTGGGCCATAGTGTCTGAAGATGAAAGCATTCATGACCTGGGCTTCGTCTTGATGCATTTTCAATGCCTCGCTGGCAGTATGAGAAAAGTTGGGTCCTTGTAAAAGTCAGAAAATGGAGTACAGGAAAAACTTCCAAAAATCCAAGGCCACTCTGTTTCAGGTAGAAAAGTTAAAAAGCCTTTTGAGACTAAAAAGAAGTAACCAAGGCACTCTTGTAGGTGAAAAAAGTTTAAAAGCCTTTATTGTATGGCTAATGCATAGTAGCAAGAATTAAAAACGCACCAACGCGTTGTGGCACACAGGCCTTCATCAGGGTGACAAACCAGGAAAAACTTGAAACATCCAAGGCCACTCTGTTTCAGGTAGAAAAGTTAAAAAGCCTTTATTGTGGCATGGCTAAATCTAACACAATTAAAAAGACCAACGCGTTTCAGCTACAGAGAGCCTCGCTGGCAGTGTTCCTCCACATCATCATTCACTGCTTCACCAGCCGAGGTTTTTTTTTATGTTTAACAGAATACAACTTTTTATTAAAACAAAGTTAAAACACAAGTAATAAAAGTAGTGCAGTCACTGCCTGGTTGGGGTGGGATGGTCTGAATGAATGAATTTTGTTATGGATAATGCAGACAAACATCCAAAGGGATAACATGAAAAGTGTTATACACTTATTTCCATCATGGTCTCTGATCTTAAGAACATGACATACAACCCCCAGGCCTCAGACGGTCTCTCCAGGCACTGGATGCAGCTTCTCCTCGCCCTGCAGCAGCATGTGCAGGAAAGGGCCTCTGCTGTGCCAGCTGAGGGGCGACCATTCCTCTGGCGTGCCGCACCTCGTCAAGCAGGACCATTCCTCTGGCGTGCCGCACCTCGTCCAGCAGGACCATTCCTCTGGCGTGCCGCACCTCGTCGAGCAGCAGTGCCAGAGGACCCAAGTCGCGCCTGCAGACCAGGGCCATGTTGCCAGGGCCGCGTCTCCGAAGGATCTCCGACATTTGGCTTCCCACAAGCCCCCTCTGGAAACAGTAGCGGTCGTCGATCGGGATTTGGAATTCCCGCATCAAAACCCAGCAGATGTGCTTGCACGGTTCTAGCTAACCTACACCTGCTAGCACAAAAGCAGTAGCAGCACCTGGGCAAGCTACTAGCCTGTAGCCCATACAGCAAACGGAGCCGCGGACTTTCAGCAAACAAGGTGTAGGGTGTTGTTTGAGCACATCTTTTCTGCACAGTCGAAAGACATTTAGAGCCGAAGAACTCTCTGACACAGAGCTTTGGAACCCTCTAGCAACCAGTAATACACTGGGGTTTCATCTATCAATCCTGGCGTAGAATCCCTACTAAAACCATGACTAACCTGTCCAGTGACTATCTACTCGATCCAATCCATGTTTACCACCCAGTATCGTCTTGTAAAGGTATCCCACACAGACGTAGCCTATAGATGTAAAAAATAAAACAACAAAACTGTTTAAAAGTAAACAAGACAACTTACGCAAATAATCTACGCAAACTCTGACCCATCTTTAAGTCCAGCTTAATCCACAGTTAGTCCACAGTTGCTTAGTGGCGACCTGATCCCACGCAAATTATTTCCAGCGCCGAAATGCCTGACCGGCCACAGTCCAATTGAAGTGTGCGGTCTCCCTTGTGACAAGCGGAGATAATGGTTGGTAACTTATTTGCAGTGAATGCATTTGGAAAAGTAGGCCTAACCTAACATATAATCGGCCTGTATTTCGTTGTAATTTTTTTTTTTGAATGATCGCTCCTGTATCAATAAAGTCTGTCATTGGAAATGTTTAGAATGTTGGAACACTCATAGTCTACCAGCCAACATAATCTCCGTGATTAATTATATCAATGCATGTGGCATGGCCATTTAGGGTATTTATTTATTTCTATATGAATAGTTCATTTGCAAAAACAGATTTAAAGCCATTCTTAAAATTAGCCAAATAGACAACACATGCTGATATTCCATATAGCATATCAAAGTGAAAATCATTAGGTGAAAGATGTAGGCCGTAATTATGATCTACAATAAGACAAAATATTAAAAGATAAAATGCTTATTATATAAATATATATAGGCCCAATAAGAGGCATAAGAGAAACGCACCATTAATAGGCTATATTGCTTTGTCCTACCTTTCCTGTCTTCTCGGACTTACAGTATAGGGAGATGCTGCTTTTATCTTCAAAATAATCATGTCAATCTACAATAGGCTATCGGAAAAACATGTCAGAGGTGTCGGACGCGATGCGAGTGAAAAAAAATGTACATTCACACTTAGTGAGTGCAGACAGAGAGAATTTTTAATGGCAGAAATCGGTAACGACAGAATCCATGGTTAATCACAGGCAGGTTGCCTGTCTCTGAGCATTTGGCAGCGAGAGGAGGGGGGGAGAGGCACACCGCTGACTGAAGTGAATAGGCCTTGATTAATAGACTACATGTTTCAGGTGCAATATTATAATACACATGACATGACAGCATCATGTTGCAAAGGTATCCCACACAGACGTAGTGATGTTAAAAATATATATATATGTTCAAAAGTAAAGAGACAATTTACGCAAATAAGCTACGCGAACCCTGACCCATCTTTAAGTCCAGTACCAGTTTAAGTCAAGTACTTGCTTAGTGGCGAAGAGAGAAGAGAAGTGCACACATAAGCACCTTATCCCACACAAATTATTTCCAAACCGAAATGCCAAACCGCTGTCCAACTGAAGTGCGCGGTTTCCCTCTGTTGTGACAAGCGGAGAATGGTTGTTTGCGGTGAATGAGTTTGGAAAATATATGTAGACCTAACTTATGGGCCTGTATTTCGTTGTATTTTTTTTTATGATCTCTCCTGTGTAAATAAAGTATGTTTTCCCCCTGCCTCAAGTCATTGGAAATGTTTAGAACATTGGAAAAATCATAGTCTACCAGCCAACACTGGAATTTGAATGTCTGTGATTAATTATTTAAATGTGGTCATGAATGGGCTGTTAATGGTCATTTACGGTATTTATTTCTATATGCATAGTTCATTGGCAAAAACAGCCCAATCGACAACACATGCTGATACGCCATAGCCTATCAAAGTGAAAATGATTAGGTGAAAGTTGTAGACCTAATTATGATCTACAATAAGAACAAATATTAAAAATTAAATACGATAAAAATATATAAATGAAATAAAATAATATAGGCCCAATAAAAGGCAAGATAAACATACCCATCATAGGCTATATTGTTTTCATTGTACCTTGCTTTATCTTCAAAACTGCATAATAATGTCAATGAAATGAAAAGAAAAAATCTAGGCTACAATAGGCTATCATAACATGTTGGTGCTATGGACACGATTGCGATGGGATTTGAGTGCCAAAATGCGACATTTACACTTCAAGTGTGTACTCTTTGATTGAATGGTGATAAGAACATAATTGACACACATAATTAGCAAGCAGATGACAGAGATTACAGATAACTTTTAATGGCAGAAATCGGTTAGAATTAAGTAGAGAATTCATGGTGACAGGCTGCCTGTGTGTGTGCGCATTTGGCACAGTGGCAAGATGAGGTGACGAAAGGCACACAGCGCGCAGCGGTGTGCCTCGGCGCTGCTGACTGAAGTGAATACAGGGAGTAATACATGTTTCAGGTGCAATGTTACACATAACATTCTCGCACCAAATCCCACTTTTTTCCCCTCCATCTCTGAATCGGACAGGTTTTATTTCCTTTTTTCCCTCTGTTGCGCTAGTCATGCATTTACTGTAGCCAGCAACATGTTGCCACTCTTTTTCTTTTGAATTGCTAATCATGTTGTGGTTTGCATTTGACCATTGGTTGGATTTGAGTATGCAGGGGACGGGATATGGGGCAGATCCTGTGCATAATCACTGTGGTAGCTGCTGGTAATGGGGAATTGCGTTCAGGTGTGCACACGTCACTGATAGGTTAGTCATTCTTTTCAACACAGTCCTAGGAATCCTTAGTAGGGATTCTACGCAAGGTTTGATAGATGAGACCCCTGGGCTTGTAGCCTGAGCTAGGCTACAAGTGGGCCGCCGGGAGCTGCAGAGCCGCTAAAAGAACAAAGAACCTGAGCTTGGCCATCATCCATCCGGCTGAGCGAACTCTGTTTTCCCGTGAGCGGACTCTTTTTGCCATCTATGCGCCTGCAACCTGGACGGGGTTTGTATTTAGCCCGGAATCCAAGGTAGCAAGCTGGCTTGCTAAGGGATCATGTCTATGTTCCCCGGGTTCTATGTTCCCCGGGTTCTATATTCCCCGTTTTTCACTAACCTCTCCCAGCCCCCACGCCAAACCTAACCTCCCCCCATGCCTAAACCTATCCTCCCCCAGACCCTAACCCAAAACCTAACCTCTCCCACCCCCACGCCTAAACCTAAGGTCGGCATTGCGGGTGGTCGGCATAGCGGGTGGACACCATTTGGGAAAAGCGGGGAACATAGGACCCGGGGAACATAGGGATGACCCCCTTGCGAATTAGCCACCAGCCGATTGTGTCTCAATTTACGTCATCAGCATGGGCGCTAAAGACAGCGCTGCAAGGAACCACAGAGGGAACAAGCCGCCCGTGGGCTCGAACCCCGACCTGGCTAGCGTGTTACATGAGCTGAAAATGATCAATGAGAAAATTGACGGTATGCGCTCATCCTTTGAAAAACAACTGAACAGTAAGGTGGATCGTCTACAAACTTCCCTTGAGAAGCTTATCTCAGAAAATAAAGACGAGCTCAAGGCAGAGATTGAAAGGAAAGCCAAAGACATTAGAGATAATTTGGACTTGAAGATAGGGCACGTAGCAGCGAGAATTGAAAATATAGAAAGTAAAATGCCCCACAAGCAAAAATCTAATTTCGACCCAAATGTGTCCATAAATTATTGTCGGACTACCATTTGAAGAGGGAGAGGACCCGATGGAAAGATCAAGGGCTTTGCTGGGGGAGGGAATACGGTGCGCCCTGATGCCGGAGCTGGTGCCTGCGGAGCGAGTGAATCTGAGGGGCCGGGGTCCCGGTGTGATCAAGCTGGAACTACGCTCCATCCAGGACAAAGTTTCGGTGTTCAGGCAGAAGCATCGGCTGAAGAATGATGTACAGTCATCCAGGACCATCATTAGGTGTGAGTCCAGGTCCACCATCAAGTCACATTCATCCAGGGCCACTATTGAGTGTTAGTCCAGGTCCACCTTCAAGTACAGTCACCCAGGGCCACCATTAAGTGTTAGTCCAGGTCCACCTTCAAGTACAGTCATCCAGGGGCACCACTGAGTGTTAGTCCAGGTCCACCTTCAAGTACAATCACCCAGGACTATCATCAAGTGTTAGTCCAGGTCCACCATCAAGGCACATTCATCCAGGGCCATCGCTGGATGTTAGTCCAGGTCCACCATCAAGTCACATTCATCTGGACATGCATCCAGGGCCACCATTGAGTGTTAGTCCAGGTACACCTTCAAGTCCAGTACACCAGGACCATGATTAGATGTTAGTCCAGGTCCACCATCAAGTCACATTCATCCAGGGCCACCATCCAGTTGTGTTAATTAACTTCCTGTTTAGCCACACGATGTGTTGCACTTTTTGTTCCATAGCAACACCTTGTTGCTATCTTTTTCATCGTATTCATCTTTTTTCTTAAATTCAGCTAGAAATGGATACCTTGCCACACACGAAATGAAGCATCACACAATGTACCAAGGCCGAGGGGAAAAAATAATTCAGAGCAGTAAGTATTCTGCTCCCAGCAAACAAGGAACACCGCTGTGTTTCTTTACATGCCATCGGAAGAGCAAAATGCACATAGTTGCATGGCTGGAAGGCAGTTTCTGTCTACTGTTAGTGAACACCCAGTCCACTCACACTTAAAACATGTGCGCGCACACACACACACACACACACACACACACTCGTCGTCATCACTGAGAAATTGAAGTGTGTCAGCCACTCAGAGATAGACAGTGGCCTACAGCTACACTAAGGGGGGTAAACATGAGGGGATAATAACACACTGCAAAACCTCCCAGAAAACCACCACATACTGTACCTCTCCTTCACTTCCACTGCTGTTCCGGATACATTTGCCAAGTACTAACTGATTACAACCTCATTATCGAAAGGAATGCGGCTTTTTATGAGGAGCATACAAATCTCAACGGCCTGTAATACACCGAAAATTTGAGTTTGGAAAGTTTGAATAAAATTAAGGAAATAAGAATAAAGAAACATTGCAAATTTATGGGGGATGGGAGTACTAGGATGTAACGATAACCGGTTTTAATGATAACCGTGATCAAATTCCTCACGATAACCATACCGTTTCAAATTGTCATTATCATTAAAACCATGGTACCATGATTACCGTGATACTATGATTACAGTGCTTTGAAAAACATGGTAAATACACAGTAAAATTTGCAGTGCTAAATCAACACTTAAAGAGTTATTTTTAACACTGGCTCGGATAACATATCGTCCCACACCACAGGGTGTTGAAGTTACTCTTGACATAGTGTTGATATTTCAGAGTAAATTCAACTCTAGAAAGAGTCCAAATTTAACACTGCATCACCCTGCACAACACTGAATAGTGTTAATAAAATGTTACACTATGAGGTAATTAACACCCATAGTTGTTACTTTTATTCTTAACTCTCCATCAATGTTAGAAGTAGTTAACACTGAGTGTTCATTTAAGGCTTACTCTCACCATTGTGAATAAAAATGAACTCTTTAAATATTGTATTTACTCCTTGTGGGAGTTATTCCCACTTTACACCAAGTGTTGATTTTTAATTAACTCCTGTCAGTGTATATCCAAATCTACTACTATACTGTAAAAGTTGCATGTAATGTGAAAAAACAAACAAACACAATTAATTATGTCAATGTCTTCATTTATTGAGAAGCAAAAGTAGAAGATACCAGTACTTATCATCTGTCTGAATCAAATAACAAAGGCATATTTGCGCAATAAGCACCAAGACTGTATGGCATTCAATCCCAAATCATTACTTCCATCCAACAACTTTACTCTTGGTGGACGGTTTGGCTGCTGGTTGTAAACAGTCAAAAGCATGTATTCTACCAGCCAGTTGTTCAGCATTTAGGAAGTTGTCCTGAATGTACTGCAGAAAAAGTTTCAGCTCAAACTGAGCGACCCCCTCTAAAACATCATGCATTATGTCTACAGAAAAACTGTTGGCTGTGTGGAATTACTGAAGTGAATTTAACAGACAAGTGTGTTTCACACCATATACATAGTGTAGGATCTGTTTGCATAGTTTGACAGTGCTGTGTGTGCATATCGATAGTTCTTAGTACAACTTCCGGATCATCTTCAAACAATGCTTCTCAAGGAGACAGAAACGACAGTAATATCGAGCCCCAAATGACTCCACAAAGCCAAACAGACCATGCAAACCAAGATTTTCCCCACTGACCTGAATAGTAGCAGCACAAATCATGTGTTTAAACATGGGAATTTGAAGTCCCACTGTCTTGAGTACTTTCAAATCATTAACAAGTGGCTCAAGGATCAAATTAAAACCACAACACTCGATGTCCTGTGCATGGAATAGAGCACACAAATGAATAGTGTGATGTGGTGGTAAGGAATAAAGCAGACAAAACCACCTTGGGAATTTCACCCAAGGAAGTACTTTTAACATGAGACAATCTTTAAGTGTGTATATGTGTATGTATTATATGTACATGCGTATGTGTATATATTATATACTCTGTTTATTTTGTTTGTATATTGAGGTACAACCGGATGTTATGTTTATATATAATTTGGTGTGATAGTGTCTTGTAATCCTATGTGGGATGGGCCAGAAATGGCATGACACGGAAATAAAAACTAACTAACTAACTATGAGACCAAATACCCAAAGTATATATGCACAGATTCAATACTAGAGAAGACAGAGACGTGTTTCCAAATCAACAATGTTATTTATTGAAATTTAGAGACTGCAAGGAGCTGAGGAGGGAAGAGGTTAGGCAATTCATACAGCAAGAATGCCCTAAACTAGCAAGAATGCCATAAACTATCAATGGTACGAAAGATAATTTATTCAAAGACAATATATTATTTTGCTACTTCCAGTGGTAAAACTAGGGCACGTACCAAGGCGATAAGATAGTGGAGTACCAAGTGTGTGAGGGCCGCTGGAGAAGGGGTCGACTACGAGGGCAAATGCCCACAGGGGGGTGGCAACACGGGGACTGCTCCCTAGTCCGATACCTCACGAGTCCGACGACACCTCATGGTTTTGGGTTAGGGTCTGGGGGAGGTTAGGTTTAGGCGTGGGGGTGGGAGAGGTTAGGTTTTGGGTTAGGGTCTGGGGGAGGTTAGGTTTAGGCGTGGGGGTGGGAGAGGTTAGGTTTTGGGTTAGGGTCTGGGGGAGGTTAGGTTTAGGGTTAGTGAAAAACGGGGAATATAGAACCCGGGGAACATAGAAGCCGGGGAACATAGACATGATCCCCTGTCCAATGCCTCTTTTTTCGGACTCGTGAGGTGTCGGACTAGGGAGCATGCACCGGCAACACAAACACAGCAAATCTAACCACGGCAAAGGAAACCACAGCAATGTAACCACAGCAAAATGTACGCTCTACAATGAAGGTACACCATACAATTAGTAAGTTGTCTACAACTTTATTTGAGAAAATAAATACAGAAATACACAAATACAGGTTCCAATAATGCATATTGTTGAAAACAAAATACAACATAATCATGGACATGGTGCAAATATTAACAATATGGTTAAAATATTGACAAGGGTGATCAGCGACGGTGGTCAGCATGCAGTGAGGGGGCCGGACTAACACCAAACCAGGCGGCACTCAACTCCACTATGGACTCATCGTGCTCCTCAGACGCCGTCCCTTGCGCGTCATCATTCCGCATGCTTCCAAAACCTTCACAACATGTGTCACACGGCCCCAAAATAGCCAATCTGGGCCGTGTTCTCAATCTTTTTAAAGTGTTGTCCGACAACGCCACCTAGGATATATGCCAAGAGCCTAGGACTCTATCAAAAGGCTACACAGGTTCACACACCAGGGTTGAGCAGAATTGAAATACTAAGACCAAGGTAGAAAAAAGTAACAATGTTTATTAAAAATAGGCCCCAAACCCAGCCCAAAGTCCATCCACGTCCTGGCGTCCACCGGTCGGAAGTAGTCCTGTTCCCCACTCTGTCCACCGCTTTCCTTAGGAGGACCAGAACACAGGGGTCAACTACCAATGTCCCAGAATACTCAGGCCTGGAGTCAGAGAGGTCAACGGCCAAGGCACGTAGGCCTACAAATTGGAAATAACTTATTCACTACGCCACAGCACACTGCCACTGCAAACTTTATATACTGTATACTTAAGAACCCGTAGGTATTAAGCTAAAAAACACAGCACTCTGATCGAGATTAGGGGGTGATCTGCGGTTAGCAGCCCAACAAAAGGGACACACAGTGGCCTGAGTGGTCGGGACGGTAGTCAAACTAGATGAAAAAGTGGCTGGACCAATAACATAAAAATGGGCTTAATTTAATATACTAACGGCTATTAGCCGTATGTAAATACAGACCGGCTCCCAGTTCCAGGTGGAGCGGCTTCCGAGCCTTCCCCCTCTCTCCTTCTCCCCCGTGAATCCGCCACAGGCAGATGACCAGGTAGGCAAAGGGTAAAAAGGGTTCTCTGGCCTGGCCTGTGGCTGAATGAAGCCGATGTGGTCGTCTGCACCTCCATACTCAAATTCAAACAAAAAAAGTGCAATTAAGCAGGGGACCAAAAATACCCTCTCAGGTTACTGCATACAAAAAAGGTTTAGCAACTACAAAACAGAACACTGTATACAAAAAGTTGCACACCTATCAAAAGCAGTACAAAAAATGGTTACCCCCACCCAAAAATACTACAAGTAGACTGCCATTAGCACCTACAAAAAAAAACATACAGGGCCTGCTGTTAAGCTTTTAACGAGCCCCCAATATATCTTACCCAAGCCGCGGGCAGGGCCACACCCGGCTCCCCATCTCAGCCGCTCCTCCTCTGAACTCCTGCTATCAGCACGGCATCCTCCGCACAAAAACACCAATTCAATTCCCCCTCACTCTCCTGGCCCCGCAGCCGGCCTCGTTATGTGCCCGCCGCAATGCTGAAGTACTCAGGCTTTTCCTGGGCGATAACGATGTCCCGTTATCCACCCAGGCTGGAGTTGCAGAGCAGAACGGACACAGGCTGCTGCGCTTCAGGTTTAGATGTGTGTGTGCTGTGCTGGCTGGCTCCTCGTCTCGGGGTGTGCTGTGCTGGCTGGCTCCTCGCTGTCTCCGGACGGTTGTCTGCTCTCTGCTTCACGTTGGCTGGGTTCGCTCTCAGTTTGAGGAACTGCAGCTAATGCAAATAAAAAGTTTAATAGCCGCTCACACCTGCATCTTACCCAAGCCGCGGGCAGGGCTACACCCGGCTCCCCATCTCAGCCGCTCCTCCTCTGAACTCCTGCTATCAGCACGGCATCCTTTCTTCCCCTCTGGTCTTCCTGCCTTTGTCTGTGGCTCCTGCTGCTTATATCCCCTCCACAGGTGAGGGTACACCTGTCTGGTTCTGTCAGGGTCCTTGACCTCCAGCTCTTCGTACAGAGCGTAGTTGATCCACAGGTAGATGTATCGTCTCCAGTGTTCAACAGCAGTCTTGAATTCTGTGATGGAATCCAGTGTACGAATATGGGGGGGAAGGGAATTGCAGAGTGTAGGTGCGGCATGCGAGAAGGACCTGGCACCCATTGTGCTGAGCTTGACGGGGGGTATTGCCAATAGACCTGCTGATGAAGACCGGAGGGAACGGGCGGGAGTGTAGGGCTGAAGAAGGTCTGTGAGGTAAGTGGGGGATAGACTGTGGAGAGCTTTAAATGTTAGCAGTAGGACTTTGAAATGGATTCGTTGGGGGATAGCTTGTACTGGTCTAGTCTCTTGAAGATGTTTGAGATGGATCCGTTGGGGGATAGCTTGTACTGGTCTAGTCTCTTGAAGATGTTGGAGATAAAAAGGGCCGCCTCTCCGAAAGCATAGAAGTCAATGATGCCGACACTTCGGAATGGCGAGAGGACCCCCCTTCGACCTATAGTATCCCGCATCGGCTGTGTTACGGCGCGGACACACCGTTACGCGGAACTTGCGCATATGCGTATGCGCCGTCGGGGGCCGTGGTTTCGGCCGGAAGTGGGCGGAGATTCGACCCATCTTTTGTTGTTGTTGTTCCTCCCCAAATTTACAGAATAGCTTCAGCTATCAGCTTCATCTTGCTTCTTCAGTCGCTATTCTCTCTCCTGAAGATTTGTTTGCCGACGGGGAGAAAGCCCCACGTGATAGCCACCCTCCTCCTCGGCGGTGGCGTCCTGGTACTGCTGGTACTCAGACACCAGGTCGTTCATAAGTGAAGGATCCAACTGCGCTTCAGCTGTAGGAACTGGCAGGTCTGGTGCATCACAGGAGGGACGCAATAATACTTAAAAGAATAAGTCTGGAGCAGCTCGGATCCAATGATGCCTTTTATTTAAGGTGCAAAATGGTCAGACAACGTTTCGACGTACATACGTCTTCATCAGGTCGTTCATGTTAGTATGGGAAGCTCTTTTGCACCGTCGTATGCTTGTCTGGTCATGGGGTTTTGGGAAGGGAAACGTATTCACAACTCAGCTAACAACCAATTCCTCTCCAAGATCACACTATGGAAAAGGTACATCGATGACATTCTGTTTATTTGGACTGGTACCACTGATGAACTCAATAATTTTCTGGACTATATCAATTCCACCACACAACACCTACGGTTTACAGTGGAACACTCCATGGACAAAATAAACTTTTTAGACCTAACCATTTATAAAAACGGACACGGAGGTTTAGCGAGCATCATCTTCCGGAAGCCTCTCAGCAGAAACATGTTACTAGACGGGTTTCCATCCACCTGTTTTTATGCGAAATTTCAACTTGCGCATAAAAAAAACAGCCTAATTCGCAAAAGCCTCCAAATTTCGCAAACAAGTTTTCACGCTTGAGGGAGGCGGAAAGGTCGGGTGTATCGATAAAAGGAAAATGCGAAACGTGCGGTGGAAACAGATGAAGCGATATTCCGTTGTCTCTCCATTCAAAAACCAGGCAGTTTGCCTTGATCACTGCAAAACATGACATGTCGCACAATAGGGCTACACACGGTAAATATGCAGCACAATGACCCTTCGGGTTATGAAGGTAAATAGCCTATGTCCATTGTCCCACAAGTGTTCTCAATTCATTTCCCTCTTTGCGGATGTGATACAAGTTTCTCAGTGAGTTATAGTTGATTGCCTCACTGAATTATCTGCTAATACCCAATTTTAGCGCAAAGTAATTGCGCGCTGCTGACGATAGGGTAACGCCATCTATCCCACATTTTAGCGCTGAAACGCCTGCTTTGGCATGGGGCAGCCAATGCCCAGTACAATTATCACAGGCATGCGCTTGTGTCCGCCCCCAATTTGCATTGCGCATGGCGTTAAACGAGCGCAAACGCAAAATTAGCGCTTTTGGGAAGATAGAGGCCTCAAAGTCTTCTCCCTGTGTCCATCCACGATATCTCTGGAATCAATGATGGAGCCTGGGAAAGAAGCCACATTGCTTAAATATCTTTTAACCTTGTTGGGTGGCAGAGATGTGTGCTTTTTTCTTGTTGTTGTTGTTTTTTTACTTCATGTCTGTCACATTTTGGTACTAAAACGACTCTTAAAAACTTTTATGATAAACTCACCAATTCAGAAACATAAAACCAAGAAAATTATAGCATTGGCTTTATGAACTTATTTTAGTAGTAGTGGCACCCCTTATGCCTAGTTCAGACTAGGCACTACCTATGGTGTGTGCCAGTGCCACCCACACAGGCAGCTGGCACACCCAAAAAGAAAGGGGAAAAAATTTAGTTTTTTGTTTGCTTGTCTGCAAAACACATCAGCTGTCATGCACAGCCTGTCATGCGTAAGGCCTTGGCCACACTGATCCGTCATAAAATGGACAGAACAGATAGACGGATAGATTTATGTCCGTTGCATGTACAAGTAACCTACTTGTACAGCAGGTGCCGGTAAGCACCTTGAAGGTGTCAGCGACCCGCCTATCACTTATGTGGCAATAAAATGCCACCGAATGACCAGATTAGATGGTGAAATCAGACGGTGACACTGACTATCACGTTGTACAACAGCGGGATGGTGTACACAGCATTAATTATAGCCTCCTTCACTGCCTCGGCCGCCATCTTCTTTGAAAAGTTGAAACAAACCTCGGAACGCCTCCTCTCGAGACCTCGACTCTGATTGGCTAAACGGACAGTGACTATCCGACCATCCGATACGTCCATCCAGAAAAAGTTCATCCCTCTTCAACTTTCGGTCCATCAAAACGTATGCAAATTTTCTGGATACGTACGCTTCTGAGTGCTCCACGGACAGTCGGACAGCTGTCATTGAAAATGAATGGAAGTGAACAGAGAAATGAACGCACACGGACAGACACCACGGATCAGTGTGGCCAAGGCCTAAGTGTCCGACTGTCCTGCTATGCCTCTGTGCCCCAGAGCATCATGGGAAACTAGCTACGCTGTCTACAGTAAACAAATGCAGCCGCAGCGCCAAATCAAGCAGACATGAAACAGAGCTCGCTTTTAAGCTTTTTCCACAAAGGCAAGAAACGTCGCATTGACGAGGAAGAAGATGACTCGTCGCCCTCCTCCCCCTCAACAAGTGCGGCTTGTAGTGCACCCGTTCCCGCACCTGTATTGGTGGTGGACAGTGGAGAGACAAGACGACGATGAAGATGACGTTAATAACAGCGGGGGGACGCAGCCAAA
Organism: Poromitra crassiceps; assembly: GCF_964638095.1. Taxonomy (NCBI): domain Eukaryota; kingdom Metazoa; phylum Chordata; class Actinopteri; order Beryciformes; family Melamphaidae; genus Poromitra; species Poromitra crassiceps. The sequence continues at coordinate 8,423,289 of NC_139651.1, read as the reverse complement.
AATACACTGGTGGTTTGTGCAGCAGCAGAGTCAGAGGACACTAAATGCTACAGATCTCTCTGCAGTAGACGAACCTGCATGCCAACCAAACTTGCGTTCTTTCCCGACTAGAACACTCTTTGGAAAAAGTAGGTGAGACTTTTTTGAGATACCAAAGTGGTTTTACATGTTGCCAAAAAATACAATTGAATTGACTGCTTCTACCTGCTAATAATGAGTGCGAAAAGGAGCAAACATTGATGGTTATGGTCATATGGTCCTATCTTAATATTCCTCTAAATCTGGCTTGAAAAGGCCAAATTTTTTTTGGGTGGCGGCCAACAAATGGTTCGCCCCCTGGCACACCCTGTCTTTCTGTGGCACACCCAATGTGCCAAGTCTGGCTACGCCAGTGGGCACTACGCGCCCTCGGCCAGCTGTTTTTGGAGCTCGGTGACGAACCCCCCTGACCAGAGGCAAATCACGTTGGCTCGGCACAAATCGGCGCTCACTTGTTAAGTTTGAACTGTCTACAGACGCGAGCGGGGAGCTCCCAGAGTGAGATGAGTCACAGAGGTCCTACTGTACATAGGGCTTTCACACCGGCAGGGCTCCGTGCTGGTTCCGGTTCCCGAACCCAGATTTGAACCGGCCGGTGCGTTCAGACTGAAAAAATAATTGGTTCGGAACCTGAAAAGTTGGTTCTCAGCGGAACCAAAAAATAGTTGGTTTTTCCTTGTGAACCGTGACATCATCAGTGGGAGTGTCTCATTCTAGGCTGTGAAAACGAGCAGGAAGGAGAAAAAGGCAGTGACAACATGGAGAAAAATAATTTGCAGTGGTTTGCTGAGGAAACCAAATGTTTAGTGGTGATTTGGGAATCTACCGACTTTCAAGAAAAGCTAGAAAGCAGTACAAGAAAGAGCAAGTTGTATGCCGAACTTGCGGGAGAGATGGCTAAGGCATGGGTTCACTCGAATGCCAGACCAAATAATTAATCAACTTAAAAAACTGAAGAAGGACTACCAAATAATGTCCTCCCACTTTGGTTCCACTTAAACTGGTGTGAACACGGGCTGGTTTGCCAGAAAGCACCAAGGTTCTGAGACTCCAGAACGGAACCAGAGCCAGAACCAGAACCGTGTCTGTCTGAAAGTGGTAACAGATATCTAGCCTGCTAAATATCTGGACGTGTCGGGAGAGAAGAGCGTAGTGAGGCAGACACGGCCGAGGTGATGTCTGCTGTCTGCAGCACGCTACAAACAGGCAAGTGGTCTGACGGAGGAAGTCATTCTTACAAACTGCTGTCCCACAACCAAAAATCGAATTAAAAAAGCATTTGAGTAGCTCTATCTTAAGATGTTTACTAAGACCATTCTATTATTTATTGAAACCCCAAATAATATTTGATATTGCAGTAAACTTAACTCTGACATTGAACCAATTTTGGAGAATGACTCATAGATGATGTGTACTTGCTAGCTGGAGAGTAAAAGTTCACTAATAGAATATTACTAAAAGTTTTAGCTGGCTCAAGACTGACTCAAGACTCAGCAGCCTGTTGCACCAGCTGAACGTAAGTTCTCTCTTAAAAGTTGGGGTGTAAAGTCCACACTAACTGCTACGTTCAAACTAGTGTCCTCTAGTAAGAGAGTGGCGAGAGTGGCGTTTGGTGGTTCCCAAATGGTTGGGAACCACTGCATTAGTCCAACTTTTCTTTCTAACAAACATTGCATAAAATGCACATTCCTGATCATGTACCAGTGGCCAATTTCAGACATACTCTTTGCATCTTTCAGTCTTGTAGTGCAATTCATTTTAGGGTTTTGTGCCTAAATGATAGAAATGAGTACAAAGAGCAGAGCACCCTTCATGTTTAAAGCTAGACAAAGCCTGGCAGAGCCAGCAGCAGTTAAAACGCCTACATTGTGCAGTAATTGCCACGGTGCCAAGTTGCAATCCATGCCAACTGCTATTTTACGGAGGACTTTACACCTAGTAAGACGTAGGTGTAAAATGTAAGTTCTAACTTATGCCTAAGTTGTAACTATTTCACTTGGTGCAACCCAAATATTTTTAGTAGTGCGTAAACTCGGACTTAGTGAGACTTTACGTTCAAACTAGCTTACGTTTCAATTTACGCACAGCTGGTGCAACCCACTGCAGGTCTTTTTGTAACATTTTAGAAGGTAAAATCAGTGGTGGTTTTTGAAATACTGATCAATATACACTAGGGAACAATGTGGATATACCGTATATAGCATCTGCTGTAGTCTATTTTATATAGTTTTTAGTGTGTTATTCCAGCATAATAATCTAGTCATTCTTTCCTCTTTGCTGGTGCCATTTCAACAGAGAGGAGGCGGGGTTTGTTCCTTCTCCTAACTGCTTAGTTGTAGTCTGGGCACCTTCCACCTCGCTTTTTGTCATGGGGCGTAAACCACGGAACCAGAATGAACACCGGAAGGCAGTGCGCCAAAAAACATCTGTGTTGCTGTTAGCTTGATGTCTCTTCCCTCGATTAATTGTCTGATGCAAAGCTTCTGTATTGGCTTAAAAGATGTGAGATTGTGAATCCGCAATGTTTCTAAAATAACTTCGGTACGTCCATCTTTTGTTTTGTTGTTTGCCGTTCTGATACTTGGGTCAAATTGTCAAGTTAACGTGAAAGTTGACGAGCTAGAAACGCTGCCATCCGGTCTAGGGCGGGCTCTAGGCCGGAACCAGTAGGGTGACAAAATCAATTGTGGGCGGGAGCCAGGCTCTTTCTCGCCGAGAAGAGCCTGGTGACGCGAGGTTAGCTTAGTTGTGATGTAGTGTGATATGAGCTCATTGGCTGTAAATTTCCTCTCCAAAACTGAGGCGCTGCTGGAGTTGATGATTGGATTTAAATGCCTCCTTAGGACTGGCTGCTGCTACATACAGTAGCTGGCATCTCTCAATATCTCATCCTGCAGTAGATTGAGTCGCCCCCTCTCTCTCTCTCTCTGTCTCTCTACCTCTCTCTGTCTCTCTACCTCTCTCGCTCTCTCACTCTCTCCATTCCTCCCTCCAAACACTGTTTTCGCATTTTATGTCGTGCCCTTGGGGGCCATTGCCTCTATTACACTTCTGGGTAATGATGAGCGAGATTACCCATTACAGCTAAGCTAGCTCCATTCTCTTCTTATTGGCTGTGTTTGTAGTGACAGTAGATATTGCTGAATCATATCTGTGCCTCTTAGATTTGCATTTGAACCTTTGTAATACCATTAATGCCCACCAGTCACTGTTTGGTGGAATTCAGTGACACGTTATTGTATTCAGCTAGAATAGAATGTTGGCATTTTAGTACATTTCTGCAAACCACGGTTACGTTGAATGACAACATTTGTGAACCAAAAATATGTTGCATAATACATTTCTAGATATGTGTATATATCAACGTTATAGCTATTGAAATAGCGTGGTGGAAAGTAAGGGTGCTTTCTCACTGGGGAACGATTGCTTTCGTTCCGTTCCGTTCCCGGGAACGATTGCCCCTCTCTCCCCTCTGGTCCGCTTTCACATTACAACATTTCCTCCGGAAACGGAACAGAGTGCACTCGCGTCATCAACTATGCCTGGAGCCTATGTTATTTGCGTAACATTTTCAAATCAACGTTGATGTTTTCAAATGAACCGACATTTTCAAATAAATTAACTGACGCTTGCAAATCAGCCGACATTTTCAAATGGACGACGTTGGAAATGCTCCTGTGGGTTGAGGACTTGTTGAAATGTTGATATGAAACGGGGCCATTCGAACCTATATCCATGGTGTGCAGAAATGTAAAATGCAAATATTTTATTCTGCATTCATGAATGTAGAATAAAATATGATATATGTGTACAGTGTGCACATGAGCTGTAGGTCTGTGTAGGCTTTTATATTTGGGTGTACCAAAGGACTTGCTGCCTTCCTACTTAAGATGCATAAGGTGTGCTGAAATGCAGCAAGCCAATACAAGCAAAGTCAATGTAATCATTACAGAGGTAAGAGAGGTTACCCTTTTCATGGGTTACACATACATTTAAATGAGTGGCTTGTGTTCTCTCTTGTAATGAATGACACCTGAACCCTGAGAAGTCTTTGTCGCCGTGCATACTGGCCCCGGCTATTTGAACCCAGATTGTGTTGGTCGGTTTTTTCAGTGGGCCAATGAGAAATAAGGACTGCATACTGACAAATGTGCGGGATATTTCATTATATTATTCTCAATTAAAAGCTGTCCTCGGCAGCATTAGTCATAGCACTCGTCATTCATACTAATTAGTGCTAGGCTTCAGTGCCTCGTGCTGGAAGAGGATATTTCAATATCCCATTAAGCGATTGAGAGATATGCTCTTGATTGACGTTCTCTCAAACCCCGGGAAGTAATTGCGTTATATGCTTCAGTTTCTCTTTTAATCATTTCAAATTTCACCAGGTTTTCAGCGTTTCTAAGTGTAAATCATGTTAGGTTTATCCACAAGGCGGCTGTATAATAGATTGCAAAAACAATTGAGCTACATAAAAACGAGAACACCCTCCTGGCTCATTGAGTTGCATTATAGGCTATACATACTGCATATTAATTAGTTTAGTCCTACATATAAATCATTCATATTATTCTATGATACATAAAAGACATGCATGCATGACTTTGCAACAACAACAAAAGAGACATCACAGCTATACAGTGTCAACACAGGCCTGTTAGCAACTTTGTAGCATCACTTGCAAATCGTCAAAAATCAATGTGCTACTTTGCGCTCCAGTTCAATCACAATAATAGGAATCATGTTCTCTCTGTTTGCCTTTGCTTTTTACAAATAAGGAAATGTTGAAAATTAGATTTGAATGATTTAAAGGTAAGTATAATTGAAAGCTTGTGTCTCCATTTGTGTCGCCAAAGTGTTTAGAAAACGCAGCTGATTAATTGACTCTCATTACCTACATGTCGTTTTGCTAACGGTGAACAACGGTCAGGACCATAACTTCATCATCATCATCACAACTAATCATGATTTTTTTTTATTAAAGTGAATGCATTCAACCCTCCATACTGTATGTTGCTGCTGTCTTTTAAAATATTTACTTCGATGCAAAATAGTATTCCACACAAAGAATTAATGATATTTTGCCAGGACATCCATTATTCCAGAAAAGTTTACTCATGGAAAATATTATAAATGTCTCCCAAAGCACTGTATATTTTCTAAATGGTACAGTGTAATGAGTTTTTTGTACCCACATCCATCGAATAATGATTAATAGTTCTGTGCTGTTATTCGCAAAATGCAATCAGTTACTCTGCCATAACATGTCATGGCAAACCGCTTTCTGTGTTTGTACTCCTCACAGAGAAGAAGTTGCTATTTGTTCTGATCGCAATGTAAACGGCACAGAGTTAATTGTCACGTTACTGTCTCATACAAAGAAAAGGGAAATTGTCACCTATCACACACGACTGTTACCTATACTGTATCGTGCAGTGCAGAGGAAGCTTGGCTCAAAATAGCATGACATAAGGGGGTGAATGGGAAAAAACATTACAGGTATGGTAATATACCTCAGTGTGATTTAGCACACAATCTGTCATCTGAAACACCAAACTGGCTTCTTAACTGGAAACTGTATTCCCTCCGTAGCTTTAGCCGCAAGGAAGGGCCGCAATATAGACCCTTTTCACGGTGGCCATTTTGTGTCTACAAGGCAGGATAAACACAGCTGTACCAAAACATGAATTAGGGTTTCCAACTTCCAGTTCATTTAGGGGCCATTCAGACCAAAAGCGTTTTTGGAGCTGCCAGCGTCTTTCTGCAATTCATTCTCTATGTAAGGACGCGCTAAACGTGCTCCTCTTTTAATGAAAGCACCTGCTGGCGTTTCAGCGCTGGTCGCGTCTGTTGTTTTTGGAGGAGCGCTGTGGGCGTTTTAAAGCTGAAAAAAGTTGAACATTAGAGGAAAAGCGCCCTGCTCGTTTTTTTTCACTCTTCCTACCTTTTCTCCTCCCGAGGGATTTTCAACCTCCGCTGCTGCCAGAATTCGTAATAATCTGGCTTTCATGTCGACAGTCAACAACATCAAACAGACAAAACCAGCTGGCTACCGTCCGTGTGGTCGTTGTCTCGTCAACTCTAGTGCACGCGACTGCAGGGGAAAATAAAACGGAGCACTAAAAAACCGCTCCGTGCGCTGTGTTTTGTGCACAATGGAAGCGCCCTCGACATGATTTTCATAGTGTTCTGACCGAAAAAAACGCTTTTGGTGTGAATGTCCCCTTAGGTGTTAGGCCCTAATTAGTGAGTTGATTGCACCTGTGTTTATCCTGCCTTTTAGACACAAAATGGCGGCTGTGAAAAGGGTCTATTGCTGAGACTTCAACAACCGGGCAACAGAGTTCAAAATTGATGATGGCCCCATTGGAAGCAACATGATTCCAAATTGTTAACGAGCTACTATTCTGTGTTTTTTGAGCATGGAGGGAGGCTTTAAACTGAATTTCACTTTCACTCTGATTTTGACATAAAAGCCTGCCTAGTGTAGGTCAACATCCAAAGACATTTTAATGCTCCATAAAAATCAGTTATGTATTATTGTAATAACCCTACTTTGTGTTTCTACACACCAGTATTATGATATGATTAGGCTATAAAAATGACACAATATATTGCTGTGGTGGTTGACAGACTGGTTCCTATACCTGGGGAGCTGTCTGCACTACCTGAAAACAAACCCAATATTGAAGGAGGTTGAGACCCTCGAAAAGAAAATTCCTGATCTGTTACTTCTTTATTGTAACCATAGATATTCTATTACTATCTAGATGGGTCACCGCAGGCTCCGCCAATTCTAACAACTGGTAGCAGCAAGTCTCTTAAATGCAAATGGTCACGTGGTCACCTGACCTCTCCCCAAGTCTCGTTACTGCACACAAACCACACATATGAACACAAAGCTGCCCCCTCGTTAGCTCAATACAGTTGAAACTAAGATATTCCATTAAATAAATAAATAAATCTAGCCACAGATTTAGTTACTACATCAATGAACTTCACATGTAGCTTTAGCTAATCGCTCCCTGGCCGCTTACATAAATTCCAGTTGCCAAATCTCGCGAGAGTGTGTTGCTGAGATAGAGACACGTCTTGAACAAGTTACATTTTCTCCTGATCTGTCTTGTCTGAAAAATTCAATTTTAGTGTCAGAATATTCAGAAGATATGTGGCTTTGGAGAATGGGCCGAATATTTACTTGAATGAATATGGGGGCGAAATAATCTGTCATAATCTGAGATCACGTTGACTTTTCCCATTGACTCCAACAGACTCAGACGTGCCGAAAATCTCTGGCCGTGGCCGTGGAAAACCATGGGCAAAACGCTGACAGGAAGTGAGTTGAAGTTGGGCCGTCTTGCTTGGAACCCCATTGTCTTTGTTCTAACTCTGTTCCAGTATACAAATGTACTTTTGTTGACGACTTACAATTTTAGCAATTCAACCAGCTCAGGGCCTTAGTGGTTTAAGTATCCATACATAGCCTGGCATTCAACGGTGTAATTGACAGATTATTGCCCTTGGGGTAATAGCTTCCAACAACAGTCTAGTGCTTTAGTGGAAGGGTGTGCTTGTGCTGTAACCTACAACTGTAAAAACAAAACAGCAATGAGAGTTTTGACTTTTAGTTACCACTATTATAGGTTTAAGAACACTGTCTATCTAAATATCCACTCTGACACTTTAGTGTGACAAATATGGATATTGATACAGTGAATGAATTTTAGAACTTTTGCATTATCTTTCATATCCCACTGTAAGAAACAGAACCTTTTGGTTTTATTGTTTACAAAAAACAAACTATTACTTCACATCGCATTTAAAGCTCCTCTCCATCTGTCATATTCTGTCAATCAGTCAACAATATGGCGATGAAAAAAACATTTACAGCCCAATGAAATGAACTTAATTAAGAAGTTGCTTCAGCCAAGTCAAATGTCACTTTATAATAACCATCATTAATAAATGGTAAATTGATAGTTAATTAAACTTTAGTTAATAGTTATTTTACTGTTAACAATGAAATTACAATGAATAATGTTAACACAGTATTTATTAACCATGTAGAAAGTATGATAAACATCAGTTGCAACTTTATAATAGCCATTCAAATAATGTTTATAGATCTGTCCCCCTGTCTTCATCTGTCCCCCTGTCCTACTTGGTCCCCCTCTGGAGGTATCCGGGCCTTGTTGATGAGGCGAATGGCAGTTGGGAAGAAGTGGTTCTTGTGACGAGAGGTTTTGGTCTCGACAGACCTCCAGTCTCCTACCGAGGGGAAGGGGGGGAGTACCTCAAAGAGTTTGTGGCTGGGGTGCGCGGTGATATTGCTCTGTGTCGCAGGCGGCAAGAAACGATCTATAAATGTAAAAAGCACAGACAGACACCATAATGTATCCTGTGTTTACCTTGTATTGTGCACATCTTCCTATTTTAAGGGGAACTCTGCATGCATGTGTGTGTGTGTGTGTGCTCGTGCACGTGTGTGTGTCTAGGCCTAAGTAGGTTGCCTTGTCATATGTGTAGTGCTGTCATCAGCTTAGCCTAGATGTTTGGAATCACTTGACATTTTAAACGATACACTTGATGATACTTTGATGGTTTAAGCTGTTATTGGTGGCGAGCTTATACAACAGAACCAACTTAGTATACTGTAAAACAAAAGCATAAAGGAGCCATTTTTACTTTGCGAGTAATACAAAATTTCATTCCAGTTTCAGTTTAAACTTCACGTTAGCGTACCTCGTTAGAGTGCATATCCGCTGTTAACGAGGGCTGTTATTGGCTTGTATCCTTCTGCTCTTCAAAACAGACAAATGGCAGGTAAGGGAGGGGCAAGCAGCAACAAGCTCATTGTGGAAGGATGCAAAAGGTTTTACGCGCAACATCTCCTTCAAATGAAGTACTGTATACACAAAATGCTACACATTGTACCTTCACTTAAGATGAACCTGCCCTTCATAAAATAAATAAATAAATACAACCGCAGTCAATTAATTTTGCCGCAGATCATTACTGGTTTGCTGGGGTCACCACGGATGGCTCTGATCTTCCCAGCCACATCTGAACGGTGTGTGTTGCTTATGGCAAAACGGATTCTGAAGCAGGTAGTCACAGAGGGAGAGGCATGTTCACAAGTCCTCCCTCTAATCAAAGTAATAATGCCGATATACCTTTGCAGCATCAAAGACCGGTTATTCCATTTGATCCAATGGGACCATTCTCTAATGGCTGTCACTGGCCATATTCTTATGTTTATATCATGAGTTTTGGAGGAGTCCTCGTGAATATTTATGAGCCCCACTGCGACTGAATGCTCAGCATGAAATGAAATAGTGCGCTGCTGGAGGGTTGTTTGCCTTGAGACACAAATCTAAATCTACATATTGCCCATTGCATGCTTAATAGAAGTGGTACTACAGGCCTGAAAGTGGTACTACAGGCCTGAATGTAACAGGCACCTCAATCAACACTTCCCTTCAAATGTGATTTTTTTTGGGGGGGGGATGGCATTTAAAGATACCAGTTCAGTTGTGCACAAACACTGTTCGTGCTGCCGAGCAATAAACCTCACAGTTGCTCTTTTTCTTTCTCTTTCGTCCAATTTTACACGGGCATTTAAGAGCTGAGTGAGATTTGTGACCCTGTGTTTTTGGCGTCGATAATAAAATATAAGTTTTGTCTTTATTTCGTCCAAACTTACTTTTTAGTGATAGATGTTTTTTTTTGCCTGACAACAGCATCGTGCGCTGAGAAGAAAAACGACTGCTACAGTGCATGGACACGGCGTCATTTTCCAGCTACATTAAAATAACTGCATTTTCTCTTCCATGGTCCAATAACTGAAGAAAGGATTTTTGATTTGTTTTTCCCTATGGCTGCAAATCTCATTTTTATAGCACAAGATATTATGTGCAAGCCAATTCCAAATCCACTTTTCCAGTCTACTTTTCCATTATCACAATAAAATCGGGGCTCATTTTTATGATGGGCTGAATGTTCAAATACATTAAAAGATGGGTGTGTGAGAATGGTGTTGCCCTCGTGGCCGTTGTCTTTTGAATTAAATGTCAACACAGGTGTAAAACAAAATGTAGCCTCATATTCCGCTGGATATAAAGGTGTCATTTGCTGATATAGATGAGTCTGGGGGAGAAAGAGGCTCATCTCCCGAGCTCATAAATTAGCCGGGGCCTGTCAGTGGTTGAGTGACACATCTTTGATTTGTAGCTCGTAGTTAATTTCAATTCAAATCCACCGTGCTGTAATTTCTCCACAGCTTCCTTCTTACCGGACTGCCATGCATGGATCACGGCCGAGGGAGAAGGAATACCACCACCGGCAAATAAACGACATGTCATGTAACCTTTCAAAGCAAGCCATGCGCTAATTACCCTTACAGAAAAAACCACATGAACTTCACATGTGCAAAAATCACATGTGGTCAGAGAGAGAGAGAGAGAGAGAGAGAGAGAGAGAGAGAGAGAGAGAGAGAGAGAGAGAGAGAGAGAGAGAGAGAGAGAGAGAGAGAGAGAGAGAGAGAGAGAGAGAGAGAGAGAGAGAGAGAGAACATGTGAGTGAAAACATGTGCTTTGCCCATGGGAAGCGTGTGGTCCTGGAACGTTTTCACATGTGAAATGTGTGAAACCCATGTAAAATTCCCATGGGATTACATGTGAAACCCATGTGATTACATGTGAAACCCACGTAAATGTTGTTTTCCACATGTGGAAAACATGTCGCTATACAACATGTGGCAAAACATGTTATCGCATGTTATAACATGTGATAACATGTTTTCCACATGTGAAAATGTTCCAAAACCACACGCTTCCCATGGGTTTCACATGTGTTCCACAATGTTTTCACATGTGAAATTTAACATGTGTCCAACCACATGTGGACACACGTGGTGAACCTCATATGTTTTTTCTGTTAGGATATATATAACAGCAAACAACTTCCACTGTTTAAATAGATACGAGTATTCAGTCAGTTAACTAGTCAAAGCAAATTGCTGGTGGTGACAACCGATTTAACGATTTCCGCCAGTGATGCTGGTCGAGTGTAATTGATTTCCGCGGTGTAATTATGTCGGGGACAAATGCGGTGTTTGGAGTTGGACCGGTGCCTCCAGGAGAGCAGCACCATATGAAGCTGTGATGAGACGAGGCTCAGGAGTGCAGCCAGTTTTTGGACAGGGCAAGGAGCACAGAGGGGGCTACTGACTGCCTTTCCGAAGCCCTGCCACTCCGAACGTTAACTTCCATTATTCGGACTGGCGGTCGTTCACCTTAGAAGCCACAATGCCGACCTTAGGTTTAGGCGTGGGGGTGGGAGAGGTTAGGTTTTGGGTTAGGGTCTGGGGGAGGTTAGGTTTAGGCATGGGGGGAGGTTAGGTTTGGCGTGAAAAACGGGGAATATAGAACCCGGGGAACAGAGACATGATCCCTTTCTGAGTGCCGAAATTTCGGAGTGGCAGAACGTCGGAGTGGCAGCACGTCGGAGTGGCAGCATGTAACCCACAGAGGGGGTGGCTGGATCTGAGCCATGACCCGGTCTTACTGTCTCTCTCCACAAACTGTCATTTCCATTAGTGTGGACTCCACCAGAGGCCCTGACAAACGCTCTCACCCCCCTCTTAACTCTATCCGATTGGACAGCCACCGGACTGTGTCGCGGAATTCTTCATAAAATGGTTTGTGTTTCCTGAAGCATGAAGTGCTGGTAAATGAAATTGCTGTATATAATGGAGAAGTTTCTTCTAACGCTGTACCTTTTCATTGGAATGTGAAATACGACTTAAAGAGGGGAGCGGTTATGGTCGACAACCTGGAGCCGGTCCAATAAGGGCTGTTGAACGGTGGAATTTGGATTTGCAATAATGATGGCTTTTAGATAGCTCTCTGTATGATACGATATGTATGTGTGATCGCTTTTAGATAGCTCTCTGTACGGGGGAATGTGCTCCATAAGGGCTGCATATGTTGCCAGTGACTCACTGTCAAAGAGCATTTAAATGTGATGAGGCGCTTGCTTGAACTGCATTTTCTGACTCAACTGTTAGTAGTTGTGCTTTATGATATTTATGGTACATATAAATGCCAATTCAAATAACAAGGTACAGTATGTATTTTTTGGCAAGTGCAGGTCTACTTTGACAATATAAAATTTGGTTTTATGCAGCCAGTAGTCTAGAATAGTCCCCCCCCCCCTCATATATAGTATTGAATCAGACAATGTAATTATCTGAATCTGAACTAAAATGCATAAAAAAAGCTATGTGAAAAGGAACAAATGCCTTTAAGGCAGAAGATAAGACAACAAAAGCAAAACTGAACAGAGTTGAAGAGAGAAGAGGAGAAGAGAGGAGAGGAGAAGAGAGAAGGGAAGAGGAGAGAGGAGAAGAGAATAGAGAAGAGAGGAGAGGAGAATAGAAGAGAGATAGGAGAGGAGAAGAGGAGAGAATAGAGGAGGAGGAGAAGAGAGAGGAGAGGAGAAGAACGGTAGAAAAGCTCTCTACAGACAATCCATTTACTCCCCAGCCCAGCGTTGGGTTATTGAGAAGGATAACAATGCAGCGAGGCTCTTTTGTATGGTGGCACACAGACACATGTTTCTCCTCGCCTGACATAATTGCCATTCTTCCTCTCTCTTCTATCTGGGCAGCATCAATCTGTGTTGCCTGGCTGTCAGAGCGGTGGGAGGCATGGAGCAGAGCCAGGCTCCTGCTATCAGCCTCTATGTGAAGTGCTGGAGCTATAACCACAAGGATGAGAGGGTTAGACCTTACAACTGGCTCAGCCAAAAGACTCATCCTTCTCTCTTCACATGTGTTGCCAGATAGGTTCAGTGTAAAAACTCTGACTTCAGCACCATATAGGGTGACGGTAACAAATTGAGTCTTGTTGTCTCTGCGATGTCTATCACATCAATAACGCCAAGAATGCCAAAGCATACTGGGTATAAAAAACAAGCAGCGCATGAGAGACGGTACATATGGGGAGCACAGTACAATTGATGATGTTATGCACACCTTATACCAGGGATCAGCCGAGCAGCATTTTGGTAAACAAACGCGTCACTGGGTGGCAACGGCAATGGAACCCTATGGAGTGTCTGCTCTAGCCGGCTTGCCTCTGTTTACATTTTAAAAACTGCGACAGTTCACACAACTTTAACACGACATGCATAATATTATACATCAAACTCTTGTGCTAATTCTGCTCTCACCCAGAATGTCAAAATATAAGCGATGCGATGTGTAGTTTTTGAGATATTAACGTTTGTTTGGCACAACTCATACTATTAACTGCCGCGGGGTTCCGCATTTCTGGGTGGCAAGTGACGTCACGCTGATTCATCCTATAGACGGTTTTAACTTGACAACAAAAACATTCTAAATTGAACCCCCGCTCACTTCCTGTTGCAGTGTTTGCTATGGACATAAAAGAAAAAAAAACATTCAAGTGCAGGACTGACCATTCCGTGAAAATCGTCTATACAGCTGAGCGGCGAAAACAAAAGTAACGATGTCGAGTGAATATTTCTGCAGTTTGCCGAATGCTGAGAAAAAGGGAGTGCTGTGGGGTTGCGCTCTGGTGAAAACCGTCTATAGGCCGATTCAGATTATTTGAAATACCGGTAGGTGAGCTGCAGCTGTTACCGAAAACGATGAGCTCGCAGCCAGTCGGTGGGGCGGGAAAAAAACATAAAAAAAAGCCCGAAGAAGAATATCCTGTGCACTGTGAACATAGACTAATCACTGTTTCGGAAAAAATAAATTCACAACTTTGGGATGAAAAAGACTGTTTGAGGGGAGAAGCAATATTTCAGCGGGTGAACTAGGTGCAGGCAATGTGCCTTTGGAGTGGAGACGGCAGCAGTGTTTTATAATGGAAGAAACTCAATGTGACATGTGGAGAATGAATTGCTCAGTCAACCAGAAATATCCCTTGTTCTAATGGCTTGGGACATTTCAGTGGCGTGTTCTCTCCTCCTCCTCCCCCTCCTCCTCCCATATCCCTCTTTATCTCTCCGTTCTGTCCGTCTGCGCGAGCATACATGTACAAACACAACACACACATCTGTAAGGAATAAGGTTAGCAACGACCCCTTGATTAGCTGAAATGTGATCAGAGTGTGTGGTAACTGAAATGTACAGCGGTTACATTTGTGCGACTCTCGAAGGGGCTCGATGGGAACAGAAACGAACTAACCTATGGAAAATGAAATTTGCTGCGATGTCATTACTGGGATCATTGAAAGTTGATCTATTTCAAAGGGTAACCAACCCATAAATTCAGCACAACACACAAACGATTACAACCTCTAAAATGCGAATATTTTTGGCATGCTGCGGCTCATGGTATACTAATAATGTTAATGATATTCAATGTTGTTGTTTTTTTATGTCTTTCATGCCGTGTAAGCACTGGTGACACATTTTAGATTGAAACTGTTCACCTGTATTATAAAAGGTGGAAATACTGCACCGTTTCATTGTACCATGTACTGCTGTGGACTGGAGTCGTGTACACTTCAACATTCAACGTATACATGTATTTCCTGTGGGTCACCCACTGCTCTGTTGTGATATGTGAATTGTTGTGGGTGATATGGAATATTCACTCTCCTCTCGGTGCAGATAGAGGATGCACTGTATCCTTTATCGTTATTGGCTTGTAAGTGCATGTATACACTCTGTGTGATTGGCACTCTGGGTATTCGTCCTGTCCACAGAGCATGTCTCTACCTTAACATGAAATATGAAATATGATCTCTTGAGGAGTGTAATCATGGCTTGGGAAGATTGCTTTCTATTATCCAGGAGTGAAAATGATAAATTGGTGCTGGAGGGGTTGGGGGGGTGTTCAGATGATGATGACGATGATGATGATGATCACAAGGTTATTTTGCACAGAGACACACACACACACTCAATTTCATTGTGTTTGGTTGTCTGAGGTATGTAGTGTATAGAGAGCCAAAGTGGAACGTCACTTCCTGCTTCAGCACTGTAGCAGAGATTTTCAGACCCCTGGTCAGTAGGGTTGGGTTTTCATGTTGGTTAAAGACTATATATTTTTTTTTGTTACTGAAGAGTACAATTTGGCCAGAGCGATATGGACCAAAAATCATATCTCTGTATTTTTAGGCTGAATGGTGATACATTATCTTGGTATTTCGTACGAAGTGGGCTAAATGTTCTGTACGAAGTGGGCTAAAAATGTTCTGTTTGTAAGTTAAAGCTACATATGAGATGTCACAAGCACTTTTTTATGTCGATATATGACTAAGTGGGTAAAGGCAAATAATAGAACAGCTAGAACAATATCATATCACAATATTACGATCTCCAAAGTCTAAGTCGATAGCTAGTCTCATATCACGATCTAACTGGATATAATATCGTTATATTGCCCAGGCCTAGCGTGGTGACATGGAAGCTGGAAACAAACCAAACCCGTCGGGCTAAAAATGTGGCAGGAGGAAGATAGGTTATCTATCTGCAGATAACAGGCTACAGCACACATTACATATTAACCAACATTCACATACTGGCTATTCAACACGTGTGCTCTGTGAAGCTTTTATATGCACACTGTTAAAGAGGATGTATGTGTTGTTTTCCATTTATCACTGTTGCCTGGTTTGAGACAACACATTTATGTTTATTCCCTAATATGTTAAAGGTCCCGTAACGTGTAAAATAGGATTTCCCTTCACTTTGATTATAAAGGAGTTGGGATGTGCTATCTAAATATCATGGACGTATCAAACCACATGGCCCCCAGCTAAATCCACACCAGATACTGAACCCCAAATTGCTCCCGATGGTGTGCCAGCACCCTGCGTGGTAGCTTTGCCGCCATCGGTGTATGAATGTCTGTGTGAATGGGTGAATGTACCTACTGATTGTAAAGCGCTTTGGATAAATGCGCTATATAAATGCAGGCCAATTACCATTTACCATTAAAGGGCTTGCCCAACGGGTGGAGGTGGGATTCGAACCCAGACTCTCCCGCTTCCAAAGCGCACGTGCTAACTGCAACACCAAGAGAGCTGGCTCCCTTTAACTGGTTAACGAGCCTTTATGCCGAGGTCTCACGAGGACTGTTAAGGGCTTACCCAGGGGTGGAGGCGGGATTCGAACCCCCGCTCTCCCGCTTCCAGCACCATCCGCCATTGCCTGGCAACTGATTGCAGGAGACCAAACCCTTCTCTAGCGTAGCTTCGTAGCACGGAGAAATGTCCAGAACAAAAATCAACTGCACCTGCAGAGATGGATCTATCCGAACTGGACATGACCCAGCAGCAAACGTGCAATCGGTACCCTAAGTGTCGCCAGCTGCCTATTTTTTGCCGCAAGCCAAGCTGCAAGCGATTGTGTCAAGCCAGGTAGGAAGACAGTCACAGGAACGGCATAGAGCATCCGCTAAATTTTCAAAATAAAACGCATTTCAAAATAAAACACCTTGACTGGTTGGCTGTCCAGGCTATACCTGTATATACACCGTATACATATTTTACAGTCTATATGTGTCTAAATAGAGCGAGAGAGACAGAGAGAGAGAGAAACCAGAGAGTGCAGAGGAGCAGAATTGGCTTGGTGACAGCGCAGAGAAATCCGAACAGCCAGGCTGCTGCTCACCTGGCTGCTGCTCACCTGAGAATTGACACTTGGCGGCGCTTCGACGACCGGTGTGTTCCCACCGTGAGGCAGCTGCCTATTTATAATAACCTTATTTTAAAGACGACTGACAAATGTTTTAAACAGCTAAAAAAAAGGTTAATGTTATGGTACCTTTAACATCAATACTGACAGAAGTCAGTTGTTGTTAAAGTAATAATCTAATAGTCTGTTTTGCTTGTTGATTGATGTAGTGATTGATGCTATATTTCAAGACAGCTTTTGCATTTGCTGCTCTAAACAGCCGGTGTAACTCTTTCCTGGGAGAGATCTTCCAGCAGCACACGGGAGGAGATGCTCAGCAGCACCAACACTGGTTTGTTTGGAATAAACAGAAGAGCTGCGTAGTTAGCGAGCAGCAGTGATAATACAGACAGAGAATGGAGCGCCTACAGAAACGACAGCACATCAACAGAAAATCCAAGGAGAAATTAAGACGGACTGGACACATTGTCTGATTGCCAGGTGATCTGTGGGAATAGCAGTGCCGAAATGAAACTTTCTTATAACCACTTTGCACCAAATAGGCCTATATCACACACACACCCGTCCTGTAGATAGTTAAGTGATCCTTTATTTATCCCCATTATTCATCCTCTGCATTTGACCCATCCTCTACTAGGAACCTTCCTAGAACTAGGAGCAGTGGGCAGCCGCAGTGCAGCGCCCGGGGACCAACTCCAGTTCTTTTGCCAGTGCCTTGGTCAGGAGCACTGACAGGAGTCTTAACCCTAACATACATGTCTTTGATGGTGGGAGGAAACCGGAGCACCCGGAGAAAACCCACACGAACACGGGGGGAGAACATGCAAACTCCACACAGAAAGGACCTGGGACGGACCGGGGGTTCGAACCCGGGACCTTCTTGCTGTGAGGCATCAGTGCTGCTAACCACTGAGCCACCGTGCACCGACCATTGCCAATTTAACATCAACACATTCTCACTGAAATATAGGTGATTACTAACATACGTTGTGCTGAAAAGTAACAAATCTGTTTGTCCCAAACTAGACTGACAGATGTGCTGAAAGGGAAAAATATATACCGATGAAATGAAATGTTGAACAAATCCACCGCAGCGCTGTTTATGGTGCGTGCAGTAGTAGCACAGCCGTTTGTGGGCAAATCTCCACCAAAATGATCGACGACGGGGGATGAAGTCCCACAAAGTGGACCAGAGACTTTGTCATTATTAGCACTGGAAAAGCCCTCCTTCAGGTGCCCATTCACGCAGACCCATCTCCTCCTGGGCTCTCTAGCTGTGCTAAAGTTAATACTCTCCGAGGCGTTAACATTAAGCCGGGCCTACAATGTCCAGCGAGTCTGTGTGTAAGAGGCCTCCTCCCTGAGCGGCTCGGCTCAGTGCACTACTCTTTAGAGTCGCCAGCACACTCCTGTGCTGCTCGGCTCAGCACGCTGTTTAGAGTCACCACCACGCCATTAGTCAAATCTCCTCAGCCATGAAAAAAAGGAGAGAGGGGGGGAGGGGGAGAGAAGCAAAAAAAAAAAAAAAAAAAAATCTGAATATGCATGCATAATATTCAACACATTTGTTCCCATGGCGACCCATTCAGCATGTCATTCACTTGTCAAGCCACATCAGGGCCGATGGGGTCCATTGTCTGGGCCCTGGCGACCGTGGCTGCATACTCGCGGCCCCCCTTCTCTTCCTCCCTTCTGACCGACATCCAGGTCATTCACCATGCTGTTATTTCTCTATAATTCACATTCGGCGAGTTTTTTCAGCGCTAATCGCACGACAAATGACCACCACGGCAAAAAAGAGAGAGACAGAGAGAAGGGGGGGGAATGCAATGCAGTAGTAGGCCTACTTGGGGGCTTGGCTTTTATGAATCCTTTGAATAGGAGGAGGGGAGGGGGGGGGTGGATTAGAGAGAAATTCAGGGCCAATTCTTTCAGATCAACCACCTCAAAGATTTCCCCTGCTTTATTTTATAGATTCGGTGGGCGGTTGAAGGCAGCTCGGGGAGCCTCGACGTCTATGACCGGCTGTCAGGATCAGTTTAACACTCACAATGAGAGAAAAGGCCGTTTGACTTTAGTAATCTTTTCTTAACACGGCTCTGGAGCTGCTGTTGATTGGCACGGTGAATAGCACCCGGGCTGTTTGCGCGGTGCAGACAGGTTGTCGGACCTCGTAACGCTAGCTTTGAAACATTTAAGCCAAATTGTTCGGCTTTTGTTGCGATGTTTTTTGCGAGAAATGTTGCCCCATTATTGCTCGAGCAATTAGGTGTAATAAAGCTAGGCCTATATACCGAAGAAATGCCGTGTGGAGTAGTGAGTGTCAGTTTGGGTACCACCTCTCTTGTGATGAACCTTATATTGTCCCAGGTCCATATCAAACTAACGCTGTGTAAGCTTCCTCCTTTTAGTTAATAAACAACCCAACCCCAAACAACCCAGCCGCTTCTCACACCACTTACAAATTGGTTAAGCTTGTCTGCCCTGTCAGCTTTGTGAGACCCTGTTGTTACTTGTTACTATTAATACTATAGATATTCTAAACCGGCGTGGATTAAATTCACGCCTGTGAAATTGCGAACCCGACACCGGTTTTGATCCAGATTTTTCAGCACCTCACAGCGTCTGGCAACGCTTTATTGCAAGTTTACAATAACACATTGTCAACCACTCAGATGCTTCATTCCGAGCGACACAGCATTGTTCATTAAAAGCTGTCTGGTTGGAGGTTCTCCCACCACCGCTGCTGCACATGTGGTGAGCAGATATTTCGCGTGGTTGGATCGAGCTGCAGATTGCAGGACAGCTGTTTGGTCAAACAACCATCTCAAACACAGCGACGACACGGCTGCTCCAACCAATCACCTGCCCAAATCAATATACATCAGTGGGGATAATATATGATATCGAGCGGTGTATAAATCTGTGTTGTTGTCACTTCATTGCAATTTGATCTACCCTCTCACTGTGTTAAATTGAACGGATGTGCACCTCATCCGACAATGCGTTTAGCCATTTTTGCAAAAAATAACAAATTAGATATATAGAAAGTAGGTTGCAGATGGAGATTCTCAGATTTTTAGGTGTTCATATTTGCAGGTTTTCCTTGTTCTTCCCTTGAGGCAGCACATTTTTTTGGTTTCACTCTCGTACTCATAACTCACACTCTCATAACTTGTTGCACATGCCTGTACACTTTCAGCAGACACTTATACAACCTTGATGGCGGTGTTTTTCCCGGAGATCAGGGAGGAACGGAGCTGTACTAACTTGTAATGCCGTCAAATGAGGATCCTCGTCGTAGATCATGTGAAAGGAGAGGAGGGGGAGATGTTCTTGGTCGGTCGTGCTATTCATGATGAAGTCAGCACAGGGGCCGGGGAGATGAATGAATGACAACTTTATTTTTGCTATATTAAAAAGTGAAACGGAGACATGCGGTTACAGCACAATAATGCATAAGCCAGTGTCCATGGAAAAAGAAGTTAATTGATGTGCTGCTACATTTCATGAGTTTTCTTTCTTTCTTTCTAAGTCATTATTAGAGATACAAAGTTAATTAACTTAATTGGAATAAATAACTCTCAGTAACATGTTTGGTTAAAGAAGAGGATCCAAATATGTCTTTATTAACAAAGAACCGATAGCAAAAAAAAGCTAAAACAGGAATACAAGATGTTACTAGTTTACTAATAAAACAAAGTGAAAGTTTCGGGGATAAAAAGCCAGCATACATTCAATAAAATTGCTATCAAACTTCCATAGTGACGAAATTATATATTATATTATTATATTATATTATTACGGTAGTCATATTATTATGGTCATTTCAAGTGTACAGAAAAGCTCATCTGACTGCTGGCAGTGGCGGACAGAAAAATGGCCACCACACAAGTATTGCAATGGCTCTAATTCTGAAAATGTTCAGGACATAACTTTGTTCCAGATTGGGGCTTTTAGATAAATTGTTTGCCTTGACTGCAAGCTATGTTTCATTTTTTCTTTTTGCCTTTGTTTATACAGTGCCCTGTTACAGTAAAACATTTATTAAAGAAAGTTACACAATTACAGACCGACAAGATAAAGAGAGACAATAAAAACAGATGATAAAAACACATCAAGTAAAACACGAGCACACTCCGTGCAAGGAGCACTCTAAACCAGTGGTTCTTAACTGGTGGGTCGAGACCCAAAAGTGGGTCGTGGGGCCCTTTTAAGTGGGTCGTATGGTGTTTTTTTTTTTACAGTGCACCTGAACGCAACATGCAAGATACCCGCTGAATAATAAGTGTCCAAATGTTCATGTCACTCTGGCCAATACTCCACTTCTGTTATAGCATTTCAGTCTGGAATATGGAATATCTTTCCATAATCTATAATGTAGCTGCTAAATTGTCAAATACTGCCGTCTGCTCGCTACCCAGGCACTTATGTATGTACTTAACCTAACTAACTTAACCTAACTAACTATCCGTGGTGCACAACATTGTCAGACTAAACTCCGGCTGACACCCCAAAAACCTACAATCCGCGACAGAAAAATTTATATTGTTTGTTTATTAACTGGCCCCTGGCCTCCTATCATGTCACGAAAGTGGCCCCCGGGCAAAGCAAGTTGAGTATCCCTGAACTAGAGGGAATGCTGTTCGTCCCTCGGCAGCTGTAGTTAGTGTTAGTCTTTCACTGAACAGCCTGTGATGTAAATCGTTTGACACAGCGTTAGGCGTTCCCACCAATATGTGGGACAGTGCGGTCTATATTTGATGTGCATGGCCTGCTTGCATTGAACAATACGCAGAGTAAAAAGCTCATATTAACCCGGTCGCGTTTAAGAGTCAGCTTGGGTTTTTTATGAAGGATGATATGATTGAAAGCAGCATAGAATTGTTAGACAATCCGATGAAGAGATTGAGGATAAGCCTATAGACACATATAAGAAGGCCTGACGGTGCACTCTGGCCCGGCCTGCTTGCCACAGTGGAGGCGGTGAGAAAAGGGGAGTTAAACAGTACCCAGGGTTTGGGCTAACTTCACGTGGTCCTCGCCGGTGGACGTTTTGGGGTGTGGGAGGCGTGCCTAAAGAGACGTCAGACATGGCCGCCCCCCTGCTCACAGTCAGTATCGGGGCTTAATGAGGCCTTAATGGGAGGTGTGGGATGTTGCTCTTTGGTAAAGCACAGGGTCAGCAAAGCACAATGAAGACGACAACAAAGACTGGGGGAGGCGGTGGCCTAAACGCGCCTGTCTCTGAACTGCACGCTCAGCAAGCACTTCAAAAGCCCGGTGACAGAATATTCACCAAATTTCAATGGAAAACATCATGAAAGGCCCTTTGAGTACTTTTGTTTGCAGGTCTTTTCCTTTTTCACAAGGGTGATTAACACCCCCCCCCCCCCCCCCCCTCCACCTCCACCACTATCCGTCAAACCCTGTGAGTTCTGGAAAGAGCCTAATGTGAATAGTCTCAGCTCCCACACAATTTGTGAGCGGCACCGACAGCGCCACCTTACACCAAGACCGAGAACTGAGTCTAATAGGACGAATCGGTCACGTGCCACCCAGAAATGCGGAACCCCCCGCGGCAGTTATTCGTATGAGTTGTGGCAAACAAACGTTAACATCTCAAAAACGATACGGCGTCGCTTAAATTTTGACATTCTGAGCGAGAGCAGAAGTAGCTCAAGAGTTTGATGTACAATATATGCATGTCGTGTTAAAGTTGTGTGAACTGTTGCCGTTTTTAAAATGTAAACAGAGTCAAGCCGGCTAGAGTCAGACACTCAAGCCTCCCAAAGCTCACGCTCCATAGGGTTCCATTGCCGTTGCCACCCAGTGACGCGGCTTGTTTACCAAAAATGCTGCTCGGCTGATCCCTCGTATATGTCTTTCTTTCTGTTACGACCGCTGTCGTATTTTGGGTGTATGTTAGTTTTATTTTCATTAATTGCTTGTTTCCTACCCCTGATTGTCTGAGTGATTGTGTGAATGGGTTCCAGGTGTGTATGTGTGAGTGTTAGTGGAATCAGGAGCAGTGATTGGTTGGAGGTGGGAAGGCCCAGCCTTCATAAGAGAGCAGAGCACAGACGCTGGTGCGCGCACGGCCATATCCCATTCTCCCCTGATCCCAACCAGCCACACTGGATCTTTGTTCTTTTCGTTGGTAGATTATGATTTGCTGGAGCTGTAGGAGTAGGCTGCCATTTATGTTTAACCCCCTTTTTCTCCTGTTTTAGTAGTTAGGGAGGTAAGCTGATGTCTTTTGGTTTTCTTCTTATTTTGTTAGGTAAGATTTAATCCTTTCGTTAGTACCTTTTTGCCTTTGGCCTGCTCTGAAGCTAAACTCCAGCTTTAGTTTACTTTGATCTTCTGTGTTCTTGAAAAACCCCGTTTATTTCTTGTTTGCCAATAAATTAATTGTTGTTTCTTATACCCAACCAACTCGTTTCTGGTGGCTGATTTTGAGATCTGGGGAGGAGGGGCTCATTTTGTGGTACCCCTAGACGGGCGTAACAATCATCATTACACATTATACAATAGATGGAAGCAAAACAATATCATTGGTCAATAAACAATTAGGCCTTTCTCATACAAATAATAATTCATACATACATTCGAACACCTTCGGCGAGCGTCCGCGAGTGGATTACAGCAAGTCCCCCAGAATTTCCACAATGGACTCCGTGGGTATGCCAGTGCAAGCCCCGCACCCATGGGTATGAGTGTCGATCAATATAAAAAAAATTAAGAATATCCAATACTCCAGAGTCAAACCCCCTCCCCCAGGAAAGATCCCAAACATTGTTTACCAAAACAGAATGTTTATTTTCTTTGGTGTTTTGGGCACACATCTCCTCAAACGGAGCACACATTTTAAATGAGACAAAAGTAAAGAATTGAGGAGAATAAGAATAATAAAGATATAAAGATAAAAACAAAACAAATGGGCACATCTATGGGTGACGTTGTCTTGACGTCCAGGAAGAAAAGTTCTGCTGCTTATATGGTAAATGGTCTGCATTTATATAGCGCTTTTATCCAAAGCGCTTTACAATGAGTAGATAGTCTACATTCACCCATTCATACACCAATGGCGGCAGGCTGCCGCGCAGGGTGCCTACACACCATCGGGAGCAAGGAGGGTTAAGTGTCTTGCCCAAGGACACAGCGACGGCAGCTGGGAGGGAGCGGG
Source organism: Poromitra crassiceps (assembly GCF_964638095.1). Lineage (NCBI taxonomy): Eukaryota > Metazoa > Chordata > Actinopteri > Beryciformes > Melamphaidae > Poromitra > Poromitra crassiceps. The sequence goes on along the minus strand of NC_139651.1, from coordinate 8,399,383 downwards.
GATCGAACCGCCAACCCTTGCGTCATTGGCCGACCCGCTCTACCTCCTGAGCTAAAGCCGCCCCGCTTATTGTTTATTCAAAATGGTGTCGAAGTCCACTGTTTTCTGAGATGGGGGAGTGGTGGGCGGGGCCCTGAGCTGTTCTAGCCTGGTGAAGGCCGACAACGCAGCTCTGGCAACGCCATCCTTATACCTTTTAGAGATTCTTTTTAAGGCCACCTGCTTAGCCTCTGGCCACCTGTTTTTTTTTTTTTTTTTTTTTTTTTTTTTTTAGCAATTTAGATTTTTTAGAACACAGAAAAACAAACCAAAAACAAACACAGATACAGCAAAAGAAAAGAAAGAAAAAACATACATACACTAGTACCACCAGTTACAGCTTGTAAATATACATAAATTATGCTTGCAAATATATATACAGTACATATATACAAATGAGTGGGATCCCACGCGAGGGAGGAAGACCGGCCGGGCGAGTCACCCATCACCCCTAACCTCGTCAAGGTAGGCCAGAAACGGGTCCCAAATAGTTTGAAATCTCCCAGGTGAGTTGGTCCTCAAGAACCTGAGTCTCTCCATTCGTATGATGGAGATCATGTCCGCCAACCACAACTGAAAACAGGGTGGAGTGGGGGACTTCCATTTCTGCAGAATGAGTTTCTTGGCAACAATTGTCAGCCTCTGGCCACCTGTTTACATCCGCCTTTAAAATGTGTTCCTCCATAGCCCTGAGAACATGGTATCCTCCTTCCCATCTCTCATTCTAGACAGGATGTTCTGCCTTTCCATTTGCAAGTATTTTGTTAAAAGTTTGCACAGACGTGCAAATGGGGTCTGTGGTTGTAACACCCCTCGTGGTTGGGACATCCTAAGAGGGGGGACAAAAAGCCGGAGTTAGACCCCAAAGGTCAGTCAATTAGTAATAACCTCTCTGTCACCTGATGTGACAGAGCTCCCACTGACACACCCAAAAAGACCAAAATAGAAAGGGGGAAGTGAGACCTCTATAAGGTCAATAATTTGTGACATAAGAAGAAATAATGTATGCTAGTCAGTGTTGACTCCATCCAAAAGTATGAGAGAGGAGAGACCACACCCAAGTTCCAAGAAGCCGAGAGTGAGACCCCATAAACCAACCCTGCACTCGTCTATTAAACTAAACTATCCATAATGTCACCCTCAGGTTATTGTCTCAAACATACACTGTCTAATGTGTCTAAGATTTTAGAGCAGGTTCCTCAGTTGTGATACCGGCGTGTCTTCATTGTCTGTTTCAGCCTTCAAATCACAAGACAGACTCAAACACGCCAGGCCCATCAATGTTGATCAAACATGATGGCCTGCTCCATGTCCAATTAATGCCTCTAAGAAGTCGGCCTAGACCCTATTAAAGTGCTCAGAGGTCATGAGCTAGTGTGTAAACCATGAGTCTTGCACATCCCATAATGTATGTATGAAGCCATCTACCCCCATTACAACCCAGGAAGAGTGTAAAAGAAAAATGCATCCCAGTGTCAGCCCCGTCAGGCCTACCAAGGCCTGACTACCAGCACTGAAAACATTATGATATTAGGTGAAGCTAAGGTACTGAAAGGAGAAATTAAAAAATATATAATATAACACTCCTGTCCCATATGAAGCAGTCCCAAACTAGTCTGGGTCTTACTCCTCCCTAGGAGAGTGCAGATTGACATTGTAACTAGGGGTGGGGGAAAAAATCGATACACCACAGTATCGCGATATTTTGCCTGACGATACTGTATCGATATTTGGACGCCAAGTATCGATATTGCAAGCAAAAAAAAAAAAAAATTTTTTTTTTTTTTTTTTTTTTTGCTTGCAATATCGGGCCTGGCATGGCCCGGTGGCCATGCCAGGCCACCGGGCTACTATACACTTTAGTTCCAAGGCCAGCACTAAACAAATTGTAGCATATTTTCATTTTGTTTTAAAAGTAACAGTTTTGTCATAACAGTAATTTACAAATTCCCCAGTTACTGAATGGGCTGGGCTGCACAAGATGTTTTGTGTAAGTGAAGTGAAGTTGCAAAAACTACATAAGTACAGTAGTCCACACACACACATCCAGGTAAGGTGGACTGTAAGTAGACTGTAACAAACAGTTCAGTTTGTCAGGTGCATGCAACTATGACATGACTTTATGAAAGTTGTTGGTCTGTCTACTTGACAATGTTGCTGCAATAAAATGGTTGAAGTCAGATGGACAGACTGAAAAAAAATTCTTATATAAACCAGATGTTGACAAAGTTTTCCTTTGGGGACATCATTTGCAGTTGAAAAAGTAAGAAATCGCAATATATCGAGATATCGCAATATTCAATATATCGCAATATCGCAATATCGAAAATATCGCAGTATCGCAATACTATCGTATCGTGACTCAAGTATCGTTTCAGTATCGTATCGTGGGCATCTGGTGATTCCCACCCCTAATTGTAACTCAGTGTTGTCATGTGCTGGGCCCAGACCGGCCCATACACCTGAACCACCAAATCACAATACACTGACATAGTGACATATAAAGTGCCCCAAAGGAAGATGTAATTTGTTGTATTGTAAAGCAGAAGGTTTTACCTGCAGAGTATGAGCAACAAATCTAAAAGATGGTTTCTATTTTTTGATGGAGGATTACACACAGGAGTTTGACATAAAAGTGAGTAAGCAACAGGAAGCCAGGTGTGCTCCCTGCTTGACTATATATCACATGATCTAATGGCTATCCCCGCCCCCAAATCGCCCCCTAAAAGTAAATAAAAATAATAACAAAATTGAGTTCCAGGATGGTTCTGATCAGGACCAAACCTGGTCCTCCCACATCAGGGTCAGTGCTGCCTACCACTGTCCCATCTGTGACTAATGCACACACCTCATGTTTCCCTCCCAACCAGTGGGATGAGATCCAGACAGTGTCAGACCAATTTCTGTTGGAAAAAGAGGCCCAATCTAGAAAGTATCAATTTCCCCATTAGTTTAAAGTTTTATACATAAGAAAAAGCTAAAAAAGTAGAATAGAATTTGTCATGTTTCATTCTGTAGTGGTCTCAGCCCGGAAGCCACCTGTCAGACCATGGTTTAACCATTGAGCTATACTTATGGGGAGGAGAAGGGATGAGAAGAAATATTTGAGTAAAAAAGAATGTTTTGTCTATAAAAAATAAGGTCAAAGCTCCTGCTCTCCAAATGTTATTGGGGCCCATAGGCCCGTCCTATCCCCAAACACAGTACTAAAAGGTTCATACATACATACTGTATCACTTCAGGTACCTGAGCATTCTAGAAATAACAGCATTTCATATTGTAATATATATAACACCACCACCACCTATAATCCACCATTAACTCTTTTTTTTAATCTCCTTTTAATGCATGCCTTTAAAAACATTTGGACAACAAATTAGACTGCCATGTTTCACATTTTGATGATTTTATGTCACATTTATCATCACTCATTCTCCTCACCTGCTCCCATACCTCTCATGTAAACATCTCAATCTTAATCCTAACAAAGTCAAACAGAAAAGCGACCTACCACTATGCCCATAGTATGTGATGTGTTGCCAGAGTTTGATCCTGTGTGTGTTACCTCCGGTGTGTTTGTGTGCATACATTACATCAGTCTACCTATCATGGTGTGTGTGTGTGTGTGTGTGTGTGTGTGTGTGTGTGTGTGTGTGTGTGTGTGTGTGTGTGTGTGTGTGTGTGTGTGTGTGTGTGTGTGTGTGTGTGTGTGTGTGTGCCCGTTTGGGGGTGTGCCTACTAAAGTACCTTTGTATCACTGTGTTACTGGTTAACAAGGCAAGTCATGATCCATTCCAAATGTAAAAAAAAAAAATCTACTTGCCTTTGTTTATCATCCCAGTCCCGCAGCTGAACTGGGCGGCAGAGCGCTCCACCATTAACTATTAAGGACAAATGTTACACTTACATTTGGCATTCACACTCAGGTCAACATGAGTTGGACAACTGCTCTTGGTGCGAGCAAGCTGTATTCTGAGCTGTGTACTTACCAGTATGGTCGTTGAACCGTTTCATATGGGCTCTAGAAAAAGACATGACTGTAACAACTTCAACTTCATTGATATCCTGAAGGAAATTTGGTTTGCAGCAACTTGCTGTGTTAGAAAGGTTTTTTTGTCCAATAGGTTCAGGAATGAACACCACTATGCTACAACGGTCAGGTCATAAGGAGGGAGTTCCAGACAATCTGGTCAGGTTATATATATTTATTTGTGACTGTTGCATTTGATTTGTTTCCCTGTGCGTGTGTGACAGACACAAGATAAAGTATCATCATTACACATTATACAATAGATGGAAGCAAGACAATATCATTGGTCAGCTCCTCTGGAGCCAGTGGCAGCCTGCTGTCACTAAGCTGCTCTACAGACAGACTAAAGAAATCATTTGTCCCCAGAGCCATTCGACTTTTTAACTCTTCCCAGTGGGGGAAGTGAGGTCATGTGTATGCCTTCGCTCTGTTGTCTCTGCTGCGTGTGTTGTTGTTTTTTTTTAGCCCTGCCTGTTTTTATTTATTTATGTTCTCTATTAGGCACTCGGTCACTTTAGGTTCTGGCTTTTGCACACGGTCTGTTAGTATCTTTTTATACATTTTTTACTGTGTTTTTCTAATTTGTCTACTGTGTGTTTTTATTGACTGTATGTGAGCTGCTGGTACATGAATTTCCTTCGGGATCAATAAAGTATCTACCTACTTACCTACCTACCCCTGCTGCTTATGGACTGTGATGAGGACAGCACTCTCCTGCCATGTGGTGTGTGTGTGTTTAGAGTTTAGATGACTCTGCCCCGGGGCATTGGGGCATTATTGGGCACAGTTGGTCTGGGATAGAACTAGCAACCCCACAGTTACCAGCTGACCAACTTGCCAGCCCCAGCCCTGTGGTCATACAGCGCCAGAGGCTATGATGACAAACCGTTTCCAGTGATACAACCTCGGGGATGTTAGAGTGGATCGGGAAAATGCTGCGCATCATAGTGCGACTTGTGTTTTGGATCATAGCAATGTCGAGCTAATGAGATTTGCATTCGCAGGGATGACATTGACATATCCTCCATGCTTGGTGATGATGTAATCTCCATGCTTGGTGATGATGTAACCTCCATGCTTGGTGATGATGTAACCTCCATGCTTGGTGATGATGTAACCTCCATGCTTGGTGATGATGTAGCCTCCATGTTTGGTGATGATGTAACCTCCATGTTTGATGATGATGTAACCTCCATGCTTGGTGATGATGTAACCTCCATGCTTGGTGATGATGTAACCTCCATGCTTGGTGATGATGTAACCTCCATGCTTGGTGATGATGATGTAACCTCCATGCTTGGTGATGATGATGTAACCTCCATGCTTGGTGATGATGTAACCTCCATGCTTGGTGATGATGATGTAACCTCCATGCTTGGTGATGATGATGTAACCTCCATGCTTGGTGATGATGATGTAACCTCCATGCTTGGTGATGATGTAACCTCCATGCTTGGTGATGATGTAACCTCCATGCTTGGTGATGATGATGTAACCTCCATGCTTGGTGATGATGATGTAACCTCCATGCTTGGTGATGATGTATCCTCCATGCTTGGTGATGATGTAACCTCCATGCTTGGTGATGATGTAACCTCCATGCTTGGTGATGATGTAACCTCCATGCTTGGTGATGATGTAGCCTCCATGTTTGGTGATGATGTAACCTCCATGTTTGATGATGATGTAACCTCCATGCTTGGTGATGATGTAGCCTCCATGTTTGGTGATGATGTAACCTCCATGTTTGATGATGATGTATCCTCCATGCTTGGTGATGATGTAACCTCCATGCTTGGTGATGATGTAACCTCCATGCTTGGTGATGATGTAACCTCCATGCTTGGTGATGATGTAGCCTCCATGCTTGGTGATAGGTTAACCAGAAATCAACTGCAGACTTTTGGGCTAATTAACGCTGCAGCTGTCTGCGGCACTGACAGGTTGGGAGCCGCCATGCTCCAATATCGGCTGCAGATGGGACTGCCTGCTTGAAAAGATCCAAATGCCCTCAACCAAAGTTCCAAGTGATGTGAAAATCCAGTCTGGTCTCCAGTCAATTAGAAACCTAATGAGGACCAAAGAATGAATCTGCATGAAGAAATGCAAGTAACATTACAAGACTGCAGTGTGTGTAGAGAACCATGGGACATGGCAGAGCGCCACTCCAAAAAATTAAGAAAACAGCAAGACTTGATCCCAGTTTACCATCCCTTTATTTTGGCTTCATTTGAGCATACAGTATATCAGAACAGTGTGTATTTGTTTTGTTGTGTGTGCATGTTTACTGTGTTTGTGTGTGAGTGGTGTTTGTTTTGTTGTGTGTGCATGTTGAGTGTTTACTGTGTTTGTGTGAGTGTGGATTATTTGCAGCAGTCAATGGGTTCAACCAATGTGGGGTTTTGAAGGCCAATATCAAAACTGAATGTTTTATCGTGAAGCCGCCGATAGCCAATGTTAATATTCTGTTTCCCACAGAGTTTTATTGTTGGTAGGATGTAAAATGATAAAAGATACTTTAACTTAACTAACTAACTTAAAGCCTCTGAAACAACAGCATTTTAGACTGACTAAACTAGTATAAACATTTTGATTTATCGTTCGAGGCGACAAGTCAAACATAAACAAACTAGAGTACCGTAAATTCCGGACTATAAGACGCACCGGTGTATAAGCCGCGGGACCAAAATTGACTATTTTTTTCTTCTATAAGCCGCACCGGTCTATAAGCCGCGGGTGTTTTGATGTTTAATTACCATATGAAAGGGTTCGTGCACAGAGAGGAATGTCGGGAAAGCGATGGCTGTTTGGGGAAGCTCCCATTTATTAACATTTCAACAAAACAAAACAAAAGTCAGGTCACTAATCCCCAGACAAAATCACACAACAATAGGCTATATGTGCAGCAAACCTGTAACCAGAGAAGTCAAGTCACTAATCCTCGTCTTCCTCTTCTTCCTGCGTACTGAAACCACCAAAGTCCTCATCTTCAGTGTCGGAAACGAACAGGTTCAGGGTGGCTTCGTCAACCACTCTCCTCTCTCCTTCAGGTGCCATGGCACGAGTCCGATACCTCACGAGTCCGACACCTCACGAGTCCGAAAAAAGAGGCTAACTTCCCCCAGACCCTAACCCAAAACCTAACCTCTCCCACCCCCACGCCTAAACCTAACATCCCCCAGACCCTAACCCAAAACCTAACCTCTCCCACCCCCACGCCTAAACCTAACCTCCCCCAGACCCTAACCCAAAACCATGAGGTGTCGGACTCGTGAGGTATCGGACTCGTGAGGTATCGGACTAGGGGGCAGTCCCCGCAGCGGTGATCCTCTTCATCCCGCAGCAGTCCAGCGTTTTGGAACCCGTTGGTAATTGTGGATGTTTTCACACTCCTATAATATTCCGTGATCTTCCTTTGTGTGAATTCGCCGAAGTTTGTGATTTTCTCCTGGTAGTCGGGAGGGAGTTGTTCAGTAGTTCTCCCCCGGACGGACAGTCCCTTTTGCCCAGGTTACGCGCGGCTGCTCTGTTTGATCGGCGGCTGCTCTCTTTTAATGCGAGATTGACTGCTTTCAACTTGAAAGCTGCCTCGTGTGAATTTCTGCGTACCTTCCCCATGGTAAGTGAGAGTGTTGCTTCTACTGCTCGTCTTGTTGTGAATATTCCTTGATCTTCCTTTGTGTGAATTCGCTGAAGTTTGTGATTTTCTCCTGGTAGTCGGGGGAGGGAGTTGTTGCCCGAGTGGCCGTTTGCTTACCGTAATTACCATATGTAAGTGGTCACGCACAGAGGGGATTGTCGGGAAGAGATGGCTGTTTGAGGAAGCTCCCATTTACCGTATTACAACATTTCAACAAAACAACATAACACAACACCACCGTTGTTTATTTTTACAGTGCACACAGTGTCCGCGGTGTGGTGAAAAGAGGGCAAGAGAGGAAATTAAAACAGAAGTGGATTTATAGTTAGAAAGAGTGCTAAAAAAGAGAGATTTTTTTTTTTTTTTTTTTTTTTTTTCTGAAAAAATCCATAGATAAGACGCACCGTTATATAAGCCGCAGGGGCCAAAAAACGGGAAAAAAGCCGCGGCTTATAGTCCGGAATTTACGGTAGATAGGCTACATTTTATGGGATGATTTATGGGCAGTTCCACACACGGTGTTACACAAAAGCAATACAGAAAACCATGGACAGCTAATCATTAAGTACAGAACAGTATTTCTTTTAATTTGTAACCTTGAGTCAATGTAACCACATCATTATTTAGACTACGAGTGATGATACACAACTTGTGTTGTGTTCATGTAGGCTGTGGGGCCTCCTAGCTTGTGGCATAACGTTACCCCCTTTGTCCCCTGCTACTGGTGGGCACATAGGAACGCAATGCTTAACGGGAGGAATAACGGGAGGAATAATGAGCAAAATCTACCTGAAGAAGGTCCCTTCTGGTCCGAATGTTGGCCGCCTCGACCTCGTCGTTGGTCGCCTCGTCGTCGCCAGCATCTTCGGTATCAGGGCTTGCTCCCTGGTCAGTTGAAGTGGAGGCCGGCTCTTCCATCAGCTGCTCCTCTGACTCGATGCCATGCTCAATGCTGGTAGTGGCTGGCGACCCACCCCAGATATCATTGCACAGCTCGAAGAAACTGTAGACAACCCGGGGTAACCGCTCCGTCGTCGTGCGGCTACAGCCTGTCTGAATTTCCCCCGGATCGCCTTAAGTTTTGACGCCACCTGATGTTTCGAAATCTCGGCTTTGTCGTGGGGGAACCTGGTGCCTTCCTCATCTCGTGCAGGATACTGGATCATGAACTCTGCCAAAATGTCCGCATATTTAATCTGCACGGTCTCCCAATCTACACCTTCATGCTCTTTGGTGGTCTTGTAGGCCAGACTTGTGCGTAGCAGCAACTCGACCTCTTCCTCCGTCCAAACAAAGTAGTCGGACTTGCTTTTTGCTTTCGCCATGGCTGTAATTCTGTTCAAAGTTTACCGCTGCTGTGAGAGAAGTGTTTTAAAAGGAAGTCGCGGAAGTATTTATAGGCTGACCCGGCACTCTCCAAGTTGTGGAGCGACGAGCAACGGCCCGTTGACCATCACACCGCCACCTAGCGACCTGGCATGTACATTACGGCGTTTAAAAAAATTCAACAGCGCTCATGTAAACAGGGAGAAGGTGTGAAGGAAACGCTATTGTGTCGTTTCTTCCAGAAACTGTCCTCGTGTAAAGGGCCCCTTAGATACCAAAACTCTCCACTGAACCAATAATGCAATTACTTTAGGGTTAGCAGCTCTTTAATACAGGGCGACTCCTGTCTCACACCTATTAGATGACACTCTGGGATACATTACTGCTGGCGTTAAATTAAAATGATTAATTAATAAAAAAATACATAATTGAAAAATGTAATTAATAAATTACATTTGCAAAGGGGGGGGGAATCAGGTTTTACAGATTGTTTTATGCAGCTGTGTTCAGGGAGCAACTTCCATCATATCTGCAGTAGATGACATGACTGGTGGATATATTTCAACAAAGGCTAATATCGCTAATATCATATATCGTCAAATCAATACATCGAACCCTTGTTGACGTGCATTTCTGTACTTTATGTACAGTACTTGTTGTCAGCGAGTAGGCGTAGTTTTCTCTATATATCTGTCACCTGTGAACGAAATCCATTTTTCACCAGCTCGTGGGTCCTGGAAAGTAAACATTTATTATACAGTATTGGACTTAGAGGAAGCTGGCTGCCTCGATGTATAAAGGCTCTAAATTTGGCTTTCCTCGTCTAGTATTGATTTGAATTGCCTTCCAGACACTGTCTCATCATGCTACAAAAGACATCAGACTTTGATTGAAAATGCCTTTAATGTTAACTGCTGGAAGAGGTCATTTATTGGGTGGCGACTTAATTTATTCCTCCTCTAATGCACATTCGTCAGACGATCAATAATCAAATGATTTCACTGATGATGGTGAAATGAAATGTACCGAATGAGCTTGCGTAGCAATCTTAAGACAGCCCCCTCTCACATTACAGTGGAAATAATAACTGAGTATGTGTTACATGGTTGCAATAGTTTTATAGAGCAAATTATATTAGAGGAATTTCGAGAGGTGTAAAGGTCCTTGCACATAGAGTCCGTTTTTTCGTCCGAAATTGACGCACGAAAAAAATAAAAATACGACCTCATTTGTGTCAATCATCATTGACACACCGAGTCCGACAATTACGTCCGTCATTTAAGTTTTCGGACGAGGTTCGATTTTCTGCGTTTTTCCGCATCCATGAAATCGTTTTGACAGGTGTTTGACCACTCAGAGCTGCCGTAGTGTTGCTATTCACAATGAAAAATGGCGTCTGAGAAGTTAATTCAGTTCGTCTCCCAGCACAAAGCATTTTATGACAAAGCAGGAATACAGAGATTCGGAATTAAAAGACAGAATGTGCCGGGTGATTGCAGACCAGCTTGGAATGCGGGACGCGGTGTGTGTGTGTGTGTGTGTGTGTGTGTGTGTGTGTATGGGGAAGGGGGGGGGGAGGAGAGAGACAGAGAGCCACACTACACACTGCCAGTTGTGGATCAATAGGATCGCGGTAGTTTTCTTTTCGTTGCGAATCTTCGCAACGAATATTGGATAATTAACGCATCGGACTCAGTGTGCAAGGTATCTGTGCGTGACGTGTTTTTTTCGGATGACGGATTAAAAAAACGCAGCGAACAATTCGGACTCTGTGTGCAAGAACCTTTACTCTTGAGTGCAGTCAGCGCATCTTTGGATGAAGGAAACAAACGGCTATAAGAAGAAGACAGAAGATGGGGAGGAAAGGCATGGCTCTATGAAATAGGCGCCATTGTGGATGCCGATAGATTTCCCCAAGCTTTCTTTAGTGCAAACATTTTCTCTCGGTCTCATTAGAATATAAACTATTGACCTTGTGTGTGCTTAGCGATCAACGCTCTGGACCCTTCACCACAGAGGGTGAGAGATATTGAACACTTTGTTTTTGACGAGGCCCTGTCAAACACTGTTGCCGTGGCAACGCGCGACCCCAATGCTAAACAAGACCGTGCTGCGCTCACTGTTGCCTTTGTGCTCATCCAGAGAGACAGTAAATTAGAAATATATTTTACAATAAGATGCAGCGGGGGCCGGGGGGGGGGGGGCTTTGCACTGTTTCATTAACCGCTTCATCTCCAGCAACGGAGATGCCACACTGATGCATTGACCTGCAACAGTGCTGTTAGGAAGCCCCATTTCACATGTTCTCCTTCTCTTCTGCAGCCTGTTGCACCAGCTGAACGTAAGTTCTGTCTTAAGTTAGGGTGTAAAGTCCACACTAACTGCTACATTCAAACTAGTTAGTTTGACACTAAAGTTGTGTCTTTGTTGAGTTGCACCACGGAGACGTAAGATACATCTTAACTAGTAGTCCTTAAACCTCACACTAGCCAAAATAGTGTCGCAGAAAATGACGTGTACAGTATCTGTGACCAATCAGTGAAAAGCACGGTGGAAACGGTGTTTATTTACCGTTGTTTAAGTAAGTGGAGTGAAAACAGGACATGTTGCCCACCGCAAATTAGTGCTTTTATATTTCATCAACACTAACCAAATGAGAACGTTATTGAGTAACGTTCGTTTACGTTCATATTACTGTTAACGTTTATCTGTGAGCTCTATCAGATGTAGGCTAATTTAGCACCATCCTGCCTGCTAAATTGTTGCGGTTATTTTAATTTGTATGCAGTGCTGCAGCTTGTGGGAAACAAAAGCGTGAGTCATAAATATCAAAGGGTGTAATTATTGATCACGGAGAGCGCGTTGCGGACGCAAAACAACGATGCGCCACGGTGCCAAGTTGCAATCCGTGCCAACTGCTTATTTTACGGAGGACTTTACACCTAGTAAGACGTAGGTGTAAATTTTAAGTTCTAACTTATGCCTACGTTGTAACTATTTCACTTGGTGCAACCCAAATATTTTTAGTAGTGCGTAAACTCGGACTTAGTGAGACTTTACGTTCAAACTAGCTTACGTTTCAATTTACGCACAGCTGGTGCAACCCACTGCTGAGCATCTCCAAAACAGGACATCTCCATTGATCTCTCTACTTGGTGATTCACGTCCACTTTCATGGACAATGTCGTAATTGAGATGTATCCGTTGACTTCGATTGCACACGTTTTCCTCTGCCAAACCCTGCTTTCACAAGAAGCACTGGAGACAACCTCACTTTGAGGAGTACACTCGTTCCCCACATCTCCATGTGGAATCAGAAGGCCTTGATGAGAAAGGTGATGCTGCCTTCCATTAAGGGTCGTGAGCATGATCTCCCCGACAAGGAAAGAATAAGGCAAAAAACTTTACACCTCAACAAACGCACATTACATACATACATGTACTTACATACATACATTACATTACATAATTACCATGTCATTACCATGTAACTACCAAAGTAATAACCAGGTAATAGCTTGTTAACCGCTGGTCTTTCTTGTAGCGGTTCCCTTCGCAGTTGGATTTCGGACCCCAAGGTGACGACCAGTGTTGGGGGTAACTCATTACAAAAGTAATATATTACATGTAATATATTACTTTTAGCAGTAACTCAGTAATATAACTTATTACTTATAGGATTTCAGTAATATTATACCAGTTACTTTGTCAAGTAACTCAAGTTACAAATTGAGTTTTTTTTTTTAATCAAAGCACATATTTAAAAAAGATACAATCATTTCCTAATCAAACTGTGTGTTTTATGCAAATAACCACTACAGATGACAATAACAAAGGAAAAGAACAACATTTAGAATTTTGGATTGTTTACACTGATTTCAAGGTGGTTGAAATTATTCTACGGGATGGTTCCTGGGCGGTGATGTCATTCTGCTGTTGCTGTTGTGTTGGTAAAAGTAATGCAAAAGTAGTGTAATAAGCAACGAGTTACTCTACACAGAAAGTAATATTGTAAAGTAAGTTATTACTTTCAAATGAAAGTAACTAGTAATATGTAGTATATTACATTTTGAAAGTAACTTGCCCAACACTGGTGACGACAGACCACTTCAACCAACACGGGAGTCCAAAATACAACAGTAGGCTATGTCCATATATAGTCAAAGGGCTGAAGGCTAGCTCATTAGCCACAGTTGGTACCTTAGCATTAGCCAGGCAAGCGTAGATGCTCATCAGAGTTGGATACAGCAGATTGCTATACAATGAGGAACCCGTGTCATAATTCTTCATTAGTAATAGAACCATTTAGGTTGCTTTTGAAACTAAAAACAAAGGGGTCTCTGAGAATTGTAATTATTAAAGAGTTATTTGTGGCCCGCAGTTCGCAACGCAACCTGACTGAATAGAGTTTTCTCTGCCCATGGCAGCGGCAGAGAGCTGGCGAGGTTGGCTGAGCAACCTATAAATATTTGAGGGAACAAAAGAGCAATTGACTGCTGCAGTGTAGGTGTTTTACACCATCTGCTGAGACACAGATCCCACCTTCTGGATCCTTCAGAAGTGCACTCCATTACTCCTGCAGGGCTGCTATCAATCTTTGAATAAACAGAGACACAAACTTTGCCCTTAGATTCCAAAAAACACAGACGGCTGGGAATATATTCTGCATCGAGAGGTTTTTAGTTTACACAACACGAAAGGTCTGGAACAACATGCTCAATGTTTCTTAAAGCGATCGAGGCTCGAGCTGAAAAGTTGACTATAGACTCTCTCTGTAAGGATGAAGCTGCTTTCATAGAACCAGAGAAAAAGACAAAGCTGTGACCTTTATCTAGTTCTGCATAGCTGTATCTCATTTTGACAGCAGGGCTACGTGACCCTGGCAAAGAATCATTATTTCAATGCTAAACAGAATCACAATCGCTTTAATGGTCAAGAACAATATAATAACTTGCCTAGGTGAAATTGGTATACTGAAATATAAAACTGGATGGTATCGTGGCGGGAACGCAAATTGACACTTCCGTGAGGCGGGCGATCGCATAAGAGGCAGGGAAGATAGCATGGGACAAAAAGCGCTTGTTCCAAGATAGGGCCCATGGCCATGCTGCTAAACGCAGCACAAACCAAAATGTACATTTCGCGGTGATAGATTTGAATGTGTTAAACCCCTATAGTCTAGGGGCCTAGACGAACAATGCCAAATTGATATAATATTAGATTAGATAGACAGATTCATATAGCACACTCTAACAGTTAGCACAATTCAAAATGTTTTACTTTTCTTTTGCATCTTTAAGGCTGGGCAGTTAGTTAATTTTAATAATACTCGTTTAAACCTGCAAGACTTGTTTAGGGCATTGGCAAAAAACTGATTAACTCATTGAAACAACTTTCAGTGGCAGAAGATCTCAGACTTCGAGCGGGACATGTTCAAATTTAGCTTACGTTTTCTCCTCTATTGATTCATATGGATAATACTCATGATTGAAGATTGAAATTGCATTAATAAAAGATGTATCTTTTATACTTTGGATAAGTCTTCATCTCCATTTACTTAACATTTTGTCGGCTAAAGCACGCCGGACAGAACCATCTAACAGAGACACAGAGATGAATTTGCTGCCAATCCTCTCTCTCATGTATTGGGTTTATATAAGCTGACCACTGGGCTGAATTCCCCCCAAATATAAATACCCATGATGCATTAGTAGGAGGCACTCTTTTGAGGATGGAATATGTAATAATGTGTTCAATCCAATAAATACTCCAATAAATAACGATGTAAACAGATCTAGTAATGGGGCAACAGTGCTTCAGTATGGGTTACCTCACTTGTGGTTATGGATTGGGCTTTTAACAGGACAGAACTGCTCAAACCAAAAGCAGTAATGTGAGAATATGGTCTACTATTATGCCTTTGATGTTTTGTTGTTAATAGACACAATTATCAGCAGTGCCACTGCATAAACAGATGGTACAGGGCATTTTGTAATAAAAAGGTAACCACAATGCAGCCATTTCTTGATATAATGCCTTGATAATGATGCTTTAGAATACAGCGAGGAGCAGAGAAAGGCTTCTACTTAATTAGCTCTCATGTTCAGACCTGGTCATTGAAATCCATTAGGACGCTCTCAAATGGATCTGATGGTAAATATAAGTGAATTTGATGGAAGCAGGGGCAGGTTCTTCAAGCAAATGTAAATGTGTATCTGCCAGACACAATTGTCTTTGTGTGTGTGTGTGTGTGTGTGTGTGTGTGCGTGTGCGTGTGTGTGTGTAATGCATGCATGCGTGCACAGATAGAGAGAATAAAAGGAATATAGTGGGTGAAAGAGGGGGGCGGTGGAGAGAGCGAGAGAGAGAGAGAGAGAGAGCACAGAAGGAGAGAGAGAACTGAGTGCAGTAATATCCATTAGATTTATTGTGCTGCAATTCCCAGTCCCTCCAGTTGTGCCTGAGGGGGGGGGGCTATATTACATTTCATCACAGTTTCATTTTCTCCTGCAGATGAGAAATGGGAGTTCTGTTGCGGTATAATGTAGCAAGTATGTGTTAAATCTCATCTCTAATAAAATCAAACACATCACAACTCCTGGCACTTTTTGCTACGGGGGCCATGACAAAATGAAGCCGCCACATCGGTTATCGCATCAAGACCGGCTTATTAGAACGTAACAAAAATCAAACGCACCCAAGGATGAGAATGAGGTTAATGAATACAGGAGGTGATGGAATGTGATCAGAGGATGGGGCCTGATATGTGGTCCCTTCAGAATCAGATCGGGTCATTTTATTCCCCGGCGGTGCAAAGACAAAGCTGACATCACACATTGACATTGTCCACCCGACACGCGGTACAGTACAGGAACAGAAGCTCACAGAGTGTGCGAGGGGACAATTCAGCTAACAGCTCAAACACACCATACATACGCCAAAAGCCATGCAGAACTGAAGATTGAGGCAGGCTCAAGCTGATCCGACGCTTAACCGGTCACACCAGGAGCAGTCTCTTTTCCTCAGCGCGCCGGGCTTGGAGCTGTTCCTCTGGCCCCCTCCTCCCCCTCACAAATTGCATTGACTTCATGCCTGGCAGCTCGGGATCAGCGCAGCACGCTTGGAAAATATAACAGAAGGTGTGGCTTCAGCGGGGCGGGGCGTGGCGTGCAGCCGGTGTGAACGGACTCGCCTGTTAACAAGGACGCTGAAATGAAACGGCGTGGCTTTGGCGTGGGATTGGCGTATGGTGTGAACATGCACTTACGGCATGTTCACACAAGGCACTATTCAGACGAAGAGCCAAAGCAGAGCTTAACTGATCCTGACTGCCACGCCAAAGCGGTCACACCAGGTCTCTTTTCCTCAGCGGCTTGGCTCCGAGTTGTTGCTCCGGCCCCTCCCACCCCTCACAAATTGCATTGACTTCATGCCTGGCAGCTCGGGATCAGCGCGCAGCACTCTTGGAAAATAGAACAGAAGCTGAATCTATCAGTTTGGCGTGGCGTTGGCATGGCGCAGCGTGGCTTCAGCGTGGCTTCAGCGTGGCGTGGCGTGGCGTGCTGAAATGAAACTGCGTGGCTTTGGCGTTGCTTCGGCATATAGTGTGAACGGCCACTTAAGTTAAGTTAAGTTATCCTTTATTTATCCCCTTGGGGAAATTCATCCTCTGCATTTGACCCATCCTCTACTAGGAACCTTCCTTGAACTAGGAGCAGTGGGCAGCCGCTGTGCAGCGCCCGGGGACCAACTCCAGTTCTTTTGCCAGTACCTTGGTCAGGGGCACTGACAGGAGCACTTAGACTACCCTCCGCTCTGCTGGTGACTGTCAAGCTTAGACCACCCTCTGCTCTGCTGGTGACTGTCAAGCTAAGACTACCCTCTGCTCTGCTGGTGACTCTCAAGCTAAGACTACCCTCTGCTCTGCTGGTGACTGTCAAGCTAAGACTACCCTCTGCTCTGCTGGTGACTCTCAAGCTAAGACTACCCTCTGCTCTGCTGGTGACTGTCAAGCTAAGACTACCCTTTGCTCTGCTGGTGACTGTCAAGCTAAGACTACCCTCTGCTCTGCTGGTGACTCTCAAGCTTAGACCACCCTCTGCTCTGCTGGTGACTGTCAAGCTAAGACTACCCTCTGCTCTGCTGGTGACTCTCAAGCTAAGACTACCCTCTGCTCTACTGGTGACTCTCAAGCTTAGACCACCCTCTGCTCTGCTGGTGACTGTCAAGCTAAGACTACCCTCTGCTCTGCTGGTGACTGTCAAGCTTAGACCACCCTCTGCTCTGCTGGGGACTGTCAAGCTTTCTTTGTCAGAGAACAATATACAATTATTGTATATCAATCTGAGAAATGTGTATCAATGCCTTTGAGGGTGTAAAAGGGGGGGATTGAAACAGTGCCTGGATGTGACAGTTTGTCATTCAGATCACAGATATTTGACATGATTGACCCAATTCAGATTACAGTGTATACATTGGAATCGATTCTTGTTTTAAATGTGTTTCCAATGGATTTTGGAGGCAAAGGTACTCCTTTCCGTAAGGGATTACATTTAAAAAATGTAATCTGATTTCCGTTACTGTACCTGTAATCTGTTACCCCCCAACCCTTAGCGGTGGTAGTATTGTATGGTGAGTATTTAGCTTGCAGGCATCTGCCCTCATGTCCCGCCTCATTAGACAGTGGAGTGACAGAGTTTCTTCAGCTGGATATTGTGTGTCAGTATCAAATAGCTGCCAACAGGTGGAGGATTAGAATCATGGATCCACAGCTAATAATACCAACTGTATCCATTTCCTCACAGACAATGGACAATCACTGCTAAGGGGGAGACACAGCGGGTGCTCAAGTGCTGTGACAGCAATGTTATTATCAACATAGACTTATCATAGACTCGACTTTACTCATTGAGCAAACCCAGAGCAATTGAGAGAGAGAGAGAGAGTGGCGTCAGCGGAGGACCAAAATGCGTGACTCACATTAGCCAATGAGCAGCCAGGAAGGGGTCTCGTGAGCAAAACCCAATCAAAAGCATTTGATCTATTCTACAGTGAAGTGAGTATTGGGATAATGGTGGTGAAGAAACAAAATAGCGACGATGGCAGTGCAAAAGACAATTACGGCGAGAGAAGAAGCAGAGTGAAAATGATTTTCGGTGCTTTACTACTTCGTCAATTTTGAGAGCGCCATCTCCTGATAGTCATTAAATAAGTTGTGTTGTTGTTTTAATTATCGACAGTAAAGCAATCTGTTCATAATTACAAACATTTGCTTGTGGCAATTACAAACAGTGGCTGGTAGCAGTTTAATTTGCCTGCTCTAATCTTGTCTGTAATTAGAGCACACACAAGCGGAGCACTGGAGTTGTTTCAGCTCCGAGGCAAACAAGACGAGACTGAAATTCCCATTATATCAAAGTGCTGACTGCCTCTGGCGCACGTACACACTCCGCTCGCCGCCGATGTGAAAACATTTCGTACATTCTAATCCATTTGTTTAGCCTCACGATGCAATTGCACTGATGTGGCAGGTTCCTCGTTTCAGCCGCTGCAAAAAAAAAAAAAAACGAGCCAAGTGAAAATTGGAAAAAATATTTCACAATATTGCACCATAACGCCAACAACAGGGACTAACTACTACATGTTGTTTTTATTCAGACTGAAAAAGGCTCATCTTAGAGACCATAATTGCTATCTCAATATGTACTGCAAAGAAGGCATTAACAAAGTCATTATCATAATACTAAATGTAAGATGCAACCTGCTGGAGTTAAGAAGGACTGCATGTGGATGGATGATTTCAGCCCCAGGAACAGAAACCCCAGTAAATAAAAAGACTTGAGAGAAGCTTATTTACTCTGTGATGCTTACATATCACTACAGCTTTATTGTAATTGAGCGCAAGGATCATGGAACTCACTAAAAAGGAACACATTTCTCAATAGTAAGACTAGAAGATAAGAGTTCCTTCTCTTCTCT
>NC_139651.1:8272870-8375370 GCF_964638095.1 Poromitra crassiceps | reverse complement strand
CCCTCAGAACTCAAGCCAATGTGTGTATACATGCATTCAAGCATGCATGTATATACTGTCATGTGGTCTTCACCATATAGTCTTGTTACAGTGTGCGGGTCCGCGGCACAGTGAGAGAGAGGTTGCAGTCAAACGGATCATTGTGATGAGAGTATATTCTTCAGCTCTGCCTTTGATCTCTCCGTCTCGTATGACCGAAAACCACTATTCTCCTTTTTGATCTCCAAAGGCTATAATGAAAGTCATGGCTGTGGTGTACTGTGCCTTTAAGATAAGATAGCCATCAGAAGAAGTTGTGAAGATGAAAAATATCAAAGATAATTGGAGTGAGGGGCGAAAAAAAGATAATTAAATTGTACACTGGGAATGTTATAACGGCGCGGGCTCCGTTTAATAAGCAGATTCATTAACCATTGTGCTGTATCAGTATTCCATTTTGTGTTTGATTAATAATGAGAAGGACCCATTTAATAAGAATAAAACATTCATCACCAATATACATAAATCAAGTAAGGATATTTCTTTGGCAAACAGTACAATTGGATCTCATTAAACTCCCTCCATTCAGTGGAATACTGCATGTTAATTGAAATGCCTCAGAACCTTTCCAAATGTGTTCAAGTTAATCATTTGGCTTCATTCACAATTAGTCTAATCTCTTGTCAGTGGGAAATGGAAAAGTCTGGCCAAAGAGTGTATCACTTCTGCCCGACGACTGGGGTCTGAGTCGCCTTTTATGCGTGTGATTGGTTGTGAAGTTCCATTGCAGAGGGGATATCGGGGAGGCCACACAAAGCAGTAGCTCATTAATCTTCCATGAAACTACAGGAAAATGGAGTTCAGAAACAGGAACCTAAATCCCTAAAAATGGCAGTGGCCTTCCCCTGCTTCTTAATGGCCCATGTGTGTGTGGGGGGAAAAAAGCAAGACTTGCCAAGAGTTGAATCAAACTCATTCTGGGGATTTCTCCTGACACAATGGCCCCAAGAGGCGTGTGCACGTCACTGCGTTCAGGTGGACAACAACTGCAACACTTACCACTCAATCACACTTGATGCATTGCCCTCTGATTGGATGTTCAGTCATTTCAAATGATGATGCATTGCCCTCTGATTGGATGTTCAGTCGTTTCAAACGAGAGGATCTGTTACGACGGCATCATTCCGCTGCAGATGCGTTGCGTTGTGGTGCAAATGTCCCATGTGTTGGGTTCATTCTATACTTAATTACTTTAATGCATTGGTCAGCCATGCTTAAACTCAATTGATTGTCGTTCTACAACAGTTTTAGCTTGTGTTTTTGCGTATTTGTTATGAAAACGTATGATCAGTGAATGAAAGTTGCAAAGAAAGTTTATGCTGTAACCAAAAGAAAATGCTTATCTTAATCAGTGTTGGGGGTAACTTATTACAAAAGTAATATATTACATGTAATATATTACTTTTAGCAGTAACACAAGTTACAAATTGAGTTACATTTTTTTATAATCAAAGCATATATTTAAATAAAGATACAATCATTTCCTAATCTAATTGTGTTTTTATGCAAATAACCAGTATAGATGACAATAACAAAGGAAAAGGATAACATTTAGAATTTTGAATGGTTTACACTGACTTCAACACAGTTTAAATTATTTTTCTGGATGGCAATGTCATTCTGCTACTGCAGTTATTGAGGTGAAATTAATGCAAAAGTAATGTAATAATAAGTAACGAGTCACTCTATACAGACAGTAATATTGTAAAGTAACGTATTACTTTCAAATGAAAGTAACTAGTAATATGTAGTATATTACATTTTGAAAGCAACTTGCCCAACACTGATCTTAATACATTTGAGCCACATGATCCCTGTATATAATACTACATCTAGTTGGCAGCAACACAAATGCATAATGCACGACAGATTACGTATCATATAATATAATGTGTATAATATAATATACTGCAAGTGGGCAATGAGGGGAGCGAAAACTATTTATTTTCTGACAAAGGAATAAAAGGTTGGATAAAATGTTTCCCAAAGTATCGCTGCCTTCAGGCAATACTGAGGACAAGGGAGGACAACTTTCATCAGAAGGTTTGGGTTCAGTCAAGGCAGAATGTGATTCTAAATAGCACTTTAAAAGGGAGCTATTCAAAATCCACTCAAAAAGAGTAAACATCCCGCATGACAGGCAGCCCTTTTCCGCTCGTATCTCTCTCCCTACACTTGACTGGCCTCTTCACCACTTAAATGAGGAGTGATACAGAGAGAGCCTATGGCAAGGAGAGCGCACCTCTGACTGCATTATACAAACCCAGCCTGTACCAGCAGCAGCGCAGCAGCACTGTATCTGATGGCTGCTGTGCCCCGCTTTCAGAATGAGCTCACTTTAAAGTGCTTCACCCTGATCTACTCTTCACAATGCACACATGCTACTTTTAATGCATGGAACTGATGTTTTATGCATTAAGAACAGGTGGGGTGAGTCAAACCCTTTAGAACTTCTCACTGGACTTGTGTAGAATTTAATCTATTTTCCTATGCCTCACTAATACCGTGGAAATGAATAAACACCTACTGATTTCACGTGGCTGCTCAAACACGCAAGCACGCGCGCACACACACATACACACATACACACACACATACACACACACACACACACACACGCACACGTTGCATGTTTACCCAACAATCTCATCATGGTGTTCTCATCTCAGTGAAGTGAAATATAATGATATGAGGTAATATGAAATGAAATATAATTGTATGAGGCCATGCCTCCGATATAAACAGAGAAAGGCTTTGAAAACTATATTAGTGGGTGACCTCAATCACTGGAGTGGATCAGGAACACTTGTCATCCAAAGCGTTTTCAATTTCAGACACATCTGTTTACATATCGTACGGGGTTTTGGATTAGATCAAGGACAAATCCCCATGGCAAACCGCTGTAAACTCCTCTCGTAAACTGCTGTTTACTGTTGCATTACAGTTATATAATCCTTTCCCTGCTCAGTTTCCATTGTGAGAAAATTAGGAAACTCTTATGAGGCTCCAGTGACACCTACATTTAATTTCCTCCCTGTAGCCGCTCTTTGAGAACAGCCTCTCTATGGTCCAAACACACCAGCCTTTACACACACTCTTAGAAGAAGTGGTTCTATATGGAACCTTTGAGGGTTCTATAGCTTGGTACCTATTTGGAACCCTCAAATGGTTCTATGTAGAATCATTTCAGATGGTTCATTTAAAAGAACCCTTGGGGTTCTATATATAACCATTTTGGGGATTTTGGAACCACTTTTTAAACATTATAGAACCATTTCGGGGTTCTATATAGAACCACTTTTTAAACATTATAGAACCCTTTGAGGTTCTATATAGAACCACTTTTTAAAAATAGAACCCTTTGTGGTTCTATATAGAACCCTTTGGGGTCCACCAATCAGTCGACACCTTAAGAAGAAGAAGGGTTCTTTGAAGGGGTCTTTGTCATCTTACAGAAATTGTATAGAACCTTTGTAGACATGGGGTTCTTTGGTAAATTATATAGAACCTTAAGTTTTATATAGAACCCTAATGAACCGTATTTTCTAAGAGTGTGGTCCAAACACCAGCAGCCTTTACAAGCTTCCTGCTATTTGTCATCTCCTGATGGAGAGGTAATACCATCCTTTTCCATGTTGGCATCATTTCTAACACAGCAGGGATTCTAGTTTCATTTATGTAACAATAAAGCAACTGGCAGAGTGCCCGCGTGTTGCTAAACAGAACGTTCGACGCCAAGAAGCAAGGTGCTTTTGAAACGGACGTGGAGAGACACCGGAGAGCTGCTTCGTGTGGGGAAGAATGAGAGAATCGGATGGCAGAATAGAAAGCAATCAATGCTTCTTTGTGTTGCATTCGCGACTTTTACCCAATAGCTCTTCCGCCGTCAAAGCATTTGTATAGAAAATACATGAATCAAGTGTAACCGTAGCGAAGCGAACTTGCAGAATGCAGTGTAGCAGTCAGTGCCTCAATAAAGGACTATTGATCAAAGAAAGAGACAAGTATTTCGCCCCACGCCAAAACCTTCCAGCTGCATGAAACCCTATACACCTTGGCCTTCGTACAAAATTAACACTCAACACACCCACACATGTAAATGTCAATGCAACTGCAGAGAAAATGCTGTCTGCATCAATTGTTTTTATGGGCTTGTCTCAACGACATCTGCAGTCATTCGAAACCTCCAGGTGCTTCACGGCCATAATCAGCTTATGCATTTCAGATGATCACAGATATGACTTATCTGCACTGCCAAATCAGTGATCAGTGATGATCACAGATATTACTTTAATATCTACACTGCCAAATCCAGCTATTGTGGGGACGTGCTGGCCTGGAACATGATCTGTAAAAAACACACTTGTTGCAACACGACACCCCCTTGTCTGTCAGAGAGTGTTTCAAGGAGGAACGCTTGTCTAAGCTGCTTGTTTTAGCTGCACTATTAGGCAAGACCAAGGGCACGGGAAGCTGGGTGCGGTGGGTGCTGCAGCACCCCCTGGTGGCAAGAGATGGAATTTTATTTTTTATTTTTTTACAGTGCACCTGAACGCAACATGCAAAATACCCGCTGAATAAGTGTCCAAATGTTCATGTCATTCTGGCCAATACTCCACTTCTGTTATAACATTTCAGTCTGGAAGATATCATCTTTATGACTAAGGCTAAAAGTAATCTCATCATGTGTAAGAAATTACTGTTCTACATTGAGGAAGTTAGAAGTAAAAATGTAAATAATGAACTTGTTTGGTTTTGGATTGATTTAGCTTCAAGAGTGCATTTTTGTTCTTGTGTGACCCTTAACACAGGCTTTGAGAATCCCGGGCCACTTACTGATATATGCTTAAATACTTATGCTTAAATTAACCCACCCAATGAGAAAAGCATCAAATATTGGTGGTTAAGACTGAATAATGACATCACATATTTAATAATAATAATAATAAACATGGGTTTTTCATAGCGCTTTTCTAGGACTCAAAGACGCTTTACAATTTTTTTTTAATGTTTTAATATTTAATGGGGGCTATTTAAATTTTAATTTACATGCATTATGCAGCTGCCTGTTTTACCCAGTCTTTGCACTTTATTTTGTTTTAATAAAAGTGCTTATTGTGACATCTTACACATGGCTTTGAATGTTAATTTAAAATGAGATATTCCTTTTAAATATGGCTAAAAAACATCTAAACGTCCAAAAAATGTCTATCTTTTCTTAACACATTCACTGCCAGCCATTTTTTTTTTACTGTAGGTAGCTTCTGCCAAGCCGTTTTTTGAGGATTCTGGCTCATTTTACAAGAGCCGAGGATAATTTTCTGCTTGGACTTTGTGAACACGAAGTTCACAAAAGTACTAATAGAATGTGTGCTTTCTCTGTCTAAAAGAGTTAGTTTGTAGAGTTAGTAGTTATGTAGATATTAGCCGTTGAGTACAGCATGGTTTCAGTGTCTGAGACAGGAAGCTGAGATAATCGCAGTTTTGTGAAATTCAATCAAACAGGCAGAACAGTCACTTTAACCATTTATTTTTGGCATCAGTGAGAGATCAGACATCTGAACAATATAGTTCTGAACACCCTCTCCCTTAAACTCCTCCCTCCGTGGGCGTGTCTGGTGTCACAAGCCAGTTTCTCCTGCCTGTCTGAGCAGTGAGCAGCCTCCCTCTCTGGCGGCCCCTCGTCGGCGAGTGTGGCGAGTGTGGACTGTGGATGGGACTCAATCGTTTCTTGGATTTTCGGTTGAGAGCTTTGATGAAGCTTTGTGCGATTCTAGGCTTTATGCTGCCCACCCAATCTATTTTTGGAACCCCCGACCCTTGTGCGCCCGTGTGCAGCAGCGTGAAAGCGTTTTCGCCTACAGTAGGCTATGAGAATGAGGCTCGTTCGTTTCTGGGTTTTCGGAATGCGTGCGATTCTGGCCTTTCTGCGGGTGTTTCAAAGTGTGTTTCACCCATAATATATTATGCAAATTTGCAATCCCCCATGCCAGCACCGCTCTCCGCTCTCGGTGTGCTGCTCTGCTGGCGCGGCCGCTCTCGGCGAGTCTGGTGACTGATGACTGTAAAATCGGCAAGCCATTTCCTTGAGAATGGCTTTCTCCCGCGGCTGTTTTTGGTTGGCATTCTCTCTGTCGGGAGAGCACTGTCGCCACTTAGTTGGTCGGTAAAATAGATTATACTAATTCAATACTTCCAATATTTTTATAGGAGACGTGGGGGGCATTGATCCACGTAGCACCGTCAAAAACAAAATATATTTTTTTTGACGAGTCAACTCGTTGTTGGCAGTGAACGGTTGGATTGTGTTTGACGAGTCAACTCGTCATTGGCAGTGAACGTGTTAAATGTCTATCTTCCTTGCAGCAGGGGGGGGGGGGCTTAGAAAATAAATAGCATGGGGCCCATGGTACTATTAATCTGGCCCTGGATATATGGGAGGAATAGCAGGTACTTTTTCACTGTCCCTGATTCCTGAGGGTAAATTGAGTAAGGGCCTGTGTCCACCTGGCGTCTTTTCCTCAGGTCCAGCGTCTATTTTCAATTGTTTCCAATGGGAGGAGGGTGTCCACCCGCTATGCCGACCACTCGCAATGCCGACCTTAGGTTTAGGCGTGGGGGGTGGGAGAGGTTAGGTTTTGGGTTAGGGTCTGGGGGAGGTTAGGTTTAGGCGTGGGGGTGGGAGAGGTTAGGTTTTGGGTTAGGGTCTGGGGGAGGTTAGGTTTAGGCATGGGGGCTGGGAGAGGGGAGGTCGGAACAGCGAGAGGTCGGAACAGCGACATGGAACCTGGGAGGAGAGCGTATGCGAGCGCACACGGACGTGTAGAGAAAGTGCAGAGCGCCCAGCGTCTTTTTTCGGCGTTTTTGTGCGCCGACTCCCAGCGCTTCCAGCTGAAAATATTTTAACTTTTCAGAAAGACGCTGGTGTCGGCTGCTCCTTTTCTGGTAACTAATCATATGGAAAAACTATCGCAACAGAGACAGAACGGCTCAATTGTGGGAGCAGATCGGCTAGACACTTAATATTTCTGGTGAGTGTTGTGCTTACTGCTTTTAATAGCGTAGCCTACCTGTGTTGTTAGCTTGCTAGCTGTCAGCTATCAAGCTGAACTAACGTTACTTGCAGACTGCTTCCTTGTATATTGTGCGCTGGGATCAGCATTCCCCAGCGCATTCCCAGCGTTTAACGTCGGAAAAAGACGCTAGGTGTACACAGGCCCTAAGGCTGCAGAGAAGAGGAGAAGACACTGAATAATGACATCACAACAGTATAATCCTAATGTTAATCTAAAATTAAATATTCCTCTAAATATGGCTAAAAGTCCAAAAAACGTAAAATGTTCTTCTTCGAGAGTCCCTTCCTTACAGCACACCCTACTTAAAGGTAGTTCCAGCGCGGCTGGTCCCATCCAAAATAAATGTCAATTGTTTGCTTCTGCGACCGCTGCACACAGAGGTGTTGGTGTGAGTTTCCTGTCACATGGTGCACACTGACTGTGAAACTGCAAGCAGTCATCTATAGAAAATGATCTCACTTCACTGCTGAAGAATAATTGCATAAATAAATTTTATTTATATAGCATAGAATTGTAAATACAAATGAGTTAAAACATTGGGAAGCACATTGCAAAGGTAATTAAAAAATAATAAGACAAGAAAATGACCTTGTGAAAACATTATGCAAAATAACAGTAGGTTGATGGAAGTGTGAGACGTGATTTGAAAGATCATATTGAAGTAGCTTATCTAAGTTCCTCAGGCAGATGTTGCATGGTCTACTCTTACTAACTAAAATCACCCTAACCCTTTAAGTCTTGAGTCGAGACTGAAGAAAAGAGGAGCTGTTAAATCTACACTTCTACTGAATGCTTAACAAATACTGATCCTGGTCCCAACAGACATTCTTGTTCTGAAGCTATGAGACAAAGATTACAAAGTGCTTTACAAACAATAAAACAGAATCTCTTAAAAGGAGCATTTCACGTTCTCTGTGTGAATGACAATGACAGTCTTGGTGTGAGGTGTAAAGTCACAATATGTTTTCATTTGAGATGACACATAATGTTAGAAGTCAATCACTTTTTCACAGACCCAGTAGTACAATGAGTCACAACTGGCATCAACCCAGTTGTATAGTCCTTGAAGCCAATACGTGTAAACACAGTCCTCTCCATCTCCATGATATCTACTGGGCTGACCACTCATCCAGAACCTGATTAAAAAATAAAAGAGTCAACTGTACTTGATGGAAAATAAGAAGCACGATGCATCATCAGGCCAACCTGTTCACTGACTGGTAAGACTGAAGAATGTATGTCTTACCCTCTGCTGTTCACACGTGTCCCATCCACCCATTTCCAGATTCCCTCCTCATCCCTGTCACTCAAACCAATCCAGATGTCCTTGTAAAAGGAAATGATGAATTTCTGTTGAATTGTTTAAAAGACAAATTACATCAACACACACTTATGAAGCACTGTGGAGAATAACAGAACTAAACACAAGAGATTCTAAAGAGGTTTTTTTAACAATCAAACAGGAACTGGGGGGGGGGGGAGTGTTTTGCCACTTTTCCCTTTACCTGTTCTTCTTCACTGTTTATGATGACCAGGTGTCCTCCTCTCTGTATACAGTCCTGCCTGCTGTCATCCCAGCTCTTTACATCATTAGAGATGTAGTAAACACTGTTGCTGAATGATGCACAGCTTCCATCTTTACAGAAATGCTCTGCAAGAGGAGAGGATGTTAAGAGTGAGCAGCAAATAAAAGAACAAATGCATTATGCACTCAAATGTGCATACTCCCTCTCACACACACACAAACACACACATGCAAATGCATACGCGTGCGCGCACACACACACACACACACACACACACACACACACACACACAGAAACACACAGAATAAGACAGACACACTCACTGAGGGTCTTTCTGTTTTCAGCGCAGGTCTTGTTGAGGGTCTGCAGTTTGTTGAGCGTCTCTTCTAAGATGCCATCAGCTTTTGTATCTGCACAGGAAATCCAAAACAGTGGTAGACTTTAGGTAGAAAGAAATATACAAAATGGATGCTGAGTGCAAATCTCTTGTGCGATAGAGGAAGTGAATGCCTCACAGTGGACCACGACACCTATGAGGGCAGCCAGTAGGAGAAGACACATCAGCAGCAGAGACACTATAGTCGCCCTGTAGGGCTTGGTCACTGGCTGGATAACAACACCTGTAAGAACAAGACAGACCAGGTAGAGGTTAGATTCTCTGCCAGAACCTGAGACCCGAATTTCCCCTCTATTCCTCGTATACCTTTTTATATATAATTGGTGTGATAATCAGAATGTTATAACATTGTAACCATAAAACCTTATGTATTCATACTGAACAGACAACATGGGTATAGTTTAGAGATAATAAGCCAACTTATTAAGAATATTTCGGGTTTGAGCCGGGCTCAGGCCCATAAATGCAGCCAATGGGATGGGCCAGGTCGGGTCAGGCTTGGTTTTTTTGGGCCGTCTACAGCCAGGTCATGTTTTAGTAACACAAGCACCAGAGGGACTGTTACACAGTTACTGAATATAAGATAAGATAAGATATCACTTTATTGTCAGACAGAGTCCGAAATGTGTCTTGCATCCTAAGACACTTGTTTCTCATAAATACATACAGGTGTACAATACAAACGACAACACCACCACCATCATCAAAGTGCTACATACTGTGGAACTTCAATACATGTAATTGACGACAAAAAACAAACAAGAGACAAGAAAAGTGGCTGCAGTGCTTCCTTAGTCCCTACCTAGAGCCTTTAACCTGATTGAACAGTTTGACAGACTGGGGCACAAAAGAGTTTCTCAGTCTGTTTAAGCGAGCCTGTGGGACTCTGAATCTTCTGTTTGAGGGCAACAGCTCAAATTCATTCAAAATAATGTGAGTTGGGTCACATATTATGGTACCTGCTAGAGACAACATTCTTCTTGTGTGTGCTTCTTGAAAGTTTGTTTCAAGTGTTTGTCCGACAATTTTCGAGCATATTCGGATTAACCTGCCTAGTCTACTTTTAAGCTGCACAGACAGACAGCTATACCATGCACTACTCCCATACAGCATAACACTCTGGCATAATATTGCTGTTCATTGCACAGAATTACGTGTGTGTGTGTGTGTGTGTGTGTGTGTGTGTGTGTGTGTGTGTGTGTGTGTGTGTGTGTGTGTGTCTCACCTAGCTGTTGATCTGGTGCGTTCTCTGTATTTGATCTGGGGTCAGGACAGCGATAGTTGTCTGCACTTTCATAGATGTCCACTATCCTCTCCTCCGCCTCGTCGCTCCCTCCAGCTGGGATTAAGGCCGTCTGTCGTAGACGCTCCTCTTCTTCCAGAGTATCTTCATTATTGTAGATGTGAACGTCCTCAGATATCTCCATCTTCTGTCTCAATCATCAATCACTGACATATCTGGACTTATTTTCAGTTTGCATTCATTTTTTGTGATCTAAGTCAAAGTAAAGCCTGTGTTTCCTCGCTCCATCCCTTCACTATCATGCGTCTCTGTGCAGCTGCTATACAATAGTTTCTGCTCATTTCCTCATCACCTCTCTATAAGTGACACTTTTTTTAGACTATTTTTAGCGTGGGTGCTGTGGTCTACCAATCACACAGCTCACAGGAAGCTGTTTGAACAGGAAACACTCATTGTGGTAGTGGGGTAAAGTTAAGATATTTGTTATAGTTCTAATTGTGGTGAGACACATAAACTACATGGCATTGTAAATCTGCACTTCATTTGAAATCTATGCATCCATGCATTCATAAAGAAATATGAAATCGTAAATGAATCAATCTATTTAGAGTTGCCATGAGCAACATGGAATAGCCTTAAGGCAAGGAGAGCAACAAAAGACCCCCAGATACAGAACAGAGCAAGCAGCAATGACAACAGAAATGACATTGTGTTAGTCAGACACAGCATGAAAGGAGGAGCTGGGGAGGAGCAGGAGCAGACTCTCTTAGCCGCTTTCAGACATGCCTTGGAATTCGGGGGAGTAATCTAGAGGGCATCCGGATGGTGGTGTATGTATGAACACATTTTGGTGAGCTCTGCGCGCTCCCGCAACCCTCCTATTCTGCTGCTCTTTGACCAGCTCCGACCCTTGTATCAGGGGCGGATTGTTAGGCAGCAGACTGGAGCAGAATTAAAGAGGGTGCCCTGTTTGAGTTGAGCCAATTGAATGCATCAGCTAAGCAGTCAGCTGATGTGGGCTGGGTTTGAGATCAGCTCCCTAATCAGCTGTGGGCTGGGTTTAAGCTGGGCTTGATATCCGTGGCCTGCCTGAACTACCGCTGTGCTCAATTTCTAATTTCT
The DNA here is from genome assembly GCF_964638095.1 of Poromitra crassiceps. Lineage (NCBI taxonomy): Eukaryota > Metazoa > Chordata > Actinopteri > Beryciformes > Melamphaidae > Poromitra > Poromitra crassiceps. Next base: position 8,363,967 of record NC_139651.1, on the reverse strand, counting down.
CTATTTCATGGTATATGGTAATTTAATAACAAAATGACCTGTGGCCCAACTTGCTAAAAATATCAGCATTGTGAAAATTAGAAAAACTCCCTCGGTTGTCAAAGAGGTGTAGAATTCCTGTCTGCTTCCTGGTGTAAATGATGTATACTAATTTTTTTTAATGAATGCTCTGATTGGTCAATGGTATGAATAAGTAATCAGGTGTATCAGCCCGCTTGCCAAACTAGCCAACATCTCTGTGTCTCCTTGTTGTTGGGTGCTGAAGTTACAACACTAGATATTTGTTCCACGAAGATAGAACAATTGTCGAAGACGAAGGTTCGGCTCTCACTCAGTCCTACAAGCTTTGTACCATTTAACATCACAAATAAATCAATAAGAGAGAGAGAGAGAAATATAAAAGCATCTCCTCCTACAAACAGCACCATCCAGAGAAAGCTGCACACACCATTAGAACTGTTGTCTCTCTTGTCCCTTTGGTATCCTTAGATATAAAGCGATCAGCGACTGGCTGATCACTTACGTTACTTTACATCATTCCTGGGTTCTGCAGTTTGCGAGATTTAAAGGCTGCCAGTGTGTGAAGGCTTGTATAGTTTGAGGAAGGAAATCTGAACCTTTTGAAATGTCCAAAAAGTTGATGATAAAGCACTTGATAGAGAATGAAATTCCACAGCTAAAAGGTAAACAGTGAACCACTTGAAGGAAACCAAGTGAAATGAAATGATGGAGCCAGGAGTCAGAAGAAGTCGTCTGATATGATGTATTTGACATAGATCTTGGCCAAGAGCAAGAGATGCACTCTTGCATATTCACGAATGGATACACAGGCTTACATACATTGAACAGAAAGTCAAAGATACTTATAGGACACACATCAGATTACATGTCTTGACGCACACTTGAAGGCTACTCTGTAGACTCAACCTATCTGTTATTCTGGCCCTGTAGAGAGCACCGTGGCACGGTGACAGGGCACAGTGTGCGATAGAGAGGAGCTGCAAATGTAAGGTACAGGTTATCTAAATACGTCTGTCTGTGTATGTACACAGGTTATCCAAATATGATGTCTATCTGTGTATGTACACAGGTCATCTAAATATGAAGTATGTCTGTGTCATAAATATATGTAACTAAAATGGAAATGTATATGAATATATTAATAACTAGTGATTGTCCAAATAAAGGCTAATGTGATGTAAATTTTCTCTATCAGCACTGAATAAAAGAGAGGATCCCTGGAACCCCGTTTGTAGCTGGGAAGATAGCTGTGGTGGTCCTGCTCTCCCTCCACATCTACATTTACAAAGAAGAGTCTTCAAGGTTGATGACTATATTCAGTTTGCTTCAAAAGGTTATGCGATGAGATTAAACAAGATCTCATGATGAGATGAGATGAGATGAAACAAGATCTTTGTAAATTTGTAAATGTATTTGTAAATTAATTGTTACACGAGTCCTTTTTGTTCTGATCCAAAACCAGATATTGCAGATTTGATGTGGCCTATCTCATTCCTGCTCTGCTCAGATCAGAACAGAACTCAGTGTTATTTTTTTCCTTAACTTTATGTTCATACCATAGCACTGCGGGGGCAATATATTTTCTCCCACCAAGTAAATAAAGAACAGGTTATGTAATCAATCTTTTGGGGTTTGAAATCATAATATTGAACACAGCTGTCAGCCATGCCATTAGCATGATTCATCTCTGCCGTTTTACATTTACAATTTCCCTACAAGAACAACATTGATTCCCCGTGTGTGTGTGTGTGTGTGTGTGTGTGTGTGTGTGTGTGTGTGTGTGTGTGTGTGTGTGTGTGTGTGTGTGTGTGTGTGTGTGTGTGTATGTGTATATGTGTAGGCAGATGTGTGTGTGTTCCCGAGTGTATTGTATATGTTTGCGTCGGAGACAATTTCCTTCCTATTTTCTTCCATAATTTGAATCTGAGAAAATGTATTAATTTTGCAAGGGGTGAGAAGAGCCTACACAGAGCCAGTAAATAAATCTCTCCTATTATTACCCACAATGCCCTGTCAGGTCCATACATCATCTCAGCACATCATAATTAATTGCACACTAAACTATTCTGTTCAATTAAGCATGAGGGAATGGATGGAGAAGGGGGTGGAGAGAGAGAGAGTGAGAGAGAGAGAGAGAGAGAGAGAGAGAGAGAGAGAGAGAGTGAGAGAGAGAGAGAGAGAGAGAGAGAGTGTGTGTTGAGAACAACTTCATTTGTCTATTTTCCATTTTACAACCAAAACAGCGATCGTGCAATTATCAATCTTATGGTTTGTTTTGCTTAGAGTCGACAGTATATCTTCCCTTGCTTGTGTTACAGTTGTACCTGCTTTGATATCTCACTGACTCGTCTGGTTCTATTTACATATTTTTCAGAAGTCGTTTTTTTTGCAGCTCCTCTTCCTAAAGTCCATGACCAGCTCCTTGGTCTTCCCCACATTAACGCAGAGGTTATTCTCCCTGCACCGGTCCTCTAGATCAGTGTTTCTCAACTGGTGGGTCAGGAGCCAAAAGTGGGTCACGGGGCCGTTTGGAGTGGGTCACGGATGTGCATGAGGGAAAAAAAGTTCTTCTACTCATTGAGGATGCTGGCGTCCATGTACAACATTACTGTCTTTCAGAGGCTGTACCGGGCTCATTTTTAAAGCCAGAGTGAAGATACTGGTACCGTATGAAACTAGAAGACCTATGGCATCCATTGGTTCCAACATGCCATGCTATCTTGTTGCGATGGGGGCTAAATTACACTACAAATTAGGCTAAATTCTGAAAATTGGGTGGCAACTTAATGACTAAGGAAAAATGTGGGTCATGAGGCTAGGCTTGAGAACCACTGCTCTAGATCTTTCACCTCCTGCCGGTACGACGACTCATCGTTGTGGGATATCAGACCCACAACCGCTGTGTCATCGGCAAATCTCACAATACGGTTGCCCAAAGACGGGTTAATGGGAAATGTATTGAGAAAACGTGGTCATTGTAGCCTACTTGGCAATATTATTGTCACTCAAATGTCCCTGTTCCCCCGTTGCAAACACGTTTCTATTTTCCAGTCAGCCAAAGAACCCCGAATTGCATCAATTAAAAGCTGCAAATCACAGATGTCTTTAACGGGTATCTGATGCGATGGTTGTTGTGAGATGCCCAAATTACGCATGGAGAGAATTACAGCATGCATCGTGCAAACTGTATTAAAGGGAATGCGAGACGGGAATCTGATTGGTTTGATTGATGAAACGCCCGGGCATTGCCAGGCCACACCTGTGAATAATCCAGGGGGTTAAGACTGCCCAAATCCCATTTGCGCCACGCACAGGTGGCATATTGCACGGCACGGAGAATAGCAGATGACTTGGCACGCCTCCAATTTGCGTCCGCCGCTAAAGACGTGCCAGCGCTAAATTACTGCTTTTGCCAAGATAGGGCCCATTGTCTTTCGCCGTTCACCACCACTCATATTGTTTCGATGCTTGGTGCGTATGCTGAAGCAGGAAGTAGATACTAGGATGACTTTGGCTCTCTATTATAGATGGGTGATGAGTGAATGAATAGAAGTTTATGGGAAAAAGAAGCATCCAATCAATATATGCTATTTTGGCCTACTGCTAAAAACTAAACAGTTGCAACTGCTAGCTTGAGTATGTACGCCTGGTCAAACCTAGCGCCGGAATGCTACACGACTGTCCACGGACTGTTAACGGACTGTCTAAAGGCCGTTTCACACCGGTGCGGATTTTCACGCGAATATTCGGCACGGAGATTCGCAACAAAATGTTTTAATGAGTTGCAATTGAACCTTGCACACCGAGGCGGAACATTCGTGCGGGGGTTTATTTTTCCGCACGGACTTTGACTTCCGCGGATTTTCGGATGCGGCAAGATACGTTTGACCAATGAAATCCTTTATTTACAACTGACGTCACATTGTAGTATGGAGCTGCGCTGCTGTTTGGCATGGTGATGATTCAATTTGTGTTCATAGCCTACTGTAACGTTACAGGATATCTATAGCCTTCCTAGCGTGAACGTCCCCCCCAGTTTCGCCGTTTGTTTACAAACACTGATCCCTCGTATATCGTGATTTTTTTTTAAAGCAAAAGACGGTAAACAAAATAAATTACATGAAAATGCTCACCTCAAACACACTGCCAGTCGTTGTTCAGGGTCGATAGGTTTGCGGTAGTTTACTAGTTTGTGTGTTTCCTCATTATGTGAGGGGCTATCATCCCCAACAGAGCCTCAAATTGCTCAACTCCCATTCTGAAATAGACTGCCTGAAGCGACTGTGATACAGGCGCTCCTCGACCAGCTGATGAAACTCGCCATGTTCTGTGCGCCTGTCTAAAATTGGGTGAACCCAGAACCTTCTTTTCCTCTTTCTCGTTTGTTTTCTCAGCAATATGAGGAGCAGGTCGTCATCACTGCTACTACTACTGCTTGACTCCATTGTGGTCTCTGCTCACTGTTTTTCCGCCGACGGAAAATGAACGTGGGAATGCGAATAATTCGCACCCGGACCTGTGTGTATAGTTTGCAATGCGGAAAATCCGCACGAAATTTCGCATCGCATATCGCAACGCATTCCGCACCGCACCAGTGAGAAACGGCCTTACGTCCGCCTTGTCCTCATCTCCATACCATTATTGATTTGATCCCGCTGTCTCTGCTGCACAGCCACTCTGATGCACTTCCATCACACTGAGTTTGACGTTGGCTCGCTGCTCGTTTAGTCAAAGGGCTGTTTGGCGGTGCCGCTTCTATATGCCGCTACAGCCCGCTACCTTGGGTGGACTAACCCCTAACCCTAAACCCTAACCCCTAACCCTGGAGCTCACAGGGCGGGTGGAAACGAGAGAAACCCCCCCTTTGCTTCATTGTGGAACTGAGGTGGCGGTCCCTTGAGCGGACCCCCATCGGCATTGCGGGCCCTCGGCACAGCGAGCGGGACCCCGTCGTGGGCGCGGCGATGCTTATCAAAATGTATTCATAATATTGAACGTGTCACGTGTCCAAATTGCACAAAATTTGACACTGCCCTTCCTCAGGTTCCCAGGAACACATTCGCCGAGTGCGAAGTCGGTCGGATGAATGGATCTCGAGATATGTGAAAGAAACAGACAGACAGACACAGACAGACAGTTAGACAGACAGACAGACAGACAGAGACAGACAGACAGAGACAGACAGACAGACAGACAGACAGACAGACAGACAGACAGACAGACAGACAGACAGACAGAAAGAGACAGACAGACAGACAGACAGAAAGAGACAGACAGACAGACAGACAGACAGACAGACAGACAGACAGACAGACAGACAGACAGACAGACAGAAAGAGGCAGACAGACAGACAGACAGGCAGGCAGACAGACAGAAAGAGACAGACAGACAGACAGACAGACAGACAGACAGACGGAGACAGACAGACAGACAGACTGAGATTACTCCCTCTATAATATGATGATGGACAGGTCGAGTTGTGCAAATTGCACTTGCCCTTCAGTGGTGTTCTGATGGGAAATGTGTTTATGCACGGCGATCTCACCCTGGAGGCTTCACATTTTCCGCCAAGGCTCTGTCAGGTCAACAGTCTCATAAAGAAGTGGAATAACATTATGAAGAAGGTAATGGTGGAGCGAGCTTGTTGCTAATACATTCACCCATGTTGCCTCGGGAGGTTCTGAAGCCAAACATACTTTAATTGCAACTCTTTAAAAAGTCATAGACACTTTTAGCTTGGGCGGAATCAGCTGTCATCCCTCAGACAAGTATTGAGAAATCGGTGTGAGGTGAGATGTTGTTGGCAAATCGTTACAGTTTTGCAAGACAATCAGATTTGGCCATGTGTGTCCATGACGACGTGTGGAGTCAATGTCCCAAATGCAAAAAAAAAAAAAAAAAAGCACAGAGTAGATAAACACACAGTGAGATAAACAAACAAAAATGCTCGTATCCTCAGAAATAAACATATTAGGAGGGATGCCAAATGTACCATTACCCCCCCCCCCCACACACACACACACACACACACACACACACACACACACACACAATGATGCAAATATGATGCAGGGATGTAGGTCAACCTGTTCCTCGGAACTCGCCAGCTCAAAATAAACAACTGGACTACAGCCATTTTGGCTGAGTTTCACTTTGGATTGGATTGGTTTAGTGTACACAGTAGGAGCAGAGAGGTGTCCCGCGCAGTGCAAACATGGTGACGCTAAGAGTCAGGGGCAGGATTATAGTTAGGGTGAGGTTAACATTACAGGCTAGGCCAGTGGTTCTCAAATGTTTTCACATGAGGGACCCCTAAACTGACAAAGATTAGACCACGGACCCCTATTTGATAGGATTTTGTCCCACAGTCCCCATAATAAGATTGATGCTTTTAGATGTTAGATGTTATTACAGAAAGTGTATAAAACCCATGACCAAAATAGTAATTGTGTTACTTATGAATGGAATTATAGCGAAAATAAATTACCCCCCTTTTGGCTGGGGACCCCCTGGAACCCCCTCAAGGACCCCTGGGGGTCCCCGGACCCCCATTTGAGAACCACTGGGCTAGGCTACAGCAGAATGGGGTCACTGGCAGATATATCGAGGCGCAGAGGCAGATGTTTGCTTCATCAACTGAACATCAAATTATGCTTAGATGTGTTTACACGCTGTGCGCAAATATTTCCAGCCACTCAATTTATTTAGCAAAAGAGTTAAAAGGCATGTCCACACCAATGTTTCTATAAATAATGAATGAGAAGGAAACTGATGAATCATCATTGGCTAAACACTATTACTGTATATGCAGCGGGGGGGGGGGGGGAGCTATGGTCAGCTCTCTGATTGCAACTGTTATACTAGCTGATGCAATTACACTAACGAAGCTGACACGTGTAAATGATCTGTTGATAATTGTATCAGCTGAGTGCTGGGTAAAGTGACTTTTAAAAGTAATCCGTTACTTTACTTCATTACTTACCTTAAGAAGTAATTGTGAGCCATTCAAAAGCATGCCACACAGCAACATGGGGCGTGTGCAATACAAGATGATAGCTATTTTTTTCCTTTATTTTGTTCTTTGTTTGTATAAATACATATATATAAACCAATCTAATTTATTTCAAGCATAATTAGTTTTGCGGAGTCAGAGCCCCCATAGTGTCCTGACAGGGTTCCCAGTGCCGTGTGCCCTGACCGTGAAAGTGCGAGGGAAGAGAAATGAAAGTAAGAGGTTTTTCCAAAAGGGCAAATTAGAGCACGTCTCCTTGATCAATGTCCTGCGTGATCAGGACACTGAAGCCGATCTGCTTGCTCCGCATACTCTGAAATGTAAGCTTTAAATGTTAGCAATGCAAGCAGTTTAGCTCCTCTAACATTACTACTGTTGTAAGCCCTTTTCAGGCAGTGCCAACCTCAACAGAGTTAGATTTGTGGTTAGGTTCAACATACACACACACGCACGCGCACGCACACACACACACACACACATACACACACACACACACACACAAACACACACAAACGCACTCTCTCTCTCTCTCCCTCTCTCTCTCTCACACACACACGCACACACGCATGCATACGTTGTCCTTCCCCCTTGTTATTTCACAGGCACTTCCCATCTACCCCATTCAAATCTGTTACTTTATTAATATAGCTTATAAAGAATGCAGTGTCTTAAATCTCCCACTGTCATCCAAGCTATTCACTTAGCAGAATAAATATTCTTTTCATGTACGAACCATTCCTGGAAATGGATGAAAGTCCCAAAGGAAATTTCATATCTGATGTACCATTTGTCACTGCTGCATGTAAGTCAGAATTTATGGTTCCTATTACCGGACCAGTAAATCCAATGTTCTGTAGCTGAAAGCTCTTTTGTTGCTTGATTTAGTTTAGCCTATCTGAAAAATACATTTTACAATCAAGTATGAATATGTCTGCAGAAGCAATTTATATCACAAAAGTATCCAAATAAAAACTACTGGTGTGGAATTTCTAGAGTTGGCAAATTCTTGAGTGCAACCATGGTAGAGAGGGCCATTCAACGAAATATCTCAGTGCTCTGTCTGTCTGTTTCTCTGTCTGTCCCACTGATGACATCATCAGTGATGTCATAAATTCCACTGATGGCATCATCAGTGATGTCATAAATTCTCTCTCTCACACACACACACAAGGCTATAGTTCAGTGATGATGTCACTGATGACATCATCACTGTTGTCATAAATTCCACTGATGACTTCATCAGTGATGTCATAAATTCACTCACACTGTCATCAGTGAGGAGAGGGAGAGAGAGGGGAGAGACTGAAGGAAAGAAAGGGGTTGAGAGACTGAGGGAGAGAGACAGGAAGACATTGTGGGCGGCAAATGTGAGCTGCAGAGCCAGCTCAGTGAGCTGCAGGACGGACGGGGGAGCCCGCACAGCGGGCGAGCCTAGGTATAAACATCACATAGCCGATCCAAATACAAAATCATTCGAATGTGGACAATGTTGCTGCATACTTACATTGTGATATATAATGCCACTTCATTGGTTATATGAAGTTTGTTATAACATCATGGTTGCTGGGCAGCTGCTGTTTCAAAGCACAAATGATGAGTTTCTGTGTGGAGGTTTCAAGATCATTTGACGGCACATTTGCTGAATTGTGCTTCAATAGCGGAATGCACTTTTCCTTCAATGTGCCTTGAAACATGGTATGTAAAATAGAGACACTTTTAGTGCATCTGATGCAGGGAACCGGGCCTGAATGTCATTTGCATGTAATGGAGAGAGAGAGAGAGAGAGAGAGAGAGAGAGAGAGAGAGAGAGAGAGAGAGAGAGAGAGAGAGAGAGAGAGAGAGAGAGAGAGAGAGAGAGAGAGAGAGAGCACACAGCAACAACAATTCTGCAGCCTTCCCTATGAGCCTGGACCCGGTCCTCTGAATCATATCTTTTTTATTTTCACCCATGTTGGCTCTTAACAATGTTATTGCAGGAATGGAAAATGACATTGTTTTCAAACACGGTATTAACTAGCAAATGGGAAATCATCCACATGGGTCTGGGTCAGCATTTGCTTTTTTGTGTTTCCTTATGGACTCATTAGACTGGTAAAATAGACTCCTCAAAACATGTTTTCTTGGTTTTATGAAACGCAATTGTCGTTAAACCCTCCACAGACGGAGGTTTGGATAGCCTCAGTTCAGAACAGATGATCTTCATGTAGTTTGGCTTAAATAGTCATAAGCATTTTGTTTGCGATGAAGCTTCAGATATGGTTCCTTAACTGTCAGCTCACATCGGAGGTGCGATGAGGGGTTATGCAAATGTCTCCTCCTGGAATGATGGAATTCCCCGGGCCTTCGATACTGTTTCACATCATATTCAATTTCACTTTAATATTCATGAGCCTCTTTTTAGAATGAAACAATTAAACGGAAAGGCTGTTACAAGTGCTAGCTCGAGTGCTAATGCTAGCTAGGGGGCGAGGGGTTAGTCAGTGTATGTGCAAAGGACAGTGATCGCTATGTCACAACAACACACCTCGAGTCCTCCATTCAAATTCGCCCCGATAATGAATGGAATACAAGCTCCGCCCTCCCTCCGTCACATGAGATCAGGCAGCCTCCGTCACGTGTGACGTGAGTGACACGCTGCCTGCACACCCATCTGATGGCTCAAATATGAAGCCAGAAATATATCTCTCTCAACGATTACACCTCAAAGTCATCCTCTCCGTACAACTGCGAGAAGAAAAAGAGCCGATGATTATTATGTGCGTGAGATGATGGATGACACATTATTCTGTTATCTGGCCAACAGCAGCAGCAGCAGCGTGTTCTTCTGTGTGTATCACTTATACCAAAATGACAGAGACGCAACGGCGTACAGAAGTCAAACAACAAAGATGCAACAACGGCTTAACAGAAGTCAAATGGCAAATTAAACTTTGATCATTTGATCACTTTGAACTTTGATCTGAATATCATTTTTGATTGCGTCGGATACATTTCTGGCAAAAATGAGAGGGGAAAAAAAAACAAGGTCGGAATACATTTCAGGTGATCTTGAACGCACCCCCCCGCCCCTCTCTCTCTCTCTCTCTCTCTCTCTCTCTCTCTCTCTCTCTCTCTCTCTCTCTCTCTCTCTCTCTCTCTCTCTCTCTCTCTCCCTCCCTCTCTCTCTCTCTCTCTCTCTCTCTCTCCCTCCCTCTCTCTCTCTCTCTCCCTCCCTCTCTCTCTCTCTCTCTCTCTCTGCCATGCACTTCAATTTACCATCTCATTATTCAAAGTGAAAATGAAAATTGGAGCCTGCAGCATTTGTATTTGAACAAAGAGAGGGAGGCAGATTATGAATGTTCCAAATGTAATTTCTATTACACTTCTATTATTCTTCTATTAATCACAGATTCATTCTCTCTGTGTGCTCTTCAAGTCAAACTCGCTCATACAGTATTCATGTGCGAGCGGGGGGAAAAAAGAAATTGGCCAAGGCTATCTTGGCAATGTTTAATTTATGGAGGACACGTCCTACTGGTGATGACTCACACAGAAATGTGTCAAAGGAAACCAAAGTCTATGTTTTAATCCGAGCGTATGAATGAAGTCACTCGCTATATGACGTAAAAATAAGCCGTTATGGTAGCGAAAAATTTGTATCATAATCGGTCCTTGTTTCTTTGTTTATTTGCAGCATTTGTGAAGAGGGAAAGTCTTTTTGTTCTTTCTGCCTTTTATAGCAAGGCTAATATTCACAAAGAGCGATGAGATTTAATGCATAATGATTACTCTGGAGACCCCCACTGTTCAACTCTGGGAGAAAGCGTCAATTAAAGAGTTTTTAAGCCTCCATAAACTGCACCTTAAACAGCTGATCAACACTAGTACCTCCTGGATTTCGCCCTGAGTTTTGTTTAAATGGTGCAAATTCATCTCTGGAGAGAGAAAACCTTGTAATCCTCTTTCAAATCTCTAAGCAGTTGAATAAGTATGCTATTCATATGCAATGAATTTTTTTTCTTCTCTTTACTCACACACACAGAGCCGTGCCATTCCCCCAGAACAGCGGCATTGTAAACACAAACGGTACACTAGGCAGCATAATGTTTAATATATAAAAGTTATTAGAAGATTAAACTCACGGTAATAGTCACTGCTGAAATATGTAAGCTCGTAGACGACGTACACTGAGTGTGCGTTAAAGACAATACACACCACAAAATAATAACACAAAAGCCCACTTGGGATCTACTGTATCTGTTTAGATTCATTTTTGCTTATGTATGTATGTATTCATACGCAGTGGAGCATGCATGCGTGAAGGTATTCTCATTTGTGTGCAATGAGGCTTTGACATTGACCTCGCTCTTTAGGCCCACTAACATGGACGTACAATGAACAATAATATAACGTTTGGCCGGGGTTCAACACTAACAACCCACGCGTTTTATTGATACTGGCACAAATAAGATTTGCACAAACTTGTCCTCGTTTATATTATCGGGCAGCAGAGTCATTAGTTTGATGAAGAGGACGGTGACACCGCAGGGCAAACCTTATTGGCCCTGCCACAAAAAGCAGGGTTCTGCATAAGACGAACTCTGCTGTGGTCCAACAAGTGAAGAAGAAAAGACAAGAGAAGAAGAACATCCAGCGTCCCTCCGAGCGTTAACACAACGATAACACAGCGCGACTATTTGCGCCGCTCGTTTTTATCGAGACAAAATGAAGTGAGAGAGCTTTTGGTATCCAGCAGGAGAGCGAGATGTTTAAGACATTGATTCACCTTGGGTTCAGAACTGCAGTATCTAATTATAGCCATGGGAATCGAGTCAAGGCCATGGTATTTCAGGGCTGCAGAGAGACAACATTCGGCTATAACTATACTCTGCTCTACATGAATCATATTCCCTATGTGGCCATGCAGCCATTAAAACAGACTGAATGCCCTTTCCCAGTCAGAAGCCATGGGCTAGTGCACCTCTGGTTGTACTAGAAAGGTCCAGGATTTTTGTAATGTCTTGGTGATCAACACACTGTCTTACATACACTCTTAGAAAATAAGGTTCATTAGGGTTCTATATAATTTACCAAAGAACCCCATGTCTAAAAAGGTTCTATACAATTTATGTAAGACAACAAAGAACCCTTCAAATAACCCTTCTTCTTACGGTGTCGACTAATTGGTGGACCCCAAAGGGTTCTATATAGAACCCCAAAGGGTATTTTAAAAAGTGGTTCTATAAAGAACCCCAAAGGGTTCTATTTTTAAAAAGTGGTTCTATATAGAACCCCGAAATGGTTATATAATGTTTAAAAAGTGGTTCCAAAACCCCCAAAATGGTTATGCAGTATATAGAACCCCAAGGGTTCTTTTCAATGAACCATCTGAAATTAGGTCTACATAGAACCATTTGAGGGTTCCAAATACATACCAAGCAATAGAACCCTTAAAGGTTCCATATAGAACCACTTCTTCTAAGCTACTTGCGCCACATACGATTGGGCAGAATATTGTAGCAGGCAGACGAAAACTGAGACTGCTCAGAGGCTATTTCACCAGCAATTACAGCCAGCTTGTTGTAAGCTAGGTTTGTTTTGATGCTATTAGCATAACCGTGTGGAGATAAAATATATATAACAGGTGATAGGCAAATAGTCCCCAGCGTTAGACATAGATAGGGCACCACACTTCAATCGCAGCCATACTTGGCACCCCATGAAAGTGTTGCTTATGCATATATCAGCTCCATCAAAGAGCAAGGGAGGATGGGGGATGGTGTCTTTGTGGGAGAGGGGGGCAGGGGAGGGGAGGGGAGGGTATTGCTCTCTGAAGCACACAACCTCATTATTCAGTCTATAGAACAGCACGTCCACGCCAACCTCATTATTCAGTCTATAGAACAGCACACATCCACGCCATTGTTCTTCGAATCAGCCCAAGCTCACTGGGCTCATCCTGCAGAACACAGCTGCTTTATGGTTAGGTGCTGCGGACGTTACATCTCCAACGTGATCCGTCTGAGAGTGCATTATTGCTGTTTTTTAACAATCTTCATTGTCAAGTACGTATGTTTTCTCTTTAGAACATCTTTTGTTATTATAGCCATTCAGAATGATCATCTAGTCTGGCATCTGACATCTTACTGGGATGTTGGGGAGCAGCATCGTTTCCACCCCCCCCCCCCCCCCCCCCCCTTCCCGAGAGCAGAGCTGGTAGATGGTGTGATAGTGAGGGACACGTTGGGAGGAGTTGTGAATCATTCCCAGAAAGGTAAACTGATTTCATCACATGGGGAAGTGGAATAGACTGACGTGTTGAAAGGCAGAGATGGGGACTTGACTTGAGACTCGTCCTCAAAGACTTGAGACTTGAATTGGACTTGAAGGTTTGAGACTTGTGAACAATATTTATTTTTATTTATTTATTTTTATTTTTGAGTGCATTAACATTAAGGAAATGTCTACTGATGTCATCTCTAATCATTGCTGCTACTGTATTCTAATAGATAAGGAGTGAGGATAATACAGTACATGCTTTGAATTGCTTAGTTTGAGCTATGCAGTGTTCTAAGCAGACCGGATGGCATGCAGCAGATGATAGAACGCTCATCCATAGGGACTTGAGACTTGACTTGGACTTGCAAAAAATGACTTGTGAGCATCTCTGTAAAAAATGAAAGGTAAACTGATTTCATCCCATGGGGGAAGTGGAATAGACTGTCTGTTGAGTTACAGCACGTCGACTTGGCAAGCGCCCCGCCTCGGAGTGTGCGGGACAAATAACGGCGACACGGAGAGGCTCGTGTCGGCCTTCGCACCAGGGATTCATGTAAATATGCTCCAACTATTCTCCTACGGCCGCATCAATCATGACCGGTATGACAAGGCCCCCTTTGTTCCAGACAAAGAGGGTAAACACAGCTGGAGCGTGCTGGAGGAACCTTTCCCTCCCCTATCTTGCCACTACACCTGTCGGACACACTGCATCAAAAGCTCATTTACAGCCCTGATTATCCTAATGATGACACCCCACTCACGCCATTTACGGGGTAATTCCACCCTCCCCCTAATTAAAGACACACAGTCAACACACGGTCACGTGGTCAAGCATGAAGGGGATCCGCCTCCTTCCCCCCCACCCGCCCACAGGGGACTCCATCACTCTGCCATTTATCATTCTGTTTATTTTGTCATTATTTATTTAGCAATGATTTCCCTCAAAATTGTAAATTACTTCATATCCAATTACCGCAGTGTGGAGTGTGAGGACTGAGAGCGTTTTTGTTTTTGTTGAAAAGTGCCATAAATCACATATTGATATAGGGAAATCCACATTGGTTATGCAGATGTAAAGTGACAGATATGGTGGTTTTAAAAATGATTAAAGAGGAATACCACTGCGGTGTAGAAATGTAGATAGTCTAATCAACATTTATGTGTCATCGGTCACGCTTCTCACACTCCTTAATAAGGAGTTTTCCGTCATAAGTTATGACGGAAAATTCAGCACTCGACATCCCCCCGACAATAAAAGACCTCCATCAGAATCAGCCAGTGGTTCTGGTTCCTGTTTGTTTAGCCAATCCGTGAGGCAGGTTTATGCAACTGCGTATGTAAATATGCTGTGCACGCATCTGTGTTGGTTCAAATTTCACTTAATGGACTGTCACAATCAGTGCGTTTATCTGCACATCAATTTACAATAACCGGGATTAAGCCGATAATGAGAAACCTGAATATTAGATGGGCAGGGGCAGTATTAACTGGTATATTCTGTCATGCAAACACCATATCCCCTTTTATTGTTGGGTTACCAGTCACATGCACAGAGCCCTATGGAAAAAACTGTTTACTTAGTGTTCAATGCAAATGCCACACTGACTAAGACCGTGGCTGGGATAAGGATCGTGTTCAGTATGTTAATGTGCATGTAAACACACTCAATGTTTGTTTGTCTTAAATACATTTACTCTAGAAAGGAATGACAAAACAACACAAAAGAATTGCGTGTGGTTCCACTAGGGGAGCTATTGTACAAGAACTATTAGCTTCAAACATGCAGGTACAAATATCCAATACAATAAGTGTTGGGATGTTTGAGTGACACTTTCACTGAGTATTACTGAACATAAGCTACAGCCCTCCATAACATTTGCCAACCTACATAATACAGACAACCATCACAACGTTATTGTTCCTTTAATGTTAAATCTACAATCATTTTTGACCTCTGACCTCAGTGAAGTGTTCTCATTAAGGGTGTATGCTTTGAGTTCTGTTGAGTGTGCATACTCTATTACTTATTCAACAAATATACGATAACATCAGTCATTTATAGGAGAAAACTAGACTATTTTTCCTCGTTCTTGGAAAATTGGCATTTTGGAGATGGGAGTTTTTCATTATATTAAATCTCTATTTAGAGACATGGAGAATTAACCATCACTTTTAAAAATAACACATTATTTCTGTCATTTCTGTTTGCCCAAACAAAAAGCTGCTCAACAGTGAAACATTCCACTTAGCCTAATGCTGACGGTTCATAGTGGCTGCAAATAGGCTGTAGGCTGTAGCACTCCCCCCCCCCCCCCCCTCTGAATCTATTAAACATATAAATGTTCTGTTTAGCCTAGCAACATTTTATATTCAGCTAAATAGCTAACAAATGGAACGTAAAAAGTGGCCGACAAGCAGAAATCCCACTAACAAGAGTTTGATAGCATTTATTTAACATTTAGCCGTCGCGTAGAGTCCTTCACCGCGGCCAAAATAAAGGGTGTGCGAAGTAAATCAATGTAGGCCTGAGTTACATGACCCAGTTGACTTTGCAGGGTTAATGCATTGTTGCTGATATGGAGAGTACCAGAGTGCAGAAAATTCAATTTTGATTCAGCAGAGTAGCTGGGAGTGTTGTTGGTCTAATGGAAGGGGAGAGGCGGAGGTCACCCCTGTGCCGGCCGGGAACGACCACATGACCTCCTGGATCGGATTTGGCCTCTTTCTCCAAATATTGCTAACATGCAGGACCAGCGTTTCCATTCCCCAGCCGCCATGGTCTCCCCCTCGCTGTCTGTCAGCACTCACAGTTTTCGCAGTTTTATAATATTTGAACAGCTTACTGTGGTCTGGTCATGTTATTTGGATCATGTTGTTTGCACTGTTATGCATCTCATATTCTGTCATTGTTTTTGCACATTGCAAGTTAATAATAGGCTACAAAATGAACTGATCACATGGCAATGATCTTTAATCACATTCCTACTAGAGATATGGGTTCTTATCTGTTCAGGGATGCGTGAAGTGGGGGTGCTTATGGTGTTTTATATATGTTTTATACTGCGATGATTTGCTTATTTTCAAAGTGTGTCTATGACGGCATGACGCACACCCACGCACCGGAGGGACTTAATTTGCTGTGGCACACATTGCCTGGGGGACGTATTTTTTGAGACACACACTGTCTGCCTGGCTGCAACTGCAACATGCTTTGTTTACTACTACTTATACTAATATATACTTTGTCGTCTCGTTGTGATTTTCAAAATGCAGAAGAGGATATAGCTCAACAAGACCCCATCACACTCTGCTGGACCTAGCTCAACAAGACCCCATCACACTCTGGTGGACCTAGCTCAACAAGACCTCATCACACTCTGCTGGACCTAGCTCAACAAGACCCATCAAACTATGCTGGACCTAGCTCAACAAGACCCCATCACACTCTGCTGGATCTAGCTCAACAACACCCATCAAACTCTGCTGGATCTAGCTCAACAAGACCCATCAAACTCTGCTGGATCTAGCTCAACAAGACCCATCAAACTCTGCTGGATCTAGCTCAACAAGACCCATCACACTCTGCTGGACCTAGCTCAACAAGACCCATCAAACTCTGCTGGACCTAGCTCAACAAGACCCCATCAAACTCTGCTGGACCTAGCTCAACAAGACCCATCACACTCTGCTGGACCTAGCTCAACAAGACCCATCAAACTCTGCTGGACCTAGCTAAACAAGACCCATCACACTCTGCTGGACCTAGCTCAACAAGGCCCATCAAACTCTGCTGGACCTAGCTCAACAAGACCCCATCACACTCTGCTGGACCTAGCTCAACAAGACCCATCAAACTCTGCTGGATCTAGCTCAACAAGACCCATCAAACTCTGCTGGATCTAGCTCAACAAGACCCATCAAACTCTGCTGGATCTAGCTCAACAAGACCCATCACACTCTGCTGGACCTAGCTCAACAAGGCCCATCAAACTCTGCTGGACCTAGCTCAACCAGACCCCATCACACTCTGCTGGACCTAGCTCAACAAGACCCCATCACACTCTGCTGGACCTAACTCAACAAGACCCCATCAAACTCTGCTGGACCTAGCTCAACCAGACCCCATCACACTCTGCTGGACCTAGCTCAACCAGACCCCATCACACTCTGCTGGACCTAGCTCAACCAGACCCCATCACACTCTGCTGGACCTAGCTCAACAAGACCCCATCACACTCTGCTGGACCTAGCTCAACAAGACCCCATCAAACTCTGCTGGACCTAACTCAACAAGACCCATCAAACTCTGCTGGACCTAGCTCAACAAGACCCCATCACACTCTGCTGGACCTAGCTCAACAAGACCCCATCAAACTCTGCTGGACCTAGCTCAACCAGACCCCATCACACTCTGCTGGACCTAGCTCAACCAGACCCCATCACACTCTGCTGGACCTAACTCAACAAGACCCATCACACTCTGCTGGACCTAGCTCAACAAGACCCCATCACACTCTGCTGGATCTAGCTCAACAAGACCCATCAAACTCTGCTGGATCTAGCTCAACAAGACCCATCAAACTCTGCTGGATCTAGCTCAACAAGACCCATCAAACTCTGCTGGATCTAGCTCAACAAGACCCATCACACTCTGCTGGACCTAGCTCAACAAGACCCATCAAACTCTGCTGGACCTAGCTCAACAAGACCCCATCAAACTCTGCTGGACCTAGCTCAACAAGACCCATCACACTCTGCTGGACCTAGCTCAACAAGACCCATCAAACTCTGCTGGACCTAGCTAAACAAGACCCATCACACTCTGCTGGACCTAGCTCAACAAGGCCCATCAAACTCTGCTGGACCTAGCTCAACAAGACCCCATCACACTCTGCTGGACCTAGCTCAACAAGACCCATCAAACTCTGCTGGATCTAGCTCAACAAGACCCATCAAACTCTGCTGGATCTAGCTCAACAAGACCCATCAAACTCTGCTGGATCTAGCTCAACAAGACCCATCACACTCTGCTGGACCTAGCTCAACAAGGCCCATCAAACTCTGCTGGACCTAGCTCAACCAGACCCCATCACACTCTGCTGGACCTAGCTCAACAAGACCCCATCACACTCTGCTGGACCTAACTCAACAAGACCCCATCAAACTCTGCTGGACCTAGCTCAACCAGACCCCATCACACTCTGCTGGACCTAGCTCAACCAGACCCCATCACACTCTGCTGGACCTAGCTCAACCAGACCCCATCACACTCTGCTGGACCTAGCTCAACAAGACCCCATCACACTCTGCTGGACCTAGCTCAACAAGACCCCATCAAACTCTGCTGGACCTAACTCAACAAGACCCATCAAACTCTGCTGGACCTAGCTCAACAAGACCCCATCACACTCTGCTGGACCTAGCTCAACAAGACCCCATCAAACTCTGCTGGACCTAGCTCAACCAGACCCCATCACACTCTGCTGGACCTAGCTCAACCAGACCCCATCACACTCTGCTGGACCTAACTCAACAAGACCCATCACACTCTGCTGGACCTAGCTCAACAAGACCCCATCACACTCTGCTGGACCTAACTCAACAAGACCCATCACACTCTGCTGGACCTAGCTCAACAAGACCCCATCACACTCTGCTGGACCTAGCTCAACAAGACCCCATCAAACTCTGCTGGACCTAGCTCAACAAGACCTCATCACACTCTGCTGGACCTAGCTCAACAAGACCCCATCAAACTCTGCTGGACCTAGCTCAACAAGACCCCATCAAACTCTGCTGGACCTAGCTCAACAAGACCCCATCAAACTCTGCTGGACCTAGCTCAACAAGACCCCATCAAACTCTGCTGGACCTAGCTCAACAAGACCCCATCAAACTCTGCTGGACCTAGCTCAACAAGACCCCATCAAACTCTGCTGGACCTAACTCAACAAGACCCCATCACACTCTGCTGGACCTAGCTCAACAAGACCCCATCAAACTCTGCTGGACCTAGCTCAACAAGACCTCATCACACTCTGCTGGACCTAGCTCAACAAGACCCCATCAAACTCTGCTGGACCTAGCTCAACAAGACCCCATCACATTCTGCTGGACCTAGCTCAACAAGACCCCATCAAACTCTGCTGGACCTAGCTCAACAAGACCCCACACAAACTCACTACCTCCTCCTAACCTCAACTGAACTCCCCCCCCCCCCTATAAAACTGGAACTCATATCTAATTTAATGCCTGTCTAACTGGGACTGTAAATTCATGTAAATCCACTGCCTATTTAACGTCTATTTAACTCACCACTCATGTACATATTGTATATATTTACTCGATTTGATTGCACTTGCAACTTTGCGATTGTCTTTAGTTATCTTCCTACTTCTTATCTCTGTATATTGATGTGACCGCTACGCTGCATACGCAAATTCCTCGTATGTAACTTGCATACTGTGGCAATAAAAGTGATTCTGATTCTGATTCTGATTCTGCACTCTTCACCAATTCTGTTGAGAGACAGAAAGAAAGAAAGATGCAATTCTCCACAGGGGAATGGTACAAGTTTTGTTATCATATATTATTTCAGAGATGGCAGAGACAAAACTGAAAGTCAGACGGAGTCAAACTCTCAGCGATGTGCTGTATACCTCACCATGCTCTCTGAATTATTTACCCGCATACAGCGGCCGCTCTGAGGCAGTCTGTCCCTCCACGTGACAGCTGTGAAACAACAGTCCAACGTTTGGTCTTCACAGTTCTTGAATGTTCGGCCTGCCCTTTAGCTTCACCTCCTGAGTGAGTCTGCTACAGTACTCACGCCAAATACAATGCTTGACCGGTGACAGTTTTGACAGGACAACCAATGACCATTTAAAAGACAACCGTTTTCAGACAAAGGGTGGATTTATTTACAGGTACAGTAAGCCTAAAAGTGTATGTTTTCTGCAGTGTTGTAGTCAAACAAAATATACACATCTCAAGTCCAAGTCGAGTCTCAAAGTTCCCAGTGTTCCAGTCCAAGTTCAAGTCACCTAAGAAGAGTCTGAGTCACCATCACAAGTGTCCGAGTCTGAGTCTGAGTCCGGAGTTACTGACTATGAGTGTGAATCTACATGTAACGTTAGGTGGAACACATGGTGCCTGCTGCCCTGGCACGAAATTGAAAAATGTCACGCTATTAATTATAGCTATCAAAATCTTACGCCAAATCATTAGGGCCCATTTTAAAAAAAAATCACCAAAAAAACAGTCTTTATCAAACAAGTCTGAGTCCTCTCCAATGCTCGATTCCAAGTCCTGAAAACCTGTCCAGGACCGAGTCCAACTTGACTCAACTGCAACACTGTTTTTTGACGTTTTCTCTCTTAAAGTGTGTGTGTGTGTGTGTGTGTGTGTGTGTGTTTGTGTGTGTGTGTGTGTGTGTGTGTGTGCGTGTGTTGCTGCATTAGCATGAAGACATATAGCCAAATATGTTTTATTCCAAGGTTTGTATAGCTGTGGGTGGGTGGGTGGATCATCGATTTCAGCAAGTGTTCTCTGCAAAAATGTGAATGTAGGGATTTCTTTTAAAATATTTACAACGTTACAGTGAAAAAGATATAACAGCAGCGAGCAGTGTGAATTTTGCCTTGCAATAATAGCATGTCACTGAAGTATTGTGCGAAATAAAAAAAGACGACCGCTGTCTAAACGTATGGCAACTCCCTCATCATCCCGTATGAGGCTGTGTGATACCAGGGGAGCGGCTCTCTACTCTGGCTCTCATCTCACATGGCTCATCACCCCAGGGCCCAGGCCCAGAAATAAGTTACTGCACCTGTGGGTGAAATAGTTTATCAAAGCACATCGGCCTACCTACCTACCGTGCAAACGAAATCTATAACAGGCTTTGAATCAAACATTCCTATTTTTATTATGACCATTTCAGATGTCTCTGCACAACCAAATGAAGTGCAGACACACACAGCAAAGGCATATTCTACCTGTCCGCGCTGTAACGAAGTGCAACCTTGAAACCTCGATATAAAATTGCTCTCTGTGTGCTTTTATTGCCGCGAGGGAGTTGAAGGCATCATCGGGGTGGCTTTAAGAAAGGCGCTTGTCTTCAGATGGGGGGGAGTGGTAGCTATCCTTAACCACGACTGACAGAGACAGGATAGGAAGGGCGTGGGGTTGAGCTAAGGAGAGGGTCTGCAACACAATTTCCATCAAGCCATAATAATGGTATGTAGTGTGTTTTTTTTGTTTTTTTTACAATATATTTATTCACATTTCTTATACAACATACATACATATCACACATAAACAAACAGACAAACACAAATCAAAATCACACAACTTCTCAGACATAAGACCAATAGGCTACATGCACAACTTTTTTACTTCCTGAAATTAGTACAGCTTCTTTATTTCCTGTCCTACACTATTGGATGAACTGATTAATCAGGTGTGCCTGATCATTGTTGTGACTGCAGCACACCTGACATTAATCAGTTCATCCAATAGTGATGACAGGAAATAAAGAAGCTGTACTAATTTCAGGAAGTAAAAAAGTTGTGCATGTAGCCCATTGAACATATACTTTGAAAGGGCATTACAATTAAAATCAAATGTGTTACATTATTTTACCAAGAAAAAGAAAAAAAATCTAATCATACAGTGAGGTTCTATCATGGCGTTCTCAAGCTTCCTCTTGGTATGTAATGTTTTTAACACAACTTGTTTGTCTAATTCAGGGGTTCCCAAACTTTTCACGAAAGCAAGCGAGGTGAGATGTTTCTCCTGATGCGTTCCTCAGCAGCATATGGTGGCATTCATTCCATTGTATTCTTCGCCTGAACTGATTGTGCAACTAAATCAAACCCCAAAAGCCATCAGTGAAAAACATGCCACATATGGTTGGTAGAAATCCACCATCAAACTAAATAGAAGATGGTAAATGTTTCAGGAAGACTGATCCCCACTGGAATCAGGCGCAATCATGTCATCCATAAGCTCCGTTAATTCTGCGGGAATGAAGAAGCCTTTAAAAAGCAGAGGGTGTCGGAATCCAACGACATGAGGCCCGGGCTTTTGGATCGCGATATTATTATTTAAATGAATGCGACAGCCTGCGCGGCGCGCGCTGATGATGGCATATGGTGCTTCAGACAAGCGGGTGCCATATGGACACATATGACCGTCATTGCAGACATAATGACAAACACAACCCAAATGTAGGGTCAATTTTCCGAGAGTGCATTTGCTTCTGAAGGAGAAAAGCGACTGTGAAATTGGCTGCGTGTCAGCTAGCCCAGCCAATCTGTGATGCCTGGCAGCAGTGGCAGTCAGAGAAGATCGACTCGGGATGATTAAAGCGATGACAAGCGTGAGTCAGAGAGGAGAGGGGAGCCAGGGAAACATGTTGGAGCAGCACATACAGTAGGGGACAGGGCTGCTCGAAAAGTATAAGGCAAAAATAAACAATCACAGAAAACACAAACGCGTCAAAATGCTTCTGCATACACAATCAAGCACAGAGTGGCGATAGGGACTGATACCAAAATTCAATCAACTGCTGGACCCCGAACATGACCAAATAAATACAGCCTTGATTGGCTCATCATCTAGAAGTTGGAACCAATTGGCTCCCTGGCAGAGTCAAGTGTGCAATTTTCTCTCTCTCTCTCAAGCTATGTAATTGTGGAGAGCTCAAATCACCTTTTCCCCCACGAATGAGCAGTTCTTGGTGAGATGGAGAAAATAACACAATTTATAACCTGTGCGGTAATCAGCGCTTTGCATATAGAGGAGGGATGGACTGCATAAGCCTTTGGTTATTATTACGCCCGGGTTTTTAATGACGTACGCCAGCGAGTGCCGGACATACAGAGAATGGCTGGGGTTTTGACACGGGTTGTCCGAAAACTTTCTCAAGTGTCACGTTTACGCTTCAAATGAATCGGTGTGCCCGTTGTCGCAATGTATGGCGATGGGAGGATGAAGATCCACTTTGACTCCATCTTTTCTTTACAGTATTTTCTCTCTGTCGCTCTCGGTCTCTCCCCCTCTTCTCCGTCACGTGACGTCGGGAGTGCTCCGGGCTCCAAACTCAATTTCTCAGCCATTGAATAGACAGCGACTGCACAGAAGCTAACTCAATAGAGGAGATAGCGCAGCAAAGGCTCTTGAATAGATTGAGGCCTGGACTTTAATACCGCATCACTCATGTCACACACACACGCACGCACGCACGCACGCACACACACACACACACACAAACACAAAGCTATTCCATTCCATCCAAAGCACTTACAAACAGCAAAACCACACTCATTATATTGTAAGAAATAAATGGCACAAATATGTGCACACGTTAAATTGCACATCGGTGGAGGTGCACTGGAATCTTCTATTATGGCTTCTCCCCTTATTATTATTGTTGGACTTTTTTTTGGATCAACTCAATCTTTTCAGAGAAAAACAGCCAATGAAAGAGAAACAACCTGAACAAACCAAATACCATTTTATAATTGAGCATTTCATCATCTGCTCCACTGAAAGGATTTTTGTAATGGGATTTATGTTGACCGATGTAAAGAGAGGATCTATCCAGGACAACGTGTTTCAGTTATCTGTGATTAATTCGTTGATTGAAGACATGTCTGCCTCCATGGTACAGCCATGCAGTTGTCATGGTTGGTCTGTCTGTCTGTGTGTCTGTCTGTCTTTCTGTTTATCACGATTGTGACTTTGTCAGGCTTTCCCTATGTCTCTAGTCCCCCTCAGGTTCCTCATGTTTCACTGTCTAGGTCCAGCAGATCTATGTTAGGCTCCAGTCTGTGTCTTGTTAGTAAATCACCCAGCTGTTTCCCATGTGTAATCACTTCCCTCTGTGTTTTTAGGTTCCTGTTCACCTCTCAGTCTTTGTCTGGTCGTCAGCAAGTTCACGTGTGTTCTGTCCCTGTTACTTGTCATTATATGTTACCTGGTATTTCATTAAATAATCCCAGTTTCTGGTTTACTCGTCATCCGCCTCGCTTTAGGGTATGGAGAGTGCACGTTAATACCGCCCATGTGCTGTGAAGTATGTTGACAGGAATATCTGCTAATTGCTCATTAATGCATTATCTTAATTAATGGCCTCTTTAGCATAACTCGTCGTGTTTAATATATCATGGTGATTATGGCAGGGCAGCTCAAGTGTCTCTCGTTTCACTGTCAATCTGATTGACTTAGCTTTTGACATGAGGACTGACAGTATGTGATGCTTACAGTTCATATGTCTGACGTTAATATGCTTACTTCAGAAATGGACTGTATTTTGAGATATGGAAGTCGCAAAAACATTACACAAAAAAACTCAAGTTAAACGCTAAAAGAAACAAGTGAATTAGCACTGTGCTAATCAGCAGCGAGTGTTTCAGTAAAACAAGTAGATAGTTATAGATGAGACAACACCGCTAATCTTTTCCCAACACCTCTTATTAAATAGACAACAGACAGTTTGGAACAGAAAGATGTTCAGAGTCGTTAGATCACAGTCCAGAGAACATCGTGACGACTGAGTGATGAGACCAATAAGCTCATTTACTATAGCCTATGCATTGATGCGTACAGTAATGATTGATGTCAATGACTTCAACAATAATGTGTGTGGATGGTGGATAATAAACTGTGCTTAGTAGTTGTGTGTGTAACACCCTGCTACATTGTGTTTACATTTGTGGTTTATATGCAAGTGGTTTATATTGTAGCGATGTGGGTTTGTCAGTAAACATGGGTTTGTCTAGTTGTCACGTTAGTCTGGGGTTTGACATGTCGGTGGCGATTACGACGTAACGTGAAGGCAGCGGACCAGCCCGTGTGTAGGGGCCTTCCGGTCTCGGGTGAGGAGCGAGTCGGAGAATACGAGGAAGCCGACTGGATGTGGGTGTAGCGAGGAGCTGCGGAGCTAGGAGAAGCTAGCTGGGTTTGGGTGCGTGTTGTGGGGTGTTGTTTTGGCGTGGACCACGGCTGACAGTGGTCCCCGGTTGTAGCGATCCACAATAAAGTGCGGTGACAAGAACCTGACTGTTCGACTGCTTTGTGGGATCATTACAATATGCAAGTCGTTCATTTTACTTATACAGCATAGCTCTAAATATGGGCTGTCAAAAATATTAGTAAAGTGTAATGATGTTGCATTGAGTATTCCATTGTTTTCTCTGCCTAGTATACCTCAAAGGGTTAAGTTAATTTCTTGTTTCTTGGAATCCTACGTTAAATTCTTGGAATTGAGGTCCACCTCTCTCATGCTTTCCCGGGGTGGATCTGGCCTATGGCGAGGCTGGATACTAGTGGGCGAGGGCCGGGGGGAGGTCCATGAGTTTTTGGAGAAGAAACGCCATTGTTGCTGGACTTTTGAGAAGGAAGCACAGAAAAAGCTATAAGATAAAAAAGAGGTAGCTGTCCAGTGTGGTTGCAGGAAGTTCCCCAGGTATTGAATGGAGCAGAGAAGGACATCCGAGGCACTCTGAATAATATTAAAAATCCTTTATTCTAGACGGGGATACCAACGCGTTTTGACTCAAAGAGTCTTCATCACCCTGATGAAGACTCTAGTTCGACACCTAGTTAGAGTCATATGTATTGAGTGTGTTTAAGGTAAATCACATCCCAAATTCTATTAAGTAGACTCACCAATTCACCTCCCATGCACATGTGATACCAGATGGTTAAAGGTATATGACAACACACATGTTTAAATGAGAATTGAGTAGGGGGGCTACATGTGGGGGCTCGTCCGGGATGTAGCTTGCGTATTTCTGCCTGATCACCGTGAACACTAGTTCCCCCTCATTCGCAGCCACGATATTCCTGCAAAGGCGCCCGATGATCGGGTGGAGGTGGGCCTGGTCATAACCCGAGTAGCGTTCTGTTGGAGACCATGAGCGGCGATCCTGCAGCATCTGGGCAAGGCAGAGCGAAGCAGCAGCTACCTCTGAGGGCCGGAGATGCACCATGGCGTGGTCTGGCAGAGTTAACTCCATCAAGTAGTTGGCCAGCATGTGCATCTCTGGAGAAGCATGTGCCGCCTTTGAAGCCCTCCTCAGGAAGCGGGGGGGCACAGGGCGTCCGAGGTCGAAGTTGAGCGTCCTCAAGATAATCCTCTCCACCCGTCGAATCTCCGCCCCTGTGAACGCGTTGTCTGCGATGGAGGCCAATTCCGCAACCTTCGGAATAGTATATCGCTTCTTGTACTTGGAAGCGAGCAGCATGGAAGCGAGACCGACCAGTTGCAGCTTCCTAGGAGACACTTGCTTCACCTGTAAAACACAGTCCAAGATGGCAATTGTGAGAAACAAGGTCTCCTGAAGCAGCCCCAGGTACTGGTGAGCCCAGATCAGCCAGTTAATGAGATCGGCTCGCATGCGTTTGGTGATTCTGTGACCCTGCAGATGGTCGGCTCGCACAGCCTGCTGCTTCTCAAGGAGGTGCATATAGGCATATGTAGCGGCAAACTCAAAATGTTTGTAGCCGCTGAGAGGCTAAGCTGGGGAGGATATCTGTCTTACTCGCCGTTGGAAAATAACACACCTTGACCAGTAGATGCGTTTTGTAGATTTATTCCATCCGTGCAGCACACATACAATAAATGCCGTCTTGCTTGCGGAAAACAAATCAAACTAGTACGAACGGTAAACAGAAAATCAGAGCTCCCCACTCACCCCCTCTGACTCATCTGATCGAATGATTGACAGGCATTATGAATGACACTCATCAGCAACACACACCTCCCAGGTAAGTAACACCCCTCGTCACACCCACTAATTACCATAAGTGACAGTTATGCAGTAGACTCAATATGCAACACATACATGGCTCCTACAGCATATATATCTTTGACGTATTCAGAGCAGAGCGCTGGAAAGTCCCGATCGCACTCATCAATGTCCTCTATGTCCTCCTCCTCCTCCATCATGGACACATCAGCTGCCTCCTCTGTCACGATGGGGAGCGGCTCTTCAGGTGCTTTCACCCTTTGCTGGGGGTGCGTAAGAAAAATGGGACTATCCACATGTGTGTGGATTACAGGACGCTGAACCGTCGAACAGTTCCTGACCAATACACAGTGCCCCGCATAGAAGATGCGCTGGCAAGCTTGAATGGGAGCAAATGGTTCAGTGTTCTTGACCTCAGGAGTGGCTACTATCAGATCCCCATGAGTGAGGCTGATAAAGAAAAAACTGCTTTCATCTGCCCAGCTGGTTTTTACCAGTTTGAGAGGATGCCTCAGGGAATCTGTGGTGCTCCAGCCACTTTCCAAAGAATCATGGAGAGGACAGTCGGTGACATGAATCTGCTGGAAGTGTTGGTCTATCTAGATGACCTGATCATTTTTGGCAGAACCCTCGAAGAACATGAGGAACGCCTCCTGAAAGTGCTGGATAGGCTCAGAGAGGAAGGGCTTAAGTTATCTCTGGATAAATGCCAGTTCTGCCGCACCTCAGTGAACTATGTTGGGCATATCGTGTCTGCAGATGGAATTGCAACTGATCCCTCAAAGATAGAGGCTGTGAAGTCCTGGCCCCGCCCTGAGAACATCACATCTCTCAGATCCTTCCTTGGATTCTGTGGGTTCTACCGGCGTTTTGTGAAGGATTATGCCAGAGTGAGTCACCCCCTCAACCAGCTGCTGCAAGGCTGCATTACTGTTGGCAGACCCAGAAAAAAGGCAGAAGGAGACAAAGGCTCTCAGAAGCTCTATCACCCGTCAGAACCGTTTGGTGCCAGGTGGGATGAAAGATGTGAGAACGCCTTTGAACTGCTAAAGAAGAGTCTCACAGAGGCCCCCGTCATTGCGTTTGCTGATCCGCAACTGCCCTATGTCCTGCATGTCGACGCCATTAGGGAAGGCTTAGGTGGTGTCCTATATCAGGATCAAGGTGAAGGTCTACGTCCTGTCGCATTTGTCAGCAGAAGTCTCTGTCCTTCTGAGAAGAACTACCCGACCCATAAGCTCGAATTCCTTGCGCTAAAGTGGTCAGTTG
Organism: Poromitra crassiceps; assembly: GCF_964638095.1. Taxonomy (NCBI): domain Eukaryota; kingdom Metazoa; phylum Chordata; class Actinopteri; order Beryciformes; family Melamphaidae; genus Poromitra; species Poromitra crassiceps. The sequence goes on along the minus strand of NC_139651.1, from coordinate 8,335,652 downwards.
TTGACAAATTGCATGACTACCTTTATGGCGTGAAGTTTGAAGTACGTACGGACAATAACCCGTTGACCTATGTACTCACTTCGGCTAAGTTAGATGCTGCAGGTCATCGTTGGCTGGCTGCCTTGTCCACATATGATTTCAGCCTAAAGTACAGACCTGGCAAGCAGAATATCGATGCAGATGCATTGTCTCGTCGGCCTCATCCTACAGTAGTAGAGCAAACGGGGATTGGACAAATGTTCCCGCTACAAATGTCCAAGCCATGTGTTATAGTGCTCATGTTGTCAACCTGAACCGTTCACGACCACACCGGGCCATAGATTTGTTTGGTACTTCCCCGAATGCAGTACGGTGGTATGGTTGCTTCACTCTGCACATGGAGGTAAACCACTGTTCTGAAGCACAATCTCTTCTTCAAATGAGCTCCAACAAAGCGCGCCAACTGGTACCATAACTTAACTGAATATAAACCCCGGGGTGTAAATTAGCATAGGAAATTAACTCATTCAGGGCCAATGACGTCTTTGACGTGTTATCAGGAATAGCCCAGAGGGCCAATGACGTGTTTGACGTGTTTTTGTTTTTATGAGTGCAGCGCATAGTTGAAACACTTACCCAGCCTGTGACATAGTTTCGGGTCCCTAACCTCAAACTCAAGCCGACAGCACGTTATCAAACACATACCGAGCTGATCGACTTGCTGCACAGCAGCGGACATCGAAACCGCAGTAGTCAAACCCGTGACCAACATGATCGATCCTGGTCCCTGGACCCCGTTCCTATGTGCCAGCCCGAAAGAGACGAGACGGAGTCACAACTGTGTGGAGGAGGAGAAGCTGTTCTCCTGTGTGGAGGAGGAGAAGCTGTTCTCCTCCTCCACACAGCCTCGCCACATAAATGGCTTTCACACAGAGGGCTGCGTGCCCTCCAGTGTTGCTCCTGGCCAATCCCAGCGCCACAGGGCGTGGTTATTGCTTATCCTAAGTGGGGTTAGAAATCTAAAAGGGGGATCGTGTGTGTGTGTGTGTGTGTGTGTGTGTGTGTGTGTGTGTGTGTGTGTGTGTGTCTGTCTGTCTGTCTGTCTGTCGGTGTGTCTGTCTGTCTGTCTGTCTGTCTGTCTGTCTGTGTGTCTGTCTGTACACTCACTCACACTGAGCAAACTGTATTGTTGAATGTAAAAAAAGCACTTTATATATATATATATATATATATATATATATATATATATATATTTTTTTTTTTTTTGTCATTTGTGTCATAATGAATAATATTTACATGTCTGATGTCAATACAGTTCAAAATAAAAGAATTGAGAGCGAGTTCTGCCTGATATTGTGTGCTGTGTACATAAATGCCATTTTCTGCAATTTCTTTTCTCACAGAGACTTTTTGGCTGAAAACAGGGTGTATATAAATGGCTATAAGTAGAGTACAGAACATGCTAAAAGCTCACTTTTTTTTTCCTGGTGAACCCAGAGACGTACATCTTCATTTTGAGGTATTGCAAATCACTCTGGTGCTAATAGATAATTTACTGTGGGTCTTGAAAGATGACCAACAATTATGAAAATCTTTGGCCTGTGCTAAATATTGGCAGTCCTAAACTGGCCCTGAATGAGTTAAAGGGTAACAAAACTATTTTTCTTTTATAATAAATATTGTTCTATTATTGTCATACAGTCGCTGTGGTGTGGTATATGTCTATGTTGATTGATTCTTTGTGATAGGAGATTTATGGGCTATAATATTGACTTTACTAATATGCATGGGAGTTTAAGCTCACAATAACAGTATAGCTATACATCAGCTAACCAGGCCTCTCACACCCTAGTTAGAGTCATATGTATTGAGTGTGTTTAAGGTAAATCACATCCCAAATTCTATTAAGTAGACTCACCAATTCACCTCCCATGCACATGTGATACCAGATGGTTAAAGGTATATGACAACACACATGTTTAAATGAGAATTGAGTAGGGGGGCTACATGTGGGGGCTCGTCCGGGATGTAGCTCGCGTATTTCTGCCTGATCACCGTGAACACTAGTTCCCCCTCATTCGCAGCCACGATATTCCTGCAAAGGCGCCCGATGATCGGGTGGAGGTGGGCCTGGTCATAACCCGAGTAGCGTTCTGTTGGAGACCATGAGCGGCGATCCTGCAGCATCTGGGCAAGGCAGAGCGAAGCAGCAGCTACCTCTGAGGGCCGGAGATGCACCATGGCGTGGTCTGGCAGAGTTAACTCCATCAAGTAGTTGGCCAGCATGTGCATCTCTGGAGAAGCATGTGCCGCCTTTGAAGCCCTCCTCAGGAAGCGAGGGGGCACAGGGCGTCCGAGGTCGAAGTTGAGCGTCCTCAAGATAATCCTCTCCACCCGTCGAATCTCCGCCCCTGTGAACGCGTTGTCTGCGATGGAGGCCAATTCCGCAACCTTCGGAATAGTATATCGCTCCTTGTACTTGGAAGCGAGCAGCATGGAAGCGAGACCGACCAGTTGCAGCTTCCTAGGAGACACTTGCTTCACCTGTAAAACACGGTCCAAGATGGCAATTGTGAGAAACAAGGTCTCCTGAAGCAGCCCCAGGTACTGGTGAGCCCAGATCAGCCAGTTAATGAGATCGGCTCGCATGCGTTTGGTGATTCTGTGACCCTGCAGATGGTCAGCTTGCACAGCCTGCTGCTTCTAGACTCTCACCAATTCACCTCCCATGCACATGTGATACCAGATGGTTAAAGGTATATGACAACACACATGTTTAAATGAGAATTGAGTAGGGGGATTACATGTGCACCAATTTTAATTATAAAAACATTTCAATATCTGATTAGGCATATTAGGTACAACGTTTGAGTAATTTTTGATTACATTAGGCTACTATACTCTATTTTATTTACAATTCTGTGCTGTCTTAACTCATTGAGTGCCATGGACGTCTTTCGACGTCCAATTAAATAGTGACGTAGAGTGCCACGGACGTCTTTCGACGTCCAATGCGTTTTTTGACGGTGGGACGTCGATCAAAGCCTTCCGCATCTCCTGTACAACTATTATAGCTATTGGAGGTCTATAACCTATTTTACAGAACCCTTAGGTGGCGACAGTGCTCTCCAGGTTAACAGAAAGGCAGAGAAAAACAGAGAATAAGTCGTTGGGCAAACGGAAATCGCATCGCATCCGTATGCATCGATATGCATGAAGCGTTTTAACGTTAGATGTGCCTGCAGCAGCAGCAGCCAATCTGCTCCCACAATTGAGCTCCTCCATGTCCGCTGCAACAGCCTATTCGCATGATCAGCCGTGGAGTTGTTTTTATTCTCAACTGGAAGCATAGGAGCCGGTGACAAACACACGCGGAAGCTGTAAAAAAGCTGGATGTCGCGACGCGCACCCTTCACAGTGCAGAGCAAACTCAGCAGAGAGCCACCTCCCATAAGGAGGAGTGTGCAGTTGAGAGGCGGGGGGGGGGGGGGGGGGGGGCACGCAGAGCAGCACACACACAACACCCAGACAGACCCAGGCAGCAGGACAGGGTTGGCAAACGCAAGCCAGAGTCAGTGATGTGTTTGAAATGTTTAATTTCACAAAAGGGCCATTATCTCAGCTTCTAGAAAAAAAGGCTCTTTTTTGTTAAATCAAGCTATCTTCTCTGATAACTGATAACTAAAGAACGGAAAATGATATCAATAAACCTGTTCTTGCTGATGATAGAAAAGAGTCTCATCGTTCTTTTTGCGTGTTCATTGTTTACATAGTAATATCACACAATATTCTGTGGGCCTCGAGAAATCACTGAAAAAAGCTCTGAAACTCTGGCACTGGGAGCGTCCGTTCTCCAAAAGTGGCTGGCACTCAATGAGTTAATGTTTGGCTTGAAACTTGTGATTTGCTGGCTGGTCATACTTGCAAATAAAAAAAATTATCAATATTGCTGACATCAGATTCAGTGTGATACTGTAGCTACTGAAGCAGCTGCATGAGATATGGTGCCTATAGATATCATTTAGTTTAAACAAACATTGTTTTGCTTTCATAGATAGATAGCAGTGTCAAGAGAACACAAGATTCCAAACTGTGTGATTCAGTGGAGCTTTATCCCAGTGTTGAGGCTGGCTGTGAAAGGTGAGGGAGAAAGAAGTATAGTGAGATATATGAGATAGCCTGCACCTCTATCTCCCCATGGGCGGAAAAAATAACATGTTCCAACCGGCTTTGGCAAATTGAACGTCAGTTTCTTAATGCATTTTACATCAGCACTTTTAGTCAATGACAAGTTATTTGAATTTTCATGTCTCATCAGGTCATCATGAATAAAAAGGGCTGTTGAGGAATACTTTGATCAGATTTTCACTTCAATGAAATCACCCCGGTGATAGGCTATAGTGAGAATATGTTGAAATAGAATACAAATTCATTATGATTTATAGTATTCTGTATTCATGTGATTTCATGTACAGATTGAGCACATTTATTGCATCCTGGATTTAAATACATTTTTAGCATCCATCATAGTCAACCTGAGTGGAAAGAAGCCTTATGTTAGGTGTTAAAGTTAGGATTATTCCCGGATCAAATAGAATTCACAAGTTGCAGCGCCTACAGTATGACAGGAAAAACTCATAAAGGGAAGAGAATATAAGATGACAGGCCATAACTTAAACATTGCTTTTTGTTGTTGGAGCTTGTTACTCTCTCAAAGCACTGGGCTGAGTAGCACAGGCAACATATCAAACTTAATTACCTTTCAGGTTGCCTCATCAACCCAGAGCTCCGATGAAGATAGATTGTTCTTGTTCCCCGCAGAACCTTTCAAGCCACAAACAACTCTGGCTCTCTCTCTCTCTCTCTCTCTCTCTCTCTCTCTCTCTCTCTCTCTCTCTCTCTCTCCTCATCTCAGCAGGCCGTTTGAATTATACCCCCACTGCTATCATGGACCCTTAACAGGAGAATGGGCTTTATTGAATAGCATTTCATCTAAAGAACTCCATTCCTCATCTTAATATACAGGCAAGGCCTTTAAGTCTTGACGCGAAGGCACCGGCACCAAGGTTGCGATTTGGATTACACCCGAGAAATAACCGCGTGTTTACCATGTACTTTCGCGGTAATCTTTCAAGCTTTATGTTGTAAACGCCAGTTCTTTCTTATTTTATTGGGTATTACTTTTGTTTTATGGAGCAATTCTCACATCTTGCCCTCGATGATAGTGGCCTCACTCTCCGTCGGCACCGGCAGGAGCAGGGGGCTGCTGATGAAAACACTGCACGCCGCGGTGATTATGGAGTGCTAAACTAATGATTGCCGATGAGAAGCTGTTCTCACCACACAGCGGATTCATTTCTCTGTCACGAGGACTTAATGGTTCCTTTTAAGGAAGATGAAATCCGGCCACTAGGGAAAAGCCAGCCTGAAAGACCTGCAGGTAGCATCCTCCATTCGTCCATCATCCCCTATTACAATAACGCCGATGCATGCTATACTTTAACCACCAAATAAAATAAACACATCGCCCAGCGCGCGCGAGTCTTGCCGTTTTGATATCAGATCCATCATCGGTACCTATATAGGAATTTATTGAACATGTCAGCTTAAAGTGCTAGACTGAAGGGACTATTAGACACGTCACCAGTGAGTGATCATCTCGCAGCATCTCTCGTCACTAAACCAGGGGCCAAGAAGCTTGTTGTCCCCCACGAACAAAGGTTACGAATGGGGGCCGGGCAAAAAGTGGGGATGGGCCGATTCGGCATTGCAATCTTTATGAAGCACTAAGTGGACCCAGTTCAGCGCCCCTGCATCAGGACATCCTAACCATCTGTTTGTTTCCTTTCATTATTGATGTAGCAGTCAGCTGTTGGGGGTCATTACAAAAGTAACATATTACATGTAATATATTACTTTTAGCAGTAACTCAGTAATATAAAATGTAATATACCCCACTCGGCCACTGCGGCCTCGAGCCTACGATCGAATCACAGCAGTGCCGATATTAGCCAACAACAGCACTCCCTCTCGTGTGATATTGCTTAATTGAAAGTAACTTGCCTAACACTGGTAGCAGTGAACTTTGGGCTTGTGTTCAGGCTCTGATCTGCTGCGGCCAATGTTAGCCTCCTAAACGGTAACGCCGGCGCACATTTGCTGCATACAGTCCTGGGTAAACATTGATGAATGATTCAGGAGGGCAGGGTGAATCAGCTGCAGCTGCACCATGGAGCGCCAGGGGCATGCTCCTCCACGGACACATCTCCTCCTCAACATTGTTCTTCACCCTGAACTCTGTGGAAACATAGCCTATAGTATAGCAAGTTTTGAAAGCCTACTGTATTTGATTTTGGACAAATCTCATGTTCAGATATGCTGCTGGAGTCTTACAGTGAAGAAGCTGAGTGAGGTGTTTTGATTTCCCCAAGGCGGCCTGCATTGCTTTGTCTGATATCACACGGAATTGTCAAGATGTTACACTCATGGAGGGAGCTAGACAAAGCTGGAGAAGGCTTGCAGGATGAGGTTAGGCGCGCTTCCACCCAATCTATCTTTCTATCTATCTATCTACAGTATCTGTGTCTATCTATCTTTATTTCAAGCTTCATAGTCTGATGTTTGTCTACTAACATCAGACTACTTACTCATCGATGATCTCAATGTAATTGTCTTTTATTTCATTTTAGGCTCATATTTATTGATTATTCAATGTGCCCTATTTCCCCATGTTATCCTCCCCCCTGCGTGGCAGGCACACCCACGCGTTACGCGCAGACTCTGACAAGTGCTTGATGCACTCATACTGTCACACACTTACACACATCCAGGCATACACACAACAGTGCACATTTTATCACAGTCACCTCAAGGACCGCAATGGAAATAAGCTGTTAGCTTTATTGCGTTTTTTATCCTTTTGATAATGGTGGGCCTGTGTATGTATATACTGTATGTTCATTATCAATAAAGAACTCAATCAATCAATGTAACCAGGGCACTAAGGCCCGGACAAAAAGTGATTACCAGACAACGCCACTCTGGGAGTTTCACCCAGAGAATATCACAACAGAGTTCAAAACACCCCAACATCAGGTTTGATAAAGGAATGGAGCAGAGACGTGCATTTCCAGTTTAACCAATATGTTTGATTTATTTTGTTATTCAGGCAACATGCCAATTAAATACTTGCACACGCAGCTGCAAGAGAAGAGTTCAGTTAAAATAATTTCTTTATTACAAATCAGATTAAAAATGATCAAAATAGACTAAAATGACCAGTACAGCAGGGGGTGCCAGTGGAGTCCACAGGAGGAAGGGGGGTGAGTGAGGGGGAAGAGGGTCAGGGGGTTGCACCACCACCAATAAACTGAAAGCACACTCACTGCAAAGCATAACACAGGTTAGAAGTACACAAAACAAGGCACCACAAATTATAATATGCACTAAGGGGACCCAGGATAAGCCCACACCCAGTGACCAACCACCTGCAGAACTATGGCGCCCTCCATGCTGCAACTGGCAAAACAGAATCTCTAAAACATTGATCAATTGGTTAAAGAAAAATAAATAAATCAAAATCAAATAAACAAATAAACAAAAAACTGTGAAAATAACAAACTATAGGACAAAAACACTAGGACAAAAACAGCAGTGGCAACAGTTCTTGCAGCAGCGCTAGGCCATGCAGAAGGCCACCCAATCGTCAGGCTCCCTCATTCCTTGGAGCCTACGAGCTACGGAGACCGACCGAACCATGTCGTGCTGTACAAGGGCATGAAGAGCTATTGTCAAAATATGGGAAAAGTAACAAGACAAAGAATACAACATTAACAACTGAAAATGTATCAACTTAAGACACTACAGCCAGCCATACTGCCTTACCTTCGAATACAGCAGTACTAGGCCCGACTGGGCCCTACAGAAAGCCACCGGGAAACCCAGTCGTCATGCTCCTCGTTGCTGTAGCCTACGAGCTACGGCGACCAACCAAATAGTGCCTGCCGGTGCTTAGCGACCGCTCCTGCGTTTACGTCGCTACGGGAACGCTGCAGGGAGGCCGGCGACGTCCCGCCCTTTGAACCCAACCCACAGGGACACCAACGGGGGGGTAGCAGACTGAGATCGTTGCGAACGGGGGACACCGTCTTGGTGCGGCTGCGTCCTCGTGCGTCCACCTGGCTGGTCACTCCGCTGGGAGTGGACAAGGTCTGCCTGATACGTTTTACATTTTCGCACCAGCCAGGTGCGTCCACCAGGTGCGTCCACCTGGCTGTTTGGTCGGGTCTGTTTGGTACACAGACGACCCAGTGAGGAGTAGCCATGCACTGCTCACTTTTAAAGGGCTGTCAAACTAGCAGAGGAGGAGGTGCCCCACCTGTTCTAGATGAGAGATGATTAAGGGGCGTGGCAGCACTACAGGGGACAGCTCAACCCACCACACATCAAGATGAAACTGAAGAATGTAGCGGTGTCCCTTGTAACTGGGAATTTAAATTGCCTGCAGTCTAATATTAAATACCTAACTGCTGACTGGGTGGGATGCTGCCAGTGTGTCTTTACACACATCCAGTATAGGCTACTTGTGATGTAGCTGTCATCTCGCTCCTCTGACTTGACAGATGCTTGTTGTACTTCACACAGTTGTCCCACACTTAATACTGATGGTGCGAGACATGAAATCGGCGCAAGCTCATTATGCTGAAGCCAGTCTACTCTGGTTGAATCCATACATTGCCATCCTGTGCCAAGTGATGTTTTAACAAATGTCAATAATGAAGGCTAGTTAGCAGGCAACGAACGCCCAGTTCAGGTCATATCACATTTCTTTGAGGTTGTATAACCCATTCATTGTTAGGCACGCCCCCTTTCATTCATGCTGTCTCCTCATCCATTCACAGTTTCCCACACTGCTTCCCCTCATGTGGCAATAACCAATCAGCCCAAGCTATTCCTTTCCTGCTGAACCAATCACCTAACCATCGTGGTATATCAGAGTCCATGTTTTACTCTGTTTGCTATGTGCTGCGTATGTGCCATGTGTCATTCTCAGTTGCTGATCATCATCGCTGAAGCAGTTGTTTTTGCCCCACCTTCTCCCCTGACCACCAACGTCATGACTCCTGAAGAATTCCCTATGGGGGATTTGCTATCCTATTCTTCACTGACGACGCCCTCTCATCATCTCAGGAGAGCGTCATCATATCAAGGAGTCAGACACCAAAATTAATTTGTAGTATCATTAAAGCTTGTTAAACTTTCTACTAGTCTATCATTATTGAAATGCCACACTGTAGCCGCTACAGGCCGATATTACTGAAATAATTACTATGCTTAACTGTTCGTTCTCTGTCCCCCCCCTCCCCTACCTTCATAATCCTGATCACACTATTGTTCTGAAAGCATGAGTGATTATATTTAGGACTCTTTTAGTGCCTCAGTTGTCTGTGTCTCACAGATAGGTAGAGACAAGGCAATCATATGTACTCGTTAACAGCACATTATTCCAATTAAAAAATATGGATGAAAAATAGAAGATAAGACTTTGCACCCTCTGGCTCAAGCGTCCTAACAAGACAATGCTTCAATCATCTGTCAAATTACTGTAATGGAATAAAGGCGGCAAGAAACTGAGCAATAACACTAAAAAAAAGATTAGTCAATTAATACAATTAATTACAATGGTGCCTTGTGCTACCTTTAATTGTCCCCCACCCTTAGGCTTCCTTAGGATTTATCCGATTTATATATACTAGAAATATTGCGAGCTTTGCGCGCTCATTCCTAGCGTGCCTCGGACGCAGCTCGCCCGTCAAACTAGTGCAGTGCCCGTTCCCCTCCCTCCCCTTCCCCCATTCACACATCATACTCTCCCCCCTCCCCCTGCTTGCACCACTCCCCCCAATTGGTCGAATTGCATGACATTCGACACTGCACTTTCTCAGGCTCCCACCAGCGCACTACATGGCATGTTTGAAGTCGATCGGACGAAAGGATACATGAAAGCCGTGTTCTGATTAGTCGAATTGCACGATTTGCATCGACTTCACGCTTGGCGGGTGCAAGTCGATCGGACAAAACGGTACTCGAGATATGTGAATTGCGCAAAATTCTACACTGGACTTTCTTGGATCCCCAGCAGTACACCCGCCAAGTTTGAAGTTGATTGGACGAATGGCTCTTGAGATAAACCACTTTTGTGTTGCCAGTAGATGACGCTATATGCACCTATCTTAATTGCATGAAATTTGGCACCGCACTCTGTCAGGTTCCCAGCAGCGCACTCCCCAAGTTTGAAGATGTGCATTCAACATTCAATAGGTATAACTAAGCATGCACAGCATGTTTGAGTGAAGTGAGTGACCACGCATCGTTCCAATGTACCATGAGCTACAACAGAATAGTAGGGCGGCTGTAGCTCAGGAGGTAGAGCGGGTCATCCACTAATCGCTTTGGATAAAAGAGGTCGGTGGTTCGATTCCCGGCTCCTCCAGTCTGCATGTCGAAGTGTCCTTGGGCAAGATACTTATGGACGGCACGGTGGCTCAGTGGTTACCACTGTTGCCTCACAGCAAGAAGGTCCCGGGTTCGAACCCCGGTCCATCCCAGGTCCTTTCTGTGTGGAGTTTGCATGTTCTCCCCGTGTCCGTGTGGGTTTTCTCCGGGTGCTCCGGTTTCCTCCCACCATCAAAGACATGTATGTTAGGGTTAATACTCCTGTCAGTGCCCCTGACCAAGGTACTGGCAAAAGAACTGGAGTTGGTCCCTGGGCGCTGCACAGTGGTTGCCCACTGCTCCTAGTTCTAGGAAGGTTCCTAGTAGAGGATGGGTCAAATGCAGAGGATGAATTTCCCCAAGGGGATAAATAAAGGATAACTTAACTTAACTTACTGAACCCCAAATTGCTCCCGTTGGTGTGCCAGCACCCTGCCGCCATCGGTGTGTGAATGGGTGAATGTACTGTACCTACTGACTGTAAAGCGCTTTGGATAAAAGCGCTATATAAATGCAAGCCATTTACCATTTACAATAGTAATTATATCATTTATGAGCAATGGAGGACATAATCATGTGAATCAATCTTTAATATTGAAATGCAGGCTATATGGTACTGTGGGTGTGTAGATAGGTTTCCAAAGTTAAAATGGCCTCTTCAGTCTACATGGTTAAAGATGTACTTCTTGATAAATGCTTGACAGTCCCATCAGGCGCTTCCTATATGAACCCTTTGTAGTCCTCATCCATAATGCATGGCGTCCATACTGCGCGGGCTCTGTCTGCACTCGTTAGGGTGAATAGCGCCCCCCCCCCCCCCCCCCCCATCTCTCTCAAGTCGTGAAGAGGCAACTGATGCTCAGATCCCAAAACACAGGAACAAGAAGCGATACATTATTTACCAGTATCGATCTCTCTTATCAAATCAATCAGATGCCAGGACGAAAATAGCTGCTCGTATGAGAGTCACGCTCCGGCGTGCGCTTCTCTCTGTTTGAAGTCGCTCAGCCTTTCAAGACAACATAAGCAGATCAAAGAGCAAGATGGCGGGCGGGGGGATGGGGGGGGGGGGGGGGTGTATGTGTGGATGAATGGAGTAATTCCTCCAAAAGCGAATGGCCTCAGTCCATATCACAGTACCAGAGGGGGACATGTGGGGGAGCTTTCTGTACTCGCCTCTGCAATCTAACAGTCTCCTTCTGATACATTAAGTGCTTATTTTGCTCAATGGCACTTTGACGGAAGCCCCCAAATCATTTTACGAGCCAATACAAGGATTTGAACCAGCAGCCCTTCCAGCCACGAGCCCATGTCCTAACCCTCTTACACCACATGGGGCATGAAATGAAGTCGGGCCGGTTCGGTCTGCCAGCAGCCGAGTCCAGAGACGGAAGCACCAGCCACTAGCCCAGTTGGCGATTGGACAGCAGCTTCTCAAACCCATGCAGGAACCTACATCAACATTTAGTTCAGATGTGACTCTTGACTTTACATCTCAAGCACTTCCTCCACTGACATACAAAACACGAATACTGCATTAAAACACACACACACACACACACACACACACACACACACACACACACACACACACACACACACACACAAAGCACAATTTTGTTTAAAAGTAAGCTTTGTGAAAGTTTCTGATCAGCTCATGGCAAAATTCTTAATTCCTTTGTGACTCTTAGTATATATGCAATTCTGTGATTTGAAAAGTTTCCTCACATGTAAATAACAAATCACCCAGGTGTTGAAGTAAACGGTGCAGTTTTGCGCAGATCGGACCCTTCTCCCCCACCCTCTCTCTCTCTGGCACTGTGTGTATGCGTGCGTGTGCGTGTGCGTGTGTGTAGACTCATCACATAGCTTGTTTCTGTGTTTGTATAATCGTAATATATTTTGTGTGTGTTTTCTTGTCAGCAGTCTGTCTAGCCATCCCGTTCCTTGCGAGTGAGGGGGGTTATGAGGAAGGTCGCGTGTGTATAGCGCTGGGGGGGTAGTGCTTTTGGGATGCCGGCCAGGCGTTTAACACTGAGCCTTGTGCGGAGGTGTTGTGCGCCTCAAATGCTAAACAAATAACTGCAACTGGGAAGCTCACCTCATAACCCCGATGACATACAGTACCTGCTCCTTCCTACCTTTCTCCTGACTGCATAACTGTCTCAATGTGAATGCTGCTTCACTATCATCTGACTGTATACTGTCTCAATGTGAATGCTGCTTCACGTTCCCTTTAATATCGTTTATTTTACCATGTGCTTTAGTGCAGAGGCCATTATCTGAGATTCAATTGCAGAAGAAATATCACATGCTTTTATTTATCTAATATAATCAAGCAGCCATTTTTATAAAGAATAGTAATAATTTATGTTGTGCCTCTAATAGCCTATCCATCACCGGCAGGGTGTATATTTCATTTTCCCGAAGCATGAAGGGGAATGGAAATCTTAATGATTTGCCCTTGCTAGCATAATTTTAATTATAGATTTTCCTCTACATGATCGATTTGGAGAAAGCCATCGTAATACAAGTTGTACATTCTACTGTATTAAATATTTGATATCCATTAAATTTTCATGATTAATGTCCTGGAAAGAATCAGTTTCTCTAAGCCCCTCGGTTTTATTGCAGACTAAATTAGGGGTTTTATACCAAGAGATATAGCCATATATTGCACTACAGCTTTGCCTGCCATGACAAATGGAGCAATTTCATATTGATTTTTGAGGGAATTTTAAATCGAGAGAAACAGTCGTCAAAAGGAACATCTTAAAGGTCTTCTATGTTTCATATGGAGGACGTGGTAGATTTGATGACATATTATTCTGTGCCTTGCTATTTGGTGCAACCGCTCTTGTTGAATACGTTTTGCCTATCAACTCGTCCTCAGTGTATTGATGTTTATTTTCATTGAGTATGGTGGACTCTGTGTGCTCAGATCACATGCATGGCCATTACCATTCTCCATATTTCCACTGACACTCTCCACCCAGTCGTCATTTTTGTAATTGTGTACAACAAAACCATACCACAAAACAGCAAGGTGGTGTCTTCCCCTCCGGCTTTATTTATATGGCAAATCTACTCAAACAAATTGTTAATTTCTTTAATTCACAGAAATGGAAGGATTTTGACCACCACAAAACACACTTCATATATGACATTATGCCATGGTCTGGGTGTATACTCTCTTCTGATTGGCCGGCAGGTGTGCGTTAAACCCGTTTAGCGCATAATGTAGTCTAGCTCAAGTTTAATCGCGTGTTCTAAATTCATTCAAGCCAACCTATCTAACATTATTCAACTCACTACTTCAGGCTGGCAGAGCCTAACTCATCGTTTGTGAATATCTTCACTATTGATTTGGGGACAATAACACGGCTGGATAGCTAGCTTGTCTTGTTGTTAAACACAGGCTGTTATATTTACTGTTTGTCAAGCGTATGCAATGTTATTGCCTTTTGGAAATTGCTAGCATAACAACGTTAGCTTTCCAGCAATGGCTTTCTGGCTCAGCCGAGCGAATTAAAGGGTTCTGAACTGAGCGGACTAGATTCCCTGGCTGCGCCATACTGGCTCGTATCCATCCTCACTGGCTGCGGCGTCGGGTGGTTCTTCGCCTCCACGTCATGTGCATTAAAAAGCGTTTAACACACACCTAGGAGTTGATGAACCCGTACAAAGAACATAGACTAATAGAGTTCATTTTAAGTTTCGACCAACTCATATGGAAAAATGGTCCTTACTGTTGCTATTGTCGCCATCATCAATGTAACACCAACTTTCAAACAAAATAGCATAGATAACAACTGATATAGCGATAGTACAGGATACTCCAATGGGCCTATGAGTTTGTTACTCTCACCTTATATGACAAAATGTCGAAGCATCACTGGGAAGATAATGATGTAATAAAACCAGCTAGTATCCTTCCTACTACTATAATTGGAGGTGTGTGTGTGTGTGTGTGTGTAGGTGTGTGTGTGTGTGCGTAGGTGTGTGTGTGTGTGTGCGTGTGCGTGTGCGTGTGTGTCTCCGGAGTTGTAAGGTGCACTGTTGGTCCTGGAATGAATCGGGTGCCAAAAAACTGAAAAATGCGCTCACTGGGGGGGCTCTATACGCCGATATTTTATGTAGACCAATCACAGCTCACGCTGCTATGACATCACTAATGAAGTCATAAATCACTGTTGACTATCCGGATGATGATATCCAGTGATGATGTCATAGACATTGTGACATCAGTGATGTCATAGACATTGTGACATCATCAGTGTTGCCATAGACTGTTATCAGTGACAGAGAGTCTCCACCTGAGAAACTGAGTGCGCGCAGCAGCAGCAGCGTGCAACGTTTCCAGTCACCATAAACCCCCGGATCCATATTTCATCCGCTACAGTGTAGCATACAGTCCCGTCTTTAACCAACTATCCCGATGGTGTATCTTGATCAGAGGCCCGCAGTGCCTCCCTATCTGTGAACATGGAGGTGTTGGAGGAGGGCAATTCGCTGGGCATGAGGAGATATGGGGAGAAGAATAATGAGCCACCAAAACCTTGAGTAAATCCTAATGATTCTGGCTCCCGTTCAGAAGAGCAGGACCCTCTCTCTCCAAGCCAACTTTCATTTCCCACCCCAGAATGGTGAGAACTGAATCTCATCTGGTAAGAAATAATAATGACAGGTATATCACACTCTGCTGATTGGCTATACCACACCTCCTCTGCCAATCAAAATGCAGCTGCATTACGTCTTCACACTCCTGTTTGTCTAACGGGGGTTTATTATTGCCTTGGAGAAAAAGGTGAAAGTTATTGACCTTTGATAGGCGATATGTGAATAGGATATCATTTTCCCACGTCCTGTAATAAGTAGTCTCAAATATCGTATTCCACAATTTGCATGTTCAGTTGTCGACAGTGCCAAGTCAGTTGACGTGTGATTCCGCACTGTTCATCAAACCTCTTGTCACATGATCAACCTCTGTCACATGAGTAATGTAATGAAACGGAATACCTCTTCAATTCACTTTGAAGTGTTCACATCTATGTGCTTAGTAGTAGCTGTCTTGCTTAGGTAAACTGTTCTACTGGGGAATAGGTTTGGCAGGTTGCTCTCATTTTTGGGATTGCTGTAACACATTTTGACGTGGAGGTATAATTCCCAATGTCACAGGGTTCTCTGTGTTGGCGGCGGAGTCAAAGAGACACGTTTTCTTTCCCTCGTTGCGTTCCCTCCTCGTGCAGTCGAGACAGAGTCAAAAGGTTTCGCTCGTCTCAATCGCAGCTCTCAATCGGATCGAGTCAAATAAGCAGAAGGGTTTGTGTAGAAGCCATCGCAGAGTGCTGCTGCTTTATAAATCTTGCACATCAGAGCGAAAGTGATCCACTCCGGCCTTGCTTCTGCTTTGTCTTGTAGTTGAATTGAAAGGAGAGTCTTGCGAGAGGGACGAGATGCCCACAGCAGGAGGCTACTGTACGTTCTCCAAAGAGACAGATTGAACCAGTCCTTTATGTGTCCTCCAAGGACGTTTAGAATGTGCTGACATTAAAACAGGTAAAGTAAATGCAAGACATGTGTTATGTCTTAAGTTAGAGCTTCCATCTTGGAGACATCCAGGAAGTCACTCTTGACAACAAGACCTCCGGCATACGCTGTAGTAGGTTATGACACACGAGGCTTACCGTGACCATAGGCTACATCGTGAAACATCACATATACCTTCGGCATCTCTGACAAAAAATATTCATCTCGCCGAGGCACACGCCGTATTGTGGGCCTGGGAAAGACATAAATTGCATTTTTATGTTGTCTTATTGAAAGGGGTGTGTATAGGGACTCAAATGCTATTTCAGAAAATCTTACTCTGCTACATTTACTGCTTACTTGGGATTTCTCTCCAGTTCCCCCTCTTAATATGACTCCCTCATGACATCCCACCACGCAACATTCTCCTATCTGCAAGTTCATTATCATCAATAAGTCAAGTATATTCCATCCTTCATCATCATACCATGCATTCCAAGCACTTTTTTTTTTTTTTTTTTGCTATGTAAACCAATTTACTTCTCCCCTCGATTGCAGATAGTATTAAACAATGCCCTAAGAGTAGAGAGGGCTGTCTGAATGGGAATGATTTATTACAAAGAGAGAAGTCTTTGCGTCGGTTTTGCAGAGCTCTCTGCAGTGTAAAATAACCTCATTTATATTCTATATTGCTGGAGCCTGCCTGGCTTAATATTCCTGTCAGCACTGACGCCATGCCTTCTGTTGGCTTCGTCTGCAATAAAGCAGCCGTTGCCTTTTGAAAAGTGTACAACAAACAATATTAAACACATTTCATCAGATTAGCGTTAGCGCTGTGCAGGATAGGAGCACCTCTGATACGACGCGACGACGACGACAGGGGTCAAGTGTGCCACGACGCTTATTTGTGTGTGACTATGGATTTGCGTCGTTGCGCTGTAGGCGCTATCAGGATCATTACAACAAGCGATGTGACAGGGTGTCGTCTGCCATTGTGTCGCGCCAGCCCAGCCGCCTGTATCTACCTTAGCTTGAGAGGATTCCAAAGAAATGTCAGAAGTAAAGCGGGCGGGTTAAACCCACACGTGTAATGAAATCTTCTAGTTTAACAATAAGCATTCAGATGATTTAATCACCGAATCAAATTCCGGATGTCAATTGTCAAACGGTAAATGCATTGTGCGCGTCGTGCCAGTTGTGACGTTTAGAGCCTATTGTAGCTACCTCTGTGGAGAACAGCCTGATCTCCTGGAGTTTAGTGAACGAGTGCGATGTGCTAAAATGCAAATGCTCTGTGCATGTGAGAGAAATAATGTGTTCCCACCACAAAAGTGAGTAAAGTTAAAATTTTTAGCAAAGTTTTTTCTTATTTCACTTGCCTGAATGTAATCGTTAGCTATGAAAAAGCCCAACACATACGCATTTTAGAGTTTGTGTACTAATTTAACAAAAGTTTATGAGATCACACTGGTAGAGAAATGCTGTACTGTACTGTACTGCTCAGCACCAAGACAGTATCATTTCTATTAGTGTCCTCTAGAGAGAGAGTGACGTCAGCGGAGGACCAAAATGCGAGACTCATTAGCCAATCAACAGCCAGGAATGGGTCTCGCACTACTTTTGCATGCTAAAATAAAGCTGATAATGTACAATTTGATTCAAGGGGGGGAAAACCCTTTCAGAGTACAACACAAACTGCAACTCGACAGTGCTGCTTAATCCAGGACCTGACTTCCTGGAACTCTTGAGAGTAAAAAAAACTGGTCCATTGGAGTGAATGGAGATGTCGGGACTCTTCTATCTACACGGCTCTGGTTTCTATGTAACATTGTATAAGCAGACTGCAAAACAAATTCTAGAACCTTCATGCCACACAAGTACTGGCAATACTGTAGACTTCACAACCATGGAGAGGCATCATGTTCCAGCAGGCATCTCATCTGTCATCATTATCAATCTGAAACGTACTTTTGTACTGTGGTCTGGTTTATGTCACACATTGCACCCTCTCCTCACACCACCACCACCACACAGAATAATCTGATGAATGTGTTTCCCCCCCTTGTTGTCATTCTTCTTCCTTAATTAGCTCAGTCGGATTGAGCTAATTGTTCTTTATGAACTACAAGAGTGTCATTGAGTGCCCCCCCCCCTCCAACATCATATCTCTCACTTCCAAACAAATGGATAATTATGTCCACAGCTAAATGGCTTAAGAATTGATTTGCTATGGCTACTGAGAAGAAGTATTACCTTGAGATGTGCTGCCAGTGTTTTTGAGTATTTCTTTCTTTAGAGGCTCGGCCAAGAAAGCAACATCTATGTTCATCATCGTGTTACTGGGAGATAACCTCAAATAAATCTATACAGGAGGTACGGTGGTGCAGTGGTAAGCACTATCGCCTCACAGCTCGAAGGTTGTGGGTTCGATTCCCGCCTGGGACGAGGTGAACGCTGAAGGAATGCGTGCCCGTCCGCATGTCCTCGAGTGCCCACCGGCAAAAGGGCCTTTCTGTGTGGAGTTTGCATGTTCTCCCCGTGCCTCCCGGCGGTTTCCTTCATATAGGAACCCCCTTCACAAAAACATGCAATATCCTGGTTGCTAATGTGGTTCCTCCTCTGGTCGTTAAGGGCGCCTGTTCAGAGGGAGGGGAACTGGTTGGAATAGCGTGAACCTCCCACGTGCTATGTCCTACCGGTGAAGCTTCCTCTGTCAGGTGAAAAGAAGTGGCTGGCTGACTGCCCATGTCTCGGAGGAAGCATGGAGCCAGTCTCGGCTCTCCCCAGATCGGCAGAGGATGGAGTAGCAACCAGGATTGAGAAATCAAATGAGCACTAATGTGGGATAAAAATGGGATAAAAAAGAAAGAAAAAAAAATCTATACAGGCAATAATACAATTAAAGCTATAGAACATCTTGACCATCATGGGATCACATGAAGCTGTGACATCTGCGACTTAATGTGATGCCCCCCCCCCCCCTTCACACCCATCTTCGAACGCAGCCTTCATTGTGATTGTGAACTACACACATGTAAAGCTTTGTGACTGCATCTCGCACAGTTGTGACACTGTCGTGGTCCAGGGGCGTAAATTCACTAAATCTACTCTCTAATGTTAAATAGATCTTGGCTAAATGGAGCATAGAGACAGCTCCATGAATCTGCCTCAAGATCCTTCGAAATAATTTAAAACTCAGCAAGAGAGGCCAGCTTCCTTCAGTTTTAAATCATTGTGCAATTAGTTTCAGGCAGAGGTGGGCAGAGTACTGTATTTGAAAGCCTTTTTGGACATGTGCAAAAATCACATGTGATCACATGCGATCACATGTGATTTTGCACATGTGATCACGTGATCACATGTGATTTTTCTTTCACATGTGAAGTTCATGTGGTTTTTCTGTATAAGGGAAGAAATACAGGAAGGAAAAGGCAGCAGCTACAATGTGGATAACATGGTGGTTTACAAAGAGTAAAGGTAGCAGAATGACATTTTGCTGGTCAGTGTTGCTGGCAAATTGCCCAGCTAATGCTACGTTGTCTAAAAATATCGCCCGTGCATCATGTCCCCGAGATATGAGCGTTGACTGTTGATGTTTTGGAAATGGCCCTATTAAATTAATTTACGTTTGAATCCTCACAATAGTTGCTTTCGAGGCATTTTTGTGTGTGGAAATGATAGCGAGTATAATACGGAGGCTTATACGTGAAGATGATGACATGTGACACTGAGATGGGAGCACATGACACACAGCCGTGCTGGGAACACCTGACTGCTATAAGCTTTAATAGCCATGGAAATGTTGAGAAACAGCCCTCGCTGCATTTTCCCATGAAACGTGAGACAAAATGATGGTTAGCAAAGCTCATGTAAACAATTTATGTGGGCTCACCGTGGCAGGGAGTAATGTTATTGATTGCATAAAAAATGGCACCATTGACTCATAGTTCACTGTCATGGTACTGTGAATTAGAGCAACGTGACATCGTGGCTGTTTAGTGCACTTGCTTAGATTAAAGTGAAACACAAAACCAGAAAGATTGAGATAAAGACAGATTTGGAACATTTCCCACCAGCTATGCGTAACTCAGTAATATAACTTTTTACCAATAGGATTTCAGTAATATTATACCAGTTACTTTGTTAAGTAACACAAGTTACAAATTGAGTTCCATTTTCTTCATCAAAGCACATATTTAAACTAGAAAAATGCACTCGGTGGAGTGCAGATCTCCGCCAGGACTGCATTTTTCCCCAAGCTGACCCATAGACCATGGGCCCTATTCTCCCACAGGCCTTAGGCGCAAAAAGCCTATATATGGAGACAGACAAACGGGATGAAAGGGAGGGGGGGAGCAGAGCGCTTGGCTTTACTGGATCGCTCCGTGGAATTGGAGCTTAGAAGGTGATTCGTTTACTGCACTTCTCCAATGACCAGATTGTGCATAATTTTACGCTTAAAAGGCGTGGTTATAATGCTTAAGGCCGCCTGTAGCGCCGATACCAAAATATCGAGTGCGCTGGTCCACGCCCACTACTCTGGGCTGCGTCTGGCGTTGGGCACAGTTCATAGGCCGATGCAACGATAGAGCCCCATGTGTGTGACGAGACATCGTCTGAATGCAATGTGTTAGTGAGTGTTGTCATCATATATCGTTATTGTCTGCTTTTATTGTAGTGTTTTGTTTATGTATTCATGATGGGTTTATTGTATGTGTTGTAACCCACATACTGTATTTATGTGTTTTTGTCAAGTTTTTTATCGTGCGTTTCTGTTAGAATAATTGTTGTTTAGTTTAATAACCAGTCTGTATTTATGTATTAAGTGCAGTGCCCGTTCCCCCCAAAGCACCCCCCCCCCCCCCGCACACGCACATATACTGCACTCCGTCAGGTCCCCCCTGAAGCGCACTCCCCAAGTTTGAAGTCGATCCAACAAATGGTTCTCGAGATACAGGACAGACATAGTGAAAGTCCTGGAATTATTGTATAAAGAAGATATATACAGTATAGTGCAGTGCCCCTTCCCCCCATGGGCGTCCCCCCCCCCCACACACACACACACACACTGCATCGGGCGGAGTAAATGTTTTACTTCCGGTGAGGTCAAGGAAAAGGTAGGAAAAGGAGTTAGACAATATATCGAAATATCGCAATATTCAATACTAGCATATCGCAATACTATCGTATCGTGACTCAAGTATCGTTTTAGTATCGTATCGTGGGCATCTGGTGATTCCCACCCATAATTCTTATACTGTAGTTTTTTTTTTACTTTAACTCAGCCATCTGATAAAGTAGGCCTAAAGTCAGCAGAGAAAACATAAATTGACCACAATGACCATCTTTAACTTAATCTCTCAGAGAATGCTGTGTGAGTCACATTTTGAAATACTAACTACTACTAGTTGTAATACTGCAATGTACTACAACACTAACAAAATAAATCAGGTAATTAGTCATCAGGACTTTAGAGGACAATAGATCTTTATTAGAAAAACATGAACAGTAATGTACACAAATCAAAATCAAATGTATAAAAACACTTCCACAAGTGATGATCATCTTATGTGACTTCCATCTTAGTATTATGCTGTAAATATTTGTGTTCATTGGTATTTAATTGCATATTTTATCTTATTAAACTATCACCTTGTCAGTATCCATGTGTTACTTTCAAGTTTACAAGAGTCACAGTGAAAAAGACTGTGGTTGGGATAATTAACTTTCAAAGATGTTGGTTGAGGAAACTGTTTGTATGGATCAGAGAGCCTCTGACTGGTGTGCACATTAAAACACAAGGATCCAAGGGCCGTTTAACCATTTATTTGAAGTAGGTTCGGCGTAGGTTGAATGGATGGATTGCTGGATGATTTCTGTACAATGATAAACAAACAAGGATTAATACATTGATGTGCCCACCATAACTAAACAAAAATAACAAAGGAATATAAGCTTACATTTTTGTATGCATCCACTAACTTAAGGTAAAAAATAACTGCACAGGTTTCACACTGGTCTCCACCTTCGGACAGGGCTGGTGGGCATCACCTTGAGGTTTTCGTAGGTACAATTCTAGTAAACTGGTGCAAACATTTGCCTCTGGGTTTGGTTCTGCAAAATGGTGGCAGACAAAGGGGAGTGAGGGAGCACACCCAGCTCTTATATAAGCTCCTCTTCAGCCCCTCCCCTGTACTCAGGTGATTGACAGGGGAGTCTCTCCTCCCACTCCTGGTTTCACAGCACTGGTCTACTGAGTTGGAGCTTGAGATTTTCAACAGCTGCCCCTTCAAATATGGAGTATTTGAATTGTACTTGAATCTCAAGCTTTGGATGTGGTGTGGTGAGTTAAAGTGGTGTCCATTACCACGAGAGTTATAAGGTGGCTTCCGGTTGAAAGTCCTGCTTACCATTGGTGGCAACTTCTGTGGTATGGACTCTTGCCTCCTGGGGTAGAGGATGACTGCAGGTTGGGCAGGGGCCACTTTGACTGAAGGCGGCATGGGGGGTGCCTGGACCTGAGGGGGGGCAGTGGGTATCTTGACTGGAGGGGGCACCTGGACCAGAGGAGGTGTGGGGAAACCCTGGACTGGGGGAGCATGGTGCTTGGATCCATCCACCTCGTTCCTATAGGGGAGGACATCTACCTGCCACAATTTATCCACATCGCATTTTAGCTCATTATAGCAGCTAGTTGGGGAGGTGAATAGGCAGTGGGATGTGTCCTGTAGTCCGGGGAGGGATGTAGGACCTTGAAGTGCCCAGCCAAGTCTAGTGCATACTGCTGCAGGTGCCCTTTGTGAACTGAATGGAAAACGTACAGGTTGGACAGGAGTGATGAGATGGCAGTTATCCGATCCAATCAAGATTTGGGGCTGTACGTTGGAAAATGCTTCCAAAGGTACACCATGTAAATGAAGATAGCGTTGCTTCAGCTTATGGACAGGGTAGGTCTGTCTCACTAGTGAGAGTGTATCTGATGTGAATACCCCGTTTATATTATATGTCCTTGGGTTTGAAGCTGCAGCAATTTTCAGAGCGACAGATTTACCTTGCATGGTTCTGTTTCTTCACTGATGGTGCGCAGGTGAAGTTTCTCGGCCGGCCCATTTAGACCGAGGTACTCAGCGGCTGAAGGCCGTGAGCTCATCGTGAGAGAGAACAGGCCTACTGTGAATCTCCAAACTCACCAGGCAGGGATTGCTGATTAATGGAAGTATGCTGTGCTGATGGACATGATCTCTGCTCTAAACCATTTAGAAAATTGCATTTTCTCACGAATCCAACACATATCCAGGTCAACCATTCAGAAAATAAATGGAGAGAGAGACATCAAGTAATGAAGGGTTCTCTGTTGACATGGCACAGGCAAGACCACACATAGGCCTGCATTATGGAGAAGCCTGTGTCTGTCTGATTTGCGTCAGGATTTTGCCCCCTTTTTAAAGTGTGAGTACTCAAATGGTAGAATCGTTACTCAAATTGTAACGTTATGAATGAGTACTCGAGTACCCGAGTACTCCTGCCCACCCCTAAACATAATACACATACCCACTCAAATTGACCTATATCCGCAATAGCGATTGTAGTCCAAAACAGCAGCGTTTTCTTAGCACGGCGTTTTCTTAGGAACACACAAGGAACACACAGAACGAGAATAATAGATAGCTAGATAAAATATGTACTTTGGATTTTAGAGTGAGCTGTCCCTTTTTAAAGTGGAATGATTCGTGAAAGCCGTGGTGAAAGTGTGAGACAGACGGAAGGAAAGACAGACATCCCACCTGCCCGCCAGGTGATGATGTGTGCAGAGAGGCAGCTGTGCCACCAGCACAATGCCACCACGCCTTATAAAAGAGACGTTTATTCATCGACACAATCCACACAAGCCACTTATAGGCCCCCCAAAAAAGTGTGCAACCATTAAAAACTGGTCAATTCGCAGGTTCCTGCCCTCTTCAGAATGCGTTCAAGGAGGCCAAACCAAGCGCACGATTTTTGTTCGAGCCTTCTTCGGTAGAGAGATCTCTTATGGACCTCAGAGAATTATGTGAAGGAAACAATGGTGCGATACAGTAACTCGCCCCTCACCCCCCCCCCACCCCCCCCACCCCCACCCCCGGTTCCACAATACTGCACAGAACGCTCTCATAGTTAGCATCATAATACAGCTTTTTAATTGACATAAATAAGGATAGGAAGAAGAGAAAAGTAAGTGCCTCAGGGGAGTGGTTTTGTGTTTGGACCGGTCCTGATGCGGTGGATGGCTTCTGCTAATCAGATGTGAATACTGTATGTGGCTGAAGGAGCTAGCCTAGCGGCGCTGCTAATTGGCAGTGTTTGTCTGCCTGGTGGCTGTGCTCCTTCAAGGACCCTGCTGCAAGCGTCCCATTGGTATTCACCGCAGGGTACCAAGTATAGTTACCATTAGAGAGAGGGAACCCGGGACCCTTCCATTTCCTTAACAAGGGGGTCTTTCTCTCGACCCCCTCTCCAGCACATGTCAGACATCCCAGGAGCTCACACACACCTATTTGCGGAGTAGATACCTCTGGAAAAGGTTTGCAGCCGTCGCGCGACAAAGCTACAAATCGCACATGAATTGGCCGAGCTGTAACAAAAAGCTGTAATCGTCGTCGTTTTTGGAACGTCGATGGTTTTCATTATCGTAATTGATTTCATCTGTTTTGATCTATAATTGGAAACTCCGGGTACCACAAGATATAGCAGCCTTGTGAATGCTTTGGGGTAGTAATTAATCTTTCATAGACAAATCGTTAGACTTCAGTTCATTATTGATATTATTTGTTTTATCTTGAGATGTAGTCAGCAACAAATCTGAAAGATTTACAGATATATAGTCTGAATTAATTGCTGAAGCAGTGGGGAGCAGCACACAATCAGAAGGTGGACATATTATGGGATGGAAACAACTCACAGCTCAATTCCAAAAATGACTACAAAGCAATTGTATGATTATACAAGCAGAAAATTGAAGCTGACTCAAACTGATATTCACTGTAACCCTGGTTGTGACAAGCCGTGAAATCTGTTCTAATTTTTCATTTCTGAGAAATGTGTAAAGAATGTCTGCATAGAACCACTTGCAGCATCCCTGTTCTTGAAGTGACAAGCCATCCTAAAACACAATTCATTTACTGCGTTATTATATCTGGGCTACAATAATATATACTCGTAATAGGGTTATAATCATGACTTAGAATCTTGCAAAGTTTGATGAAATTGTCCCCAAACTTGAACAATTCTCCCACAAAGCGATAAACAAGAGGGCCTAGCCCTAGACTCTCATAATGATCTCTAGAGACACACATATATAGACAAATATATACATAGATATACTATAGATAGATAGATAGATGACAGACAGACAGACAGACAGACAGACAGATAGATAGATAGATAGAGATTGATGATAGACAGACAGACAGACAGACAGACAGACAGATAGATAGATAGAGAGAGATAGAGAGAGAGAGATAGATAGATAGATAGGTGGAGAGGGAGAGATGGGGAGAGAATTGCAGAAGGGAGAGAGAGGGGGAGCCAGAGAAGGGAGAGAGCAGGGGGAGGCGGGGGAGATAATGGGGGGGAGAGAGGAGAGAGAGCAGGGGGAGGGAGGGGAGAGGAGAGAGAGCAGAACAAATGGATGGACGGACAGACAGACAGACAAACAATCCGAAAACAGAATGCCACGGCTAGAACCTGGGACTTCATAAGATAACACACAGATATACATTAAATATTGCTTTCGTTCTTCTAGTTGACATGATGTTAGCATGCACCCCTCAGCTTTAGCATCATGACATATGAGAACCTACAATGTACTCATCTACAAAATCATCTACAGAAACCTGCCTAAAAACCTGCCTAATTTAATATTCCACATTCATTCCCTAACCGTTGACTTCCATCAGCCCAAATCATGTCACCCCCAGACATCACAAATACCACAAGAGTTGTACTTGCAGTTCAAGAGCAGCTTTGACTGAAACATGATCATGACCTTAACATTGCTATGAATATGAAGCTCAGTTTTGAGGCCCTTACATAAAGGTCAGAGCTTTTATGAAAATGAAGAGGTAGGCAGACTTTTGCGCTGCAATGCGGGGGGAAACATGCTCTTTTTCTGATGTAATCTACTGGATAAATGCTAATCATTGTTTTTGCTTTGATCTAAGGTTTATAGCAGTTCGGCGTTACGAGTCAATTCGCTTTCATCTCAGTCAATTCAGGAAGTGTTTTCCCCTTAAACTTCAGATATTAAAATCACATTAAAAGGCATGAGAGCTTATGAGTATAGCCATGTCGGTGTTGTGGTTCAATCCTCAGCATGAGTCGATGGTTTCGACTCGACAACATAGACGTTCAGAATTTCCCCCCCAGGTTACTTCCTGTTGCAGGGTGTTTGCTGGTACAATAACCGACAGGACATACGCCGGGTTCCAAACTGTTCCCTAGCAACACAATTCGGTGAAAATTCATCCGCACTGAGAGTTTGATGTAAAAGACATCTTGTCGGTCTAAATCACAGTGCAACGGAGAAAAACATTCTGGGTTCAGCCATTTCTGTTTGGATTTCAAATGGAATTGAAATGAAACAAAATTGACCCCAATTCTGGTTTATATTCACATTTACATTTGAGGCATTTAGCCGACCTGCTCGTCCAGAGCGACTTCGGATCAGCTGCTCATGCTGTACGTAACAGAGGGGGGAAAATGGTGTTCTTTGTGATAAAGGATGTTCAGCCCCCAGGTCATGTGGAGCGCAGCACAGGCTCTGTTTGGGTTTTCACCTCTGCACCAGTCGGCTCATCATTCTGTCATGCCGTATGGGAGCTGTCAACGCTGACACCTCGTACTAGTTGGGCTGTCAAGGATGGATGGTGCAGCCTTACACAAGCACCTCTCTTCATTTAACCCTTGGGTTCCTACTCTACAGCCATGTTGCGTTAATGGAATGGATTGTCCTGTATGACAGAGGCGCGTTTGATCCGCCGACCGGGGCGCTCCTCCTCCTTAGATGGGCTGAAAATTGGATTAGATGTGGTTTTTATGAAGGACGTTGTGCTGACCTGGCCCCCCTGCAGCTGCGAGGTCTCACCACTGTAACACAGACAAACATGGCTGGCCTAGTATTTGTAAGAACCTCCCTCCTCCACTGACTCTGTTCATTCCCTCTCCTCCATCCCCTCACCACTACATTCACCTCAAGTGAAGCTCTCCTTTATTATCCCTGTGGGCAAATCCATCCTCTGCATTTGACTCATCCTCTACTACAACAGCAGTTTCCTAAACCCTTTTCCCACTCGTGGCCCACTTGAAAATCTCAACAACAACAAAATTGTGGCCCACCGTAAACAGTTATGGAGACCAGATTTTGAACGATAAAATGAGCTGTCCATCGGATGTTCGTCTGGTCCGGACCCGGACCGGACCGCGTCCGCTAGTGATGCGCGGGCCGCAGTTATAACCGCGCTGACCGCGGATATCCCGCCCCGCGGGCGGGCCGGATCATAAAAATAAACATTCTGATTAATAGCGGATGGGTTGCGGGCGGTCGAAACGATGTATCATTAATGAGGAAAAATTATATTAATTACGTTCTCTAGTCTATGAATGTATTTTAAGCTACATTTTTCGTCAGGCACATTCTTAGTCGCCTATTGTAGATCCCCTAAAGGACCCACGGCCGTAAACCAAACAATACCCATGTGCTAGGTGATGTCACCCTCAAAAAGGAGTCTCCGCTGAAGACGTGTTTGAAGAGAAGACGCGTTTGTATTTTCCCATCCAATGAGGCAATCAAGTAAACTAAACTTAAAGCTATAGCGTTAGCTGACTAAACTACATGAGGGCAAGTGGTGCACTGGACATAATACAGCATGGAAGTTTATTTGGAGTCTTGGACTGCAGCGATCGCACCAACGGCATCAGAAACCGTAAGTTTGCTCCTTTTATAGCGTCGGGTGCATGGATTAGGATGGCATAAAAGCTCATCCGCGCATCTCTAGCGTCAACCTATTGGATGGTTGCCACGTAGAGTGTTCAATCAAATTCTGTGTAGAAATCCATCTGAATGAAAATGCAGGACCACAGCAATTTAAACTTCACCGTTCCCTCTGGTCTTGGAGGAACTCATGGTGATTATACAGTACCCCTCAGCAGATCAAGTCAAACCGAGTTGTTTTGATATCTTCATCGTATTCATACACGGATAATTATGTATTCTGTGTCGAATGCTTTTTACACAGCAGGAGCGGTAATGTATGCAAACTCTTTCATCAGCAGTAATGTGGAAAATGTGTCAGGGATACAGCTGCAGCGTTGTGTAACGAGTGTACGCCATGTACGCCTACATCTCCAACTGTCCTGTGATCACACACGTTTCTGTTTCAAGCTTTGCAGATCATTTTCTCTCTCTCTCTCTCTCTCTCTCCTCTGTCTTTCCATCATTTTCTCTACAGGTATTTTAATGCAGAACCCAGCTGAGATCAATGGCACCTTGATAAACCAGGTCCATACAGGCAAAAGTCTCAAAGGAGCAGAGGAGATCTTAGAGTTAATAATGCACGTGTACGGGTCATACATTTTTAAAACCTTCAGTCCCTGATACACCGCTGTGAAGGCCGTGTAGCGATGTGCGCGCCATACAAAGCCACCGGGTTCCCGCCTTTTAGATTTTTGCGCTTCGCACACATTGTTTGGGAATAATAAGCATCGATAGACAAAACGGAATAGAGAGATGAGGGAGATGAAGGGAAGACAATAAACAATTTGACATCTCCGGGGTGCTACTGGGGCGCGTTCTCCTCTTGCTGTCTTTGGTTTGCGTTGCCATTTCCATTACGACAGCAGGCAGGCAGGCAGGAGCTCAGAGAGGAGCTTTGGCTCACGGTGGTGAGAGGGGAGACGTGTGAGAGAACTCACACATCCTGAGGGTGGATGTTGATTTGAAGGGAGAATAGAAAGAATAATGGCCTTTGATGTGAGAAATAAAAGCAGTCGCTTCTCACAGCTTTGATGGGCTAATGTCAGGAAGCGGCGGCTTAATTGGTGTTGTAATCTCCAAGGAAGTGGAGGAGAGGCTGAGGCGTTGCACCGCACCGCACATCCACCAGTTGGACAGAT
This sequence comes from Poromitra crassiceps, assembly GCF_964638095.1. NCBI lineage: Eukaryota > Metazoa > Chordata > Actinopteri > Beryciformes > Melamphaidae > Poromitra > Poromitra crassiceps. Next base: position 8,306,501 of record NC_139651.1, on the reverse strand, counting down.
GATGAGGGCTAAAGTACGAGGCTCTATGAGAGAGCCAAAGTGGAACGTCACTTCCTGCTTCAGCACTGTGCCGCCAGAGATTTTCATCCGCCATTTATTTTCCCATAGACATTTCGTAAAATGCTTATAAAAATAGTTTTACTGGTTCAAACCAAACGGTTCAGATATATTTAGAAACAGGAGAGACCGCATAACATTTCACTGGGACCAAAAACGTAAAAAAATGCGGGTTTAAAGAAAATATTTTTTCAATGTTTTTTTTTTGTTGTTTTGGTCCAAGTGAAATAAATGTTCTATGGTCTCTCCCGATTCTAAATATAGCTGAACCGTTTGGTTTGACCAAGTACAACTATTTTTATAGGCATTTTACGAAATGTCTATGGGAAAATAAATTGCGGAAGAAAATCTCTGGTACAGTGCTGAAGCAGGAAGTGACGTTCACTTTGGCTCTCTATAGCAAACATTTAGCATTCCACTGCCATATACCCACAGGCAAGGCTGGAGGTACACATTACGAGGCCATTACATGAATCTGATATGAAATCTGAGTAGCGCATCAACCATTATTATTATGAAGAACCTAATATAGGAATAATACCCAAGAGGGCATTCATTAATGTATGGGTGTATTAAAGTACCCATGATCACAGTAAAGAAGCCCTTAAGACCATTTTGGCTTTTATACAAGCATTAGCAGTGCATCTGTATAAAATGCTTTATCCAAGTATAGTGTACATCAAAACACAAATAAACTATACATCGTCACAAAGTTTGCCAGAATTGAAGAGAAGAATTTTGTAACTGAGTAAATGAGAATGAGTTTCAAGGGTAAGAAAACCCACCACTCAATTGAACGCATATTCGATTCAAGTAAGGAAAAGAAAAACAACAAAAATATTGCGATTTTCTTTTTACGCATATTTCCACCACGAGCTACATTAGACGAGAAGAAATGTCCGCTCTCTCAGTATAGCACAAAGTAACAACTCAATTCCAGTCCAGCATTCGCTGCCGACAGCATTTGAGACTTGTGAATTCTTTGCAATGTATTTTGTTACAGCATCCATGATGAGAGAGCGAACAAGAACAACTTGTTGGGTCAGTGGTTCAACCACCTGAGCGGATTGATTTGAAGCACGGCTGCTAAGGCTGGGTGGACTGGCGGGGGGTGGGGGGGCTGGACGCCGTTGAACAAGCCAGGAGCGATGAGGTTTTCTGATGGTTTTTGCGGGCGTTGCGTGCCCTCTCGTCCTGGACCCATCATCCCTCGTAGATATCTTGATTCCACAACCCGGGCCGTCTTGTTTTTACATTTTCACAATCCCACACCTTTATGATCAGCTGAATTATTTACCATTCAGACGTATTCATATTCAAATATGCAACCCCAGTCACACACTCACCGGCTGCTGAAATATTGATATCCTGGTTTTATAAGCAGCGGTGATATAAAACAACAGCATCACTCTGCATCCCATGTCAGAAACAGAATGAGCTGGCAGAACTGACTCTCAACGAATTCGAGAGAGAAAAAAGGAGCTTTGGCAGATTTTTCTTTGACTCTGCAACAATGGAGATTTCCATAATAATTAAGTGAGTCCAATAAGAACACTGATAGTAACGGTAATGAAATAAGTCCTGTTACCAGCGAGGCCTTGACTCTCTGCGGAGCTCATGAGAGAGCCATTGTAATTGAGGAGCAGTTGTGTTATCCCAAGCTCCATTAAAATTTCATCACCAACCTTCGCACATTTCCATGAATGGCATTATTCAAATTATGCTAAATCACATCAGCTTGCCTGCTTGGCGATGCAAAGTCGCCCGCGTGACAATGACTGAGGCAACATTTTCCAAAAGTGTAGAATGGCGGCCTCATCATCGAACAGGACGCTTCATATTCTAAACACATGCTGAAATATGACTGAGCGTCGTGGCCCTGTCAGCCTCTGTGAGAAAGGAGGATACTGAAACCAGCACATTTGAGACAAACCTCCAGCTTTATTCAAATCAATGACAACAGCACATGTGCTTTAGAAATAACAGATAAGCAGTATAAATCAATAGCCCATATGTCAGGAATGGTTGGATCCATGGGGATTTTTTCCCCTGCCTGGTACTTATTTATTTACGTTACTTCTGTCTACACATCAATATTTTATGGACACGGGCATATTTATTACATCTTGGGGCATGTTCGACTCCTTCCTTGTTTGTAATGTTTGACGATCTAGGAATGATTTCCACTGTGTTGCACTCTCTATATAGGCAGCTCTCGGCCTTGGCTAAATGCCTCAAATATATATAAACACAGAAAGTACATACAGTACTGTACGCCGGAGCTCTTGCGCCATAAAACACAATGTTTAGCTCAAAGGGTATAACAATGTCATTCACACTGTAACTCATCTAATTGTGCACCCTGTGAGTCATATGGCATGCAACACACACACACACACACCACACACACACACACACACACACACACACACACAAACACACACAAGTGTGGGCAGTGGGCAGTCACATATTCATATCGGACAGAGGTTACTGCCTACTACTCTCATGCACCGTGATAATAAGTCAGCGGCTAACGCAGAGTGTTGCGTGTCTGAACCCAGGCCATGGGCCCATCATTATGATTACAGCAGAGTGATTCCATGATACCTGGCCGTTAATAACACATGGTAAATAGCTGGATGAAGGGAACCAAAGCGGAGTGTAATATTAGGTGACCCGGTGTTATTAGCGCTGAGAGGAAGCATTAGCGAGTAGCCTTAACCTGCCTTAATGAGGTCTAGCCTGCTCTGGGAGAGAGAAAGGGACGCTCGGTGCACACGATCAAGGAGGAACAGGAGTCGGGGGGGGGGGGGGTGAGTGGAGAACACACACAGAGAGGTGCCTGGGTCGGCCACTAGGGGGGGCTCCACTACTTGCACACCTAAGTCAAGTTGATTATCCCGCTTATAGCATCGTTTGCCAACGATATGAAATAAAAGGCATTCGCGGAAATTTTTGGTGCAAGTTTATAAATCAAAATCTTGGGCTTTTCCACAAGCCATAACTCTGTTTACCTATAGCGACACTTGGGGAACCGACTAACACCTGGAACAAGCGTTACCGTCCCATCAGCTTCTCATGCAATGGAAATGTTGTTTGCTATTCCAGTAAATAGAGGAAGACTCCCGCACACTGACTTCACTTAAAGAAGACTTTTATTCAATATAATGCAACGTTTCGGTCAAGCGACCTTCATCTGGCATAGTAAATAGGACGGACCTTGCATACAAGGTATATAAATGGTCTGCATTTATATAGCGCTTTTATCCAAAGCGCTTTACAATGAGTAGATAGTCTACATTCACCCATTCATACACCGATGGCGGCAGGCTGCCACGCAGGGTGCCTACACACCATTGGGAGCAAGGAGGGTTAAGTGTCTTGCCCAAGGACACAACGACAGCAGCTGGGAGGGAGCGGGGATCGAACCGCCAACCCTTGCATCATTGGCCGACCCGCTCTACCTCCTGAGCTAAAGCCGCCCGTATAGGTATATATATATATATATATATATATATATATATATATATATATATATATATATATATATATATATATATATATATATATATATATATATATATATATATATATATATATACACTGTATATAGTTGAGTAGGGGGGGGGGACGGACGATCAATAGATGACTTGCTGACTTGTACAGTATGTGCACAGAGAGCGTGTGTGGGCATGTTTAGTTGCAGGTATGTATTTGTGTATGTATATATTTCCCCCTCCTCATAGCTCTGTGTGTGTGTATGCATCCAGCCTCAACAGTTACTATATCGCCCAGCAGATGAGTTAAGACAGGCGCATGCAAGCTTAACAGAGCAGGTCATGTTGGGTAAACGATGGCTGTTTTGAATATACAAACACATAAAGCTAATTAAGTGAGTCCAATTAATTACAAGCAGGACGGCCAGCTCGTTACGGTCCTGGATACAAATGAGTGGGCGGGGGGTGGTGGGGTGAAGTGAGGTGGGGCAGCGTGGGGTGAAGCGGGGTGGGGTCTGGTGTTGCGGGGCGGGGTGGGGTGTGGGAGGTCTAGCGGTGTAAAAGATGGAGATCAAGTGGACTGAAGGATGAGCCACAACACCTCCACCCGTGGACTTCAGTGTCAGCCACCACAGCAGATATGACAGATGCCTGGCATGGTGTGAAGTGAATAGATTACTCTTATGACGTGTGTGTGTGTGTGTGTGTGTGTGTGTGTGTGTGTGTGTGTGTGTGTGTGTGTGTGTGTGTGTGTGCGCGCGCATGTGTGTGTGTGTGTGCGCGCGTGCGTGCGTGCGTGTGTGTGTGTGCGCGCGTGCGTGCGTGTGTGTGTGCATGCGTGTGTGTGTGCGTGAGATAAATAATCTAGAGACAGTGTCTCCACCTCTTTTCACTATGCAGTTTGAAGCCAAAATGGGTCAAAACGACTGTACCGATTCTACGCAGTGTGAGGCCCCGCCCCTCGGAACCTTTTTTTTCCCCATCTAGCTGAGGCTGGTGCTAGCTTTGCGGACAGTGTGTAGTATTTATATACAGTCAGTGCTCTTGAGCTCTGTAAATATGGCACTTTAAGTTCTATTATTTTTTGTCTTGCCAAAAGTAACCATGTAGATTCCCACTATGAGGTCAGTTTATCAACCACTGCCTCTTACCACGGTAAATACGATATATCCGAGGAGCACCTGAACGCAGCCTGATTGGACCAGCCAGTGACTGCTTGAGACTGGCTGCCACAGCTGTCAATCATCCCTTTTTATATTGTCAAATATCTACTTCAAAACAAACTGATCAGAAAAATGAGCACTTGGACAGGCATTAGCGTGATAAGCCATGAAACCACCTTTGGGGGAAAAATGATCTGATGTGTACTTTCATTCTTTAGTTTGGCTCATTTCCCCATCCACTAACATGGCGGAGGCGGGCCTTGTTGTGACCTATACTAGTACCCGCCGCCAGGGCGGCGATCTCAGATGCTTTGGTCTCACTGTAGAGAGGTCCATATCCTGTCCATTCTTTATATGTCGATGGTGTGCATGTGTGTGCGCATATCGGTGCATATAATATGCGTGAGCGAATTGTGACTGTCTGAATGTAAATCTGAATGTGCTGAATGCTAGAACTGCAACCGTACAGTCTGCACACACATAACAGGATGGTAAGGGAGAATACTGGTGTCATTGAGGTAGGTTACTGACTGACTGACTGACTGAATTGAATTTGGCTTGTGCGCCCATGGCTGCAGTGTGGGGGGAAAAAGACAATAAAGTTTGTAAGGCGACATGGTTTTTGAGGGATTATTTTATTTCCAGGTGGAGACTTCCTTGCTTCCTGTGGGTGTAACAGGTGATTGACAGTAAGCAGAGCGGAACACTGATATGAAAACACACAACTCAGGTACAACCAAATCATGAAAGTTTGACAAAAGCAAATGAAGGCTTCATGTTTTTACCATGATGGATTATCCAGCCTGGGCCATGTTCAGGTCTGTGGAAGTTGTTTTTTAGACTATAATGGCAGGAAATGGCTTCTTCTGAAGGGAGGGAACAGAGCCTTGATATGTCCAACTATACATAGGAATAATGTCAAGGAGAACACGGCACGGTGGCTCAGTGGTTAGCGTTGTTGCCTCACATGGCAAGAAGGTCCCGGGTTCGAACCGCAGGTCCTTTCTGTGTGGAGTTTGCATGTTCTCCCCGTGTTCGTGTGGGTTTTCTCCGAGTGCTCCGGGTTTCCTCCCGCCATCAAAGACATGTATGTTAGGGTTAATACTCCTGTCAGTGCTCCTGACCAAGGCACTGGCAAAAAGAACTGGAGTTGGTCCCCCGGGCGCTGCACTGCAGCTGCCCACTGCTCCTAGTTCTAGGAAGGTTCCTAGTAGAGGATGGGTCAAATGCGGGTGAAAATGAGGATGAATTTCCCAATGGGGATAAATAAAGGATAACTTAACTTAACAGTAATATATAATGTTTATATATATATATATATATGTATATATATATATATATATATATATATATATACAGTATGTGAGAGGTCCGGATGTCCTTGCCCCAGGTGTGTCAGTATACTGTATGCTGTACAGTAGCTCTGTCAGTTGTCAATACCGTTATGTCTCCTCTGCACCAACCATCACCGAGACAAATTCTTGTACATCCTCTTCCCCCCTCGGTGTATAAAAAGATCCTCATTGTCATCCTGAGCGCGTAGCCATGTGTGACTACGGGGGGGGGGGGGGGGAGATTGTAACGGTAATGATTGACATGTGCGGCTAGCCGGGATACCAGAGGATGGACATGGGTTCAGCAGGGATCATCTTAATCAGAGGTATAGGAGTCACATGACTCGTCAGTCATGTGACCAGAAGCCTCATTACCCGCACACATCAGCAAAACCAGGGACTTTCTCAAGAGTGTTTATTACACCGGGGCTCGCCGGGGAGAAAACCCATATGAAATGACAGCTGTTTAGTCCATTCCTGTGGCGAGCGCGGCGTTGACACGGTGTGGGACTGGTGTACAGCACCTTAAGTCATTGTCTCCGGCTAGCCGGGGACACAATGCTATCATGGGGCTATGTGGTTACAGTATGGCTTCCGCTGGTTGCATTTTTAGAACGAGAGAGAGAGAGAGAGAGGAAGACAGACAGAGAAAGAGAGAGAGAGAGGAAGACAGACAGAGAAAGAGAGAGAGAGAGAGTGATGGTTGACAGAGTGAGTTGGAGAGAGGATGAGGTCAACCAATCTGCAGGATGGAAAGGCTGGAAAAGACAAATAGGCTGTATATAGGGTGTACACTTGAGAGAGAGAGAGAGAGGAGAGAGAGAGAGAGAGAGAGAGAGAGAGAGAGAGAGAGAGAGAGAGAGAATGCAAATGAAATGAGGGACAGAGACAGACAGATGATGTCCTTAGCTCATGGAGCTATCAGAAGACCATAATGATACCTGATGGTGTTCCAATAAATTATGGACTCCATTCTAAAATGCTACATTGCGAACAAAACTGCCCCGTTTATGACTTAATAGTTTGAAATCTAGATGACTGCATCTTCAAAAAAAAACATTGCTACTCTGTAAGCAAATGTCCTGAGGTACAGTAGGTAATCACTTCAGTATATAATATTCCACACTGGGGTTTACTCTCATGCCAGCATTTTATTTTATGACTATTTATTTCATTTGTATTATTTTATTTTACATTTTAACCACGTCAGTCCCATTAGGATCAAGGATCTCTTTGCTGAGGGAGACCTGGCCGAGATCCCAGAAACGCATTATGTTTCAGACAGAACATAAGTAAAAAAAAAACATTTGACTATAAGTAGAAGTGGGAGGAGAGAGACAGACAAAATAGACAGAGAGAGAGAGAGAAATAGAGAGAGAGATAAATAGAGATTGTTTTTGATTTTTCAAAAAACACTACACTTTACACTATATCAAAAAGCCAATATTACTGTCTGTGTAGAGTAACTCGTTACTTATTACACTACTTTTGCATTACTTTCACCAAAATAACAGCAGTAAATGGTCCAAAATTCTAAATGTTATCATTTTCCTTTGTTATTGTCATCTATAGTGGTTATTTGCATAAGAACACACAATTTGATTAGGAAATGATTGTATCTTTTTTAAATATGTGCTTTGATTTAATAAAATGTAACTCAATTTGTAACTTGTGTTACTTGACAAAGTAACTCGTGTAATATTACTGAAATCCTATTTGTAATTATATTACTGAGTTACTGCTAAGAGTAATATATTACATGTAATATGTTACTTTTGTAATGAGTTACCCCCAACACTGGTTGTCACATCATTCAAAATGGTGGCTAGGCTATTCTGGAGTGAAAAGTCTTCAAATATAGCCCTGTATTGGATGAATGAGAATAGACAACAGCAACACTTCCTAGTATGTCCTCTAGTCTATACTGTTGTCTGTCTGTGTGTGTGTGTGTGTGTGTGTGTGTGTGTGTGTGTGTGTGTGTGTGTGTGTGTGTGTGTGTGTGTGTGTGTGTGTGTGTGTGTGTGTGTGTTGTGTGTTGTGTGTGTGGGGAGCCCAGAGCAGCACAGCTGTTAAGAACTCTTAGCAGAGCCATTGTTCGGCGAAACAAAACGGCCCATTGAGCTTGGCTGCTTTCCAGAGCACTCCTATAGCCAGCCTAATGTTTAGCATTGTTTTGACACCGCATAGGATAGGACAGCATGGGGTATGCCTATAGATAGTGTGCGTGTGTGTGTGTGTGTGTGTGTGTGTGTGTGTGTGTGTGTGTGTGTGTGTGTGTGTGTGTGTGTGTGTGTGTGTGTGTGTGTGTGTGTGTGTGTGAGAGAGAGAGAGAGAGAGAGAGAGAGAGAGAGAGGGGTGGTTTTAGCACAACAACTCGCTATAGCCATTGTACAACAGTGCACGCTTCAGGCATCTATCTATCATCGATTATTGCTGCAGACAACAATGCTTTATTGCACGTGACACAGAAACAAATTAATAATAATAAATTGTGACAACCAACTGTTAGCAGGTCGTTCTTTGTTTAACGTATACATCTGAAAAGAGAAGTTGGAAAATAAAGATACATTAGATTTTCCTTTAGCAATTCCTCTTGGGGGCTGGGGTGAATGTCTTTAGTAGTCCAGCAAGCATGCAGTAAAAACACGCTTCATCTTCCGTACGTAGTGTTGTTGTGGATATGCAGCAAAAACCCATGTTTTTTTTATTAGTTCCCATTTGGATAAAGTGATCTCTGCTCTCTCTCTCTTATATGATTGGCACTTCCACTGTCCTTGAAGCGAGGAGAATCGAGTCCGTCTTCGGTGTAACAGCACATCGACAGAAACGAAAGGTGTTACACGATCTGTTCTGACTGCGGTCCGATAGCTACTGTTACACAGACTGTGCTGCTTCCCATTGCAGCTCTTCATCCTGGCCGTGTGTGCAGCAGGACAGTTCTGTTTTATTCTAATTGCATACTTTCGATTAAAAAGGCTTGTTTTCCTTGATTACTTTGATGTTGAAATGGGAGCAGGGGAGCAATTCACATTCATTCGGCACTATGTTTCTCCCCCCCTGCTCTTTTGTGCTAACAGCAGAACTCCTATTTATATATTGGCAGTGGAGCTAAATTACTGCAAACATCTCTGTGGGCCAAGCCAGGCATAACAGATTGGCAGGCTCCTGTATTATGTCAGTGCCCCCTACTGGCAGCTGGCGGAAGCACACCGCTGGTTTATTCCAGGCACGTACAGCATTAGGGGCCGGGGAGAAACACAGTGGAATGGGATCCTGGATTCTTTTGCTGGGCTGCTGGAATATTTGCCAAATGAATCCCTGGTGGCTCGGATTGTTCTACTGTGATCTTGAGACATCGTGCATTTGTGTTGCTATGTTCACATACCAGGAGTGGGAATTGTATTTACATTCGCATTTTTAGGCATTTAAGCTTGCACTGTTATCTAAAGCAAATTTACATTCACATTTTTAGGCATTTACACTGTTATCTAGAGCAACTTTACGTTCACATTTTAATCTAGAGCAACTTTACATTCACATTTTGAGGCATTTAGCTTACACTGTTGTCTAGAACAACTTTACATTCACAGTTTTAGGCATTTAGCTTACACTGTTGTCTAGAACAACTTTACATTCACATTTTTAGGCATTTAGCTTACACTGTTATCTAGAACAACTTTACATTCACATTTTGAGGCATTTAGCTTACACTGTTATCTAGAGCAACTTTACATTCACATTTTTAGTCATTTAGGTTACACTGTTATCTAGAGCAACTTCACATTCACATTTTAATCTAGATCAACTTTACATTCACATTTTAATCTAGAGCAACTTTACATTCACATTTTTAGTCATTTAGCTTACACTGTTATCTAGAGCAACTTTACATTCACATTTTTAGTCATTCAGCTTACACGGTTATCTAGAGCAACTTTACATTCACATTTTTAGTCATTTAGCTCACACTGTTATTAGGTCATTAACACAGATTCAGCACCATGGAGTGCTCCAGAGTGGAGCAGCACACAGGTGAGCGCGGAGTTTGAATCAGCCAGTTAACTCTGCGGCAGCACACAGGTGAGCGAAGTTAGAATCAGCCAGTGAAGTGGACTATGAAAGAGAGGCTACATGCCAACTCTGGGAGCGAGGCCTTGAGTAACGAAATAAGTGATCAGGCCTGATCACTGCGTTTATTCTGGGATCAAATAAATAAGAGTATAAGTGGAAAGTGAGGATATGGGTTAGGGTTAGAGAGAAGAGGGTGAGCTGAGGTGAACTTCTTCTTGAAGAATTCCCTGAAGAAAGTCACCGGAAGCTCTCGAGAGGAACATATTTCAAGAGTTGAACGAGGACGAAGAGAGGAGATCAGATTCCTTATCTCAGTGTGTTTTGATGCTACAGTAGATGCTATACCGTACATGCTGTAGCTCAGTACTGTGGAGCTTTAGGGCTCAACTGCCCTCACAGCAGCTTTCTGCTGGAGAAGAGCAGGTCTGAAGCCTGATCAGACGTGTATCCTTCTTCACGCCACTCATTGATGTAACCCCGCCAGGTTTGGGACTAGAGGCCTGGGATCACGCGCCGACTTCCCCCGCTGGGATGTGAGCAACCTCTCCCCAGAGTCCCATCACACACTGGTACAACACCAGCCAACATCAAGGGGTGTTTGCTCTTTTTATGTTTGATTTTCTCTCGGTTTGCTCTTCTCATAACAGTGAAGTAGTAGAGAGTTGCACGAGTTCACAGAATGCAACAAACACACTGCCTAATTAGGCTTTTAGCAGTCAACTCCGGCTCAATTAAGAGTGTGATTCAACAGGTCAGCTGGAGCAAAAGCTTTGAGATGAAAGCACAAATAATATTATATATATATATAAAAAAAATACTCGCTTTTGCCATTTGGGCTCCAGAGGAACAAATAGATATGGACAGAGAAACCATGTGTGGGAAGATGCAAGCACTGAACTGCAATTGTTCGAAATACATAAGATCAAATTCCATTTCCACTCAACTAAATTCAGTTATGCCCGTGTTCATTTGCTGCCATGGCACCCTACACGTTATGCCATATAATAAAATAATATTATCCACTATAAATTGAATGTATTATTGGGGGGGGGGGGGTATCCATTTGAGACTTGACACTAATGGATACATAGAGATGCCATAAAAGCCTTTTAAAGAAATTGACTCGTTATCAATAAAAGTACAGGATAATTTATAGCTTCTCTATATAGTTTCAGGAAGCAAATGCCAACAGCAGGTGGCTGTTTAGCTGTGGTGGTGTACTGTAATCCCAATCCCCCCCTTTACAAAGAAGCATCTTTGAGGCTAACTTTTGGTTAACTTCAAATCGTTATTTTTCGGTATCTACTAAGCTCAAAGCATTTGCAAATATATAATAATAACAAATCTTATCACCAGCATAGCTCAGCTGTAATATATAGCAGGTCTATTGATGAACACCTTCATCATCTCCCATCATTTCGACGCCTGTGCCAGCTGCACCTTGGGACGAGGCTGTTTGTCTTCATTAGCATCACGTGTTTCTTCAGTGTTGTCATTAGCGACGTTCCCTCCTGTACGTGTCAACCGGACTGAAAGGCCAGAGACACAACAGAATGTGGGTCGCGCTCTTAATCCTTTTCATGCTATCTCCACCACTCTCCGAGGTGTTTGTTTTCCATTAGCCCGAGGAGAGACGTTCCCACACGGGGGGTTCTGGAGCAGCTGGTACAGCCCGACCGTGCCCGTCTTGAGAACAGAGGGGGAAACAGAGAGGCTACAGGTTTATTCCCAAGCATTCCTCCTCTCCCACCTGCCTCTATATACAGTACGGTATGGCTGAAGCATGGCCTGGCGGTCTTTCTGGAAAGCTGGCGGCAATGAGATCAACATGAGGTGACATACAATTTGTTAATCCCAGAGGGAAAACGCACGTGTCATGCCACAGGAAGAGAGGAGACAGGAACACCAACACCGCTTTCATTCAAAAAAAGAGCATGAAGCACGTCTACCGTTATTATAGCATGTCTACCGTTTGGAAAAACGGACACCTGCTGTTACAAAATGATTGGTGGTATGACACATTATGAGTTTCACCATTTCAGCTATCATCTTAAGACTGTTGCTTACCAAAACAAATCATCTTTTGAAATACTCGTGAATTTCAGGTAGCAACATTTTTCCAAAAATGGATGGACTTCCATATAGCAAACATGTATTTCCCGCATTATTATCAGATACTGTGAATAACAGTAAGCCCCACAGACCAGCAAGGATATATATATATATATATTTATATATATATATATCACTGTGGAATATCCTTGCTGGTCTGTCTGAAACAGGAAATACATATACAGTATGTGTTTGCCTCTAATTAGAAGCTAGGGAGTGCTTAGTGCAATACAGCACACATAAGCGTCTTTGAGTGTTTCGAAAAGCGCTATATAAGTCCGATCTATTATTATTATTATTATTATAAGTGCACACACACACACACACACACACACACACACACACACAGACACACACGCACACGCACACACATTCACATACACACACACACACACACACACACACACACACACACACACACACACACACACACACACACACATTCACTCACACACACACACACACACACACACACAAACACACAGACACACACACACGCACACACACACACACAGACAATGCACACACTGGTGAAAGCATTGCATGTAGATTAACCTCTATAATGGTTCAATCCATTAGATAGATTCAGATGGGAGATCTGCGTAATAATCATCATGCTCATGTAACATCGTCCATCTCCGACGCGTTCAAGAGCACAACGGCGCCGCTGCATAATAATCGTCACATCATAACGTGACCTCTAATTAAAGTATGAAGAGTAACTTTGAGGAGGAATTGTTTCCGCGCACTCCATTTAAATGCATTACCGCCTATAATGAAAAAGAATTCAGGTACTGTCAGCAGTTTAATGAGCCTCTCACCTATTGTTTCAAGCACTTTTTCAGTGGGACTCCATCTCCCTTCCTCCTCCTCCCTCTCTCATCAAAGCCGACTGTAGATAATGCTCATGTGTAAGTTGTCGTGATTAGCGACTGTGATTTAAGCTCATTCTTAATTAACCCTGTCTCTTAATTCCCTCCCCCGCTCATTTTCCAGCAGAGACAATGGAGATAGTGTGCTGAATGCTCATGGGACTGAGCCCGTTGTGACGGCAGGCTGATAGAGATACGCTGTATCTCACCATGTGCACATTCACCAAGTCCATAATGCAAGAATAGATGGAGAAGAAGATCATCTCAAATCAGAAAATTCACAAAAATGTGAGCGCATCCCATGTAGCTCAATGAGTAGAACAAGGCACTAACACTGGCACGGTTTAAGGGATCCTAACGACAGACGTTCACCCCGCGTCACCTCCGGGGGCCAAGCGGCACCGCTCCTCATTCGTCTCATTCAAAAACAACTATGGTGGAACCCGTGAATCTTTTTATGAATCATTTTTTTTACTTTTCTTTTTCTTTTTAGACTTAAGGTGCGTTCACACCGACCTATTAAAGTTTTTCGCTGGCATCGAGTTTACATACAAAGTCAATGCAAACGAGCGATGGAGCGTATATTCGCCCGGGAGAAAAATCGCTGGGCGTCCGAGCGACAGAGACAGAGCGATAGGGGCAAAATTCGTTTGTCGCCCGAGATGAAATATCCCAACTCGAGCGAAATTGCGCTGGCATCAGTCGCTCACTGTTCAACGCTGATTGGCTGCCGTGTGAGAGTGAGTCAAGGATCACACTGGCTTGGAACAAACCACTGGTTTATTGTGTGGCAACAAACTGCATTGACAGCTGATTGACAGGCTGACAGCTGACATGAAGTGAAGTCTGTACTACCGGTATAGAGCTCGCGTTAGGAAGACGCTGATAGGCTTAGCTTGTAAACAACTACGGTGGCTCGTAGTGGACAAACATCATGACATTGCGTAACGTTATAGCCCCCAGATGTCCGTCAATTATTGTGCCTGTTGATGAGCGATTTAAACACAGCGACAGAGAGATTCCGAAGGGTTGAATCGAGCGACAGAGAAAAAAATAAATATCTCTGTGAACACAGTTTTAGCGACAAACTTTTTTTTTTCTCCGTACTTTCTCTGAATTGTAACTTACCTTATTAACTGCAGCCATTTCCTCTTTTCTTTCTCATCGCAAGGAAAGCGCTAGAATGACAGTTGAATCCTTCAACTCGGATCTATTAATGAGGGACACGGCACTGCGGCATATTGACAAGGCAGAGAGGCTTGGCGCTTGGACCCCGGAAGTCGTATTGTCGGGAGGTCATGTGTCACAGCTTAACAAGAGAATTCTCTGTATAGCTCAATGGGCACACACAGCATGGCACTGACACTGTTTACACGCAGACACCAATGGAGCTATTGCCAATAGTCTTCATAAGACAATGGTGTGATAAGGTGACACGTAATAATCAGGTTTACATGTGATGTGGTTATTGCAAGTTAACCCGGTGCCCCTAACAGAACAATGTCACCAGCTAACACATACGCAACTTGATCAAACTTACTGTACAGACATGTGATTAAGGTGTATGTATGTTCTGACTGGCCTGTATTTATGTGCTATTCATAGTATTCCGATGATGTCACAAGCCTTTTTCCTACCAATATGGCGCTACAATCCACACAGCTCATTGGCTGTAAGTGTCACTTGATTGTAATCACCTGTTAATTGATCACAATCACCTGTTGTTTTCCTACCAAAATGGCCCTGTGGTGATGTAACAGAATACTATCAATACCAGTGGTTCTTAAAGCAGATGTTTTGGGGTTTAGTCCTGCTTTAAACTATAAATATGACACCAATTAGACCACGCCCAGTCGATAGGATTTTGTCTCATTGTCCCCATCTGATAAGCTTGTAACTTTTGTGACGACCCTCCCACTCTCTTGGCCCTGTCTTGCAGGAGCATGGTGGGATCGTTCAGCTGATTGCGTGCACCTGGGCCTGGTGCACTCATTGGGCTTAAGGAGACCTCTCTCTCTCCTCACCGATGCACCTTTTCATTAGTTTTAGTGGACCTTTAGGGGACCTGATGGAGTTCTGTGCCACATCTCCTGCTATTCGGCATAGCGCCACCTACGGGCAAACACAAAAACTGGTTTATCTTGAGAACCATTCGTCGCCAGGTCAGGAGCAGTGGGCACGCTCTGCCCCTTTCCCAGGAAGATGCGGAAGTCTTTGTTTAAGCTGTAATTCCTCGAATGGCCACTTGAGGCAGGGCTCAGACGTCCTGTCGTTTCTGTGAAAATGCCCCACTTTGTAACAGTAATTAAGCATCTTTACAGCCTGGACCGAAACATGGTTTTGGTCTATATAGCTAATTTCACCTTTTCATAACAACTGGAGGGACGGGGGGGGTCATTTTTTATATAACTCACCCGTGACGAATAAAATAGATGATAGAAAAGGGGGTGATTGACAGATCGCCTGTCCAGTGATCGGGCAGCTTGCCGATCACGGACCAATCGCGGCTCTGGGAAACCCTCATTTCACATGAGCTGCGGAAGGACTCAACCCATTCCCTCCCCTCTGCTGACGAAAAATCAAAATGGCGACGGCCAACGAATCAACTCCAAACGGGAGACCAAAATGAATGGGATAGCTTTGTCCCTATCTTTTTAGGTCAATTCCCTGTGTAGCATTGCATAGCCCAGTATAACAGCCCCTAGGGGTTTGTAGCCTCTCATTGCTATGCTTTGCTATGCTAAAAATGGATGCTTTCATGTCACAAAGATCATGAGTTGGATTCAGTCTGAATCCAATCTTTGAGCGATTTCCTCTCACTTTAAGACAGTAATTAATTAATTAATTGATTGGTACGTGTTCTCATGGCCTCATTGTTGTTGCATGTCAACTCCTCTCTTTCCCTGTCACTCTCCAAATGATCTTGAACAAAAATGCACACATCAGGCAGTCGCATTCAGTTAGTCGAGACAAACCCATGGGGGTCGGATGGATCCCTCTACACGGGTCTATTTGTCTAACGCATGGCTCACCATTCTTTTCTCCTCGGCAAAGTCAATCAGGGCTATTGATTTTCACTAAAGCCGTATAGTAATCTATGCTCGCATAATACACACCGACCTGCAGCCTCTCCCTCCAACAAACATTTGTCTTTGCTCTGGCAGTTGGTTGAATGGAAGAGAAACGGAGGGGGCGGGGCTAGCTAAATACCCAGAGACCATGTAGTGGATGTTGTTGGTCCAGGAGAGGAGCTGAGCTCAGTGGTTCTTATACTGAATGGCTGGAAGCGGGACATCCCAATCAGGTCAGCGTGTTTACTGACCAGCTGGGCCTCCAGAGACCCAGTGGGCTAGCCTAGCAGTGTTGTGCAGCAGTGTGTTTTCAGGAGCAGTCTAGGTGCTCACAGCCATGGGCCAAACTCATTAGCATCTTGCTACTATAACAAGGGCGAGGGGGTTCCGCGCGGCGCGCGGCACAGCTCACGATTGCTCAACTGTGCATGGGCGAGCAAGCCAAGCGAGCATGCAATGCAAAGCGTGCGAGGCACAAGTGAACGTGCAGGATATTTCTAGTCATCATTTCTAAACGCTAGGATGATTCGAGAGGTTTGTTGCAGTGATGTTCATAGATAAGAACCAGTATTACAGTAATGAAGTCAAATATTAGTATTTAGTCAAGTATTAGTATTTATAAAGTGTGTTATTATCTGCTCAGATAGTTGGCTTATGCCACTATATGGTGCAATCAATTTAAAAGCACACGCACACAAGCAGACAGATTCCATATTGGGTGATTAATTAGGTGAGTATTGTATTGTAGATGCAAAGCTTATTTAGTGGTGTAAATACTAGAGGTGTACAGAGATGTCATTTATCTGTATCTGTTTAACCAACCAAATTACAGCTAAAAACTACAGGTTCTAATGTTCTAGGATTTGAGAGATACCGAGGTCATTTTAGCACGGCGTGGGCGGTCCAGGGGGGCCTGTGCCCCCTCCTGGTTAGAAAATATTGTCCATTTGAAGTAAAATGCTTCCATCTGGTGCACTTTCAGTGCAACATTAAGAGGCTAGATCTATAAAGAACTACAGACATCCTATTAGATTAATATCCTCTTCACTGTGCTGTTGCTTTACAATGATACAAAAATAAATGTCTCCCCACATAATATTCTGCATACAGGTCACATATGGCAGAATACTGCTCAATTAAATACAATGGCCCATCTACACAAACATCACTTACAGGGGAGTTACTTACCCATTCACTTCAATAGAACTGTCCCCAAAGTCTAGCCCAAATGCAAAATGTGAACGTTGTGGTGAGTGATGTCTCTTCCTTCTATATAACACACAGAGAGGAAGCAAATTGTTGCATTTCTGATCAACTATGTCATACAGTATATCACTTTATTTATGAGGGCTTTAAAACATCAATGACAGATGAAGAGATCTGGGGGCCGGGGCTATTTTTCTAAAGAAAATATATACATATATAGAGAAGATACCGAGGTCATGACCTCGGTGTCATCAATGGTAGTTACGGCCATGAATGCAAGGTCAATTTGCGTCAGAGCACGCCGTTTAGTTGACGTGAGCTGCTTTGGGTAGTCTCGCTGGCCACCCTCCCCTCCCTACCGTGAGAGGAGTCTGGTGCCGCAGCTCTCCATAGTGGGATTGCGATGGGCGGCGCTTAGCGGCAGTGCCCTTGGACAATAGTTTTCAACAATCCCACTTGCCGGTTTCAGTGTGTAGCAACGAGCTAGCGTGTAGGTTTCTGCCGTTAGCTTGCAAGCTAGTTAGCGTTGTTGTTTTCACTGCGGCGGCAGGGCACTATTTAGAGCAACACACAGGGAGGAGGGAGCGGAAGCCGCTCTGATTGACATGGTCGGTGCCAATGACAGAGTTTGTAATAAGCCGGGAGCGGACATCCGGCTGCCAGCGAAACAGTCGCTCCAATGGGAGAGCAGAGTAGAGCAGGGGAGGGTTTATCCCTGTTGCCTGTTTCCGTGCAGCCAGACTCCTCGGACGGAAGGGAGAGGAGGCTGGCCAGCGAGACTAGCTTTGGGTGCATCTAGCCACATGTCGGAACACAAATTGAACTCACCTGTTGCTGATGCTATCTGTGTTTGTTTGTTTGGTAGGGGGCTCTGCCAATCTGTCATCTAGTTTGAGTCGAACTAAAGGACCTTTAGTGAAATCAAAGTCCTATGTTGCGAACATAATGGGCATTTTTATCTTGTGGCCATCCACAATGATATGAATCGATTTATAGGGTTTATTAATTCCAACATGTGATCTATTTTGGGGGGGAAAGTCAGTTATTAATGCTCAAACTTTTAAAACACAGATATTTGTTTCATATTGTGTAAATCAAAGGTACTGTGTTAGTCCACATTGACGGTGTTGAGCGGGTATGAAAACAATTATAACATCGAAGCAGGAGACTGCCGTCTTCAAGCACCTGGTGCATTGAAAGCACACAACAAAAGAGGCCATGAGAACACGTACTAATTAATTAATTAATCAATTAATTAATGACTGTCTTAAAGTGAGAGGAAATCGCTCATTTTCAGCATCATGCCCTTGGAGCTCCATTTAGGGATTCCTACTGCACCTTAACAGCTCCACTTGGTAAAACAGTTTGCATAAATGATCAGCAGCTTTAATTCTCAGATTGATGTCCATGTATTTGCAAATTTGTGTGTGTGTGTGTGTGTGTGTGTGTGTGTGTGTGTGTGTGTGTGTGTGTGTGTGTGTGTGTGTGTGTGTGTGTGTGTGTGTGTGTGCGCGTGCGCGTGCGTGCGTGCGTGCGTGTGTTCTTGCAGACACAAAAAGTGGTGATTATTCCCATTAGAAGTGTGTTGTGTTTCCAGGCACAGTAACAGCACAACAGGCAGTGTCATCTGCCAATATTATTTCATGCTCGGTTGGGTGTGAATCAATTTCATTCCAGGGAACAATTACTCAAGATTGCAGATCCCCCCCCCCCCCAGATCCCCCCCCCCCACACCACCACTACCACCACCCTTACAATCATAACACTTGAATCAAATCATTGTGCACTGCTCAACATACAGCGCCAAAATGCAAACAGACTCAGCTGCTGCTCAGCACTGCAATCATCATGACATCGTCGGCCATGACAGGCTGTTTCCGAGGGAAAGACGACGCTAACCGTTCGTTCACCATAATGTGTTTTCTTTTCTCCCTCAACTTAATGAAAGCAGCAGTGGCAAAAAAAATAAATCCTACAATTTTTTTCTTTTTCCTTTTCTCAGGGGTCAATAAATACCACTGGTGACCTCGGTGACCTCTGAGTCGGGAGCGTTTACGTTGTTAGGGCAGGGGTAGTCAAACAATACGCGGGGATGGATGGGAGATAAAGCCTCACACATTCTCCCATTACTCACATAAAGAATGTTGGCCCCGCGGCGGAGATGGACAGAGCCTGGATTCCAGCGGGCGGGTCCGGGGCCGACTCTGACAGTTATTTCTGGCCTCCGAATGGGGAATGAGGCAGGCTTGGAGGAAGGAAGGGGGGGAAGGCTCTACGTGAGGAGAGCCATGCTTCAACGGTTAACGAGGATGATCAGGTGGAGAGGCTGTGCGCCGTCCGCCAACGCCGAGGTGTCATTCAAGCCCGGATACCTCCGGACGGAAGGAAAAGGTCCATCTATGGATCACTAAGCAACACAGACAAGACAGCCCGTCTTCCAATTAGAAGAGGCTACATCGCATCCACCGGTTTTTAGTTAGACATGGATGGATATACTGTTGAGGAGATCAAGGTGAATGGAATCGAACTGGCAAATCGCTATGACCTAGAAGTTTTTAAAGTCGTTAAAAAAGAGTTTTGTTCTGAAATGAGATATCATTATTATCCACCTCATCGCTGATAGCGTGAAATGAACAATGGTACTTCTTCAAGGATATTAGGTTGGCCAAAAATGGTAAGACTTTTACAAAACTAGATTCTTTGTATTTGAGAGATATTAAATCGTTAACCTCAGTTTGGATTTTTGGAATGAACACACAGTGGCTTTGTAATAGATTTCAACCGAAGATAGTTTGACATTTTACACTTGAGAAATGAATAGATTTTCTATTACTCAACTCAATATTTGTATATAAAGTAGGCTACATGTGTTGACTGAAATGGAGTTAGGCGGCACCAGTAATTGTCCCACTTGCTGGGAGTAAGAATAATTGATTTAGTATCATGTCTTCTCTTTGTCACAGAGAACACCTGGGAGAGAGTATATGCACATTGCATACAAAGATTATTTTCTTTCATTTCAATTCAATTCAATACAAATTCAATTCAATTCAATTCAATTCAATTCATGATGGTGTACTCAGTCGCTGTCCGTATCCAGTGTTGGGCAAGTTACTTTTAAAATGTAATATACTACATATTACTACCGTAGTTACTTTCATTTGCAAGTAATAAGTTACTTTACAATATTACTGTCTGTGTAGAGTAACTCGTTACTTATTACACTACTTTTGCATTACTTTCACCAAAACAACAGCAGCAGCAGAATGGCATCGGCGCCCCGGAACCATCCCGAAAAATAATTTCAACCGCCTTGAAGTCAGTGTGAACAATCCAAAATTCTAAATGTTATTCTTTTCCTTTGTTATTGTCATCTATGGTGGTTATTTGCATAAGAACACAGTTTTATTAGGAAATGATTGTATCTTTATTTAAATATGTGCTTTGATTTAAAAAACTGTAACCCAATTTGTAACTTGAGTTACTTGACAAAGTAACTGGTATACTATTACTGAAATCCTATAAGTAATAAGTTATATTACTGAGTTACTGCTAAAAGTAATATATTACTTTTGTAATGAGTTACCCCCAACACTGTCCGTATCACACAGACACCCAACTGCTTTCAGCCAATCGGCAAACCCTGATTTTTCACTCAGGCTCCCACAACATCAAATTGACAAAGAAGCTATATTTCTCTAACAGAAGCAGCACACACGAGCACAAAAAGCACACAAATAGAAGAGGAACAAGGAATCGATCGAGCTTCTCTTTTTGCAACACTGGGGGGGGGGGGGGGATGTGCGATGTTGCTTGTATTGTACGGTACATCAACCCTTCCACCCACACTTTGCAGATCTAAACATACACCGCGCTTGTTGTTGCTGCCGCTTGTATTTCTATTTATCCTGTGAGACAGCTCTACAAATAGATGAAGTGCAGCAACATGACATTTTCTGTACTTCAATTACTTTGTGGGGCCGGGCCACGCTGGTTAAAAGCCAACAAACCATAACTTTCCCTGACATCTCCCTCCCCCCACAGTGACCGTTGATGGATTCTCCCTGACAAAGCATTCATTATCGCGCAGAACAGAGAGAGTGCACTAAAGTCTCTTCTCTTTTCTTCTTCCCTCCCTCCATCCTCTGACGGCCTGCCTCCCTCCCCTGTCCAAATGGAGAGATGAACTCAGCTGCAGAACAGAACCGGGCTACAACACCACCACCCTGTCAGAGAGGGAGACGGCGAGCGTCGAGACACTATACTGCAGGATGTTCACTTGGCAATCAGAAAGTATTTCCTTATTGCACGGCAGCCATTACGGTGTAGTGGGCAGAAGAAAGGGCATATCAAATGGAAACAACTGTTCCGTGCCAGTTCAGATTTGATCCTGCTACAATGGGAGAGGCTGCTATGGAAATGAGCTACGATGCTATGCTATTACATTACATTACATTACGTCATTTGGCAGACGCTTTTATCCAAAGCGACTTACAATAACACATTTTTGTCAGCAATAGAGCAATCAACTATGCAACACAGTCTATGACAACTACAACCTCTGAAGGAACAGTGGTACAAGTTTAGTTTAGTTTATTTTAGAAAGATAGAGAAAGAAGTTAGATCAAGAAGGGCCCAGATGGAGCCTGAAAAGGTGTGTCTTTAGTCTTTTCCGAAAGATCGGCAGTGATTCAGCTGTCCTGACCGAAGGTGGAAGCTCGTTCCACCATTGGGGTGCCAGGGACGAGAAGAGTCGAGATCGGGATGAGCGACTTTTGAGCCCTCGAAGCGAGGGAGGGGTGAGGCGACCTGCACTGGTGGAGGAGCGAAGGGAGCGCTGAGAGGTTTGGAACCTGACCATAGATTGCAGGTACAGGGGAGCTGACTGGTGTACTGCCCTGTAGGCCAGTACCAGTGCTATATTTAAGCAATATCACACGAGAGGGAGTGCTGTTGTTGGATAATATCGGCACTGCTGTGATTCGGCCGTAGGCACGAGGCCGCAGGCCCGAGTGCCGAAGATAATCACAGCAGTGCCGATATTAGACAACAACAGCACGACCTCGAGTGTGCTATTGCTTTTATACAACAGTTCTATTAAACAAAGCTGATTAAAAAAATGACAAAAAGCTGAGAAAATATATGATTTCTCTATTTCCTCCGCCAACAAAAATAGTCCCCTCAGCTTTCTGCTTTGCCGAAAATGTAGCCTAATCAGCCTAATTAACTGCAGGCTGTCTACTTCACTACTGTCTACTCTACAGCTGTGAAGCGTTTTGTTGATTACGGCAGCTGTTGAAGCGGAGTGATCTACACACAGTGAAGCGCCAGTGCGTTATCGTGAAATATCGGCACTGGTAGGATCCCTCTTGTCCAATCAAATTGCTCGGCCGGAACTACCTGTTGTATAATGGTGGGATCCAAGAAACCACAACTCACCACACGTGATAAGCTCGTCCCCCCCCCGCAACCCAAAGCCCTTTGGAAGATGTAGTTATAACGTTTAAGAAAAACACATCATATTCAGGAATCTCAATCGATTAATCTGTTCCGTTTATATAATGAGCGTGTAATGGTTTGCGTATCAGCCCGATGTCAAAAACATAACGGGCGCGTGCGCTGCTTGTTTTTCTATTAGTAACGCGGTGACTATTTAGCACGCAAGGATGCGTAAGGGACCGATTCACATGCCGGGTTCAGTGTCTTAATCGCATCAGTCTCACACATACATACATGTAAACATGCACACCACAGACACACAGAGACACACACACACACACACACACACACACACGTGTGCACGCTCTCTCTCTCTCTCTCTGACACACACACACACACACACACACACACACACGTGTGTGCACGCTCTCTCGCTCTCTCTCTCTGACACACACACACACACACACACACACACACACGTGTGCACGCTCTCTCTCTCTCTCTCTCTCTGACACACACACACACACACACACACACACAGACACACACACACACACACACACACACACGCGCACACACACACGTCTCATCCACCCACAGGCAGGGGGGAGTGATTGTCTGATAGCATTAGCATTCGTGTCCGAGCCCGATAGAAGCAACAGAGGAATCAGGCTCACTTCAGGAGGTTCACATCAGAGACAGAAACACATCCATTCACCGCGGACAGGCTAATAAATAAAAGAGTAACCCCGTGGCAGTAACAAGCCTATAAAGTATAGCTATGTTTTACAAGTGAATGAGACGGAGCCAGAGAGATATGGTTACCTTGCCAGAGCCCGTGCACTCCGTACTTTACAAGGCTGGGGAGGATGAGTCTATCCGACAAGCTTAGAGATTGACTCCACTACTCCATCACGATATAATGAACAGAGTAGCGTGTTTACACTTACAGAGATGATAGATCTCTTAAAATGATGTGTATTTTTCTAAGAGTATGATGCTCCACAGTCCACACTTATTCCTATTGGTGTAACAACGTGGCCACTGGCTACAGGTGAAGATTTCAGGTATAGATCAGGGTGCAAATGATGTCCTTTCAAGTCAACTCGGCATCTCGGGGGCTTGTGGAGACTTGGATTATGCCAGGTGAGCAGTATGGAAGCGTTTTAGGTTTTTTTCTTACGTTTTTGCTCACGTTAAAGGAACACTCCGCCCATTTTCAACCAGCTTTGTATCATTAGAACATCAGTAGTATATCAGAAAACTGTAAACGGTTTTGAAGTCTGTCATTTAATTTGACAGTTATTGAGTGTTAAAGTGTGGACCAGTGACATCACTGGTCCACACTAACTCAAATGAATAACTCATTAACTCAAATCAACTCTCAATAACTGTCAAACTATTCATCATTCATCTAGTTTGACAGTTATTGAGAGTTGATTTGGTCCACACTTTAACACTCAATAACTGTCAAATTAAATGACAGACTTCAAAACCGTTTACAGTTTTCTGATATACTACTGATGTTCTAATGATACAAAGCTGGTTGAAAATGGGCGGAGTGTTCCTTTAACGGGGACAAGCCGTACCATTGTATTCATTGTGCTAAGCTAATAGCTAGCTATTTTTCGGCTACATGCACAGAGAAGAGTAGTAAATAGGCTACCGTTTATTAGCACTTCTGTCTTTTTGTGTCTCATTAAATCAGTCACACACACAGTACTGTCTAACTTCTATTTGTCTGGACATGTTGCTGCAGTGTTTGTATGCGCAAAATACAGTGAAATGTGTTGTTATCAACTGTTATTGATAACAATGGCTAGCCTGGCTAGAGTAAGGTGACCAGATTTCTCAAATGAAAATTGGGGACATTTCCAGTCCGGCAATCAATATATCATTAAAATATCCAATGTTATATTACCTATTAAATAAAAAAGGGGGATGATTCCTGTTTCGTTTATTTTGCCCATGGCTGTTGTACTGTAATAAACAGTGTTGGCTTCACGAAGAGGCCCCTGGTGCCCCCCCCCCCCCTACACACACACACACACACACACACACACACACACACTTCATTCACTGTGCCCCTTTACAAAATGTGAATGTGTTCTCCAGCAGCATTAGGCCTGGCCGTCCGAACCTATGAATAGCCTCAGATCTCAAAAAGTGTTTTCTGTGTCATCCTAAGTGCTTCTTCATTGTTCAAGATGTGCTGAGAGAGCAGCAGCAGAACATGTAAACACTTGTTGGATGTCTGGATCAATGGGCTACATAGACATGTGATGCTTTGATATGCTTTTAACCCGTCCGTAAGCCTCCTGCAAACCTTTTTGCTTGAGTGGTTGGTCAGTGGGCACGTCTGCAAAGAGTAGACTCGTAGGTACTCATAGAATCCATTCTCATTCAGATATCTTGAGGTGAGAGCGGTCAAGGGTCCCCTTTGAAATTGACGATGCCCGTTTTTCAAAATTCATTATTTAGCCCCCATTATTTTGCCGACAAGGTAGCAGCATGGCATTGTTGGTCCCAATGGGTGCTGTAGGTCTTACAGTTTCATAGCCTATAAGTATCTTCACTCTAGATTTAAGAATGAGCACACTAGAGCTAGAGTCATATCGGCCGCAGACGCCAGTAGAAAATCTGGGACATTTTCGGGGACAGCTCCAGCCGGGGACAGGTCCCCAAAAACGGGGACTGTCCCTGAAAATCGGGGACGTCTGGTCACCTTAGGCTAGAGCTAACCCTGGCTGGTTTCCCGACTGTTTAAATGGACCGTCGACAACTCGGATGTGACGACATTCAACCGTCACATTCCCGTTTCCCAGTTTTAATGGAATGGACCAACAGTCCTCCATATATGGGTGTGGGCGTGTCATGTAGCATGCTCGAGTCTCATTGGCTATTGGTGGGCATGCTGTAGCCTGGCTGCAGCATCAGTTTTGCCAACTAGGCGACTTTGCCATTACTTTACAGACCCCCCCCCTGGAGACTTTATTTCTCAAAAGCGACTAGCGACAAATCTGGCGACTTTTTCATGACCATGGGAAACAATGTTAATGTGTTGAATCCAGTTGAATCCCAATGGATTTGCCAATAAATTGGTGTGGCTACTGCTGGAGTTTCTCTCTCTCTCCTTCTCGCTGCCTGTCTGATTGAACACGGCGCTTCTGTGCAGCCCCTCCTCTCTCCCTTCTCTCCTCCGCAGAG
This sequence comes from Poromitra crassiceps, assembly GCF_964638095.1. NCBI lineage: Eukaryota > Metazoa > Chordata > Actinopteri > Beryciformes > Melamphaidae > Poromitra > Poromitra crassiceps. The sequence continues at coordinate 8,280,472 of NC_139651.1, read as the reverse complement.
AGCAGCAGGATAGGGTTTACTTGTTACATTTCTACCGGAGTCAATCTTGAAGATTTCACTTTCGTTCTCTTTGGCGACCCCTATGGCGATGAGAAGCAATTACAGGTGAGATCCAAACAGTGTTGTTGCATCATCTGTGTCACCGTCGACACCCAGTTCATAAATGCTGCAATACTGAAAAAGTAAAGGCGTCCATCATTGGGACATTTTCTGGGCGTTCGCACAAAGACCCGACTGTCTCCATTCGCGTATTTGTACGATGAGAAGACTGGATAAGACCGAGGAGGACAGAGCCATTTATACGGTGGGGCTGTAGATCATCCTGGGTCAGGTGACTCTGTTGGTATAAACAACTCGACCTGCGCGTGTGCAAGAAGGATGATATCCAGTGTTATGCAGCACTGCCCCTGGTGGTCAGGAAGGAGGATATAGATTATAGAACACTGACCTCATCATGTCAGCATTAGCCCTCCAGTCCACTGAGACTGCAATCAGCAGCACACAACACAAACATAAACACATTAGCTTGAATTAGATTGCAGCCTGCGCTTTGACTCCATCAAATCTAATACATTATTATGTTGGATTTCATCCAGCATGGTTGCTATGGTATTGTTGCCAATGTGGGTTTGAGGGAATGTGTGCTGCTGCTGGGGGGATGGTGATTTGCTTAACCAGAGCTCTACACGGAGGTAGCAGGCCTCTGGTCCGTGTGTGTGTGTGTGTGTGTGTGTGTGTGTGTGTGTGTGTGTGTGTCTGTGTCTGTGTCTGTGTCTGTGTGTGTGTGTGTGTGTGTGTGTGTGTGTGTGTGTGTGTGTGCATGTGAACGAACATGTGTGCACGTTTGTTTGCTCTGTTTTGTTTGTTTTTGCATACATACTGTACCTGTACATTGCATGTTAGTGTGCATGTTGGCTTGTGTGTACGCTTGGTTGTGAATTGTAGGCAGTTTAGGCAGTGTGTGTGTGTGTGTGTGTGTGTGTGTGTGTGTGTGTGTGTGTGTGTGTGTGTGTGTGTGTGCATGTGTGTGGGTGTGTGTGTGGGGGGGGGGGGGGTTAGGAAGATAGGGAGTTGCTGTTTATATGAATGCATGGCCATGCGTATGTGTGTTGGTCCCGGGGTCAGAGGGTGATGGGTGTGCCGGGGGCGGGGCCAGAGGGTGATGGGTGTGCCGGGGGCGGGGCCAAAGGGTGATGGGTGTGCCGGGGGTGGGGCCAGAGGGTGATGGGTGTGCTGGGCGGGGCCAGAGGGTGATGGGTGTGCTGGGCGGGGCCAGAGGGTGATGGGTGTGCCGGGCATGGCCAGAGGGTGATGGGTGTGCCGGGGGCGGGGCCAGAGGGTGATGGGTGTGCTGGGCGGGGCCAGAGGGTGATGGGTGTGCTGGGCGGGGCCAGAGGGTGATGGGTGTGCCGGGGGCGGGGCCAGAGGGTGATGGGTGTGCCGGGTGGGGCCAGAGGGTGATGGGTGTGCTGGGTGGGGCCAGAGGGTGATGGGTGTGCTGGGTGGGGCCAGAGGGTGATGGGTCTGCTGGGGGCGGGGCCAGAGGGTGATGGGTGTGCCGGGTGGGGCCAGAGGGTGATGGGTGTGCCGGGTGGGGCCAGAGGGTGATGGGTGTGCCGGGTGGGGCGAGAGGGTGATGGGTGTGCTGGGTGGGGCCAGAGGGTGATGGGTGTGCTGGGTGGGGCCAGAGGGTGATGGGTCTGCTGGGGGCGGGGCCAGAGGGTGATGGGTGTGCCGGGGGCGGGGCCAGAGGGTGATGGGTGTGCCGGGCGGGGCCAGAGGGTGATGGGTGTGCACACATGCACACTTGCAGACAGAACTGTATGTATGTGTAAGTGCATTTATAAATCCATTGCATTACATGCATTATGCATATTCATACACTATATTGGCATAAGTATTGCACAGGGATTAGGCTCTAAAATTGCTCAATCCATTAAACAGGTTGAGTCATAGTAAAGGATACAAAGCAGGAGAGGGCGATTAGAGCAGAGCAGACAGTGGCATTGTTGGTGACAGGCCCCGCCCATATCCTGCATCTGCCACTGTTACCTCGACATCACATGATATGACCACAGGGCGACATGACACGGGGTGTTCAGTCACGCACCCCTTTCCTGCTGCTACTACTGCTGACACACACCAGCAGCTCTCCAGACCCCATTAGAACAGAAGAGCCCTTACAGACGTCTCTGTCCCCTCTGTCTACAATGGATTAAGACACCTCGGTCTGGCCTCGTGCACAGCTCAGCCTCCACTCGTCTTTCCCATCTATTGGCACTCGGGGGAAAAAACTTTGTCAAGTTTAAAGTCGCCCAATCTGTGACTGCATTATGGCGCCCTCTGTTGGAACTCTGTCGCCTCACCACTGGTTTTGCTTACATAGTGATTTATTGGAGTGAAGCTGTATTTATTTTCCAACTATTACCTCACTAGCGTCATTTCAGAATCAACACTTCCCCGCCATTGGCGCAAATCCGCTAGCCGTGCGCTAATGCTCAGTATGTATATATATAGCACCCCAATAGCAGAATGGGCGGCTTCCAACTTGTTGCATAAAATCCACTTTTATGTCTTTGATATAAAAAAAATCCTTAAAGGAACACTCTGCCCATTTTCAACCAGCTTTGTATCATTAGAACATGAGTAGTATATCAGAAAACTGTAAACTGTTTTGAAGTCTGTCATTTAATTTGACAGTTATTGAGTGTTAAAGTGTGGACCAGTGACATCACTGGTCCACACTAACTCAAATGAATAACTCATTAACTCAAATCAACTTTCAATAACTGTCAAACTAGATGAATGATGAATAGTTTGACAGTTATTGAGAGTTGATTTGAGTTAATGAGTTATTAATTTGAGTTACTTTAACTTTAACACTCAATAACTGTCAAATTAAATGACAGACTTCAAAACCCTTTACAGTTTTCTGATATACTACTGATGTTCTAATGATACAAAGCTGGTTGAAAATGGGCGGAGTGTTCCTTTAATCTGGAATCAACCCGGACATGCGACGATGCACTGTTTACTCACTACTGCCCCCCACACTTCACACTGTTTACTCACTACTGCCCCCCACACTTCACACTGTTTACTCACTACTGCCCCCCACACTTCACACTGTTTACTCACTACTGCCCCCCACACTTCCGGGTCACTCCAGATGAAGGATTTTTTTTTATCTCAAAGACATAAAAGTGGATTTTATGCAACAAGTTGGAAGTGCATTTCATCTGCTACACTATTATGTTTATTGTCTATGGTTTCTTACAGTAGGGACCGACAGGAAGTACATCATATGGGACATCTAAACATGAGTTTTAGATGCTATGTGTAGCATTTTGTTTTTCTCCAAATTAAGACCACATTTCCCATAAAAACCTGTTGCTTCCTGCAGCAAAAAAACAATGTTGCTGCTTGTCCACGCCTCCCCCCTCATTGCTGTTTGTTTTGAAGAGAAAAATCTAGGAAAAGATATTTTCATATTTCCAAAATGGTTCCACATATTGTTCTTAAAGTGACACATATAAAGCAGATCACTCCAATTATTTCATGTCGCTTGAGTTTAGAAAATTCTTTCAAATTCAAACTGACTATTAGAAACACGTTCAATGATCTCACCTGATAGCCCTTTTTTTTTTTTAAGTTATACTTTATTTATCCCCATGGGGAAATTTATCCTCTGCATTTGACCCATCGTCTACTAGGAACAGTGGGCAGCCGCAGTGCAGCGCCCGGGGACCAACTCCAGTTCTTTTGCCAGTGCCTTGGTCAGGGGCACTGACAGGAGTCTTAACCCTAACATACATGTCTTTTGATGGTGGGAGGAAACCGGAGCACCCGGAGAAAACCCACACGAACACGGGGAGAACATGCAAACTCCACACAGAGAGGACCTGGGACGGACCGGGGTTCGAACCCGGGACCTTCTTGCTGTGAGGCAACAGTACTAACCAGTGCCACTGAGCCACCGTGCCGCTTTCCACATTATTTGAAGAAAAAAGGCAGGGAGATTTTAAGAATGAATATGTGTTGTTGAGATGGATATTTTTTTTCTACAGAGCCCTCGAAATGAATGTCCCAGCAGCCGCTGCCTCAGCAGATGCCTGGCCAACGGACACAGAGAGAGTGACGTTAAAGAGGCCCTGCTGCTGTAATGTGCAAACATGAGGGTTGGAGCTGTTCTGGCTGGAGCTCCACACTGTTCTCTCTCTCTCTCCAGACTTGGAGAGCAGCACCCAAAGCTGTGTGCAGTTACACGTCTCTAATCCTGTAATTACTGGCCCATCAGCGCCTAGTAAAACCATAATTGGAACCAGCTGTCTATTTGTTTTGTCTTTTCCTCTCCCAATCTGCACCATGACCAAGTTGACATTTGAAAACGCATCTCTGGACCTACAAATGGAGCCTATTTTTTAACGAGTGTGGGGGGAAGGGGGGGGGGGGGGGGTTGGATCGGTCCAAATTACATTTGGCCAGAACCATGAGCCAGAGAAGGGGGTGAGCAACATCAAGCATGGCAGCCCATTCTCAAATATCCCCATCATGATTCCAGAGGGCACAGTGTTTGGCTGAGGAATGAGTCAGACATGAAGTCCAGGTCCAGCTGTAGGCTGCAGCCAAACAACGGAGAGACCTGGCTGACAAAAAGCAGGGAAATGGATGATCAGACAAACAGATGGACATGCTTGAAAAGAGACATAACCATTACAAACCAGATAGATAGACGTAGACGAAGAGAGAGCGAGACAGCCGTCTGATAGATGCAGGTTGCGCCTTTTAGCTATACAAATATTTTTTAGAGGCACAGCTGTTCTGGAAGCAGAAATCATCTCATTGGTTGAGTTCAACCTCAATTGGGCGGAGCCAAAGAATCTATACCTAGCCAAGAACCGACTTGCTACCATGTGGAAAAATAGAATCTAAATGATCTCTGAGAGATACTTGCATGGCTAAAATAGACAGATGGAAGGGTGGGACCAGGGTAGAAGAAAGACGGAAACAAAGGAAGACAGAGAGACAGTGAAGAGGCTGTCAGGGCAGGCAGACATTTGTAGCAGTCAGATGAACATGCTTGAAGGCAGACATAAAGTTAAGGAAGACACCAGACCGACTAGGGCGTTGACTGACAGACACTGCTAAAACAGGAGGGCAGACACAAGTTAATTCACAGTGTCGGCTACAGACAGAGTAGAGCGACAGACATAACACTGGAAGCAAGCAACACATGGTTTTTACTCTCATTACTGTAACTCACTGGCTTTTCTGTGCGGCAAGTATGTTTTGACTGATGTATTGTACATTTGCGTTGCATTTATTCCAGAATCCACACTGCTCGACATAAGAAACCGGCCAGTTTAAGGACAGGGAAAGTCACCGAATGTCATCATATCAAAATATCAAAATCATATCAAAATCATATGAAAATATCAGCCATGGCCTGGCTGAATGTCATATCAAAAGCCATGGCCTCATTGGCCTGGCTGCGTTTAGCTCTGAAAACACTGGTTGACTATGTTCATTGTTGTTGGTTCATCTTTTTCTTCGTGTACACTTTAGCTATTTCTCATAGCTCAACCTAGTCACAAGACTGTCCTCTTAATGGTAAATGGCCTGCATCTTTATAGCGCTTTTATCCAAAGTGCTTTACAATGATACATTCACCCATTCACACACACACATTCATACATACACCGATGGCGGGAAGCTCCAACGCAGGGTGCCCGGCACAGCCATCGGGAGCAATTTGGGGTTCAGTATCTTGCCCAAGGACACTTTGACACACGGGACTGGAGGAGGGACTGGAGGAGCCGGGGATCGAACCACCGGCCTCTCTAAAGCGATTAGTGGACGACCCACTCTACCTCCTGAGCTGCCCTAATCCTTTTCACATCGCATGGGAACGATCATTATTAACTCGTTAACTTTGACTCGGAGTCCATTTTAAATTAGTTCTTTTTTCCTTTACTGAAGTAGATTTTCACACCAGTAATTTGACTTCAACTTGAGTAGTAGGAGGATACTGTTGCGCTCTTTCCCACCACTGGGCATAGACCAGGCTTTACTACTGCAGAGCAGATGTTGCACAGAGCCTCGCTAACCTTCATCCTCGTTCTGTTTTCCTTGTGAAGGTCATTGTTTGCTTTCCTCTCTTTGTATACATGACATTTCACAGTCTGTTGCTCCATTCTCATCTAATGACTTCAGGCTCCTCTCTGATTTGCGAGAAATGAGAACAGACATGACAGACCAAATGACTTCAATTCTGCTCTGGAGAAGGAGATACGTCTCCTCGCGGTGGTGGAAAATACAGCAGATAAATAACAAATAGAGAATCAGACCCAAACTATCAAGAAATACAATCATGAAGCAATAAAGCGCCCACAACAACAATCTGACTAGGGAGAAATGACATGATTAAAGTTGTTTGTGGAATCAGAATGGAGGTTGTTATTATTATTATTATTTGTATTCATTTTTTTCTGAGTTGTTTCTACGATATTGCCTCCTTCCGTTCATTTTGTGGAGGACTGTATACAAGCTCTCCTAGAATGTGTCTCTGAGACCAAATATAATTTTTTATATATTTATTTAAAGACCCTCATAGAAACACTTACTATAATGTAGGCTGCATTATCAATTTAGTTGTCTATATTATAATAGTTTAATTCCAAAACAACATAACATGCATGCACCATTAAAAAAAAAATACACTTAATTAAGGCCTTTGCTTACAAAATAGTTGAGAATCAAATCATCTCTGGGTTTGACTTTTTTTGACTGCATTTTTTCAGAATCCTGTGCAGCATTCTGGCATAAAACCAAGATCAATCCCTGTTACATTATTGTGCTTGGCGATGAAAGTGATTCTGATTTAAATCCGCTTAAGGAGGGTGGGCATAGGTGTAGTCCCGGCAGAACGCGTGGGAACGGCGTTCCCATACTTCTCCAAGCAGTGTTTTGTGTGTGTCAACGTGTGTGTGTATGTGGAGCCAATAAAACGAGTGAATCTGGACAAAGTTGTCATTCGTCTATATTTAAGGTGGGCTGAATGATTCACATGGCATCAACTCGTGGCTTGAAGGAAGAAGGAAACATTCCACCTTAACTAATATTTAAGGTGGGCTGAATGATTCACATGGTATCAACTCGTGGCTTGAAGGAAGAGGGAAACACTCCACCGGTCCACCTTAACTAGCTAGTAGTGTCATTTTCAGCATCAAAATGTTTTTTTTCTCCCAGTACCTGACGAGATAACAAGTAAAGATGAAAAGGCAGCCAAACATCCTTTCATTTTTCGGACCAGTTGCGAAAAAGGTACGTTTACAATCATTTAGAAACAATGTTAAAAGCTGTTTTGGCAATCATATCGTTCCTAACAGTAAATGGGTGGGCCAAATCAGCTACACACGGAAGCACACCGGTCCGGTTTCTCAGTTTCTGCACATGCGCAAGCGGTGTACATTTTACTATGGAGTGCACGTTACATTACCGAGATTTATTTTCAATTAACGCTAATCAAAAGTTAGCGTTAATCACCAGATTGCAATTTGCATCGCCAGAATTCGCCACAAAATGGTAAGTTACTTGCTAAAA
>NC_139651.1:8250370-8267870 GCF_964638095.1 Poromitra crassiceps | reverse complement strand
CTATTACTGCTGCTATTGATGTCTATGAGGCAACCGCTGTGCTGTACAGATGGTTTCGTAATGTTCGGGGATATTAGGCCCTGTTGTCATGGCGACGGCTAAGATTCCAGCAATCTGTCTGGGGGAAATTATTGCGGTAATAACGCGGGCTTTTTCTTATCCTGATGGATTTGTTCTTCAGAACGGTGACGTTTAAAACGCTGAACGGTCCTGAACAAAGAACCCCCGGTGACATGTCGTCAAATAAGCAAGGACAATGGAGTACATTCATGACATTTCGGTCGACACTGAAACATAATAACGTATGATACTTGATCAATCCCCGCAGGGAAATTCTCTTTTCACTGCCTCCAGAGGGGAGGTCGCCGGTCAAGGCCGCATGCTGCAGAGCTGCAGCCTTGGAGCAGGTCGGGATGCAAGACACTTCAGTAGATGACGGGCCAACATGGAGGCTTGAATCCAGGTCCTGCAGTGAAAGGAGGGTCTCCCGGGAGTCTGATGTGTCTTTATACAGCCATTAGTAAGCACATCTCTTGAGCATCCCTTTTAAAGACGAGATGAACCCAACGGAGCCCAAGTGGCGCGTGGGGCGGAGTCACGTTTCAGAGTCAAAAACAAAACTTGTCTGAGATGACAGGTGGAAAGGCGGGGCCATAGTAGCATGTCGATGATTTTGATTTGACAATTTGGGGGGACTGGATTTGGCTTTGGCCAAATCCTGGAGTGTTCCGCCCCCCAAATCGAGTGGGATTTAAAAAAAAAATCATTTTTGGGTTCAGCTCGACTTTAAGATGAGCGACCTCTATTTGCATTGCAAGCTGAAACATAGCACCCAATCAAAATGCAGCAAAACCTTGACTCGTGCATGAATCAGAAAGCCATTGTTACATTCACAAAGGTCATCCAGTGAACAAAGAGCAACGTAAGCGTACGATATATACACAATAGTGTCCGTTCCATGCAGGTAGCGTGGAGCCAGATCATAACCCGTATCGGCCGTACAGCGGCTGCCATCACAGGTTTACTTTGACACAGAGTTTCTTTTTGTATTAAATGTGATATTTTACAGAAGCCTCTCGTCCACAATAGGAATGGAAAGAGCTGATTCTACTGAAGGTCACCCCGACACCTGAGCTGAATGAATGACATTTAGAGTACATTTTCCTATTTTTCACCATTTCCTTTGAAAGGAGTTACTCTACATGCACGCACGGGGACACACACACACACACATGCACACACACACACACACACACACACACACACACACACACACACACACACACACATGCACGGACACGCATGCATGCACACACACACACACACACACACATACACGGACAGTCGGACACACACACACAGAAGCACTTGCAGGCATACAAACGCACACCCACTCACTCCAGTGAGTTACACATAATCACTGTGCAGCTGCCTGTCAGGGTCTGACTCACTCCAGTGAGTTACACATAATCACTGTGCAGCTGCAGGGTCTGACTCACTGCAGTGAGTTATACATATCACTGTGCAGCTGACAGGGTCTGACTCACTGCAGTGAGTTACACATAATCACTGTGCAGCTGCCAGGCAGGGTCTGACTCACTGCAGTGAGTTACACATAATCACTGTGCAGCTGACAGGCAGGGTCTGACTCACTGCAGTGAGTTACACATAATCACTGTGCAGCTGACAGGGTCTGACTCACTGCAGTGAGTTACACATAATCACTGTGCAGCTGACAGGCAGGGTCTGACTCACTGCAGTGAGTTACACATAATCACTGTGCAGCTGACAGGCAGGGTCTGACTCACTGCAGTGAGTTACACATAATCACTGTGTAGCAGGCAGGCAGGGTCTGACTCACTGCAGTGAGTTACACATAATCACTGTGCAGCTGACAGGCAGGGTCTGACTCACTGCAGTGAGTTACACATAATCACTGTGCAGCTGCCAGGGTCTGACTCACTCCAGTGAGTTACACATAATCACTGTGCAGCTGCCAGGGTCTGACTCACTCCAGTGAGTTACACATAATCACTGTGCAGCTGCCAGGGTCTGACTCAATGTCCCTTCAACCTTGAAACACATCAGCCACAAAAAACATTCTTATTACAAACAGGATTGAACTCCTCGCCCTTCTCATAACACATATAGGTCAATCAGTATTTGAAGAGAGATTACATCAGATTACATCCTCCATATTTCAGGGATATTGAATGAGAAAGGTTAGCAAACCCTTACAGTAAGTTAATGTTATTATTCGATTAGAAATCTACGTTTGCAAAGATTTATGAAGTCCCCGTTATAGAAATGTTTGTTTTGATGTGATCGGCGTACCAGATGGCTTGGATTTATTGCATCCAAACACACATCTGTTGAACATGACTTTTCTAGGAATGTACACACTTATGGAATCTCCTAACATTTCACGCTGGCACATGTGCTCCCTTTGTTAGAGCACGCTATTTCTTCTAACCGCCTTGCAAAAGGACATGCGTTCTTGTGCTCCCTATCCACGATAATCAAGTCATCCTCCTGGCGCACATGCCTCCCTGTATCTCTCCTCCAGCGCCCTGACCTTTATATTCAGCTAAATCTTATTTGCCTTCACCACTTCATAGGGTTTGCCACTCGTTCATAATCTATTTGCAGTGTCCTACAGACTTTTCATTGCTATGACATTTGACAAAAACCTAATGGTAAGATATTTCAGTTGCTGTATTCATTTGCGGTTGACTTTGAGTGGATTCTTTTGGAAGCAGCTGAAGATGGATTGTGCGCAGGTTTGCCCCCCCGTGACATTTTCTCTGTAATTCAAGGAGATTACCTTTTTGGATATGTGCTCCATTGAGCAGCGCCTCAAAATCATAAAAATACTGGGTGCAAATAAACTTTGTGTAGTTGCTATTGTTCATTGTCCACTCAAAGGAGAGTCTAATGGACTACATAAAAGCCGATGGATCATCTCGTCTAAGTGTTTCCTGTTGGACTATTTGGGCTTTGCCCGTGACACGGGGACTTTTATTTCCCGTCATTCTCGGTAGAGAGGAATAACCAATAGATGTCATAATATGATACGACACATGCTATCAAATTTAGTGATATGCATCTGCTGTCTTGTACTAACTATCCTTGCACTGTATATGAGGTCCCTTTTGGCATTGGATTATGCTATGCCGATATACAGTGATACTGGAAGGCAACCAATCAGAGGCAGAGAGTGGGTCACTACCAGGGGCGGACTGGGAAAATAATTCAGGCCGGGCATTAGATACCAAGCAGGTCAGGCCGATACGGGCCGATGCGCGAAAAATGTGGGCCGTTTGAAGCCCAATTTGGGGCCGTTTGAAGCCCAATTTGGGTCGTTTGAAGCATGATTTGGGCCGTTTGAAGCCCAATTTGGGCCGTTTGAAGCCCAATTTGGGCTTCAAAAGTGGGTGAGATGCACCCACTTTAACCCTGAATAAAGTAATAAAACCCCTAGTAAACCAGTAGGCGGCGCCTGGCCTGCTGTTCAGTGAGTGGCCTGACTGCGGGCACCAAATTTCTTCTTTTTTTTTTTTTTTGCAGGCCAGGCCAGGCCAGGCCACCGGGCATTTGCCCGACGTCCCCGATTATGCAGTCCGCGCCTGGTCACTACCGTAAATATCCTAAATAAGAGGTTGCGCAACAGCAAATGCCTGTGAAATGGTCATTTGACAGGGCACTTATTGCTACTGTGTGCTGCCGTGCCACTGGTTAACCCTTCGCGTGCCAGAGGTGGCACTTGTGCCATAGGTTGCTGACCCCTAGCTGTTCTAGATGAAGGAAAGACATCCTCCATATCAATTTCACCAAAACAAACCTCCGGACTGTGATTCACCTTATGTTCCAACACAGGGCTCCGCCAGTTACTTCCTATTGTGTTTACACTTCCTGTGACAGTACAGTACTAGTGACCAGGTAAAACAGACAGTGTTTTGAACAGGAAGTCATAACACAACTGGGTCAAGTGGGCGGGGCTACATAAGATGAATTGCACTGGGTGATTACGATAACGTGATGAAAGTGATTCTCATTTCTGTTTGTGTCTACAGTAGGTATAGGCATTGCATTGATACTATAATATACCAGCATAGCATGGCTGTTAGGCTCTGCTGAGCATTATTTACTTCACATTTTAAATGCCATGACTGAAGAGGGCAATTAACCATGCAGAGAAACTAAAGATCAAACTCACTGAACAATTATGCTAATTAAAAATGACTTCCAGAAGAAAAACCAAACAAAATGATAATGACTACATCTAAAGCAGATAGGAGGCTGCATGACAGTGTTTGGTATAGCTGCAAATGTTCCCAGAATCACAACGGGAGGGGGGAAATGCAGCATCTGACCTGACTTGTTTTCAAATGAAAGCTGACCTCTGTAGCTGACATTGTATTTTATCGTATGGGGCAATTTGTATAAAGTGGGTTGTACCATTGAGAGAGCTTTTTCTATTCTCGCTCAATCAACTGGTGATGAACAGGCCCTCCAAAGGCCGCGGCGACTCTTCAGGACCAGATGGCTGTGAGAAGCAATTATGAATATTATTTATTTATTTATTTATTTATTTATTTATTTATTTATTTATTTATTTATTTATTTATTTATTCACAACATTGCACTGCACTGTGAATGGGACGGTCTCTATAGGCTGCAGTGGTGGTGGTGGTGGTAGTGGTGGGGTGGGGGGGGGGGATCAGTGACATTCTTCAAGGCCAGTGTAAGATTAAAGAGCAGCCCTGTCATGCCTCTGATCATATATTCACAAAAGATACCCTCTGTGAAGAACGCATCTTTAAAGAGAGGCTTGCTGAAAATAAAGACCAAGACTTGTGAATATATGTGTGGCAGCCCCATTATACACACATCATATAAATGGTCTATTACTGGGTATAAGGAGATTACACCCGGGGAGTTTTTTTTAGTTGCCCTTCTCATTTTCTGTTTGCCCTCTTTTTTTGGCACAATCCTGTGAGCCTGCTCACTGCTGCCTGCAGTGCTGCGGGTTTGTCCTCTCTGATGTTTGATGTGTGGAAAGTCATGGGTCTCAGGTTTGGCTTTGGCTCTGTCTTTTTTTGTGATCTTACAGAATCTCTCCAGCATTGTGCCACTGTGCACTCTTAGAAGAAGTGGTTCTATAACCTTTAAGGGTTCTATAGCTTGGTACATATTTGGAACTCTCAAATGGTTCTATGTAGAACCATTTCAGATGGCTCATTTAAAAGAACCCTTGGGGTTCTATATAGAAGCATTTTGGGGTTCTATATAGAACCCGTTTTTAAACATTATCGAACCCTTTGGGGTTCTATATAGAACCAGTTTTTAAACATAGAATCATTTGGGGTTCTATATAGAACCCTTTGGGGTCCACCAATCAGTCGACACCTTAAGAAGAAGAAGGGTTCTTTGAAGGGTTCTTTGTTGTCTTACATAAATTGTATAGAACCTTTTTAGACATGGGGTTCTTTGGTAAGTTATATAGAACCTTAAGTTCTATATATCAAATGTTTTTCAGCGAAGGACCCCTTACAAGATAGAAAATATACCGGGGACCCCCTCATTCTGATTTGTGATTTTAGGCTAAGCTTAATTGTTTCCACGGTAACGTGCTTGATTGATAAATTTGTTAGATTATAATGTAATCCACAAACCGTTTTAGATTTAAAGCATAAAATATTTCCGTTGAACTATGGAGATTTGCACACAAAAAAAGTTTTTATTAAATTTTTATTTTCCTGAAAACTTTTCACAGACCCCCTGGCAAAGTGCCACGGACCCCTGGGGTCCCCGGACCCCCATTTGAGAACCACTGCTATATATAACCCTAATGAACCGTATTTTCTGAGAGTGTGGCACAGAGCTCAGAGAGTGCTGATAAACAGCTCACAGCCTTGGGCATAATGTGCAACCAGGAGCACGTATGCAGAAATGAAAAATGTCAATAGTACTTCTTTCCATAATATTGCCCATCTGGCAGGCACAATGCATTGGCCTATGACTCAGGAACATAAATTCAGAGCATGCTGTACAGTAAAGCGAATAATGATTCATATAGGAAGTCTCATCTAGGTTTTGCTTCACTTGCTGTGGCCTTGGGTCCTTTAATAGCCATGGCACAGTGGGGGAATTTAATAGCTTACCATTCTACATGTCCTTCAAATAAAATGTTTCCATACTGCATTCGCATTGGTAGATATATGTTTCCATACTGCATTCTCATTGGTAGATATTTCCATACTGCATTCTCATTGGTAGATATATGTTTCCATACTGCATTCTCATTGGTAGATATTTCCATACTGCATTCTCATTGGTAGATATATGTTTCCATACTGCATTCTCATTGGTAGATATTTCCATACTGCATTCTCATTGGTAGATATATGATTCCATACTGCATTCTCATTGGCAGATATATGTTTCCATACTGCATTCTCATTGGCAGATATATGTTTCCATACTGCATTCTCATTGGCAGATATATGTTTCCATACTGCATTCTCATTGGTAGATATACATGTATGTTTCCATACTGCATTCTCATTGGTGGATATATGCTGCACCATGAGCGGTGCCCTTTCATATTGCACCAAAGAGTTCATCAAAAAACCTCCAATGGATCATAGGATCACAGACCCTCCTGAGAAGTATTCATGTAATAACCAAGTGTTTCAGTGTAGCTCTTAATTCAATTGTCTCTCTTAACAATTCAAGGCTATGTGTCAATCAATGTGCCTTGTCTTGTCTTAAAAGCAACACAGGAGTCTTCCATTCTGCGCTGTTAAAACGTCAATGTCTCATTTCTGCTAAATGGCAGAGGAAAGATAATTGGCATGTGTGCATGCATATTAATTAACTGATAATGAGAAGATAAGGCCCCCTCTCTCTCTATCTGCAGGTGTGGAACCACTAATCAATTGGCAGTGAAATGGGGGTAAGAATGCGCTTCTTTTAATCCCACTACTGAAATTAAAAAGCTATTTAGCACCGCATTTTCCAACAAAGTGCTTTTCATTTATCTTCTCCAGCACATTATTCAATCACACTTTCCATTTGTGTAATGGTCATATTTTCATGTAATTTCCCGCTGCCTCTCAGATGGGTATTTTTGATATGGCTTTGTGAAAATGGCTATTCCATTCCAGCTCCATTCACTTGCTGGTAATAAATTTACAACCTATATTTCGGATTAAATGTCTTCAGCAAATGGAGCCCAGCAGCTTCAGATGTCCCACGGTGAAAGTGGAAAGATCACTTGTGCTCCCTGGTGGCGGTACAGTGAACTACCAACAGTGTGTGTACAATGCCCCCTGGTGGCAAAACACTAGAGAGTATTACAAAACTGGAAAATTTTTCTAAACCAGTGCTTGGCAGCCTGTATTGGCAATATAAAGCATGCACTGCCTCTGTGTGCCAAACGAACAGCAGCAGCAGCAGCAGGATCCTGATTCACTATTATGTGGAGAGCATGCAATCTTTTGAGTGCTGTGAGGGAACCTGCTACTGAAACACAAGCTGACTATCTATAAAGCTTGTAAAAGGCTGCTGTCTTTAGCCTGCAGCCTGCAGCACAGTTGGAAGCATTTGAAAGAGTGTGGTGTAACTATCAGCCCTGACCAGAGGTGTGTGCGAGCTAAGAGAATAAACACATGATGGCTGTGAGTGAGACACAAAGGCAATGCACGCATAGTACGTCACAGTCTGCTGCACAAAGGCCAAATTAAAGGATCACTTCACCCAAAAATGAAAATTCGGTCATTATCTACTCACCCCCGTGCCGATGGAAGGACGGGTGACGTTTTTTAGTCCACACATTTTGTGGACGATTTGTGGACAGCAAATAGTTGTCGTAGCTGTCGTAGATCGTGTTGCATAGTTGGATTTCTCTACTGTTGACAAAATGTGATTATTGTAAGTCGCTTTGGATAAAAGCGTCTGTAATGCAAAACACGTTGCAGAATTATCCTATACACACAATTGAAGTGGATGGTGACCACCTAACATCGAAAAGGCGACGCAAGTATGCACTCACAAACAAATGTTGCACAGCAAGGGGTAAGTCTTTGAATCAGTATATTTATCACAAAATAGTTTCTTGAGTATTAACATGGGGACTGGATTTTTGAGAAGTGTTTATATGTATGTGTGTGTGTTGTATTGTGTGTGTGTGTGTGTGTGTATTGTGTTGTGTTGCGTGTGTGTGTGTGTGTGTGTGTGTGTGTGTGTGTGTGTGTGTGTGTGTGTGTGTGTGTGTGTGTGTGTGTGTGTGTTGTATTGTGTTGTGTTGCGTGTGTGGCTGGTCCAGATGACACAGGGGT
Organism: Poromitra crassiceps; assembly: GCF_964638095.1. Lineage (NCBI taxonomy): Eukaryota > Metazoa > Chordata > Actinopteri > Beryciformes > Melamphaidae > Poromitra > Poromitra crassiceps. The sequence goes on along the minus strand of NC_139651.1, from coordinate 8,259,528 downwards.
TGATGGACAGTTGTGCAGCATCGTCGCCTCCTGCTGCTGACAGGCCCTCCTTCACCCTGGACAGGCCAATCTGTACACACACACACACACACACACACACACGCACACACACACACACACACACACACACACACACACACACACACACACACACACACACACACACACACAGCCCATCTCAGTAGCCACACAGCACATCTGTCATGTCAAATAGGCTCAGAAAGACAGGGCAGTTAAGTTATAGAGGTGATCGTATCAAAGTGACCCCATGGCGATGGCCATAAATTGCTTGCTTTATGGTGAGGTCGGTGCTATATCCCTGTTTCATTGATAGCATTGAGAAAAGAGCGAAAGGGCCTGTGTGATATAATCAAAGCAGTAAATTATGCGAAACAATTTATTTTGAATTGGGCTTTTCTTAAAAAAAAAAGGCAAACAATTTAGGAAAGAAGTCGTCTTCAGCGAGCCTATCGGATCTCTTACTTTGAGGAGAGTGGGTGAGGCTAAAGATGGTCGTCGGCGCTCTCAGCTGGACTCAACAGTTTCTCGACTTTGTCGTCGTCTGCGGTTCCGTTGGTTTCCTCCACAGAGGGGTCCTCCTTGGTCGACGTGGCTGACTTGGGCCTCTCCTCTGGCTTTTGGGAAGGGTCCACCACCACCCCCTTGGCACCCCTGCTTGTGTGGCACCCCATGGTCTGGCACCGTGCGACACAAATGAAATCCTGAGAGAGTGAGCTGTTCAGACAGATGGAAGTCCGGCGGCGTATGCAGTGCTACCAGACTGGTTGGTAACCTTAAGACCTGTTAGGGGCTGTTGTGAGATGAGGTGTCTCTGTTCTCTATGGCAACCTAGAGACTTCCTGTTGAGCTGCAGCATGGGTACCTGACTGTGTGTGCTGCTGGTCTCTCTGGTTTTACTTTACGGGCCTTTATCCGCCGGCTCGTAGTCGTACGCCTCTTTGTATTTACTTCCCGAGCAACGTTGGTTGAGAATTAACTGGGTAGCGTGCCAGTACATGGTTACTGATAAACACTGAGGGGGATTGTTTGTCAATCACAAGGCAGTCATGGTTACCAATTTCCCCACTATGAAAGGTCAAAGGTTATTCTGGTATGTTTGGAGCTTTTGTTTTCAGACGGCAAGTAGAATTTATGTACTTTATTTAGTCACGCTTTACTCAGCCAGGCGGGTTAATTACGGTAAGAACAAATTATTATTTACAATGATGGCCTAGCAAAAGGTGTATTAAAGAGCGTGGTGCAGGTACTTTTTTTTATGAATTAACATTTTGGGCTCATGGGTATGAAAATACCTCCCTTGTGACATCACTTGTTGCTGGACGTTCTGCTGGGGCCAGAGATGGAAATTAACTAAGTAGTATTGTTGGGAGGTAACATGTATCATCGCGTTAGCATTATATTCACTAAATCTTGCTTCAAACGACAAAAATTGGGCTTCAAACGGCCCAAATTGGGCTTCAAGCGGCCCAAATTTTTTGTCGGCGACCAAGACGCACGTCGGGCAGTATCGGCCTGGCCTGCTTGGTATCAAATGCCCGGCCTGAATTATGATCCCAGTCCGCCCCTGCCAGTGATGCTATTTTTATCATCAGTAGTTTGAACACTGATAAAAAAATAAGCTGATGTAGGAGTCTAGCCAGTCTCTGACTCTAGCTCAGTCAGATAAACAGCTTCTCACTCGTTCAATCCTGACCTATCTCACTATTTATGCTGTGTTGTTGTCAGTTTGAACACAGTGTGTAGAATTCAGAAAGCTGCAAAAGAAAGCTGCAAACTGCAAACCGTTCATAGCTCAGCATGATGAGTCTCTGTGTCTCTGTCGCTATGTGACAGGTGGGGTATTGGTTCAATTCCTGATGGAGGAGACAGCATGATCCTGTCTTTAACATCACTAGCTCTTTATGCCTAGCAGCCAGCTTTAATATAAATTAATTAGAAGAGTAATAAAAACTAAAAGAAGGTTGTTATGCCTATTTCCACAGATGAAAGTTCAGTCTGTGCACATCCCAGGTCAGAACTCACAACCTCAACCTCTGAAGGAAGCTGACATACACAGGGAACCACGAGGCATTTCAGAGCCTGTACTTTTTACTTTTACTTGAGTAACTAAGTTGAATCAGTACTTCTACTTTTACCAGAATCTTTTTTACACAATTAACTGTACTTGTACTTAAATAAAGACATCTCTGGCTGGGGCTGACACAGGGATGAAAAATGATGTATAGTGGAAAAAGATGACTGATACCAGGGCAGACACAAAACCACTCAGGAATCCTCCTAAAGGCGATTCAATAATGAGAGACTAGTAGAAAGTATAACAAGCTTTAATGATACAACAATTAATTTTGGCGTATGACTCCATGATATGATGACGCTCTCCTGAGATGATGAGAGGGCGTCGTCAGTGAAGAATAGGATAGGAAATCCCCCATAGGGAATTCTTCAATCAGGAGTCATGACGATGGTGGTGGTCAGGGGAGGAGGTGGGGCGAAAACAACTGCTTCAGCGATGATGATCAGCAACTGAGAATGACACATGGCACATACACAGCACATAGCAAACAGAGTAAAACATGGACCCTGATATACTACGCTGATTAGGTGATTGGGATCAGCTGGAGAGGAATACCTTGGGCTGATTGGTTATTGCCTCACATGTGTGGTAAACTGTGAATGGGTGAGGAGACAGCATCAGAGAAAGGGGGCGAGCCTAACAATGAATGGGTTATACAACCTCAAAGAAAGGGGGCGTGCACTGTGATATGATGAGAACTGGGCGTTGCTGTTAAGTAGTCTTCATTATTGAAAATAGTCCAAGACATCATTTAGTTTGCATCCATTTCAGGAACAGCGCCCCCTGCAAATTACAACAATGAGTCTAGATTAAACTATGCGTGCTGTGGTCTCTAACCTGCACCCTGCTCTTTAAGGGAGACAAATAAACAACTGATAATTATGCAGGCAGATACATTTAGTGAAACAGGTGGGAAGGAAAGGTGGAGATTAAATTACTTAATTAGAAAATTATAGAAAGTGTAATAAGGGGGCACTTCAAAAACTCACTGGAAGCAAGGCAGCGTTTGTGGGTGGTATGTGTGATGGTTTTGTGATTCAAAGGTGATGAGAATACTTATGGACACAAGCAATATTCCTCCATAAATATACATTTATTTTTATTTGACAGTGTTCGCTTGTCAAGAACAGCGGCTCATTATGATTTGAAATAAAACATTTAAAAAGCATTTCAATCAGTTATCTAACGATAGCTTTACAGAAAAAATGCTGATAGAATTATTTTCCATTGCTATTAATGTACGTCCATGATTGTTGTAAGCCCAGTCTAGTCTAGTTTAATTATATAGCCCTTTATCACAATCAAGTCGGGCTTTACATACATACCATCATCAGTCTGAAATGAATACTTGTGGAAGTGGAGGGATAACAACTGTATAAATAACATTTAAATAATAAAAATAAAAATAATTATTCACACTGGGTGGTTCCTATAGGCTTATATGCTCTTCTTCATCTGTTGAAATCATTCAATATGTGACTTAACCTCTTCCCTTTTGCTCCGTCCCCAGCTAAGAACTGTTTGCAAAAATCAACTTTAAATATATTTTACCTAGTTAGCTGTCATATTTTTCTTATACAATAATATACTCATTTGGTTATGTTCAAGAATGAATTAAAGCATTGTTCTTATTAATCAATACCCCTAATGTTATAAAGTATCCTCACAGGCCAGACTTAGCCTACTTATTCATTTCCCACCTGTATTGCTTTAATTTTTCACACAGTTCTGTTGAATAACATCTCTTGGAGCGTTCATGGCTTGTTAGCTTGCTCTCTAAATCTTAACAATAACTTATATTTTATATTAGTTGATGGATAAAAAACAATCTATATTGGTGTTTTGCAAAACACCTCAGCATAATATTTTCATGAGCTTATGATATGATAAACGCTTAAATAAAAAAATGCTCAAGGAAGCACAATCCCTCATTCACATCAAATAGGCTGTGATAAGAACAGAGCTGATTTCAGGCGCACTGGGTCAATGAAAATGTCCAGCTGCAAAATTGATGTAAAATAGCTTGAAGTCACAGCAGTCTGATGGCAGAAACGTTTCCGCTTTATAACTGCTATAACTGCTTATCACTGCTCCAGCATTACAACTGGCTATGAGGTGGCATCACGTTCAATACCTCATTGAGAGGGATTTCATTTCAGCCAATGGATATGTGATTTGCGATGGATATGCCTGGGCCCTATGGCCCAGATGACAATTCTACTGTAGATAGCTGCATCTGTAGGTAGCTAGCTAGTAGTTTAATAACTAAGCTAGCTTAACTTAACTTAACTGCTAAATTCAGATGTTGTTCCCAGGGTTGCTAGCTAATCTAACTGTTCGGTCTATCTGAAGTCCTCACTTATGTGTTCATTTTACAGCATCGTCCTGCTTCACACTCATAACACAAAGGTTGAGAACAACTGCTCTAACAGTGAACCGATATTGCAATGTGGTTTTGTTTTGATTTTGAATATCAAGTTGTTAACACTGATGTTGCGAATAAAATTTGCACATAATGTTGAATGCAAATCAAAAATAAAAGTGGCTCAGTTGATTTAAAATTCTCAGAGTTGGTTCTTTTTTCTCCTTAATGCTCCGACGCTTCCTTCTCACCCTTGTCTCATCTCAGGGGATTTTAGTAGAAACAATTCAGATTGAAGTGGTCTCAAGAATAAATAGAATTGAGATCTTACTTACAACCCCCTAGTGCTCTCCATGGCTTTTAGAAGCAATAAGCAAAACATGAATAATAAAATAAAAAGATACAATGATGAGATCTCCCCGTTATCTCATTTCATCTCCTAAGAAGGTTTTAGGAGCAACAATTCAGATTGAAGTGATCTAAAACATATACAATTGAGAGTCTCACTACTGTCTCAATAGTTAAAGAAAAGACTGAGCAAAAGATTTGTCTTCGGGGTACAGTTGCACACATTCTCTCCAGGGAGCTGCCCAGTGGTAACACAGCCTTACTGTTGGCCCCTGAGCTCGGGGAGCTGCCTAGTGGTAACACAGCCTCACTGTTGGCCGCTGAGCTCGGGGAGCTGCCCAGTGGTAACACAGCCTCACTGTTGGCCGCTGAGCTCTGGGTTGAATGCCTTCTTCAAGGACATACGAGGGGCGAGTGTTTTGTCAAAAACAACGTAGGACAAAATATAGACCCGCTGTACCTTTAGCTCAGAACACTGACAATACGTTCCACTTGTTGAGAATTTGGCCCAAATTTGCCTTATGTGGTTATTAACAGATATCTATAAAATAAAGATATATCTAAAAAAAAACGATGGAGTTCATCGTCATCTGTGCTCTAGTGCGGGTCAGGCTTGGTGCCTGGGGGTGGCCGGTGGTGATCCTGGGTCCTAGTGCCCTGAGCTCGGTCGGTCACCACGTCCCGTAGGCGTCTCTGCCAGGCCGACTGCCCGTCCTGACGGAGCTTCTTCACTGGAGGACCATCGTCTCCCTCCCTCCCTGCCCCTCCCTGCTCGCCTGCACAGCCTCTCTTGTTGGGTGATTTGCCGGTCTTGATCATGGTGTTGATCTCATGCAGACGCTGAGAACAGGAAGGATATGAGAACATGTAGTGGAAAATACAATACATCAAACTAATTGCGCCCCCCCTCCTCCTCTACACATAGTTACCCTACAATGAATGACAACTTTTGGGTGAGTGCACACATGCACACACACAATTGGGTAACACTGAATAATGGATTATTGTTATTAATATTACATATTTAAAACACATTATTGATGCCTGAACCAATTTCATAACTGTTATATGGAGCATTCATCAGTGCTGGTTCTCGAGATAAACCACTAAGCGCACTCCCCAAGTTTGAAGTCGATCGGACAAATGGTGCTCGAGATAAACCGCTTTTTGTGTTTGCCTGTAGGTGGCGCTATGCCGAATTGCCAAAATTGTGGCACGGAACTCCATCAGCTCCCCCCTAAGTGCGCACCCCGAGTTTGAAGTCGATCCAACGAATGGTTCTCAAGATAAACCGCTTTTTGCGTTTGCCAGTAGGTGACGCTATGCCGAAATGCACCAAATTCGGCATTCTGTAGATATCTGCCTTGTTTCAGTAAGCACCCTTGAACTGTGTCTGCTTGTGGGTTTCTGGTCCTGGTCCCTAGTTCAAGACAATTGCTTTTGTTCACAGAAAAATATGAACTTAACTACTCTGAGCGGCACACAGGAAATAATATAATTTCAAGATGACAGAATGACCACTCAAATGATTTGCAACCTGATAATGACCACTGACCGTAGAAGGGCTGCTGCTGAAGTAGTAGCTGAGTCCGAGCTTGCGAGGAGGGGTGGAGGAGGCGGGGTATGGTGAAATGTAGAGGGAGTGGCTGCTGGATGGGCGGTGTCTGCGAGGAGAGCCCTTCCACTCTTTGGGGTATGTTGACAGAGGAGGAGTTTCATCCTGGACAAGAGATATAGATCCAAAGTACGTCTTAGAATCCCCGCATTTAGAAATCAACAGTTCTACTTATTTCTAAAATTCTAACATTTCCATTTTTGGCGTGGAAATCATGGCAAAAAGCAGCATTTTCTTAACTAGTCCGCGGATTCAAACCGACAACCTTACAGTCATCACCTCGTACAACCATTGATAATATTCAGTTAGTCAAAGTGGTCAACTTACCCCAAGTGTGGCTTGAGAAGTTGGAGAAAACTGCAGGGCAAAGTGGTCCATCTGTTTCGTGTAGACCTGGTTGTAGAAGTAGATCAGATTGGCCCTCTCGTCCTGCTGAGGTCCAGGGTAATGTGTCGACGGTGTGTCGGGGGTGTGGAAGATTCCTCTACGTCCTCCGTTACCTGTGTGCAACACAAAATGAATGACCAATTGCAAAATGTCCTACCATTATTCATATCATCTAATTGACGTATTAATTGATTTGTTGTTAATTGACGTGTTGTAATTATTGACATGAGGTATTGTTCATATCATGTACTGCATGTGGCCCTGCAACAGGGTCTGGCTGGCCTGAGATCAATGAAATCTGCACTCAGCAACTTCACATGCTGGCAGCTTCAAAGAGGAAACTGAACATTTTGAACTTCAATGGGCAGAAATGCTGTAAGGTGATATCAGCAAACTGCACACAGCACATTCATGTTTACCAGCCCTTTTACTGACTCAACGGCTCAATATAGGCAGCTGCACCACTATTTTCCCTGAGCAGTGGGGAGGAGCGTTTCATGTATATTATGCAGAATAATACATGTTGTGATATCTGTGTAAATCAGTACCATATTGTATAATATTGCATGAGTGACTTGTCTCCTAATTGGTTCAGCAGAGGAAGTCTTAATCATATTCCATCACCACATGCCGATGACAGAGTTGATTTGTAACGTGCTATATAGTATATTTTGAAAGCTCTTCTTACCGTTGTTTCCAGCAAGATAATTCTCTGTCTCTCCTCCTGACATGAGCACATTGTTACAGACCTGTGGACAGACAGAAACACAGTCTTTGCCCATTCCTTTTGAAGTAATGCAGCCATAACACACCTCGGAAGAATTCACATTAAATTCAATAGGTTATTCACATTAAATTCAATGTCTTCGTTGACGGAGACGACGATGACAACAACAGTGTTCATTCTCAGTTAATCCTTAATAGGTTGAATTTGAAAAAAAACACCGATGGTAAACAATATTCAAATATTTGAAATCTAAAGCAAATCGGCTTCCTGAAATGAAAGAGCGGACAACACAGAGCAGATGAAATTACAAAATAATTATGCTTGGAAATGGAACTATCGTTAGAAGCTGTTCTCCCATATAACAGATGGCAGCGATAATATCAAAAGTTCTGTCTTACACGATTGCAGGTTTGTGGCTGGGACTTGTAGCATCTCATTATGCGCTTGAAAGGCATTTCAACCATAGTAATCTGTGAAAGCAATGCAAATGACATGAGTTAACATTATTGCACACAACAGTTGCCAGTCTGCACTATGTTGTTGGTGGGTTACTTGTCTGCCACACAGTCACTCAGAGAGGTGAGAGAGGCAAGCTGGGTAAGGAGATTCAGCAGAATAACATCAACTGTCATTTTAACGTATGTAACTGTGAGTGTCCATCTAAATGTGTAAAATAATACAATAATAATACAATATCATTATATATAATACAATATAATTGTAAATGCAGACATGTTCATGTCCCAAAAAAGTGTATGTATTAATCCATAGATAATATTATTCAAACATCACGGCATTACAGTAACCCAAGATGATTACATTATAATGAGTGTATTCATATTTTTAATTGATGACGGAATAATGACTAATAATAGTGAAGTGACAAGTTATTACATTATTGCTACATGACAAAACCAGAGCTGGGTCATATAGTAAACTATTGACAATATGTATTTTCACCTGTAACGACAATACAAACGTAGACCAAGTTGACCTTCAAATACGTTCTTGTGATTGTCTGAATGTTTTACCACGTGTATGTGGCAAACGTTTTCCACTTTGCACATAAACGCTCCTCGACGCAGTTGTGGAAACACGCATACTTCCGTGCTTACCAAACCGACAAGGAAGGCCATCACGTGTACTTAGGGAACTTGTGTCAAATAGCAGGTCATGAAGGAGGAGCTCACCCTTGCCATGATGTAGATGGCACACATGAGCAGCTGGTCCAGGTGTCGGTCCAGCGTGAGGCTGGTGCAGTTGACCAGCGAGTGCTCAAAGCAGGTCCAGATCTTCAAGCGCAGCGCATCACTGATGCCCAGCTTGGAACACAAGAGGCTCAGACGCCGGCTCATCAACAAGTAGACCTGAGGCAGAAAGAGAGCGCAGCAACAGCAAACATGTCACCTCCAATGATGAATGAATGAATGAATGAATGAATGAATGAATGAATGGATGGATGGATGGATGCATGGAGACCAATCCATGGAGTTTCCATTATGGGGTACAATCAGAAAAGCATCAGTTGTGCCTTAGAAGAAGAATTACATGGAAATTAATTCCATTCCATTCATTTGACATGACGTTTCACTTCACATGACTTTTCATTTTTACATGACTTTTC
>NC_139651.1:8217870-8245370 GCF_964638095.1 Poromitra crassiceps | reverse complement strand
TCGCTACATGTGTAGAAGCTCGATAGAAAGACCAAACGATTGCTCACCAAAACGACTTCCCCTGAGCTTTTTTCTCAATTGAACTTACTCAATATTGAAACTTAACGTTTATTCATTATTGAAGCAGATGAATCGGTCTCCATGACAACCAGATGCAACAGCCTATCTGTGCCCATGTGTGCCCCCATGTGGCGTAAATAACTCTGAGTGCTACTACTGATGACGGCGAGTGTCTGCAGAACCGAGCTGCGAGAGGAAATCGGAGCGATGTTGTAATAAAGCAAACACACCAGAGAGTGTTTACGGGCATTATAGTTATGACAGTGATGAAACAGCCGAGTACTGTTGCGTCTTATTGAGATCATCAGCACAGTTGGAAAGCATCTGCGAGCAAAACAGATTGATTGCTCGGCGGCAACCTGTCGCACGACGACACAAAATACACTCATCATTTATGATTAGAAACCCTCAGATCCCCTTACACACACACAACATGGCCACAGTGTAATACGACAACACTGATTGACGGTGTTGCTAACCTGAACATAGCAGCCAGACTGTCACTGGGGCCGAACCTGGGCCTTCCCAGGTTGCCCTGAGGCTGCGTTGCCATGGTGACCGCCACTACGCTCGATGCCGTGCTATTGGACGAGAGAGTCAGAGGAGGAATGGGCACCTGTACAAAGAAAAGAGCATAACAGAGTAACAGACACTGTAAGAACGGCGTATTCGAGTCAGGGATCACGGCAAGGAAAATAACCACCAATTTGAATTAAAAATAAAAATAAATAATGAGACAAATGTTATGATGTTACCTGTATATTATCTGACTACTCTAATAAAAACATTATAAAAAATAAATAAATACGGAAATGTATTTTCAGGATAGCATTTATTTACGTTTTGTATTCTTGTTTGATATATATTTTTTATCATGTATACCACAAATTCACAAATTAAACTCTTTTCCCATATTCAAAATGTTAAACTGAGTGCAGATGGGTGTATCACGCAGGGCTATTTAATTACTCAATTACAAATTAAATTGGACCAGATTTGATTTGATTTGATTTTTTAAGTAAAGCCCTACAGTATTTGCTAATTACTTGTGACCCTGTTGACCTTACATTCGTGTTTGCCCAACTTTTCCAGAGATCGTAGATGGGCCAGACACTTTCGGCAGCCTATTTAAAACGTGTGTGTGTGTGTGTGTGTGTGTGTGTGTGTGTGTGTGTGTGTGTGTGTGTGTGTGTGTGTGTGTGTGTGTGTGTGTGTGTGTGTGTGTGTGTGTGTGTGCTGTGTGCGTGCGTGCGTGCGTGCGTGCGTGCGTGCGTGCGTGCGTGCGTGCGTGTGTGTGCGGTCCTCTCTACCTCGTAACGGCTAGGACAGTCCTGTCTGAATGGAAACTCTGTTCTTCTAATCATTTGCACATGTGCTCTTTGTCATTCTGGGTTACTGTCCTAACTGAGACAGACTGACTCCACTGTGTGTGTCTGCAGACAGCTAATGTGTGCTGGGAGCGGGGGGGGGGGGGGGGGCGTACTAACCAGTGAGATTGCTATAGCCAATGGAAGTCGGCTGGGCAATTATAGCATGACTGAAATCATGACATCACTCTATTTACACACCATGCCACACTCACAAGACTGAAATCATGACATCACTCTATTCGCACTCAGGCATGCCACACTCACAAGGCTGAAATCATGACATCACTCTATTTGCACTCAGGCATGCCACACTCACAACACTGAAATCATGACATCACTCTATTTGCACTCAGGCATGCCACACTCACAAGACTGAAATCATGACATCACTCTATTTGCACTCAGGCATGCCACACTCACAAGACTGAAATCATGACATCACTCTATTTGCACTCAGGCATGCCACACTCACAACACTGAAATCGTGACATCGCTCTATTTGCACTCAGGCATGCCACACTCACAACACTGAAATCATGACATCACTCTATTCGCACTCAGGCATGCCACACTCACAACACTGAAATCATGACATCACTCTATTCGCACTCAGGCATGCCACACTCACAAGACTGAAATCATGACGTCGCTCTATTTGCACTCAGGCATGCCACACTCACAAGACTGAAATCATGACATCACTCTATTTGCACTCAGGCATGCCACACTCACAACACTGAAATCAGGGAGAGTGAGAGAGTCTTTTCCACAGCTGCCGTTTCCAGAGCAGAGCCAGCCACCCTCTACGCCAGTGGGTCTCAAACGGGGGTATCATAACAAATGATAAGTCAATTTATGTAATACATGGTCTGCTGCCAGCTCATTCAGGCCACATCCTCTTCCTGTTTGTATATTACTTCCTGCCTCCTCCGGGCCGGCCTTCACTGACACTGCTAGATTAGACTGGCTGCATCAATAAAATAGGCCTTACTTTCGCTTTCTTACACGTGCTATCCTTTTAAATCTGCCCATAGCTATTTTTGTCCTAAATTGATTATAAATAAACTTAAGTCGATGATTCACTACTGGGTGGTGCTTTAAAGCATGTGTACTGTACAATAATTAACTGCAACAGAGCTATTTTAAAGTCTACTGTAAAGCGTGGAAGAAGGTAGCTAGTTCGTTATAACTGAAACATAGACGTGATTATGACTAATAATGTTTTGTGTAAAACAACAATAAACTTTTCGTGGCATTCGTCAGTCATCTCAAGAGAGCAGAGCCAGCAATCTGTTGATTTCTATTCCCTCTACCAAAACAAACACGTCCAAACACAGAACACAAGTTACTGTTACTTACCAGTCTTTCAGAGTCTCTGATGCCTGTGTGTGTGTGTGTGCCGTGGGCCAGGCTGTGCAGTGGAGTGGAGTGGTGCAGCAGCAGCAGCTAGCTGAGCTGGTTGCTCAGCCCTGGAGGAAGTTCAGCTCATTGGCCTGGCTCTCAGCTCAGCACAGCAGACAAGTCTCAACTTGTCATCTGCATCTGGTTGCTATGATCAGCAGCACTGAGCAGCAGAGCTCAGAGGTGACTCACACACCGGCCGGGGAGCGCCACCAAGGGGGGAGGAAGGGATGCCACAGCAGGGCAGGGACAGTGTGGAGGAATGAAGAATATTTTATTAACCCTTTCTGATAATAACATATAAACACATAAACAAGGCCTGCTTACTCTGCTGAATAGTGAACTTTCACCTTTTGGAATTTGGTCAAGATTTACAACTATGTCACAGTTGGCATACTGTATAACATTCGTGACTGAAGCATCTTTCCAAACGTGGGAAAAGATGAGTGCAGATTTTTTTCTCCCAGCATCAGCACCCTGTAAAGGACAGGATGTGACATCACAGCACCCTGTAAAGGACAGGATGTGACATCAGCACCCTGTAAAGGCCAGGATGTGACATCACAGCACCCTGTAAAGGACAGGATGTGACATCAGCACCCTGTAAAGGACAGGATGTGACATCACAGCACCCTGTAAAGGACAGGATGTGACATCACAGCACCCTGTAAAGGACAGGATGTGACATCACACCCTGTAAAGGACAGGATGTGACATCACAGCACCCTGTAAAGGACAGGATGTGACATCAGCACCCTGTAAAGGACAGGATGTGACATCACAGCACCCTGTAAAGGACAGGATGTGACATCAGCACCCTGTAAAGGACAGGATGTGACATCACAGCACCCTGTAAAGGACAGGATGTGACATCACACCCTGTAAAGGACAGGATGTGACATCAGCACCCTGTAAAGGCCAGGATGTGACATCACAGCACCCTGTAAAGGCCAGGATGTGACATCACTCAGCAGCCTGTAAAGGCCAGGATGTGACAGGATGTGACATCACTCAGCAGCCTGTAAAGGCCAGGATGTCATGCTTTTGCTGGATTCCACTAAGGAAACTATATTGGTGGAAGTATAGTGCAACGAGTGTGGGGAACATCATTCACCAATAATGTGACTCTTGACACATTTGTGGTTCACTAAGATTTAAATAATATAATATAGCACATTAAGTGCTTATAAAATGCGTGCATGCATGTATAGTGTAGTTATAGCATAGACAGAACTCAGTGTTAGGATTGTTATTGCACGTAACTGCCTGCACACAGTGAGCAATGATGTTAGTGTGGTAAACCACTGTCTTGGTAGCTACAAGTACTCTGGCACTTTTATGAAAAAATAATAATAATAAATAAAAAAAAGTAAAAAATAAATTAATCACATCTCAACTTGAACTGGGGGAAAAAATGCTTTTAACTCGATCTATAACGCAGCATGAATACCTATAGTAAGTGGCATATTACCTATAGTATACCTATAGTAAGTGGCATATTACTCAAATTAACCTTCAAAATATTCTGTATGCGGAGAAGAAAAGCAAAGTGAAAAGTGCCCCCCAAAAAGTGTAACCTCCCATTACACGTTTTGTCGACCGAGGCCCGCGGCAAAAGAATAGGCACATGCAGACCTTATGGATAGTCAGAAGAATATGTTTAATAAAAATAATTAAACCTCAATTTCCTCTATAGAACTTCATAGAAAGTAATCCAATAAATTACAAACGACTTTTAAGACGCTTTTTCCTCCACTACATAAAGAATTATTTTGACTACACAGACCACAACTTGAAAATATTTCAACTGTCCAATGAAAAAAAAGAAGAACAAAAAGAAAAGAAAAAACGACTTCAAGGTGACATTTAGGATAATTATCAAGCTTGAAACAAAAACCAAAAAAAATGACAAAGGCAATAATTCTAGTCTCGTCATCTCAGCGACTACATAATCTGAAGATTCAAAGACGACCCCATGTACAGCAGTAATGTGGTGGTGTTTTCCTCAGTCTTCTTGCATATTGGTCATTGTTTCCTTGTGTTTGTTTAGAGCAGGTTGAACGCTGCTTCCTCGCACAAAACCTACAGAAGAAATCAAAACGAAAAGCGAAAAGTAAAAGCAAACGTTAAAGTCCAAATTTTAATGTTCTCTTTTTAAAAGGTATTCACAATGTCAACCTATTTGCAGTTTCACATCCTCAACAGCAGGCCCAGCGCACACAGTGGTCAACATAAGCCTGTTTGAACAGAAATAGTCCGGTAAATCACCTTACTGTACAGCAGAAATAGCTATGACTGGGCGTTTTGCCTCAGGGCACTACGAGTTTAAGAAGAGAGAGCGGGGGAACCGTAGTGATACAAACCGACAGTGGCATCGTTTGCGCTCATCGCTCAGGACGTAGAAAAATACGGTATTGTTATTAATAGAAATCAAAACTGCCATTGCATCACAAGCAAAAACCATGGTGAGGTCTATAGAACAGGCGTACGAGAAAAAACCATTTACGAACGCGTTTGCTACAGCGACAAAACCAACATGAGCAAAGTCATGGGTTACCACAAGAGGAATCAGTTGGGACGCTCCATTGCCCACCCCCCCCCAGTCCAAACAAAACCTCTTCCTCGTCTCAGAACCCAATTTGAAATGTGTTGTCTAACAGTCCACTGTGTACCAGCAGTCCTAGAGCAAGCACTAGAGAGAATGACGGTACAAAGGTACTTCGGCTTGAGTGAAATCCTGGAATAAAATCCTGGAATAATCCTAGAATTAAAACAAACACAAGCATGGAGCATGATGATGCAGACAGATCTGAGGAAACTGTTTTTTCCCCCCCAGGCGAGTTGAACGAGGTACAGGATAAGGGCACTTCTACATCTAGCTGAAGCTCCAATCATCTCTAGCTGAAGCTCCGTTCGTCAGCAGACCAGAGTGGAGGATCGGGGTGGGATAGACACACCAAGCTGGAGCACCTTCCTACAGCGAGCCCCATCTGCTTCAGTTGACAATTCAATACTTGACCCGACGATACTGACAATTACTACAATCTTAGCCACGTTTTTATTAAACACTTTAGCGCTTGTGCCGTAAATCCTTCTTAAGACTTTGGTGGTCCGGTGTGTGGGTTATTGTCATGAAACACTTAAGCAGTGAGGAAGCAAAATCACAAAGGAGGAGTAAAAAAAAAATCTCTCCAGAATTCAGAATGTGCCACTGGCACAGTGCCAGTATCCTCTCCAGTGTTCAAAGGGCAAAATCAAATAAAGATGTCATGATTTCACACTAGTTGCATGGCTTCTACTTGTCATAGCTTTTGCCATTAGGTCAGTTCAAGGCCCCCCATCTCAATACACAAAACACACACTGGAAAGTTATGGAGGCGGTAAGATGCCAAGTGGGACGACAAGCCGAGTGCAGATGGGCAGAGCATGTCCAAGCCAAACAAAACAGTGAATGGAAGCTCTCAACAATGGCCTCCAACGTCACACACATTCCAGTTGGGAACAAGGACACGCATACGCACGTGGGACAGGACACCCATAAACACGACCCACGCACCCGCGCACATTATTTGCACAGTGAAGCCAATCCCTTTAGCTCAGTTGAGGTAAGATGCAGTCAAATACGTCAGGGGTGCGAATCTCTCCGTGTGTGTGGTCAAGAATCCTGAACTCTGCCACGACACAGGACAGACAGAGGAGATCTCTGAATCTTCTCGGGACTTGACCACAGTCTGAACTCAATCTTCTCAGGACTTGACTACAGTCTGAACTCAATCTTCTCAGGACTTGACTACAGTCTGAACTCAATCTCCTCAGGACTTGACTACAGTCTGAACTCTGCCACGACACAGAGACCTCTGCATCTTCTCAGGACTTGACTACAGTCAACAATGGGCAGGTTTTGGCACACAGTAAAAGGTTGCTTTCTGTCCTCACAGTCCAAGGGGTTTTATGAGACCCAAACACCATGGTCAAAATGAACAGATGTGCCAGTGAGAGTGTGAGCTTACTATGGCTAGCTAAAGTGCGCCTTGGAATAAACTTTGTGTGTTTTGTGTTGCATGTTCGATTTGTAAGGTGAGGGTGAAAGTGAAGAGTTTAATTCTAAAACGAGACGTCCATTTGAAAATAAAGGACACCTCGAACATCATCACAGCAACAGCGTTACAAAACTACGATACATCTTGAGGGATGGTCGTCAACTTGAGTGCTTGACTGACAAAATAATACTTCTACAGAGTGGGTTGGATTCCCATCTTATAGATTTTGAATAAGGAGCTTCGGGTGAATTTGGTTTCCAACATGGATGTTGCAGACCGCTTTAGAAGCAAACTCTTCAGCTTGATGACGTGAAGGTAGGTGGTTGGCAGGTAGGGCTGCGAGTTGTGCAGTGGGGTGGAATATGGCCGACAGGATCTACAGCTTCAGTCACATTCATTAGCTGCCCAGAGTTATTGCTGACACATCCAAAGTATGATCTGCAAAGCATAAGTGTCAAGGAACCTGTAAAAGTATATTTACAAGAGAAACCAACATATCTGTCAAGTTCAACCCCCCACACTCAAAATATATTAATCGTAGAGCTCGACGAGAGCGTTTTATGTAGTTTCACTTTTTTAATAAAATTAAATCCTGACATGATAATTACAATAATGCCATTTTGATTTCTTTTTTTCCTGTTTGTTGCAATTGTACATAATTGTGTGGTACAAGTTCACAAAGAGTTCAGAAATCTACTAAAGTTTGACATGCAAAATGTCTCTCAAAACAAGACTGTACCTTGTGAACAAACACTGAAATATCATTTCAGCTCCTTTTAAGTTATAGTTCTTTTTTACCGTTTTTTTTTCTCCTCCCCGTTTTTGTTTTTGAGTCTTTATTACACAACATTTTAGTTAGTTCTTGTATTTACATGTAAAGAAATCACAACGTTAAGTGCAGGAAAATCCATATATATGTGAATATATGTATACATTTCTAGGCGATACATAAATATATTTATATTTATATATTCAAGGGATCAGTCCTCATCACTGGAATCTGAATTGTCCGACGATGAGGAGGAGCTCCCAGACTCTGATGAAGATGACTCGGCTTTCCCCGAGCCTTCAGGACCACTGTTCTCCTTTTGTTCTGCTGACTCCTCCTCCTCCTCCTCCTCCTCCTCTTCCTCCTCCTCTTCCTCCTTCTGTGCTGCGGGCCGCTCCGCCTCCCGTGGCGACGGCTGGGAGGAGGCGGACAGAGGAGGAGGAGGAGGAGGAAGCAGAGGGGCGGGGTCACTGTTTGAGCTGTGCGGCTGTGCGGCAGACACAGGAAGGTTAAGGCCTGGAGTGAGAAGCATCCCTGGGTAAAGCATACTGGAGAGTAACAAGGGGTTAAGAGACAGCGTGTGAGCGGAGGCCGCCGAGATGGCGGCTGAAGCACTTAGTGGGGCGGTGGTGGCGGAGGAGGAGGAGGAGGAGGTGGCGTTGGAGGAGGAAGAGGGAGGATCCCCGCTCGGGCCCTCTGTCCTTTCTCCTTTGGTGTCCGAGGTGTGGGAGGGGGCTTTGGAGGCAGAGGGCTCGCCCGCTCCTCCTCTGCCGGCGGTCCCCCTCGCCGCCTTCCCCTCGGACCCCGCCCCCGCCGCCGCGCCCTCCTCGGGGGGCTTCCCGAGCAGGCCGCTCATGCTCAGCAGGTTGGGCAGGCCGGCCATGCCCGACAGCATCATGGGAAACATGGCGGCCAGGTTGCTGGCGGCCATGTTGCCGGCGTCGGGCGGCAGCCCCATGAGGCCGGCGGTGAGCTGCAGCGACTGCAGCTGCTGGAAGGCCTGCAGGCTGCTCAGGTCCATGCCGGAGAGCAGGCCGTTCAGGGGGTTCAGGCCCAGCGAGGCCGCCACAGACGCCGGGCTGGACGGTACCGCTGCCGATGCCGCCGCCGCCGCCTTGGCCAGGGGGTTCTTGGGTCGCCGTCCGCGCCGGCTCACCTCCTCGGGAACAATGGGTCCCGTCAGGATCCGGTCAAACATGCTCTCCGGAAGGTAGCCCTGGGTGACGCATAGGAGACACACACACACACACACACACACACACACACACACACACACACACACACAGGGTTAGCCTTTAGCTTGGCAATGCAACACAATACGATCAGGTCTCCTAAACAGAATGACAGGTACATACCTTTTCCAGACATGACATTTTTATCATTAACAACACATATAACAATACATGCAGTGACAGTGGGGTCTGCAATTGTGTCGTCACACATGTATTGATTTTTGCAATTCCCAAACTTTCAGGACCTGAACATGACCAAATTCATTTTCGGTGCTATTCCAGACTTTTCAAACCTGCACAGGAGGCAGTTTTGTCCTACCTGATGTTTCAGAGTTAGATAAGTGTTAAGAGAAAATTTTGATCAGACTCACATTATCGTTCAGGATCCCCCCTTTCAGTTATTAATTTAAATACATACGCATACTGTAATATGTAGCATCATACACATACTGTGCTCTCCTCCACATGTATTGCTAAACTAGACGACTCACCGACTGTTTGACCACATCCGCCCACTCGGGTGGGACCCCGTACTCGGGGTTCTCCTGAAGGAACCGGCACAGGTCCTTCAGAGGAGGGGCGAAGGCACCACCAACCTACAGACAGGATCGGAGGCAAAACATGAACCACACTATAGAAAATAAAATGCTAGGTAATGACTACAGACAATATCTTTCACCACACACGCACGCACACACGCACGCGCGCGCACGCACACACACACACACACACACACACACACACACACACACACACACACACACACACACACAGACACACACGCACACGCACACACCTTGCGTGCGTTTCTCCTGTTGATGATCTGGACCCGTTCCTCTCCCGTCAGGCTGTTGACATCGATCTTGTTGGGGTTTCTGCAGCGGTGCCGCTTCTGTTTGGGCCGGCCGTCCTGGAACTGGAACTGCATCTGCATCTTATTTACCCCCTGGACACCAAATGGGAAATTACACGTAAAAAAACAAAAACACTAACTGGAGAGAAATTCTTTCAGAAAAACTTTCAAGGTCTTGATTTTTCCTTCTTTTAATCCAAGCATTTTCAAGTAGTTTCCATACTTGTGGCAACCCTATTATCTGTTTTAAACATCTACATACATTTACTTTTTTCTAGATGTATAATACAACTATATATAGTATTAGTTTATATATTAGTATTATATATTATATTATTATATAGTATATATATATATAGTACTGTGCAGAAGATTTTCTTTCAACCATCTCAGGCAACATCTTCCATTCACTTTGATCAGTTTCTTTGACCCTGACAACTCAACCCTTGATATAACTAAAAGAAATCTAGGAAAACGTCTTAAAGTGTCGACTTACGCAGAACAGCGACCTCAAAGTCCCTGGGAAACCCAAAATAAATCTGCATTTTGAGTTCATCACACCACAGGGACCTATGTTAATAAGCCACCAGCCAAATATGAACGATGATGAACGTCGCAAAGTCTATAAATGTAGGTTTGAAAGTCATGGAGAAACTAGGCACGATTCTCCCCTCTGGCTCCTTGTGGGATTGTGTGGGGGCGTGTCTGCTGGAGCCGAGCGGAGGTCTCGCCCGACGTGCACTTCCTCAAAATCACGTCCAATCACGAGCGCTCTGCAACGATCACGAGCGCTCTGCAACGGCACTTTAGCTCTGATTGAGACTCGAGGCAGACTGAGTGAAAGTGAAAGTGGAGCAGGCTCGCTCAGAGACTCCCACTATGTTTTATAAATGTCGTAAAATAATCGAAAATACCCCACCAACAGATACAAAACCATGAGCATTATGTGTGTAATGTACAGAGTAGACTTTTGAAACACACATTTAAAGAAACACAATGTTTAGAGGTGAGGTGAGGTCCCCCCCCTGAAGGTTTTGTAGAACGCATAACTGCAAGCTACTTTATGATTGGATTCGCATAGTGACGTCAATGGGCAGTCAGTTTTGGAGCCATAAGCACGGCCCACTTCAAACCCTGCCTCAGCAAACAATGACAACAGGGAAATGGTGATATTTAGGATTTGGGTTGAAACTAATGTCTCAAACCTTTTGAGGCTTACAATTAGTCACATAGGACCCTAAGTTACATAGTTAGAAGGTGTTTGTGGATTTCGGTTTCCAGGGTCTTTAAATTCTTTTTGGGGGTGGAATTCCCCCACGTAATACTCCAGAAGGAGAGCTTGCACCGCAGCACATGCAACAAGACAGGGCAGGAGAGTCTGAGGGGGGAAGAGGAAGAGGAGTGAGGAGAAGAAGGACAGAAGGGAAATGGAACTCACGGGGATGAAGGCCCCCGTGTCGGCCACAAAGCCCGGGTGCTCTTTCAGCCACTCGTCCAGGTCTTTCCTCCGGGGGGCGTCGTCTCCGGCGAGCCGGGTGCCATCTTTGAGGTTGATGACGGGGACCCTGCTCTCCGTGTCCATGGGGCTCTGACTCGGCGCCTGGCTGTAGCCCGCCGCCGTGGCCACAGCGGGCATGCCCACCTGGCCAATGCCACCCCAACCTGGGGGCACCTGGGGAGACGCACGGGGCGCAGACCAGTGAGGAAAAAGGGCTATATTCGTATAGAGTTTGTTGTCATCCAAGTGGACTTAGTGGTATAACATACAATTTTGGACATATATGCTCTCCATCGCATTGATCAAACTATACACATCACCAGAAACAACAAACAACTTTGAATCTCACAAGAAATGTAACCAATAACAAAGTAATCAATTCACAACATATTCATATTGGCCTACTGTATCTATGCTTACAAGTAACATTCTGCTATAGGTTGAGGCCACGTCTCGTCATAGACGCTGGTTTAGCTGGCTCAGCCTGGCTGGGGGGCGTGGTCAGGGTGGGGTAAAAACCCCCGTTCTATCCATTCAGCAAAGTTAGAATTTAGCTGATAGCCCAGCCCAGGCAGACACGATCGGGGATTTAACCACCGCGGTAAACGCACATCTGAGCAGACGTCTTGTGTTCTGCTCTAGAACCCCCAAACATGTAGTTTAGAGCCGCAGCACCGTCTTTTGGTGAGTCAGCCCATGAGATATATGGGCGGTTTTACCCCACTCGCGCGCCGGCCGTTTAACATTTTGTGGGCGTTCCCAGACATGCGGACTGTCTCTATGCGCCCGAAGGGACTTTTACAGCCCTGTCCAGCCTCATTGACCATTATCCACTCATCAACTTCAACTTCAATGTCCCCGAGGGGCAATTTGGTTTGCAGCAAGAACACACACAGCACATGACAGACAGTACAGCAAAGCACATGACATACAGTACAGCAAAGGGGAGGGAAGTGCAGGGTGCAGTGGTCTAACAGAACAACACAGTCAGATCGGTGACCAGCCTGCACGTGGTTAAAAATCACAGCAGCAATAGCAGAAGTAACAGCAGCATCACACCATAATAAAAAAACAATAAAATACAATACAAATAAAAGATAGAAAGTAGTGGAAAGTGTCCGTGCAGGTAGAGTACAATGCCAAAAACCAGGACTCTGTCAGTCGCAGCAGCAGTGAGAACAATAAAACAAGACAGATCAAAAGTACTGGAAAGTGCAAGTAAAAGTGACCGTGCAGGATAATGGATAGCTAGCTCCTCCCCCTGGCCAGAGTTCAGAATAGAACAGATGAAATGAATAGATCACTTACGATCATGTGACTGCCCGTAATGTCTTATGTCAATGTAGTCAATGTAGTCCTCTTCAGCCACCCCCACCCCAAGCCCTACCCCCGTTTTTTTTTATCCCATTTTTATCCCCCATTAGTGATAATTTTTAATTTGTTTATCCTGGTTGCTGCTCCACCCTCTGCCGATCTGGGGAGAGACGAAACTGGCTCCATGCTTCCTCCGAGACATGGGCAGTAGCCAGCCGCTTCTTTTCACCTGACAGGGGAAGCTTCACCGGTAGGACATAGCACGTGGGAGGATCACGCTATTCCAACGAGTTCCCCTCCCTCCGAACAGACCAGAGGAGGCACCACTTCAGCGACCAGGATATTGCATGTTTTTGGTGAGGGGTTCCTATATGAAGGAAACCCCCCAGGGGGCACGGGGAGAACATGCAAACTCCACACAGAAAGGCCCTTTTTGACGACCCCACCCGGGCGGTGGGCACTCGAGGTCATGCGGACGGGCACGCACTCCTTCAGCGCTCACAGCGTCCCAGGTGGGAATCGAACCCAGGACCTTCAAGCTGTGAGGCAACAGCGCTTACCACTGCGCCACCGTGCCCCCCCGAACATGTAGTCCTCTGTTGTTCATGCCGCAGAGATCCTGTTCAAACCTAACTGCCTCTCAGATATGAGCTCATGTCTGCTTGTTGTCAGAGGATCAGGTGTCTCAGAAGAGCCTGATGGATTCCAAATTTAGCATCTTTCTTGGCAGCCTGGATTCCCCACGACAGGACCATGACCCTCGCATCTTCATGTACATATTCTACTGAATTGGCAGCACTATTAGTTAGAGAGCCTTGTTGCATGACAGGTAAGACGGGGGAACGAGGGTTGAGCTGGAGAAAAACGGTTAAAGGTCACATTATTGCTTACGCGATCTGGCAAAGTCGGGGCTCTGTTTCTGTTCATGAAGAGCAGGTCCATCCCCTCCACGTTCTTCCTCCTCCCCCTGCGCCTCTTCACCACCGGCTGGCCATCCACTCCGTTCAGCCTCATCTGACCAGCCAGACCTGGGGACACTGCAGAAGAACCAGCCATGTTAGCTGTGAATAACTGCACCATAAATACATCGAATTTACAGAGAAAGTATGAATCTTGAATATACAGTCTAGGATTATTTTTTTTAACCTGTCATTGCTGTTGGTCCTTGTATGAAAATCTCTGACAATATATTTCAGACGGAGAAGAAAAAAGGCAGAAAAAGTATGTACTGTAGTAAGAATGTAAATAACAGTGTAAACAGAGCCGGAAATAGAACGACAGCGATGTAGCTAGGGTTTTCATACTGTAATTATGGAATGGGCCTTTCAACCAGCTAATGCTAAACCTCACACTTTAAAGTCAAACCTTCTTCAAAATGTTGTTTTGCTGCCATCTGGTGGCAACACAAGGAAAACAGGATAGGCTGCCACAACACGAATGCACACGTCTTCATAGACCTATTTGTAAGTGAACGCACCTTGCTGGAAGCTGCTCTGTGGCTTGCTGATGTCAGCCAGGCCGGTGTCTGAGGCACTCTGCAGCTCATGGAGCCGGGCCAGGTACTGCTGCTGGGCCTGGGGGCCCTCCTCTGACTCCAGGGGCCTCTTCAGAGGGAGACCCTGCTTCTGGAAGGTCAGCTTCAGTCCTCCCTCCTGCTACGCACACAGACACGCAGGGGGGTCAGACAGGTGCGCAAACAAGGGTATTTACAATAGAACCATAAGTCAAAAATTACAAATTAAAAAGGGGCAGAGTTTAGTTGTTTTTGATGCCTTCTCAGACTTTAAGTCCAGAGTGTATAAGTAAGCAGTCAGGATGACGAAGAAAGTAAGTGTCATTGTTCCAATTCTGTATATTGTTTGGTTGGTTGGTTTATTTTTTATTTATTAAAAAAAAAGCACTTTGAATTGCCTCTGTGTATGAAATGTGCTATACAAATAAACTTGACTTGACTTGACTTTATTAGTATCATATACAAAATCAATCAGAAATGTGTGTTTTTTATGATAAAAGGAAAAGCGTATTCAGATATGTTCTTGTTAGTGGTACTGGGAGAGGTGAACACACAGTGGCTAGTGGCTAGTAGGGCAGTGGGAGAAGAAGACTAGTTTGGAGTGTAGCGCGAAGCCATGTCAAGGGAATAGCAGCATCAGCAGCAGCGCGTTATCGCATTTTACGGGTAACATGCCGTCGTAATCAGTGCAGCCACGATGGCAGAAAATGTCAGATTTACGGTAAATATCGTTGTCGCCAAATAACCGCAGCGAGACAAAAGAATGAAATTGATCGCATCAAGTGTCGTCAAGCCTGCCAAGTTAATAGCCATGCTGCTGCCCACAGGCACACCAGGGAACACCCACAGCCAACGGCTCCATTTCAATCAGTTTAGAAGACTCCCCCCCTTCCGTCCAGAAAGGCTCAGAACTGAACCTTCTCATTATCTTCTCATATGCTGCTTATGTAATCACAGCCTCAGAAGCCCAATTCAAATTGAGTGTGTGGGAAAAAAGAGGAAGGCTGCTATTAAGTCAATGTATCGTCCTGCACAGGCAGCCAAAACCACCAATCATCCTCCTGCACAGGCAGTCAAAAGCACTAATCATCCCCCAAAGGAAAAGGAACAAACACCAGAGAGCAACATGCTGAACACCGCAACAACCGCTCGTGGTAGCAGAAGCGGTAGGGGTCCTACAATCGCGGGAGCAGGAGCGGAAGAAGAGGGAGGGAGGAGGAGGAGGAGGAGGAGGAGGAGAAATGAAAAAAATCTACATACATCGTTGAGTTTGACTGAGAACTCCTTGTTTTCTGCAACATGCAGCTTCTTCACCTTTGACCCCTGTGGCGAGGCAGAGGGGTCCTCTGAGGTGGTGGCGGGGGGCAGGCTGCTGCTGTTGGCGTTGTCCAGCAGCTTGGTGGTGTAGAAGGAGGCCACCGCGCCGCCCGGCTCGTAGGCCCGCCGCGTGCCGGGCCACTTCCCCTTCAGCACCGCCTGGCAGATGCTGTCCAGGCGGTTGATCATCACGCGGTCCTATACGCCACGGCAGCAGAACAGGAGATCAGAACAAATTGGCATTTTTGGGCATTTCGTCTCTCTTATTCTCTCCCTCAAGATTTTTTTTTGTTTTTTTGGTTTATTAAATAGTATATATATATATATATACTGTATATATATATATACAGACACACACACACACACACATACTGTAGAGAACGACAGGATACGACCATATCAGTTGGATTTTCATGTACATTCTTTACATGTAAATAATAAGGCAATGATTTGTTACCATCTGTACATTAAATTAGTCCCTTTTTTTTAGAATGCCTGTTTTGGTTAGCAACAGCTATCACCTGAGACTTCTGTAATCAGGAAACATTACTCAGGTTGTTATTCAAAGCACCTACTGTAGATCTAACATCAGCCAAGCTTGGGGTATTTCCAAAACGTCTCCAATTACATTTGACTAGACCCATTCGGTTGAAAGACTAAAATGGACTCAGTGGTTGGATGCTTTTGTGCCTCTCTGTCATCACGAGACGTATCGATGAGAGCGATCAGGTTGCATGTGTGTGTGTCGTTCACCTTTGGCCAGTAGGAGGCAGCCAGCATGTACCCGCCTCCCTGGAAGGGATGGGAGGAGTTGGCGACGCCGTTCTCGGCCACGTGACTGTCCTGCGTCTCGTCCTGCGTCGTGCTCAGAGACGCCACGCTGTCCTCGTCAAAGCCCTTCACACTCGCCTCTGCAGGCACTGACAACGGGGACAAGACGCGCGGAATTCAGAGGCAAACGTTAGCAACGAGCCAGATGCCTTTCAGTCTATGGTAGGATACTTTCATCTTAGATTCATTTCTAGAGTGCACACACAGCATCAACGACATATGCATAATACACATGTGAACTGATCGTGACAGTTACTGCTGATGTTGGAAATTACACAGGAAACGCAATGATGCGCGACAAAGCCAAGGGCAGTAACTGTGGGTAGAAAAACGTTTGTTCCTGCACTGCACATATGTGTTTTGATAATGCTAACATTGATAATGCTAACATTGATAATGCTAACATTGATAATGCTAACATTGGAGAACACTTTTTGACAGACAGATGTAAGAAGTGATTTACTGACAGAGCAACAGGAGGTCGACATCAGGGACACTCACCTTTCTTCTTGCCTTCCTCTCCCTCGCTCTCGGTGTCGGACGAAGACGACGACGAGGACGACGACGAGGAAGAGGAGGAGCAAGACGAGGAGGAGGAGGAGCTGGAGCCGGAGCCGGAGTGCGAAGAGGAAGACGAGGACGAGGACGAGGAAGAGGAGCGCGACGAGGAGCTGGAGGAGGAGCCGTCCGTGTCCGTCTCCGAGCCGCGCTTGGCCTCCTTGCGGCCCCTCTTGGCCTTCTTGGGTTTCTTCTCGGAGGAGGCGTTGGGCGTGAGGGGCTTGGTGCGTGCCGCCACCATCTTCTTCTCGCTCTCCCCCTGCTCGGGAGCCGGCTTCTCCTCGATGCCCGTGGGAGTAGCCGGCGCGGCGGGAGGAGGGCTCCAGCTCTCCCTCTGCTTCTCCTTGCTCTCCTCTCCCTCCGAGGCCGGCTCCTCTTTGGGCACGATCATCGCAGCAGAGGGCTCCGTGTCCCTCTGTGCCGGAGGAGGAGGAGGAGGAGGCAGCGGCGAGCCGGTCAGCAGCAGCGAGGTGGCGGCGCCCGCCTGGTACTGAGAGTGTACGAGCGGCGTGGGCGCGCGCGACTGTTGCTGTTGCGCAGTTCTCGTTTGGCTGTAGTTGCGCTGGGCGGCCATGAAGCTGAGCTCCGGGTCGCGGAGGATGTGGTAGTCCGTGCGACTGACGCCGTGCTTGGCGGCGCCGATGAGCAGGTCGCGGTCGTGCGTGCCGGGCTCCCACCACACGGGCAGGTCCGAGCCCATCTGGCACAGCGACAGGCGCTCGTACAGCAGCGTGTGGCGGAGGACCTGCTCCCTCACCTGGCGGAGCAGCTCCACTCGGTAGAGGGTGCGCGACGCTCGTTCCTCCGTGATGGGCTGGATGGACAGAGACGGGTCCACCGCAGAGTCTAGAGCCAAAGACGGAAGGAGAAGGACGCAGGTGTGAGAGAAAAGCACGAGGAGCTCATTAGCAGCTACGCTACCACGGAGGCTACAGGCCGTAGATCTAGTTTGTGTCTGGAGTTAAAGCTTCACACTGTTTACCTTCCCACAAATGATTAACCTTATCAGCCTCCCTACCTCGGGATATTGCTGAGCCAGCTTGTTTAGCAAGGAGCTGCCTACCTCTCTCCAGAATAGGAAAAAGCCTAAAGCATTGTTAACGACATCAACCTGACACCAGTTTGCAGAGCATTATACTCTGTGTGACTGTATATCAATGCACAACGTCAACATGACAGCCGCACATTTCTAAACACAACGTTTCAAAGACAACCAGCTATCATATTAGCGTTGAATTATAAAAATATGCTATTATTTAAAGTAAGTACGCAGCGTAATAGAGGTAAGCTAACATTCTAAGCATTCAAATCAAACACTTGTTAGTGAAACAGGAAACAGAAAAGCATACTCTCTTGTTCTGATCACTTTTTTACAAAGTTATGAGCAAAATGTTGAGGTTATCTCCAGCAATGTGAACGAAGGGCTCTTCAATTCACGGTACATAAATAAAAATGTAGAGTTTGTCTCCAAGTGTGTGTGTGTTTGTCTGCAAGTGTATGTGTGTGTGTGTGTGTGTGTGTGTGTGCGCACGTTGCACGCCTGTGTGTACATGCACGTAGGAGCTCTGACCTCCTTCTTTGGGCGGCAGGCGACACACCCTCCGGCACATGGCGGTGAACGCCCACAGGTACTTCTGCAGGCTCTCGTCGGTCTTCTTGTGCAGCCGGGCCATGGCCCTGAACTTGGTCCAGTCGAAGCGGCCGAGCGTCGGGTCAAACACCACGCCGAACGTGGACACCACCCGGTAGAAGTCGGCCTCCTCTCGCCTGGTCCATCTGAAGAGGGTTTGGAACAGATAATATAGCCAGGGAGTCAGCAAGTCATCGGAGTCTGTGGTGAGGAATGGTTTGGTTTGGTATGGGTACTAAGTTTGACTTTGCTGTGATATGTTGGCAGGTTGGTTAAGATGTCTGCCCCAGTGTCTCTGACTCGCGACAACTATTGCCAAAAAAAACTGATCCTGAAAGAATGGAAGTCCCCTTCTTCACCTTCCTTCCAATTGTGGTTGACGGACATGATCTCTGTTATAAGGATGGAGAGGCTCAGATCCCTGAGAGCCCACTCACTTGGAAAGTTTCTAACTGTTTGGGACCCGTTTCTGGCCTACCTCGACGAGGTTGGGGGGGTGATGGGTGACTTGCCTGGCTGGTTCCTATTGGACACCTCATGTGGGACCCCATGCACAACACATCTTACAAGCACATAAGCACCCTATATGGACGGTAGCATATTGTAATAACTGTTGATATTATATGTATGTTTTTCTTTGTTTTCCTTTCCTGTGTCTGAGCTTGTCTGTTTGTTTTGTTCATATAGTGATCAAATTGAAAATAAAATATATATATTAAAAAAGCTGTCTGCCTAGTTGTTGAAGCTTTGTTACAGCCAGTATGGGGGGGTTGAGCGCGTGGGGCCAACAAGTTAATTGCAGACACTGCATGATACTTTTTCTTCCCCAGAATTATTCATCGGAATTAGATCATGAATCCTCAACCGATCGTCCATTAAGCTCTACGGTCTCACCTCTGCTGGCGTTCAAGCTTAGCAGCCATCTTTGGGTTGAGGGTGTCGTTGAGGGTGGGGGGCAGTGGGCAGAGCGGTGTGGTGGTGGCCAGCAGGGGGTGCTGCGGGTGAGTGGTGGGGCCCTGGCTCTGGTGGATGTGCAGGATCTGCCGGCTCTTGGTGAAGCGCTGCGAGGCCGTGATCAGACGCCTCAGCCTGGCCGTGAGCACGGACGGAGAGGGCCAGTAGGGCGAAGTGTCGCCCTCCATCGCCGGAGCCGCGTCTGGATGACAGCAAATATACAGTACATACAGCATTCAAATACACAGAATATAACAGAATATTTATAGGGTTCATACCACACATTTCCACTCATTCATATTAGGGGTGTCAAAAATAATCGTATAATCGATGCATCGCGATGCAGATGTGTGAATCGAATCGTTGACAGATGAATCGTTGAATCGTTTATGTTTAAATTTCTATTGATATTCAGATTTTAAAGCACTTAAAGTAAAAAAGGGCGTTGGTATTTATCTGACTGCTTGTATTAATTGATGGAAAAGTAGCTATGTGCAGCAATAATACAGAAAATTGAGGATTTGATACGTGGAGCTGCGATACTTTGAGCTGTATCGAGATGCATCGTGATGCATCATGGAATCGAATCGAATCGTTGACAGATGAATAGTAATCGAATCTAATCGTGAGCCCAGTGAAGATTCACAGCCTAATTCATATGCTTGACTTTTCTGTAACTATTACATGACAAGTAACTACTTTGACCAGTATTTGTCAGTGTAGATGTTAAACTGTTATATTTTGATGTTGAAAAGGCAGATATAAAGGACTTGGCTTATTAGAATTGGCAGGGAATGTGTTATTTTGGTTAATATTACTGCAAATTGCAAATGTAACCACGCTTGCAGCCAAGCTTGACATTATATACATATATATATATATATTCCTGTGACATTTGAATACGTTATGGGGTCATTTTACTTGGCTCGGGTGCCATGCGTATGATGCTCTGATGAAGGCGTGCATGCTGAGACAAGTTAGCCTGATGTTCAAATATGGTATAACTGAGGTTATAACAGGGTTTTTTGGGAGTGCCACCATCATTCCCAAAGTTTTGGCTCATTTTTGTTCAATGCAAGTTTTGCATGCGTGTCATTTTCTATCACTTCTTCAGAACCTTGAAAACATCTTTCAAAATTCCATGACTTGTCCGTGACTTTCCATGCCTGCGGGAAGCCTGTATTTAAATTCATAATATTGATGATAATCCCCCTGTGGATTACAGGAGTCAATACTCGCCTCCGGTGTTGTCAGTCACGACCAAGTCTCCAGGAGAAGAGGCGTCATCCTGCACAGGAGACAACGTGTGTTTATGGAAGGACAAGGCCAATACATGAATAATATGTAATAATAACAACAACAACAATAATAATAATAATAATAATAATAATAATAATAATAATAATAATAATAATAATAATAATAATAGATTGGATTTATATTATAGGAGATATCAAATCACAATCACAAACTAGCCCAAATATTTGTACCCATAAACAGGGATTCATCACTAACTTAGACAGACAGAGTACTTGGAAGGCAATGTGCCCCCCTACGTTTCCTACAGCCTTACCTCCATCATATCGTCCTTCAGCAAGGCTGGCCTCAGCAAGGCCGGGTCAGGCTTGTACTCTGGGTCGTCCACGTCCCTGCACACACAGATAACACAGTGGCAGTCAGTGGAGGCCAAACAGAGTGACTGGGCAGTGCAACACGCCCCGCTCTCTCTCAACAACCGCCTCACACACAAGAACCTGCTCTGTGTTTGCTAAGTGCAATTGAAAAAAAAAATCTGGAAGGAAACATGATTGAACGGGTTTACTTCCTTTACAAGCAGGATGCCGGCTTACCTAATAACTGCCAGGGGTTATGATTTTTTTTTTTTTTTTGATCTGCAACTACTGTTTGCCAGGACTGATGTCATGTGATGTACCCACCCATCCATGAAATCATTGGCTCTCTGCTCGGCAGCGATGGCCTTCTCGTCCGGCCGGCCCACGCGCTCTAGGAAGCAGAGGGCTGGATCTGCACGGATGGTGTTGTACTTCTCATAACCTGCGGGGGGGCAACAGGAGGATAAGCAAACACCGACGTCGGTGAAGGATAACGGCATGGAAACTCTTAGATATGGAACGCACGCACTGGGTGGTTTCCCAGTTCCACAACCACTTCATACCTACGGAACACCGGTATGCCACAGAGAGCTATGATAAAATAAAATAAAATAAAATAAAATAAAATAAAATAAAATAAAATAAAATAAAATAAAATAAAATAAAAATAATAGTAGTGACCTTTCCCCCTAAATGGACATCATTGTAAAGCAATCTGCTATGGAATTATTGTTATATCATTTGTTATAATGGAGCCAGTTACAGTAGGAGTACTGTAGGGGTGACGCACCGTGCTTGTAGATGCCCAGCAGCAGACACTTGTCAGCGATGGCATCCCACCACAGGGCTGGTAGCTCCGAATTGTCCGGGTCTGGCACCCAGATCTTGACCTCACTGAGGAGGAGGAGGAGGAGGAGGAGGAGGAGGAGGAGATGTGGTCAAATATCAGAGGAGGAAAATCTTCAGAAAGCATTGAGACCCTGAGGTTCTAAGTTTAGGTTTACAGTTTAGGTTTACACCCAGTTTAGGTTTACACCCAGCTTCTCTGATAGAACACGTTATGAGCTGTGATAGTAGCCATTCACGAGACAACATTTGGGACAATGTAGTAAACCTAGTCAAATGTTTCCTGCCAGTAATATCTCTTGTTCCAGCCACTCTGCAGGACCCAGAACACTGCTGGTTTTCATTCTAGCCATTAAATCAAGGACTATGTTACACATGGGATGCCATGGGGAAAGCAAATATTGACCAGGTATGACAGAAAACCAGGAGCACTCTATGTCCCAGAGGACCAGGATTTGGAAACGCTACAGTTACAGCAGCAATACCGAGTCAACTGCTGGGCCCCCCGTTGGCCAAAAACTGTCCCTGTGTCCCTGTGTCCCAGGAGAATGTCCCTGTGTGCCACTGCCTGAGGAGAATGCACTGAGGATAGGACACAACTAGGATATTAAAAGCCTCAATTCCTTCTGGTGTTCTCAGCACAACTGCATGCAATGTTTTGTAACCATAAAAAACACCACCACCAAAAAACATATTGATACTAAATGAATGTTATCCAGTCGCAATATATTGTAGGGAATGGGGGAACGACAGGTCCGTCTTTGACCAGCAGGTGGTGCTCTCCTATTCCTTTGGCTGATCAGTTGTTTCTTGCTTCAACAGGTTGTTGCTACAGTACCATTATGTGCCAATTACCATGCTCACGGTTTTAAACATTTGATTTACATATTATGAGAGAAATGAGGATGATTTTGCAAGATAAACCTATCAGGCAGCTATTTCACCTTTAGTTAGATGTACAGTATGTAGTATGTCTCTATAACTGTGAGCTTCTGGGGGGAAAACCACAAATAAACCCATCCAACCTTCTGGGTTTATCAACGAGATGAATCCAGCTACTCTGTTTTCTAAGCTGTTCAGAAATCCTACAATTATTTTAGCTACGGTGATCTGTTGACACAGTATGTATGGTCTATTGTTTATCGTGTGTCTTACATCACTACTGTACATTAGCTGTTGAAATGCCGCCTTGCATCAATGCGACCAATTCCTGTAAATGTATTGTATTTGTTGCACAAAGTGATTCCAAGTCTGCCATAATCAAGTTGTCGAATAATCCTCACAATGATAAGACTATGGGTAAGAGAAAAGAAGAGGCTTGTCTTTCTATTCCTTTCTCTCAGGCACTCATGTTCAAGGTGAAGTCGTTTGTGTGTGTGCAGAGAGGAGTAGGTCAAAGTTCAGCTCACCTGGCGTCCACGCCGTCTAGCACCTGCTGCGCCTGGCTTCCGATCACCTCTTGTTTCAGGTAGTAGAGCATTCTGACGCGCAGCAGCACCCTGCGCACAGAAAACCCACCGGTCACCACAAAGCCCCGAGCGCGCACAAACGCTGAGCGAGCAGAACGCCTGCTTTCACACACGCACGCACACCCACACACCCACACGCACGCATACACACCCGCACGCGCACACACTGTTTCCCACACATACACCGCGACATGTGTTGACCACAATGCGACAATGCACAGAAAGTGAATGAGTGACACTAATTCAGCGTCAGTGCTAAATGCATCACAGTAAATGGTTTACACACACCAGGCCTGTACTGTACAATCCTACCATGTCACTACCATACACTCCTAAGCAGACACTCAGAGGCTCAAATGGTAAACCTGATCCTACCATGTCACTACCATCCACTCCTAAGCAGACACTCAGAGGCTCAAAAAGGTAAACCTGATCATTGATGATGAGCTGAGGAACACAATTATTTTAATGCCCTGTTTTACATCTTACAGTATAGACCAAATCACCGTGACGTCACCATGTAAACAAATTTACTTCCGGGTACCACTTGGGGAAGGCGGCAGGTTTAAATGTGCGTGTTGTCAAATAAATGCTGTCAAACCCTCTCGTTGTTTTCAGCCGACTACTTTCAATTTAAATGGTTAAACGGTTGGTAAACATGCTTGTCCGACGTATCTAGCCTTTCTTCTGTGTTTGTTTTATGTAGTGTTAGCTAGCTAATAGCGTTTGTTTGTCTGTCAAACTCGCTGTTTTTTTGCAGTCGTTAACGTTACAGAGTAACCTCGCGTCACTAGGCTCTTCTCGGCGAGCCTGGTACAGACAGAGCTACTGACGCCACGTCAATTTAATTTAGCTTCAAGTCTACTCTAGTCTGGTCCAACAGGTAAATTAGCTAGTCTGGTCTCCACTAACGTTAGTGAAAGTGTTGTTATGAATTAGGGATGCACCGATATGAAAATTTTGGCCGATGCCGATAACCGATATTAACATTGCTGTTATGGCCGATAACCGATATTTACCGATGTCGATATGATCTGTATAAAACCACATTTTTATGATCATCACATTTTGTACATACTGAAAAACACATGTTAACACTGAATTTGAAAAAGTTATGCATTTCTTTATTTGCAAAGCCTTTGGAAAAGCCCATAAATCATAGATTTACTGCATTATTTCATATCAATGTGAAGAATTTGGCTGATAATGATAACCGATATTAACATTGCAACATCTGACCGATACCGATATGACCGATATGTTAAAAAATCGGCCGATACTGGCCGATACCGATATGATTGCCGATATATCGTGCATCCCTATTATGAATGATATTAAACAACAACACAACACGGACGAACCATTTTTGTCTTCTTTGTCTGTTTTTGTCTTCAAAACGTCAGTTTGTGCCGTTCACCGCCATCATAATGTGTGGACCCAGGGGTACCCGGAAGTAAATGTAAACATCCCGGTGATTTGGTCTATATCAACAGCATCGTGACTATTTTCAACAACAGCATGCATGATACAGTAGTACAACATTATGGATTATTGGTGGACTAACTAAAATGTCAGCGTACGATTATACATCATTAGATGTGCAGCCCTAGCACAGAGTAAACTAACAATTATTTTCCTCGTCGATTAATCTGTCAACTATTTTCTCGATTAATCGATAGGTCTATTATAAAAATGTCAGAAAAGGGTGAAAACTGTCGATCAGTTTCCCATAGCGCAAGATGACATCCTCTTAATGTACTATCATAGAGGAGTAAAGAAACGAGAAAATATACGATTAATCATTTATCAAAATAGTTCTGCGATTATTAATAGTTAATAGTTGACAACTAATCGATTAATCATTGCAGCTCTATGGAAAAAGCACGCTGTACATAACAGCTCACCACAATAGGCCGATGTACAGTATTGCTTAGACCAGAGGTTCTCAAATGTTTTTCAGCCAAGTTTTACAATATAGAAAATATACCGGGGACCCCCTCATTCTGATTTGTGATTTTGGGCTAAGCTTGTTTCCACGGTAACGTGCTTGACTTTTAAATTGATAGGTTTGTTAGATTAGAATGTAATCCATGAACCATTTTAGATGTAAAGCATAACATATTTTCATTGAACTATGAAGCTTTGGCAAAAAAAAAAAAAGTTTTTATTTTTCTGAAAACTTTTCGCGGACTCACCTAGGCAAAGTGCCACGGACCCCCATTTGAGAACCACTGGCCTAGACTAATGTATAGAGACCTCACAGGGATTTGGATGGGAAGCCCTTGAAAAGAGGCTCTGTGGATTGAGTGAGCACAGAAGAGTCTCTCTCAGTGATCTAGTGGCCGTGCCCCGGTGAGGTAGAGAGAGGCTGACTCACAGCTGGGCTGACGAGCTAGAGAGAGGCTGACTCACAGGGGAGACATTAGCTCTGTGACGCATGAGCACACATCATAGCCAGCAGACTTGTGAGGAGAGGCAGAATGAAGTGGTGGAGAGCTGTGGTGCACCTTCACATTCTGCTTCATGTAGCAGGTGTTCTACAGTCAGGAGCTGTGGTGCACCTTCACATTCTGCTTCATGTAGCAGATGTTCTACAGTCAGAAGCTGTGGTGCACCTTCACATTCTGCTTCATGTAGCAGATGTTCTACAGTCAGGAGCTGTGGTGCACCTTCACATTCTGCTTCATGTAGCATATGTTCTACAGTCAGGAGATGTGGTGCACCTTCACATTCTGCTTCATGTAGCAGATGTTCTACAGTCAGAAGCTGTGGTGCACCTTCACATTTTGCTTCATGTAGCAGATGTTCTACAGTCAGAAGCTGTGGTGCACCTTCACATTTTGCTTCATGTAGCAGATGTTCTACAGTCAGGAGCTGTGGTGCACCTTCACATTTTGCTTCATGTAGCAGGTGTTCTACAGTCAGGAGCTGTGGTGCACCTTCACATTCTGCTTCATGTAGCAGATGTTCTACAGTCAGAAGCTGTGGTGCACCTTCACATTTTGCTTCATGTAGCAGATGGTCTACAGTCAGGAGCTGTGGTGCACCTTCACATTCTGCTTCATGTAGCAGATGTTCTACAGTCAGAAGCTGTGGTGCACCTTCACATTTTGCTTCATGTAGCAGATGGTCTACAGTCAGAAGCTGTGATGCACCTTCACATTCTGCTTCATGTAGCAGATGTTCTACAGTCAGAAGCTGTGGTGCACCTTCACATTTTGCTTCATGTAGCAGATGGTCTACAGTCAGGAGCTGTGGTGCACCTTCACATTCTGCTTCATGTAGCAGATGTTCTACAGTCAGGAGCTGTGGTGCACCTTCACATTCTGCTTCATGTAGCAGATGTTCTACAGTCAGGAGCTGTGGTGCACCTTCACATTCTGCTTCATGTAGCAGATGTTCTACAGTCAAGTCAAGTCAAGTTTATTTGTATAGCACATTTCATACACAGAGGCAATTCAAAGTGCTTCACATAAAATGGTTGACAGGAAAATAAAAGAATAGAAGAAGAGCTGTGGTCAGGAGCTGTGGTGCACCTTCACATTCTGCTTCATGTAGCAGATGTTCTACAGTCAGAAGCTGTGGTGCACCTTCACATTCTGCTTCATGTAGCAGATGGTCTACAGTCAGGAGCTGTGGTGAACCTTCACATTCTGCTTCATGTAGCAGATGTTCTACAGTCAGGAGCTGTGGTGAACCTTCACATTCTGCTTCATGTAGCAGATGTTCTATAGTCAGGAGCTGTGGTGCACCTTCACATTCTGCTTCATGTAGCAGGTGTTCTACAGTCAGAAGCTGTGGTGCACCTTCACATTCTGCTTCATGTAGCAGGTGTTCTACAGTCAGGAGCTGTGGTGCACCTTCACATTCTGCTTCATGTAGCAGATGTTCTACAGTCAGGAGCTGTGGTGAACCTTCACATTCTGCTTCATGTAGCAGATGTTCTACAGTCAGGAGCTGTGGTGAACCTTCACATTCTGCTTCATGTAGCAGATGTTCTATAGTCAGGAGCTGTGGTGCACCTTCACATTCTGCTTCATGTAGCAGATGTTCTACAGTCAGGAGCTGTGGTGCACCTTCACATTCTGCTTCATGTAGCAGGTGTTCTACAGTCAGGAGCTGTGGTGCACCTTCACATTCTGCTTCATGTAGCAGGTGTTCTACAGTCAGGAGCTGTGGTGCACCTTCACATTCTGCTTCATGTAGCAGGTGTTCTACAGTCAGGAGCTGTG
>NC_139651.1:8145370-8212870 GCF_964638095.1 Poromitra crassiceps | reverse complement strand
TAGCTAAATGGTCTGTTCACCGTTCATATCAATGCGCCATAGTTTCATCAGTGTTATCAGGAGAGCAGTTTGAGCTCTATACCCCCGTTAAGGGTTAATATGACAATTTTGGAACTTGAGAAAAAAATTGAGTCGGTCAAAGTAAGTATTTAAATCACCCCTGTGTGCTCAGTTTATCAAAAATAACTCTTATTTACAATTTTGATTTTCGTTTCGGAGATTTTTTAACCTCGCGTCACCAGGCTCTTCTCGGCGAGAAAGAGGAGATTTCCCTCGCTCGTGCACGAGCGGGGGCGAGCCCGGCCTTTGACACAGAGAGAGAGAGAGAGAGAGAGAGAGAGAGAGAGAGAGAGAGAGAGAGAGAGAGAGAGAGAGAGAGAGAGAGAGAGAGAGAGAACTCATTTTCGTTTCGGAGATTCCCTCTCCTGAGAGAAGCCGGCTCTGTTCTGGTCAGCTGACAGAAACCGGGCTCTCAGCTGTCAACTGTCAAACCCTCTGTTTACAACTTGCAGCAACCAGCAGCCAGGCGCTCTGGGAGAGCGCGCGCTGCCTCTTATCACTGATACAAATCAAGGGGTCCACCCGCTATGCACAAATCAAGTCAAAGAGGAAAAAGACGAGATCAACAAAAAGAAAACAACGCAATGGGCAGTTAACAGCAACACACTGAGAGACGTCCTTGTACAAAACATACCTGGACTCCAACATACTGAAAGCAGATAGTTTTCACTCTACTCCTGCCTCGCGCCATTTACGTCTTATAAGACCCGCAGACGTTAACGCAATTCCCTGGAATGCGAGTTTAAACGACCCAGTTACATGGCGTTGCATTCTTAGACATTGCCGTTTTATTTTGTATGTTGTTACATAGGCTACAATTGGTCAAATTATTAGTTAGCTTGATTCTAGAATTGTGCCAGGTGTAGAAACTAAGCAGCCATTTTATCCCATGATAGCCTAATCTCGAGGGGACTATTTTGTCTCGCCGGTTCTCAACTCATATTCAAGGTTATGAAAACTAGATTTTGATTGCAAAATGCATGGAAATATAAATGAATGGTCTTGTTTTGTTTCTTTGGCAAGTGACCATGGTATAAGCGGGTTAATGCCCTTCGAGGTGTACATTATCACTTTTTAAGGGACTTCGCGGAGGCAACCATCCTCGGCTTCGCCTCGGACGGTTCACGCCTCTCGCGTCGTCCCTTAAAAAGTGATAATGTACACCTCGTCGGGCATTAACCCTTACATAATGCACAGACTTTGTTGTGAGCAGTTTCATGTAGGAACTATTTTCTTTTGCAGTCTCATGTAGGAACTGGCTAGCAGCTAGCGGTATAGTTCGGTCAAAAGAAAATAGTTCCTCCATGAAACTGCTCATAACAAGGTCTGTGGATTATCTTGAGTAACGGGGTCATGATTTCTGGAAAGAGACATTGCTGTTGGGTTTATCAAATGTATTTATTTGGCACTTTGGGCACCACAAACCGAGTGCCATCCAGTTCCATTGTATTGGAGAGAAGGCAGAAACTCTGCGGCCGATATCTCCAAAACCCAGGCAAATAACACAAAACAATATAGATGGATAAATAGCACTACAGTTGAGAGGGAAAATATGTATTTTGGATTTTAGGGTGAGCTGTCCCTTTAACAGCTAACTTAACTCTGAATACCAGCCTTCATGCCTATTGCTCTTCATGGCTAAAATAACAGATCTTTAGATATGGTTTACCAGTGTAAAAATATGGCATTTGGATGGGATTCTATAATCAGGGGTCAAGTGTGCTGAACATCTTTTCCTTGCTTAGCCCCGCCTCTCCATGTGTATCTACCCCATCACCCCTCCCATCTACAGTACTTCAAAACTGTGACTGACTGACTGACTGACAGACAGACAGACAGACAGACAGACAGACAGACAGACAGACAGAGAGACAAGACAGACAGAGTCACAGTATAACAACGTTTGGAGAAATCCACTGGATCTGTTGCTACATATGAGCCCAGTTCAAACCAAACTGCAGCCGGGGGGGATTTGGTGAGACTGACCCAGATGATTCTGCAGCTCCTTGGTTTGCCCGTCCTCCGTGGGGGCGATCAGGTCCCACATGAAGCCTTTGATCTTGTCGTCTCCGCGGTAATGGACCAGGCAGTAGGACAGCAGGGCCCTGCAGATGGACTCCACGTCCCGCTCCGTCAGCTGCTTCTTAAAACGCCCATGGTTCAGAATATCCTTCCAACGGCCCCACCTGGACAACACAGGGGGCAGCAGGCAGCGCGAGGTCAGAGAAAATGGGTTGATGCCGACAGCGGCACTTCCTCATGTATGCCATTTTGGTGCCGGGGCACTAGGACTGTTTTTAGCATTAACAGCTCTGTTGTACAGCACTCCCTCATGTACCGTATGCCATTTTGGTGTTAGCATTAACAGCTCTGTTGTAGAACGTAACTGATAGATGTGTAGCTCCGTGAACTTGACCGTTAAACATTGAGAAGGACACAAAGTGTAACTGCAAATGTACATGACAGTCTTGTTTATACAGTATATAGCTGGCATTAGCATTATATAGCAATAATACCTAAACATCGGCTATGCCTTACACCTAACTGCCATCACCATTGTACACACAATCACAGTAAATAACATTGCTGTGGATATTATAGCTTCAATGGTTGGCAATGCGTGTTTCCTGTGTGAAAGGTTTTCTCTTACGTAGTAGATACACGGTAGGGTGACACGGTAGGGTGACACAGTAGGGTGACACGGGAGTGACGGCAGGGTGAAACGGGAGAGACGGCAGGGTGAAACGGGAGTGGCTTTTCACTCCTGTCCCATCCCACTCCCCCAAAAAAATCACGTTCCAAAAATCACATCCTGCTCCCATTTTTATTTTTTATTTTATTTTTTTGTCTTTAGGCAACGCAGTGATTTTGATTTGATGTTCTCCCCAGCCTTTTTAGATTACTTTGTGTTCTACTGCAGTTTTAATTCACACATTTGGCCACATTCATATAAACTGATCTATTGTTGTCATGATTCCCGCTCCCATTGACTTTTTTTCCTGTCCCGTTCTAATCACGTGATTAGTGAAATTACTCCCAATCCCGCGGGAATCCCGGGACCCACAGGACTCCAGAAAAAATGTCAGCCTCTAATACACGGTAGATAATGGTGACAAACAAGACAAAACAACAAAATAAATATTTTTTAAGTGTTTTTTCATCTTCACATATCTTTCTCAGTTGTTAACATATTTATGTTTTTATATTTTTTCCAATTGTTTCACACTGCCCATATAAATATTTTTGGTATTGGTATTTTCATAGCATGCATATTCTGAATACATGTTTTTGTTGTCTCAGTAAGTTCTACTGCTGTTATTTTGCACACCCTCTTAATGCTGTAATCAACGCTTTTCCCACATACGTTTCATTCATACATTCAATTAAAAATGTTCTCGTGGAATGTGTTTCCATGACGACCCCCATATGTTATACTGTTATTCATATACATTTTTTCCTTGCTCTATCTCATTACAATTTGCTGCTGCAACAACCCAGTTTCCGCAGGATAATTCAAGTGACATCTTATGTCATCTATGGGAATTATCAGCACGGTTGGACGCGGTTAGTCTTCGACCAATCACGCGGGTTGGCTTAAATTAGCTGTTCGATAATAGCAACGTAACCATCCTACCCGTAGACGAGCAGGTTCTTCTCGACTCTGAAGCACTCTGTGCGTCCGTAGCTGCTGAGGCGGTCGTAGGTTCGCCGGAGCTTGGGTTTGGTGTCATCGCTGTCACTCTCGCCCTCGGAAAGCTCGGCCAACTCGTCCTTGGTGGCGCTGAACGGTCTCGTCTGCTTCCTCACGCGAGGCGTGTCGATAACCAAACTGTTCTGTAGCGGGACGGAAAGAAGGACAAACTCAACAGGCTTCAATGGATGCTTGCAGGTGATGGAGCACACCCTCTGGCAGCCATATTGGAAGTCCATCTGTTCTAAATTCATACCTCAGCCGTCTCAACAGGATGGAATTGGACATGGTCAATTTCTGTGCTGTTTCTGAGCAGGAACTGATTACGTCAACACTGACACTTCTGACCAGCTTGGTGATAAATCAGTTATGTAGCTACCCATAGCATCTGGTAAGCCAACTATCACTAGGTTGACACATCTAATTTGTACATCAGATTAAGCTACAGTACATGGCTAGTAGTACTCTATCAGGTTAACAATAACATTATGTTGCTTTGCTAAATTTGGCCAGCTGGCAGGTTAGCTAACTAATAATGTCAAAACGTTCATTGAGATTTTCAGTTTTGTCTGCATTCTGTCGACTTAAATTCTGTCTGCGTACGCCGTAGTGCAAGCCAAATTTCCAATTAGTGAATTTGAAAATCCACCGTGTAAACACTAACAGACATGTAAATAGCGTACAAGTTGCTTCTCAAAAAGAACAGAGAGCTGCCTTAAACAAATGTTTGAAAAATCACTACAAATATTATGTAACTAAATTAGTTTACATAACCCAGGCTATACCTCTTGGGGGTGCCTTTTGTCTTACTGTGGCTACCTAGTAGCATTGTTACTCTTATTTACTGTACTGTATGTTTCTCTGTGTTGGTGACTACTACTACTGTAGATCAACAACTACCAGAACCTGCACTACTAGCACAACTACTGACACTTCTAACTACTACTACTACTAGTACTACTACTACCACCACTCTTACTTCTATACTAAAACAATGGCCTGCGGGGTACTTACTCTGCCATTGACCATGTCCACATCGATCTCCGCCTTTTTGGCCCACTTGTCCCAGAAGTTGGGGTCATCCAGAGAGATGTCTGTGCGGTTTCCGGACGCCACAAAACTGGCCTGAAAGCAGACGAGAGGATCGTACAGTGACCAAGCCATAATCACATCTGGCGTTCTCTGGATCCACTTAACCCGAGAAGAGCCTCTCTCTCCTGGCCGGCAAGATACCACACTACACGCAGGAGACTGTATTAGGGGTGCATGTGTGTGTGTACAGGGGATTAGCATGCAACAAGGTTTTCAAATAAATTACTTTTGAGACGTTATGGAATCAAATTATCCAAGGATTAACGACATTTTTATGCTGTGATTATTGTTGGTTTCGTGTACTGGCGGCGTTACAGAAAGCAAAGCAAATGCACAAATGCACAGTAGTGATGTTGTGGCACATAATGTAGCTAAGCTACAATAGATGTCTCAATAGAGTTTATGGCCAAGTATCAAATGTGGCAGAGGGGTTGGTGCTTTTCCAAGAGCATCCAAATGTTTCCAAGATATATATATTTATTTTTTTCATTTAATTGTAATTCCCCTTCTATCTTCTGTGCCCGGAAAATCACTCTCTATATTTCCTGGTTTTCGAGAATGTGAGCGTAGGAACCAACTCTCACTCTCTCTGGGGTTATGATTGTGTGTGCGTGAGGGAGCGAGTGTTGCATATTTGTGCGTATTTTAGCGAAACCTTAGCGAAG
Source organism: Poromitra crassiceps (assembly GCF_964638095.1). Lineage (NCBI taxonomy): Eukaryota > Metazoa > Chordata > Actinopteri > Beryciformes > Melamphaidae > Poromitra > Poromitra crassiceps. Next base: position 8,207,362 of record NC_139651.1, on the reverse strand, counting down.
GTAGATCCCCGTCCCTCGGACTCGATGGTGATGGTCTTCGTCCTGCGCTGGAGGATCTGGTCGATGTCTTCTTCGCAGAACTTGGCCCCTTCGTCCTCGTCGTCCATGATGGCCCCGTAGGCGCCGCGCCGCAACAGGTCCTCGATCTCCTTTTTAGACAGCTGCTGCTGCGCCGTCTGGAGGGGAAGAAGGAGAAGAAGAGGGGGGAGGTGGACAGTTAGAGTTCATCCACTGGCTAAGACGGCCATTATAAAGAACAACAACAACAACAACAACACGCTTTCATTAGGAGAAGCAGGGTTGTGTAGTAGGGAAATGAGGACTTGAGTTGACACTTTCAAGTGTCGGCGAGCAGTGTCTGCTACCTGGTGAAATGTCTAGTGTCGCTGACTACGTCATAGTATCGCGCAAGTCCGATTGGCTATATAGACGGCACACGCTTGACTTCCTTGTTTTGGTTGGGGTCCACCCGCTCGTTTTCGCTCGATTTAAATGAACGTGTCCCCGCTATTTTTATCAGCCTGTCCTTGATGTATGACTTCATGAAAATCACAAAGAACACTGTGCATTTCCCAGAGCGAGAGGAGGTGAGTTGTGTGGTTGTGTGCCGTTTATATGCGGCTGCAGCCAAGTACGTTACATCTTGCCTCCGAGGTGGTTTCACTGTGCATTTCGTTCCCTCTCTTCTCTTGGCTGTCTGCAGCTGCTTATAGCGTTCGAGAGTGTCACGTGACCGTTGCACCGAGGCGAACTTCCTCTGAAGTATAAATGCAACACCATGAGCGACACTTTCTTTGTCGTCTGCGACCATGTGCTGAGCGACACTTTATAATAAGTATAAATTAAGCTTTACCCAGAGTTAAAACAAGAGTTACCCAGAGTTAAAAACAAAATTGCATTAATTCTAGCTATCTCTCTATAAAATAAGAATTTGTTCTTAATTAACTTGCCTGTTTAAATAAAGGTTGATGATGACTCTATAAACCTGAAGGTTATACTTTACAACAACAAAGATCCCAACAAATTAAGCGACAGTGATCAAATGTGTGTTCAACTCTGTAGGGTTCGTGTAGACTCACCCCTCCTCCTCCTCCTCCTCCTCCTGCACCTCCTCCTCCTCCACCCAGACTATTCTCTCGGCCACTCATGCTCTGCAGCACTGCCTTGTCCAAGCCCAGCTTGAGGCTGGCCCGATCGAACATTTCCCGCTCGTACGAGTTCCTGGTGATCAGTCGGTACACCTTCACCGCCTTGTTCTGACCGATCCGGTGGCAGCGAGCCTGGGCCTGTGAACAGCAGAGACAACTGAGTTAACGTGCGCTAGAACAGTTTGACTCAAGTGACACTTTTCTTGGAATGGGCCTTGAAATGGGCCCTTCTCGCCAGCCCTGCTCCCTTCATGTCCGTGAGTGAGTGATGAGTGAGTGAGTGAGTGAGTGAGTGAGTGAGTGAGTGATCAGTGAGTGAGTGAGTGAGTGTCCTGACTTTGGCATCGTCTGCCCCAGGCCTGGCCTGCTGCCAGCACCGTGGGAAAAGCGAAACCATTTTTTGGAAGATATTTGGCGGCGTCTCAGTAAAAAGCAAGATGAAGACCAACTAAAATCCCACAAGAAATTAAATAACGGAAATACCATGTGACAATAATCCCATGCATTTTACTGTTAATATTTGAACTTTGAAAGTGTTTAATTTGACTCATTTCGGTCAATTCATAGTTGAATTTGTTAATTTTTATGAAACTGACAGCACTGTTTGAGCATGTAATGGCGTAATACATGTTGTATTGTTGTATGTTTCATTTAAGTGCAGCATACTATGATTCATGTAGCACTGGCTACGTGTAAATGACACCTGTGCCACACTAATAGTGTGGCCCAATGGTTAGAGAAGCGAGCTTGTGACCGGAAGGTCGTCGGTTCAATCGTCGGGACCGGCAGCATAAATCTGGGTGGGGAAAGTGAAAAGGCAGCGCTTGCCCCCTCCCTCATTACTACCACTGAGGTGCCCTTGAGCAAGGCCCTTAACCCCAACTGCTCCAGTGGAGCTGCTCAGTGGCCAGCAGATCAGACTGTGGTTGTACTGGTCAGCTTCCAGGTATGAATGTGTGTGTGAATGTGAACAGGGCACTCCTGAAAAAGAGAGCTTTGCTCTCAGTGAGACTCCCCCTCTATCCACCTTATTTTTGGCGGCCATTTTGCCTTACGTTAAGTATGGGTTCTATTTCCGGTGTAACCAATTTAGATAACCCCCCAGCCCCTGACAAAAAAAACGTCTATGAGGATTTTACCCTTTTACAGCAGAGCCATTCTGCTCTACAGCCGTGTCGTTCGGGTGCTGGGATAACGTAATGCATTGTGGGTAGTCGGCTACTAACTGGCTAATGTTAGCGGCTAGCTAGCTATGTTACATGGCAGTAAAACGCCACCAAATTGATTTAACTTTTAACCATTTCGAGCAACACACATTTCGAGTTTCCATACGGACCTCCAGCGTTGGTTAGTTGTTTATAACGTGACTATATTTATAACTTTTATAACGGACTCCAGCTTCCGGTTTATAATTCGGGTCTGCAGCCAGAGTATAACAAAGGAAATGGCAAGCGGCAACAATGAGTCACGTTAAACCGGACCTTGTACCCACGCTTCTTTTTTACAGTGGGGCATTCAAAAATAAGGTGGATAAATAAAGGTAAAAAAAAAACGAATAAAGTAATAATTAAGTAAAGTAAAGTAAAGTAATTACCAAAGTAATAAGCAGGTAATAGCTTGGTATAAACAATGGGTATATCTGGGTAATTAAACTGACATTTATGTAATAGAATAACAGGGCCAGGGTAACAGGGCCAGAAACAAATGGTAATAATGGGGAAATTTAATTTCATCCTAATTTTAGATTAAACCAAACATCTAGAGACGTAGGCATTAACAAGCTATTACTTTAATAATTCCATGGTATTACCTAATTATTACTTCTTTATTATCACACTATTACCCCCCTGTTACTGAGCTGTACTGTAAAGTGCTACCGATTTATTTAGTAGACATTGATGCATTAAAAGATATAACAGAGTTGTCAAATCTTCCTTGAGAATGATTCAGCAGCTTGCCAAGTTGGCCTTAAGGAACGTTTCTGATGTCCAAGCCAAGGCTCTCCATTTGTGCATGGCCTCTGGACGCAGTCTAAAGCGTAGTGGAGCGCAGATGCTCCAGGTAGCATGGTTACTGGTTCCCTGAGATAATAGTAAGAAATCCATCTTCACACATTGTCTCCTCTGGGTGTGTGTGTGTGTGTGCGTGTGTGTGTGCGTGTGTGTGTGTGTGTGCCCTACCTGCAGGTCGTTCTGAGGGTTCCAGTCGGAGTCAAAGATGATGCAGGTGTCCGCTGCCGTGAGGTTGATTCCCAGGCCGCCGGCCCTCGTACACAGGAGGAACACAAAGCGGTCCGAGTCGGGCTTGCTGAAGCGGTCGATGGCGGCCTGCCGCAGGTTCCCCCGCACGCGCCCGTCTATCCGCTCATACAGGTACCTGCAACACAAAACAACACAACTGTAACTGTGCAGAAAACACAAAAACACAGTGGCATATCTGTAAAGACACTGAACAATAAGCTTGAGGCACAAACACATCAGATACACACCAGGATAGGCTTACTGTCTTATAGGTTATGGAAATATAATGCTTCATATAACTGCAGTCTGAATCGTGGAACTTAATACAATATCATTACTAAATTACTAGTAATTACTAAACGTAATTATTCAATCATTACTGAAGATGAAATTCTAATTTTTTTTGGCATATTCACATTAGTTGGATTCAGAGATAGGTGGAAAATAAGCTTTTTTCATGACCATCATAATTCAAATACCGGTCTGTCGTACTCCAGCTTTTACACTTACTCTGAATGTGAAGAAACGTTTCACAGTCCCACGATAATCAAATGTCTAATGACTGTTTGGCTGTCACATACTGTATCAACAGCTCAGGCAATACATCCCCCCATCCATTTTCCATACCCGCTGAGTGAGGAGACAAGGTTAGATACCCGCTGAGTGAGGAGACAAGGTTACATACCCGCTGAGTGAGGAGACAAGGTTACATAGACAGACTCTTTTGATGTTTTTAAATCAAAACTTAAAACCCACTTATTTATTTTAGCTTTCCCCTAGGGTCCTCCCTCTCTCTTTACACGTGTTATGTTTTTATCCTTTTATCTTTTTATTCTTTTAGTAGCTGTTTTTTTTTTGTTTTTTTTCCTTGATTGATTGCTTGATTGCTTTTATCATGCATCTGTAAAGCACCTTGTGAAGTCCTTGGATTTTAAGGTGTGCTATATAAATTGAATTTATTATTATTATTATTATTACATACCCGCTGAGTGAGGAGACAAGGTTACACACCCACTGAGTGAGGAGACAAGGTTACACACCCGCTGAGTGAGGAGACAAGGTTACAAGAAATGGAGCTAATACTGCAATTCTGGAGTGGGCCTTTAACACAATAGTCATCCTCCAGTGTTACATGTATGTCCCTTCCCTTCGAGGCATTTGAAATGCCCTGCTAGTGCTTAATGACCGCACTGCTCCCTTAAGCACTGGTCCTGCACCGAGCCCTTCCTCGTCATCCTCCCACACTGCGACCCCTCTCCACCCTCCTCCCCGGGGGGTGATCCACCTCCAGTCAGGGGGCAACCCTGCAGAAGCACCCCCGCCCATCTGCTGACGTGGTGGAGCCCTGAGGGGGCGTCTGTAACCCGCTGCTGAACCCAGGCTGAGCTGCACGTGTTTAGGGTTTGCTCCGGCTGCCGGGGAGGGGGGGGAAGCCCGGAAGGATCAGACAGACACCAAAGAGCGATAAGAGAGAGTGGTAGGGACAGAATGAAAACAAAGAGAGGTGAAGAGAGCGGGGGGGCGATAGCGAGAGTTATCCTAACTAGTTTATATTGATTTCCTAACGCCTACTTCTAATCTTATCTGCAATTATGACATTCCTAATAAGGTTGGGCGATATGTTCAACATTTTCCAACCGGCCACCGTCAGACTAGTCTCAACGCCAGACCCATGAGAGTTCTCACACTGATACACTACGTTACTGCATGCTGCAGATCTCTCTCTGGGTCTGGGACGCTTCCCCTCAGCCGGCTGGGGTCGGAAGTGAACCGTTCACTTGGCCAGTGATTGGCCAGTGGTGGATTCAGTCTTCCCCCAATCGGTAACGACTTTGCGATCAGACGACAGGGCAGGCCCAGCCCCTTTTTCCAACCGCTCTCTCATTGGTGCTACGACCTGTCACTCATTCAGTTTCAACCCCCCTCCTAGACCTGCCCTCAAACCCCAGAAGTGGCTGTGAAGTGGCACAGACTAATTTATGTAGTATGCGGAGCGCAGCGATTCAACGTCATATTCGAGTCTGGGGAGAGACTATCGTCAGCCCATCAACCGGCAATTGCCGATATATTTGCGCATGCACATAATGGTTAAAACAACAGCAGCAGCAGCAACAGAAAATCCGCTTGCAGCCTGCACTAAAGAGGTGGGGATATTATGCTATTAAATAATCATGTACAGCTTTCGAACCTATATATGATTTATGAATTGACATTGCTTTTCTGCACCAATCGATCGGACAGCAAGCAAAGATGGCTTAATAGACACGTCGCTCAGCTGACGCAGGTGAGCAGGACATCTTCTCCTGGAAAAACGGAAACAATCTGATGTTCGCTCGCTCGCACGCATCTGGTCAGGAAGTCGCTGTAATAGAGGTCAGCAACCTGGGAGGAGCCTAGGCGACAATCTCCTGCTCACATCTCGGCGAGGACGGGCGGACACGTAGAAGCGGCTGCATCGCTTTAAAAAAAGACTTGTACGTTTGCCTCTGGAAAACCATTTCATAAATGGATTTTTGTGTGTGTGTGTGTTTGATGAGACTAGAGACTGCACTACTTTTAGGAAAATGTGATATATTAGTGAGAATGGAGGGAAATACACAAGGGAATGTGTGTGTGTGTGTGTGTGTGTGTGTGTGTGTGTGTGTGTGTGTGTGTGTGTGTGTGTGTGTGTGCGTGTGTGTGTGTGTGTGCGTGTGTGTGTGTGTGTGTGTGTGAGAGACTGTGAAGAGCTGCACTGAATGCTGAATTAACCTGGTAAGTATGTGAAGGGCAAATGAAAGACAGGAGGAGATTAATTTATGCGTGTAGAATCCAGTGCAAAACACATCGGCTAGTGTACGTCAAGGTTACCTGTAACCCATTGCGATTGTGAATCGTAGGCTCTGCAAATCCAACGAACAAAGATTGAGAAAATAAATGAATTCAAAAAAACAGCCGCCCCCCCATCGTTTTAGATGTACACTACACCCCCACACCAGAGGTGGCAGGTGCGCCCCGGTGTGCCACTTCACGCCACTGTTATGAGTGGGCTGACTGTGAAGATATAACACTGCACATCAAAAACAATTCTATTAGAAATGCTCTTTAGTCATTGTTCTTCATATCAATATTCACTGGATCATCCGGTGTTAAGATACTGATTATGTTAATAGATTTCCCTGCTGTTGCTATGGCAAAGGAAGAAGAGGTTGCCCATGGCCATGTCAGCTGAGAGGACTATGATGAAGCCATGTGGGCGGGCAGAGGTTCAATCCCCGCGTTACAGTCAATGTGTCAAATGTGGTTGAGCAAGACACTGTTCCACTAAACCCCTCTGATGTAGGGATGTCACGATATTAGAATGTCTAACTTTGATACCGGGGGGGGGGGGGGGGTAGAGACACGCTTCTCCCCATAATCTAGGTCTGACTAAACTCATTAAAAATGTTGAACCTACCCAGCAGATTAGCGCTGCTCTAGTCAAGCAACTGATCCACCAATGATAGGGAGGGTGAAATCAGTACCGTAAATTCCGGACTATAAGCCGCACCTTTTTTCCCGTTTTTTGGCCTTTTTTGGCCCCTGCGGCTTATATAACGGTGCGGCTTATCTATGGATTAAAAAAAAAAAAAAAAAAAAAAAAATCTCTCTTTTTTAGCACTCTTTCTAACTATAAATCCTATATAACTATAATAAGTTTTAATTTCCTCTCTTGCCCTCTTTTCACCACACTGTATGACACTGTATGACACTGTGTGCAGTGTAAAAAACAACACAGGTGGTGTTGTGTTATGTTGTTTTGTTGAAATGTTAATAAATGGGAGCTTCCTCAAACAGCCATCTCTTTCCCGACAATCCCCTCTGTGCATGAACCCTTACATATGGTAATTAAACATTAAAACACAATAAAAAAAAATAATAATAAATAAAAAATACCATTAAAACACCCGCGGCTTATAGTCCGGTGCGGCTTATATAAGAAAAAAATAGTCAACTTTGCAGGTGCGGCTTATACACCGGTGCGGCTTATAGTCCGGAATTTACGGTAGTATGTTCGATTTTTCATTCAGAGAAAGCAGTGCTAGCATTGATACTGTTGCAAATGAGTATTGTCAATTTCAAAAATTTTGTATCGATACTTAACACTTTCAGTGCCACGGCCCTTGGGCAAAAGGTTGCTTGCTGTGCCACATAGGCCGCAATGCATTTTAAAACAGTCATATAATTTCTTTAATAATTACTATGTAAACACTGAACACGCACAAATAACGATGAGACTCTCTTCTATCACCTGCAAAAAAAAGTTTATTGATCCCATTTTCCGTTCTTTAGTTATGAGCCGGAGAAGATAGCTTGATTGAACGAAAAACAGAGCTTTTTTTCTACGAGCTGAGATAATGAGCCTTTTGTGAAATTAAACATTTCAAGCACATCACTGACTCTGAAGCTAATTTTCTGATGTAGTCACACCTCAAAAATAATTTCCTTCAATAAAACAGTGAAGGCAAGGGAATTTTGTTTGGAAGAATAATATTTTTAGCTGAAACCAGCAGCGCTGGCGCCTGCATGCGCTGCTGGTTGCAGCTTCTTGCTGATCTTTTGCTGCTGGTGGGCATCGGATATTCTGGCTTGCGTTTGCCAACCCTGTCCTGCTGTCTGGGTCTGTGTTGTGTACTTGGCTCTGCGTGCCCACCTCCCCCCCTCCTCCTCCCCCCCCCCCCCGTTGTGGGAGGAGTGTCTCTCTGCTCTGCTGTTTTCTCTGCCTGTGCTCAGCACTGAAAAAGTCCGCTAGATCCTGCTTTTTTACAGCCGCGTGTACCAGCTCCCATGCTTCGAGTTGAGAATAATAACAAATCCACGGCTGATCATGTGTTGCAGCGGACACGGAGGCTGTTGCAGCGGACACCGAGGTGCTCAATTGTGATAGCAGATTGGCTGCTGCAGGGGCACAGCTAAACGTTGCTTCAATGAAGCCGCTGCATACGGACGGATGCGATGCGATTTCCTTCCCCACAATGACTTCTTCTGTGTGTTTCACTCCACGTTCTCTCATCTGGAGAGCGCTGTCGCCACCTAAGGGTTCTGTAAAATAGGTTAGACACATTCAATACCTCTGATATTGTAAGAGGCGATGTAAGAGGCATAGATCGACACCCCCCCCGTCAAAAAAAAAAAATCGAGTTATTGACGCCATTTGGTGTCGCTGGCACTCTACGGTAAATTTCTAATGACGCCATATGGCGTCGCTGGCACTGAATGTGTTAATTGATACTATCGTCCCCCGTGACGCAAATTGTATCCGTTTCGTTACCTGCGCTGACAACCTCTTTACCTTTTTATTTATACAGGGGTAGTCTCACTGAGAGCAATGCTCTCAGTGCCCTGTTCACATTCACACACACATTCATACCTGGAAGCTGACCAGTACAACCACAGTCTGATCTGCTGGCCACTGAGCAGCTCCACTGGAGCAGTTGGGGTTAAGGGCCTTGCTCAAGGGCACCTCAGTGGTGGTAGTGAGGGAGGGGCAAGCGCTGCCTTTTCGCTTTCCCCACCCAGATTTATCCTGCCGGTCCCGGGGATTGAACCGACGACCTTCCGGTCACAAGCTCGCTTCTCTAACCATTGGGCCACCACTGCCCCAGTGGGGCATCACTCTGATGAAAAGCATAACTGTATTATGTGTCTCAGAAATAATGTGAATGCACAAACTCCTAATTATCCTGTATTGCAATAAGGTAATTAAAGAGCTACAAATAGTGGCCTCTTCCCTAGAACATGTGTTCTGGCAGAGGAGCGCAGAAGGGCCTGACTTGTTGCCGTGTCAGAACATGGTGAGCGTTGGGCTCCCTAAAGGGGAGAGAGGCAGAGGAGATGCTGCTGAGGTGCAACTGAACCGTGACTAATATGACAAATGAGGAAGGTTTTGGTCTTGTCTTCTCCTCTGCTCCTGCAATAGGGAGGCAAAGTGAACGTCACTTCCTGCTTCAGCACTGTACCAGAGGTTTTCTTCCGCAATTTATTTTCCCATAGACATTTCGTAAAATGCCTATAAAAAGAGTTTTACTCGGTCAAACCAAACGGTTCAGCTATATTTAGAATCGGGGGAGACCATAGAACATTTCACTCAGACCAAAACTTTCTTTAAACCTGCATTTTTTTTTAACGTTTTGTTCCGAGTGAAATGTTATGCGATCTCTCCAGTTTCTAAATATATCTGAACCGTTTGGTTTGAACAAGTACAACTATTTTTGTAAGCATTTTACGAAACGTCTATGGGAAAATAAACGGCGGATGAAAATCTCTGGTACAGCGCTGAAGCAGGAAGTGACGTTCCACTTTGTCCCTCTACGTCGTCTTGATCACCTCTCAGCGGCACCGGCTCACGTTACGTCGCAGCTGGGTTTAAGTGCTTCCCTTTCTCTCCACCGGGGAGGCGCGCTGGCAAGACTTTAGTGCTTCCTTTAAGTCAGGCAGAATCTAATCGAGCCAGTGGATGGCAGTGATTCAACATTACAGGAAGCAAACAGCAGAGAGTTCAGTCAGAGAGAGAGAGAAAGGAAAAACAATCTTAGGACGTCAGTAACAAATCCTCTCTGGAGCGCGTCTCCTCCCTACATGCCCTACGGCACAAACCATATTAGAAATTCAACCCAGTGACAAGGCAGACAGGAAAAGCGAGGTTACTACATACTTTCCATTTCAAGATTCTATACTCTTTCATAGAGGCTATTTACACCTGGCGTTAACATGCATTTTCTGCAATCTGATTGCAATCAGATTGCAGAAATGGTTGTCCTCTCAATCCGCATAAAGTTGCTGTATCCAGATGATTGAGAGGACACATTGCATTTACACTTGTGTTCAATGTGTACACAATGCATCGCTGACCACCTCCGGAGGTGGTTTGGCCGATCAGATTGCAATCCTTCTTCAATGCGTTTTGGGCGTGTTTACACACCTGGCATTTCAAGTGATAAAACACAATCTGATTGCAATCTGATGGCAGAAACCACATGTTAACGCCAAGTGTAAATGGCCTCTTTGATATAGATATAGATAGAAATAGATATACATAGATTTCTTTGCTGCATTTGACCATTTGCCTGGTGTTCAATATGATGTATACTGATACTGGATGGGTAATATAGAGGCCGTATCACTATATCGCTGAATTATTCTTTTCAACAAATATCAAAATGACAATGGGTGTACACAAACGACATAAAATATTTTCCAGCCTATTGTTGTGATACATAAACTTTGATTTTGATAATGTTGATAGAGATCATTTTCCATACTTTTCCAGACTTGTGTAGGACCAAGTAAACCATGTGACCATGTAAAAGGCAAAGCATTGAACATTAAACAATGAATGAATCCATCAGCATCTGTCGTCAGTACCTTCTCTGAATGAGGTAGTCTTCCAGGATGTCTAGGCAGCGCACCATCTGGGAGAAGATGAGCACCTTGTGCCCCCCGGCCTTCATCTTAGGCAGCAGTTTGTCAATGAGGACCAGTTTCCCAGCGGACTGCACCATGGCCTGCAGGTGGAAGTCCATGGCAGTGGGGCTGTACACCTCCCGGAAGTCCTCCAGGATCTTCTCTTCTGCCCCTGAAATAGTCAGGACATGGGCATGTTAGCAGTGATGTTGCTTCTTTTTTTGCTAGTCGACCTGGTCCATAATACAAGAGTGAATTAGAATTGATCTAGCGCAGTTCACGGCTCATCATACAGTCACTTTAAAATATAGAGGATGCTACTTCTGTCATATGTTACAGTGTGTGTGAACCAATCATTTAAGTTACCAAGTAACTATTCTTTCAAAAGTATCAGAATTCGTTTCAATTCTGTGCTACAGTATCAATCATTTTTGCGAGAGGAGATGTCCCTTGTGCCAGTGTTTGTTTCCATTTTGGAAATGAATTGCGACTTGCTCAAGGACATTTGAACAAGGTGGACGCCCGCCGATACAGCTAGTGAGGAGGAGAAGAAGAGAGAGCAGAGGGCCATGTGGTTGAGGAGTACCATACGCGAACAACAGCGTCACCGACACACAACACGGTTCACTCTCCTCTCCCCTCTCTCCCCCCAGGCAGCGGTGTGTGTGACCACATTCTCTCTGATGTGTGAGACAGCTGGCGTAGTCACATCTTCCACACAGACCACGTCACAGTGCTCATGCAACCAAGAAGCATGTGTCTGACCTACTAACAACACAGTTATAGTGTGGCGATCAATAAGCATGCTACAACCGCTTTGAGAAGAACAGTGCAACCCATTTACCAAGCTGGACAATGTTCAAGCAAATGGCTTTTAAAAGGAACAGCTCACCCTAAAATCCAAAATACATATATCCCCTCTCACCTGCAGTGCTATTTATCCCTCTATATCGTTTTGTGTTAGTTGCCTGAGTTTTGGAGATATCGGCCGCAGAGATGTCCGCCTTCTCTCCAACACAATGGAGCTGGATGGCACTCGGCTTGTGCTGCTCAAAGTGCCAAAGAAATACATTTGATAAAACTCAACAGCAATGTCTCTTTCCAGAAATCATGACCCCCGTTAATCAAGATAATCCACAGACCTTGTTATGAGCAGTTTCATGGAGGAACTATTCTTCTTTTGACCGAACTACACCTGCAGCTAATTCCTACATGAGACTGTCAAAGAAAAGAGTTCCTACAAGCCGAGTGCCATCCAGTTCCATTGTATTCAAGAGAAGGCAGACATCTCTGCGGCCGATATCTCCAAAACTCAGGCAACTAACACAAAACAATATACGGTAGATGGATAAATAGCACTACAGGTGAGAGGAAAAATATGTATTTTGGATTTTAGGGTGAGCTGTCCCTTTAACATCATGCGACTGTAAGTGTATGTGAATGTAATGTATAGTGTAAGTATTAGTGAATGCCACGGATGGGAAAGCACTACTGTATGAGGATAGTAAAGTCAAGTACTGTATCTTGGACACGATTGGCTAGAACCCCATTATCTCAGCGCATGTTTGATTGGATAGGCAGTGGCATCATCATCTGTTGCTGCAGTCTTCTGATGAAGGAATTCTGTCAATATCAAGTCACTTCCTGCTTCAGCACTGTACCAGAGATTTTCTTCCGCAATTTATTTTCCCATAGACATTTCCTAAAATGCTTATAAAAAATAGTTGTACTTGGTCAAACCAAACACTTCAGCTATATTTAGAATTGGGAGAGACGATAGAACATTTCACTCGGTCCAAAACAAAAAAACAACATCGTTAAAATATTTTTCTTTAAACCCACATTTTTTACGTTTTGGCCCGAGTGAAATGTTATGCAATCTCTCCTGTTTCTAAATATATCTGTACCGTTTGGTTTGAACAAGTACAACTTTCTCCGATAGTACCATATTAGGGAAAAATAGAAGAGTAAAACTATACTGTCCACTCATGTGGAGATCCAGGCTCTACTGTTTCATATTCCCAAGCAGCATTATGCAAAATAACATTTTGTCTTCTCTGAAATCTCTGGAGCTTATGCTACACAAATAGGACTACTGCAGAACTCGAGGAACTTCCCTCTGGCAACACTGTGGTTGGATTAAACAAGAAACGAAACTAATGCGCAATAGGCCGTCACAAGACACAAAAGAAGCACAACACAGCTTCAGTAAATATGCAATCTCTGGCACGAAGGTAGAGATCTGCATGGCCTACTTAAGACCATTTTATCAATATACACAGAATCTGATGTAACAATCTCTTGCACACTAGCAAACTAGACTGAGCACCTACTGTACTTCTGCTAAATTTGGCATCAAAACCAACGCCCTCTAAAGTTCTCTCAGCACTGATGAGAACTACACTCATCTGCACATAGAGTTATACAGTGACACTTGTTTAGAACTAGCCCACCTTTGATGAGGTAGGGGTGGTTGCAGCACTTTCGCAGCTCCATCATGGTGTTGACCAGGTTGGGCACGTTGGCGTTGCCGACACCTTTGGCCAGGAAGGAGAAGTTCTTCTCCAGGATGGCGCGGTAGTACTTCTTCTGTATGTTGGTCAGCTCCACCTCGATGATGGTCTCCTCTTTAGGAGCCAACTTCTTCTCCACGTCTTCCTTCAACCGACGCAGCATCATGGGCTTGAGGATGGCTTGGAGCTTCTGCACCTAGGGGGGTCGCAAGGATGACAAGATACGCATTGGCCAGTTGTCGACAGCATGGCTACTGCAAGTCAAGGGCTCAAAGTACGGAGATAGTAGAGGAAAAATATGTATGTTGGATTTTAGGCTGAGCTGTCCCTTTAAACTTTCCGCAGATGAGTGCCACCCTTCAAAGAGGGTTTCACCTTATGTAGCAACGCCCATTTGACCCGGTTGTGTGGTCGTGTGACGACTTCCGGCAAAAAAATAATAATAAAAAAAATGGCTTGCTGCTCCAATATCATCTAACTCTGAATGAACTAATAATTTAGCCAATTGTATGTAACATACCAAATAAAAGCAAACGGCAATGTCTAAGAATGCAACGCCATGTAACTGCCTGGCTCGTTAAGTCTCGCATTCCAGGGAATTACGTTAACGTCTGCAGGTCTTATAAGACGTAAATGACGCGAGCGCCCGGAGGAGAGAAAACCATCTGAAGCTTTCTTTGTTGGAGTCCAGGTATGTTTTACAAGAAAGTGCTCGTCATTGTCGACGATAACGTTATCTGACCTGGCTAACAGTGGATACTCGCTTGCTTGCTGTGTACCGAGCTCAAAGTAGTAGGCTACATTCTTTGTTTTACCCCCTGCACTGTCTGCGACAAAAACAACTCTCTTCTTCATGACGTTCTTTCATATTTGGCACCCCCGCCGGAAGTGTTAACACCACCCGGAAGAATTTGGCCCACCCCCGCGTCTGAACATAAGGTGAATAGCATCCCCCCAAGCATATGTTGAATGCTACTAGCTAAAGAAAGAGGTGAATAGGTGGACACATGGGCTTATAACAGCAAGTAGCAGGGCCAGTAAAAAGCCTTCTTGTTGTGAGCAGCAGTGTCAATACATATTCCAGCAACACGTAGCATAATGCCCACATTATCTAATATCATTAGCCACCATATGTTGGTTTGTGTGTGTGCGCGTGTGTGTGTGTGTGTGTGTGTGTGTGTGTGTGTGTGTGTGTGTGTGTGTGTAGGTGTGTGTGCGTGTGTGTGTGTGTGTGTGTGTGTGTGTGTGTGTGTGTGTGTGCGTGTGTGTGTGTGTGTGTGTGCGTGTGTGTGTGTGTGTGTGTGTGCGTGCGTGCGTGCGTGTGTGTGTTGCGCGCTGTGCAAAATATCAATGTGACCTAGTTAGACAGGAGCAGCACTTCAAGAGTTCCATCTGTACCAATAAGAGCTTGAGCTCCACGCACTAAGCAAACACCAGTTAATAACAAACAGGCCTATCCCTTGATACAGTACACACACCAAGTGGAGGAGAAACCTACGTTACTGGGGCCATAGCACAGCATTGGGATTTGTTATACTAACTAGTCTTTAATTAAAGATACAATCTGAAATGTATTTGAGTGTCTGAATGTAGGATATCTTTGCATATGTTCTTGACAACTTGCCTGAAGATGGAAGCCTTATCTTTGAACGTCATAAGTCAATATACATATATGTTTTACTCCACCGACTGTATGTTATTTATTAATATTAATGTAAACAAACTTTTGACAGCCACACACAGTGAATCTCATTTAGCTGTCACATTGCATCAATCACTGCATCAACTACTAGGACAATACATTTCAGAGTGTGTGTGTGTGTGTGTGTGTGTGTGTGTGTGTGTGTGTGTGCGTGTGCGTGCGTGCGTGCGTGCGTGCGTGTGTGCGTGCGCGCGCTTGCGTGCGTGCGTGCGTGCGTGCGTGCGTGTGTGTCCAATAAATCATTACTACAGTATATTAAGTGCTGGGACAACAGAATGTCACATTTCAATTACTGAATGGGCTTCTACAGTAGGTATCTACTTTTGTACTAGTACTTTTTGTGACCGTAAGCATGACTGTTCACAGTGAGATGTTCATTATCTCCTCCTTGTATTCCCCAGGCTCACCTGCTCTTCGGTCTTGAGGTCTCCAAACTCCTGCATGAAGGTGTTCTCTGAGGGGAAGCGTGCCGGCTCCAGGAAGTGGAGCAGGCTGAACAGTTCCTCCACCGTGTTCTGGAGAGGAGTGCCCGTCAGCAGGACCTTGTGCTCCTGGAACAGGACAGGAGGCACACAGAGAGAGAGAGAGAGAGAGAGTGTGTGTCAGAGAGACTTATTTGAAATTATTGGATTATTATTATCATCTTTTTGGGGGGATTTCATGGGATATCTGCTTTATAATCACAAAATACAATAGACAGTGACAGGAATGATTGGAGGAAAAGCTGTTGACAAAGATAATACGATTTCGATATTTAATGAAATTGGGTGCAACTGGATTTAAACCCACAACCGTATGTAACAGCATGGAGCTTTGAACACTGAGTCAACGAGACACAGCTGAATGTGATGCTTTCTATGCATTTAGAGACATATGAGCAGTGTTGGGCAAGTTACTTTCAAAATGTAATATATTACATATTACTTTTGACTTTCATTTGAAAATAATAAGTTACTTTACAATATTACTTTCTGTGTAGAGTAACTCATTACTTATTACACTACTTTTGCATTACTTTTACCGAAACAACAGCAGCAGCAGAACGACATCGTCGCCCCGGAACCATCCCGAAAAATGATGTCAACCGCCTTGAAGTCAGTTTAAACCGTCCAAAATTCTAAACGTTATTCTTTTTCTTTGTTATTGTCATCGATAATGGTTATTTGCATAAAAACACACAGTTTGATTAGAAAAGTATTGTATCTTTTTTAAATATGTGCTTTGATTTAATAAAATGTAACTCAATTTGTAACTTGAGTTACTTGACAAAGTAACTGGTATAATATTACTGAAATCCTATAAGTAATAAGTTATATTACGGAGTAACTGCTAAAAGTAATATATTACATGTAATATGTTACTTTTGTAATGAGTTACCCCCCAACACTGCATATGAGGTCAAAAAACTAGTCCTGAATAAATGAAGTGTTTCGATATAACTACATGGTGCAGCTACAGTATAACTATGTGCAGCACTGTGTACATTGTAAATGAGTTGGAATAGTTTCTCCCTCCAGGCCGTTATTGTACAGTACGTACCAGGTTCATCAGCTTGAAGCCCTCGAGCAGCTTGCAGTTCTTGTTCTTGAGGCGGTGGGCCTCGTCGATGATGCAGCAGCGCCACTCGATGGCGTTGAGCTCGGGACAGCCTCCCAGGATCATCTCGAAGGTGGTGATGACGGCGTGGAACCTGTAGGCGCCGCGCAACACGCGGCCCTGGAGACAAAAGAGGGACACGTTATGGCACAAATTGAGTCAAGTTTGTTTATAAGGCACTCCGAAAACAGCTGTTCTCAACTTCCAGAGAAAAAGACTACTAGAGCTCTTCTGTTATTATGTGTGTGCACATGCCCAGTAAAGGCTATATAGACCCTTTTCACGGGGGCCATTTTGTGCCGAAAAGGCAGGGTAAACACAGGTGCAAGCAACACACTAATGAGGGTTTCCAAATTCCAATCATGGAAGTTGGAAACCCTCATTAGTGTTTTGCTTGCACCTGTGTTTACCCTGCCTTTTTGACAGAAAATGGTCCCCATGAAAAGGGTCTATTGCCCTGCCAGTGCTGAGCTTACACCTCTCTGGGGGGATGTGCACAAGCAGTTATCTCTGTGTGTCTTAGGAATGTAGGTATGCATAAGCACATATTTCTGTTCCTTTGTTTGGAAGGACAATGCATTCATTATGTATTTGAATTACCGTATTCAGATTGCATATTGTCATTCAAACAGGACTGTGTCTTACAAGAGAATATGATGAGAATGTTAATTTATTTTCTTTTATTTATTTGCACATGTTTAAAAACCGAAGCAGACAAAAGGAAAAAACATAATGTGCGGGTAGAGACAGGAAACCCTAGGTGGACTTATTCTGGGTCTCACAATAAAACCAATATAAAACAACAGTGATGAGGACAACCTTGACAGAAAGAATGCTGCAGATACATGAGCACCATAAACATCTAAGTCCCTAACAATGCGACCAGTATCTCCTGCTACCTACTGACTTTGCAAACTTAGTTATCTGCACCACTATGCAGTCGGTTGACAGCAGAGGAATGGCCAGCTTCACATTTTAACCTCACCTCTCATTTACACAGTATCTTCTGCCTTGACTCTAGTCCTGGAGGAGCCCCACTCAGTCATCTAGTAACCCTCTCCTCCCACAGCCGGCGGGCTTCTCCCCTCTGATATGCCCGAGCAGTGCTGACAGAGCGTTCCCCTTGGGGAGAGCCGCCACGACATCACAGGCTGCCTGGGAGAGACAGCCTAGTGGTGGGCTCCGCTCGGTTCTGCTCTCCCTCACCCTCGGTCCTCCTCCTCCTACACTTTGTCTGAACGCTCAGAGCTCCTAACTGCCTGTTGTGACACATCACACACGGACCGACAACCGTACTTTAGAAAGCCTGTGCTCGGGGCTAGCTAAGCTAAGCTAACTAACCGCCCGCCTATCCGCCCACTGCCGGGATCGTGCCATCCTTTGATCCTGTGTTAATTACACTGAGCCACTCATTTGTAGTCATAAATAAAATAAAATAAATCTCGCGCCCCAAATTTAAACAATATTGTTGTTTATCTTGATGTCAGAATCTAACAGCTGCCATTGGTTTTTTCTGCAATTATCAAAAGCTAAAATGAATGTGAAACACGATTAAAATGTTGAAATCTTTTTGTACATTTTACATTGTGGTTTTTTGACACGAGTGAACAACGGAATCAATGAGAAAGTCATACAAAGAGCTGCTCAATAGCGGCCCGTGATGGCTGACACAAAGCATCGCCATGGAGACCGTCTGACTGTACAAAGCGTCACCACGGAGACCCTCTGACTGTACAAAGCGTCACCACGGAGACCCTCTGACTGTACAAAGCGTCACCATGGAGACCATCTGACTGTACAAAGCGTCACCACGGAGACCGTCTGACTGTACAAAGCGTCACCACGGAGACCGTCTGACTGTACAAAGCGTCACCACGGAGACCCTCTCTGACTGTACAAAGCGTCACCACGGAGACCCTCTCTGACTGTACAAAGCGTCACCACGGAGACCGTCTGACTGTACAAAGCGTCACCACAGAGACCCTCTCTGACTGTACAAAGCGTCACCACAGAGACCCTCTGACTGTACAAAGCGTCACCACGGAGACCCTCTGACTGTACAAAGCGTCACCACGGAGACCCTCTCTGACTGTACAAAGCGTCACCACGGAGACCGTCTGACTGTACAAAGCGTCACCACGGAGACCGTCTGACTGTACAAAGCGTCACCACGGAGACCGTCTGACTGTACAAAGTGTCACCATGGAGACTGTCTGACTGTACAAAGCGTCACCATGGAGACCGTCTGACTGTACAAAGCGTCACCATGGAGACCGTCTGACTGTACAAAGCGTCACCACGGAGACCCTCTCTGAGTGTACAAAGCGTCACCACGGAGACCGTCTGACTGTACAAAGCGTCACCACGGAGACCCTCTCTGAGTGTACAAAGCGTCACCACGGAGACCGTCTGACTGTACAAAGCGTCACCACGGAGACCCTCTCTGACTGTACAAAGCGTCACCACGGAGACCCTCTCTGACTGTACAAAGCGTCACCATGGAGACCGTCTGACTGTACAAAGCGTCACCATGGAGACCCTCTCTGACTGTACAAAGCGTCACCACGGAGACCGTCTGACTGTACAAAGCGTCACCACGGAGACCCTCTCTGAGCGTCACCACGGAGACCCTCTCTGACTGTACAAAGCCTCTGCCCAGGGCTTCTCACTGCTCGCCATTCACCATCCATCAAACGCCACTTACTGCTGTTATCAGGAGGAAAACCCTCCCTTGACCAATTCAAGCGATTTTCATGTTGTTTTACTGGAACTGAACGATGACATGGTCCTCTGTGTCTTGAGTGCGTTTGATAACCCCTTGGTCTTATGAAAGCTATTCCAAAGCTAACTGTATATAATTACAAACATGCATCGGTTGTCTTTCTAAAGGTTCCTGGTGACATTTTGGAGGTACAGTACATGTTTTCCACTCGACTGCGCCGCGTTAGTTACAGAGTGTCCCCGTCTCTGTGGGCTTTGTGTGACACACGGCCGTCACGTCCTGCCCGTCTTTTCCATTTGCGTGTCCCATCGTCGAGGCGTCCTCTTTTGAGACACGTCATTAGATGACTCGCAGGACTTTGACACCACGCCGCTCGTTGAAAAGCACCGTGGTGACTTGAAATGGAAGAGATGCTAGCTTCCAGTCTGTGGGTAAGTGCACTGATATTCTCTTCTATCTAAGAAGAAGGGAGAAAGTGTGATGGTCACTCAGGATTCTCTGGAAGACTGGTTGGGCTTGGTGGTTCAAGCCTTAAAACTCGTTATATAAGGATTTCTCCAAATGTCGACTTCTGGGGCAAAGGACGTCACGAAAAGTCACGCGACCGTCGAGCTCGATTAGATGTGCTGCTCCAGCTGGATGCATTATGGCTGTATGAGTCTGCAACTGTTGCCCCGCTGCTCGAGGCTTTTCCCTGGCCCAGAAAACTGCTACAGTGTGATGATCATCACGCAACAGTGTGACAGAGTCTCACAGTTAACACATCACAGCAGCTACAGTTACACTACTGTAACAGTGTGACAGAGTATCTAACACATCACAGCAGCTACAGTTACACTACTGTAACTCAACCTGAGAACTTAGAATGTGCAGGTTGTTATCAACTTTCTGCTGCAGAGGTTGCGTTAGACCTTCTCTGTGTCTGTCATTTTGACAGAGTCTGTCATGTGTCATTTCTATTATCACCTGTGTTCAAATGACAGACAGCCTTCGGATTTTTCTGTCACTGTAAAAAAAAAAAGACAGAAAATAGTCGACCACTTGCTGCTCTATTCAATCCAGCACCGCGACTGGGGGAAGAGCACGAGTCTCGCACAATTTGCTCAATTTAAAAAGGCGAAATTATCGGCGCGCTCGTCGTCCCGTTTTACCTGCGCGTCCCTGAAGTACATCTCGTACTGCTGCAGCATCTGCCGGCTGACCATGCTGCCGTGGTAGACGATGACGTTGAGGTGGGTCCACGTGCGGAACTCGCGCTCCCAGTTGGCGATGGTGGAGAGCGGGGCGATGATGAGGAAGGGCCCCCTGATGCCCACGCGGAGGATCTCCTCCAGGAAGGTGATGGACTGGATGGTCTTCCCCAGGCCCATCTCGTCTGCCAGGATGCAGTTCCGTCTGACGGGTGCAGGGAGATGGATGTAGGCGTAGGGGAGGGAAGGAGGTAGATGGGAAATTGGGGTGGAATAAAAAAAAAACAGCAGAGGAGAGAAAAGGGGCGGGGCAGGCAAAGGGGATTCGCCAATTAGAAATGAATGACACTTTTCAGAAAACAACACTGACAAATTATGTGACAAATATATATATGACAAATGTATTTTGAGCATGGCTATGCATGCATTCCCAATGTGAGTTTTTGTGGTTGTGTGTGTGTGTGTGTTTGTGTGTGTGTGTGTGTGTGTGTGTGTGTGTGTGTGTGTGTGTGTGCGTGTGTGTGTGTGTGCGCACACGCGCGCAACAGTACAACCCATGCGTGCCAAACGCCAATATGTGCTTATGCTGTCAAATGAGGTGTCGTTATGTCCCCAGTATCGGCGAGAGACAAAGTTCTGCATGTTTATGGAGAGCATCTCCGTTGTGCGGACTGACCTGCCGTACCGTACCGCACCGTGAGGCAGACAAGAAAAGTAGGGTACGACAGAAAAAATAGCAAACGGAGGACGAGGAGGAGAGGAGCTGGGGAAATACAGAAGGGACATAATATTAAAAGAATAAACAGAGAATAACGGGGGGAGAAAACGACATCATCAGCTATAATAATATAGACCGAGGAGGAGATGATACACAACATAATGGTAAATTGCATCTGCTGCTGTGTGGTGGTGTGCTCTCCGGCAAGCCATTTATTGGGCTGTCCAGTGGGTGGGGGTATTATGTCTTGATACTAATTGCAACGTGCAGAAATTCCCACTGGCCTCTTAAGCGCCTCTCCGCTTTTGATGAATCTCTCTCTGCGTAGGTAGGCAGCATGCACAAACACACACACACGCGCACACACACACACACACACACACACACACACACGCACACACACACACACATACAAGCAGAGACAATTCCCAGGCCTCACGCAGACACCACGGACTCCAGATGTACTGTGTCTTTTTCAAACTGTGGGCGAAAAGCGATTGTTGGTGCTGCTGCGATGTGCACCTCGACGATGGGCACAATTTTACGTGCCGTTACACAGAATATGAACTCAGCCAAAATCACGGCCATGGTGGCCAGTACACACGAGAGAGGGAAGGTGATTTATTATTCATATCTGTCTGCGGTCCCTACGCACTGAGACGACCGCTCTTGCAATATAAAGACCCTCGTTTGGGAGTCTCTCCGAATCGATGAATATAGCGTTCCATCAGCGTCGTATTATTAATGCTCCTCAAGCAGGTCTGTGGACAGATACCTTACTCTTCTCCCCGGAGATGTAAGCTACCGTATAATATATTATGCTATTATGCTAAGTGTGCTGCTGACACTGTGTGGAGGGCTAGCTTCCCCTATGCAGACAGGCAACATCATGTCCCTGTCCTAAGGCATATGCTTAAAAGTCATAATCCACAACATTTTGATAGAGATTAGGTGGTTGGGGATCTTTTCCTGGGAAAAACCCTCTGGTTGGACAGGAAGTGATGTCACGTGTTTTCAGTTTTCAACACTGTAAAAGCAACAGCAGCAGCGGCAGCAGCCTGTTTTTCCAAAATGTAATCAAGACAAAATGGAGGAAAATGATGTTACTGGCAACAATCTCCGGGAAGTGCAGTGCAAAAACACCACAGTAACGAGCGCTTAGCACCAAACACAAAACAACATATACATACATTTGATTTGGTGGAGCTAACATTGCTCATTTACGATCCCAGACACATTTGTCCATACCAACAACAACCTCGTTCTAGTGACAAGCACACTCTGTCAATCTTCATGACTGGCCCACTTGAAAGTCTTTCAAAATCTAGTTGAGAATGTCTCCGTATGCTAATTATACTGAAGCATTTGAGTATAGCTTCCATATGCAGACAGGCAGTGAGTCTCTGTCCACAGGTTTATTGCTAAATCTTGTAAGCATCCTTCCATATGCCATTACAACCTGCCTGAGGGAATGTGATTAACACTATCCTTTTTTAAGACATGCCTGTATTCTCATTTCACCCATAGCTCACTAAATGTTATTGCTTCAGTGATGTCACAATACCTCCTTGTGTGTGTGTGTGTGTGTGTGTGTGTGTGTGTGTGTGTGTGTGTGTGCCCCATTATGATATCACTGATGACATCATCAGTGTGTGTGCCCCCCTATGACATTACTGATCAGTCTTGTCACAATGCCTCCTTGTGTGTGTGTGTGACATCACTGATCAGTCTTGTCACAATGCCTCGTGTGTGTGTGTGTGCGTGTGTGTGCGTCCTTATGACATCACTTTTGACATCATCACTGATGACATCACATCATTAGCTAATGAGCCTAATTAGAAAATCCGGCTGCGTCAGGTCACCCGCACGGGTGCCCTTTACACACCCTGAAGGTTTCAGCCCGATCGCACGTAAAACGGCACAGCTGTGGCCGAACACAGAACTTGAAACAAACAAAGCCCACATACTAAATTTTATAGATAGATAGATGTGTTAAACTGGCAACTTGTTTTGCTGTCATTCTTTATGTTGTGGTAGTATTGTTAATATGGGTTATGAAATTTGCTGAGCGGGCCTTAACAAGCTATGGTTGTTACTGTCAGCAGAATTAAGTCTTTTGACTTA
Source organism: Poromitra crassiceps (assembly GCF_964638095.1). Classification (NCBI taxonomy): domain Eukaryota; kingdom Metazoa; phylum Chordata; class Actinopteri; order Beryciformes; family Melamphaidae; genus Poromitra; species Poromitra crassiceps. Next base: position 8,183,987 of record NC_139651.1, on the reverse strand, counting down.
GTGCAGCTGTTTTCGCCTTGTTCAATGCAAAAATGCGATATTACCGGAAACAAAGGAAAAGTGCTTTAACAATAATAATATTATTAGTAAATACTAAGTGCAGCGATGTGTGAAGCGAACAGAGTGTGGCTTCTCTATGCAGACAGGTAGTGAACCTCTGTCCTCTCTGTGACTGCACTGTGTGGGATCAAAGCTGCCAGCAGCTCACTGCTCCACTACTTTACCTTCTGCACTACTTAGCAATGTGACAGGAGACATATGGAGAGTTCAACAAAGAGACAGAGAGAGGCAGAAAAGAGACATCATTAAACCAGTGGTTCTCAAATGGGGGTCCTGGAGGGGGTTCCAGGGGGTCCCCAGCCAAAAGGGGGGTCATTTGCTTTCACTATACTGTAATTCCATTCATAAGTAACACAATGACTATTTTGGTCATGGTTTTTATACACTTTCTGTAATAAAACATCTAAAAGCATCAATCTTATTATCATATGGGGGTCCGTGGGACAAAATCAGTTGGGTCCTTCATGTGAAAAAATTTGAGAACCACTGCATTAAACTACCTGCTTCTGTATGCATTTGATATAGGCGACGACAGTTAAGACCCAATTAATACTCTACGTTAAAGACGGAGACGGAGACAGATAGAGCCTTCTGTCCGTACTCTGCGTTTATTTCGTGCGTTCTCTGTCCGTCATCTGAAAGCTTACGGATACGCACGAAACGCAGCAGAACCACACACACACTCATACATTTGACTCTCTACTGCCCACTGTTGGATGTATTGCTTAACATGATACCAACGTGAACGACGCATGGAAGTATGTGGGCAGTGACGATTTACACCGTTTGAAACGGACGCATTTATTTCCATTTATTTATTTTATGAAAATGGAGTATAAATGAGCCCTTTACTGGGTTTCCATCCAAACACGTTTTTATGCTCACTTGAGGAGGAAAAGTGTTTTGTCAATAAAGGAGTGTGATCAATAATGATTGATGAATAAAACACATTTCTCAAATACATCATGGTGCAGTGACATTTGCAGCCAAAGGTTATTAAAATATCTATCGATCACGACTTCTGATAACGTCAGACAGGCCGACGCGCCCATGTTTACATCTCTGTAAATGTTGCCATTGCACACTGCGTGTGTGTGTGTGTGTGTGTGTGTGGGTGTGTGTGTGTGTGTTGACTCCAGCAAGTTGGCGCAGACGCTGTTCTGACAGGGTTTCTCATCACAGCCTGATTGTGTGTGTGTGTGTGTGTGTGTGTGTGTGTGTGTGTGTGTGTGTGTGTGTGTGTGTGTGTGTGTGTGTGTGTGTGTGTGTGTGTGTGCGTGTGCGTGTGCTTGTGCGTGTGTGTGTGTACACAGTAGCTGACCTGTTGTACCAGTTGAAGAGGAGCCAGTTGACTCCTTCTAGCTGGTAGTCCCTGAGGCTGTTGCCATCCACGTACTCCCTCGACTCCCCCCTCTTCTTCCACAGGCTGGCTGGGGGCCGGTCCTGAGTTACAACAAGTTTTAAATGGACAGTTAGTTCACTCTTTCATCTCCAAAAGGGACTATCAACAATTTGGTTAAAAAAAAAGTGGACTGCTCTGACAAAATGATAACATTCAATTAAAACTAATTATAGAGCGTTTTCCAAGGACAGTATTTCCCAAAATACTTTTTTCTTTCAAAACTAGATATATATAGCGTTTTGGCTATTAACATTTTAGGTGCACAAATCTCTATGGAGTAAAAGTTTTCTCCCAAAATGAGGCAGAGTAAAAGAGGGTTTGCAGAGGAGAGAGCTAACAAAGAGAGTGATAGGGAGGAAGAGAAATACATCATTAACATCACGTAAAATGCAGGTAACGTATTCCTAGCAAAGGCAGTGTCTGGTAGAAAATGAACACTCTAAAAGTCGTTTTTCTCTGCACGGGGGCAAATTCACACGTAGTCAACAACATGTGTCACTGAGGCATTCACACATTTCTACAATGACTGGGAAATCGATGTAGTTGCAATAAGGGAATGTTGGATGAACTGAACAGGCTCATCAAAAGCTGTGAATGTGAGGTATGAAGGCGCCCATCTCCAAAAAGAAAGCAAAACAAGTTTGACCAAAAAGCACTCCTCACAAACACAATAGCACACTTTCATTTCCCACCCTCAAACCAACCACCACTTCTGTTTGAAACATACATCTGGACTGAAGCAGGTGGAGTGGATGGGTGGAAGAAGGAGGAGTGACAAGTGTAGATATGACTAAGGTCATACTAGAAGACTGTTCAAACAAAGATCAGGTGTCACACTCATGAAGGCGAGAGATCGCACACTGCCCAATTCTGTCATTCAAACATTTCCCCGTTCGTCCAGAACATTGTTCAAAAACACCAGTCATAATAACAGTCTATCACCAAAATAGGCGGGGGGGTGGATTAGCACTTTAAAAACCCACCTACACATGTCCAAACACACGCATACCAGCAACAACAAACCTGAATACATAGAGGAGAGAGAACACTAGACAGAGGAAAATGGAGATGGGGTGAGACCGGGTGAGACAGGTGGGTCAGATGGGTAGGGCTGCCGCGGTTACCGCATTACCACGGTAACGTAAATGACTTCACGCTCACTGCCGAGTCGAGCTGATCAGTTTCACTGAACGCAAATGAGCAGAGGCACAGAAGATTATTCATTCGAATTAGCGACTCGCTAATACAAGCTAATATGTACTGATGGGGAAAAGAAGCGCAAATGTCTCTCCAGTGGATCTGGACGTGTTGGTGGCAGAGAGAAAACCCTAAAGAGCCGCAAGAGATGTTTTACCCATTATGTAAAAAGTCAAAAGCTGGAATGCCATGAAGTGAACGCAGTTGGACAGCGCAAGCGAGATTTCGTGGACGTAAAAAACCACTGGGATGATATGAGGAGGTGAAGCAAAAATGTTTACGATAAATAAAACCAAAGCTTGATTTTCATCGAGGCAGTGTCGTGGAGATATTGGCTCATGATTGCAGAGAAAAGTGTGCAAATTTTCTTTGTTTATATCTAGGTAATAGTCTGAATGTTGTCTGCCAATTAGGCTTAAATTTGGACATGTTTAAGTCAGCATACGCCTTTAAACCCTGCCATCATGACGTCCTGCTATGCTGTGTAGATCAGAGGTTCTCAAATGTTTTTCAGCCAAGGACCGCTTACAAGATAGAAAATATACCGGGGACCCCCTCATTCTGATTTGTGATTTTGGGCTAAGCTTAATTGTTTCCACGGTAACGTGCTTGCCTTTTAAATTGATAGGTTTGTTAGATTAGAATATAATCCATGAACCATTTTAGATTTAAAGCATAAAGTATTTTCATTGAACTATGAAGCTTTTGCAAAAAAAAGAAGTTTAAATTTTTATTTTCCTGAAAACTTTTCGCGGACCCCCTGGCAAAGTGCCACGGACCCCCATTTGAGAACCACTGGTGTAGATGATCGAGCCACTTCCAGCCGCTTCCAGAGAGCCATCCTATATGCGCAAAAAATGAGAAGACATGCCTTTTCTAGGTCTTAAATTCCTTCTGAGGTTTAAATTTCATTTGTTTTTATGATGGTTTGAATGGCTTCACTAATTTGCGTGGTAAGGGGAAACAAATCAATAGGGGTGGGCAGCTCTACAGATGGGTGGGCGGGGCTTACCATCCTGCGCGAGTCTGGCTTGACTGCCTGCAGCTGCTCAAACTCCTCGATCTTGCTCTGATCCACGTCGCCCTTCAGCTCCCAGGTGCTGTCCTCGTAGGGCAGGGAGCACCACTTCACCAGGTAGTAGACCACCTCCTGCAACAGCCAGAAGAACGTTAGAGCACCACTTCACCAGGTAGTACACACCACCTCCTGCAACAGCCAGAAGAGCGCTAGAGCACCACTTCACCAGGTAGTAGACCACCTCCTGCAACAGCCAGAAGAGCGTTAGAGCACCACTTCACCAGGTAGTACACACCACCTCCTGCAACAGCCAGAAGAACGTTAGAGCACCACTTCACCAGGTAGTACACACCACCTCCTGCAACAGCCAGAAGAGCGTTAGAGCACCACTTCACCAGGTAGTAGACCACCTCCTGCAACAGCCAGAAGAGCGTTAGAGCACCACTTCACCAGGTAGTACACACCACCTCCTGCAACAGCCAAAAGAACGTTAGAGCACCACTTCACCAGGTCGTACACACCACCTCCTGCAACAGCCAGAAGAGCGTTAGAGCACCACTTCAGCAGGTAGTAGACCACCTCCTGCAACAGCCAGAAGAGCGTTAGAGCACCACTTCACCAGGTAGTAGACCACCTCCTGCAACAGCCAGAAGAGCGTTAGAGCACCACTTCACCAGGTAGTACACACCACCTCCTGCAACAGCCAAAAGAACGTTAGAGCACCACTTCACCAGGTAGTACACACCACCTCCTGCAACAGCCAGAAGAGCGTTAGAGCACCACTTCACCAGGTAGTACACACCACCTCCTGCAACAGCCAGAAGAACGTTAGAGCACCACTTCACCAGGTCGTACACCACCTCATGCAACAGCCAGAAGAGCGTTAGAGCACCACTTCACCAGGTAGTACACACCACCTCCTGCAACAGCCAGAAGAACGTCAGAGCTGCAGAAGACGAGAGCCTGGCCAGCCTCCCAGACTCTGCTCTGATAATATTAACAAAGGCTGCAAGGAAGCCCATTAGGATGGCCTTGGGCGCTTTTGTACTCCGAAGAAGAAACGGTGAGAGAGTGGAGGAGAATACACTGAAAGGAACAAAACTCACAGCCGCCACAAAGGAGAGAAACCCCGGGCCTTGTGCTGAAAATAAATACACACACGTGTGCACGTGTGTGACTCGCGGGTGTGATTAACTGAACGAAAGTGGATTGTCCTCACCTCTCCTGTGTCCTTGTCCTCACAATAGGACACCTCCAGTACTCGGTCTACCTCGACATAGTCGGGGTTAAAGGGATCCTCTTCCGTCTAAGAGCGAGAGAGAGAGAGAGAGAGAGAGGCAGAGAAGAATGAGTCAATCAGAGAGGAGAGAGAGAGGCCAGAGAGAGAGAGGACAGAGAGAGAGAGAGAGAGAGAGAGAGAGAGAGAGAGAATTAAGCTAACTACCCACACACCATCTGGAATATGAGCCAAGCATAACTATTCTGCATTGACTGTGTAAAAAGGTTCAACTATATACATACAGGGATGTGCATGCCCACGCAAAAATACATTAAACGTCCATAAACACGCACAATATTTATATTTTATGCATGCTTGTGCACACATCCTCACAGACACACTGTACACGAATGCAAACACACACACACACACACACACACACACGCAAACACCTTCCCTAACACACCAAACGAGATACAAGAGATTCTTCTTCTGCGCACACTGCCACACAGCCTTACATCTGCGAAGAAGAGCGCCCTCTGTGCTTGTTTAATCTTGAAGCGTTTGATCTTCTGCTGAATCCTCTTGTCTTTCTCCAGCTGCTGCTCCGTGGCCCACTCGCAGTGCAGGTAGGAGCTGTGACACACAGTGTGACACACACACACACGCGCACACACACACACACACACACACACACACGCACACACACAAAACAAACACACACAATCAGGGTGTGATGAGAAACCCTGTCAGAACAGTGTCTGCGGCAACTACTTGCCGGAGTCAGCAGGGGCAGATGTGGCCTCGGAGATAGAGGTCTTTCCCCACTACACGCCATCTCTGGGCAGCACTAGGAGCGCAAACCCCTCACCACACTTTCAGCCACCGGATCAGCCAATGAGGGACTGTATGCTATTTATACAGTCACTAATCACTTGTGAAGCACATAAACTTGGATGTTTTCAGTGGCAGCCTGAAAACATAATGAAAACGTAATCTGGGTTGATGACAGATTACCTGTCAGTCGAAAAGTAATTATTTTCCGGGAGGCTGGTTGGTTCATAAATCCTGACTCCCAAAACTCTCAGAATGATAATTTGCCGTGGAAAGCTGCAGGAATTTTTTAATAATGTCAAGAAGTTAAAAGGTGGTGAAATTAAATCATTTTTCATATTAAATATGTCATGATTACATACTTGTAATCATCAGTGGAAGGTGCCCAATAGATGCTCAAAATGCACAAAACTGTGCTGGAAAGAAAGGCTAATCACATATATGTAGGTTTGGGTTTCAATCTGAACTATTTCAATCTAACAAGAACAAACAAAAAATACTACTACAGATTACACACTTACAACCGATTAATACATTTTTCAAACTGAGATTTTATACAACTGGCAATTTCAATCAAGCTATCTCATTGGCCAAGTTCTGACCACGCTGATCACATGGCAGCATGGCCAGACTTAGCTGAGCACCTATTGTAGCTGAGCAGCTGCATCACCAACCGATTCAGAACTGTGAACTTACTAGTTTTTGTATTTGACAAACAACTCCTCCACCTCAACCACCACTCCTGGAGAGACCTATAGAGAGGAATACAAATAAGAGAAATATACAATAAGTTAGGGGAAAAAAGTGAACGCAGATTTCAGTCAAATCACCTATCTATTACAGAGGTTGATAACTGTAAGCAGGGCCAGGAGCCAGGGCTGCACAAGTACATGTTCATCATGTTCTGTCACTTCATTCAGAACTCCTGTTGCAGTTGAACAAGGTCCATGTATTTCCGAAACAATACCGTGGATTGATAACAGGCGCTAGGGGACCCAAGTGTCATGAAACTAACTCAACACAAACGATCGTGTGAAAGAAAAACAAACTCTAAAACAACTCTAAGCGTGGGTGTGATTAGGTGGAAGACAAAAAACACAAAAAAAACCTACAACAATAAAAGAGACCCTACCTCCTTCTTGGCGATGCGGGATGACATGATTTTGTCAACAACAGAAGCATCCTCCTCGCTGGGATTCTCCTGCAGACACAGTGAACATGAGCCATTTATTTCTGATTTATTACTTATTTCATAGCCTCCCAAAGGAGACAATTTTGCCCAACGGCACTTCACAGACGAATGCACCGGAGTTCAGGAAAAGGTCTTAAAACTGCATAGACCAAAGATATGCATGTACATTTATGGCAGAGCTCTCTTCACCATACTTCCCATTTCTCTGCTGTTACAGCCAAATGTTCAATAGAGAGACAAAGTGGAACGTCACTTCCTGCTTCAGCACTGTACCAGAGATTTTCATCCGCCATTTATTTTCCCATAGACAGTTCCTAAAATGCTTATAAAAATAGTTTTACTTGTTCAAACCAAACGGTTCAGATATATTTAGAAACAGGAGAGATTGCATAACATTTCACTCAGACCAAAATGTAAGAAGGTTTTGGTCGAAGTGAAATGTTCTATGGTCTCTTCCGATTCTAAATATAGCTGAACCGTTTGGTTTGACCAAGTAAAACTATTTTTATAAGCATTTTACAAAATGTCTATGGGAAAATAAATTGCGGAAGAAAATCTCTGGTACAGTGCTGAAGCAGGAAGTGACGTTCACTTTGCCTCTCTATAAGTCTCTCAGCATACTAGCAGGGTTCGTGGTTCATTTTCAGTGCAAACACACCATCCTTTGAGAGGTTACAGTGGTGAAATGCAGGCTGTATTGTGCTTAAAGATACATGTGTGCAGAAAGGACAATTTAGCCTGAAAGAATTCAGGGAAACATTAACGTTTGATTTTTAATTGCCTGTATGGACATTTTGAGAAAAGGCCTTTGGGCTTCCTTGGGGCAAACTGTATATAATTTCACAATAAAACATTTCGTATTAACATCTGGAGAGTTCATGGACTGTTGGGATAAACAAACATACTGTATCCTGGAGTTTCATACTGTAATAGCTGTTCATACACAGCAGGAAATCTAATCTAAATATTGTTTCAATAAAAAAAGAGTTCTTGCTCAAATACATTGGTAAATATTGCAAAAACACAGATAATTCTAGCCCCAAACATAACTATTTCATAAGCGAAGCTCTCAGAATGAATCATAACTTCAAGAGTAATCCATAACTCGCTACAGGATGCTTTCCGGTATTTTGTAGGAGTCACTGTCAGTAAAATGGTGGATATCGCATTTTAGATTGAAAAACGTCATGTTTTACAGCAGCTACAGGGTCTGATAGGCAGAATAAAAAGGTCATGTCTTACAGCAGCTACAGGGTCTGATAGGCAGAATAAAAAGGTAATGTCTTACAGCAGCTACAGGGGATCAGAGGCAGAACTACTTACTACAAAGAGCTGCACTGCCGGCTCCTTGCGCGCTGCAGGCGTGGCCTTCTTGGCCTTAACGAGAACCTTGACCTCGTCGTCTGACAGCCGGGCCTCCAGCTCCTCGGCGTACTTCTTCCTCTTCACCTGACGGTTCGATCGCCTCTTCTAGAAGAGCGACACACAGAGGGAGAAAAGCTTCATACAAACGCTTCACTTCTTCTTGATTCCTTAAGAAAATATGAGTGACAGGAGGAAAATTGCATCCATAATCTTAATAAATTGGATAATAATATAAAGCAGTTTTAGCATTTGATGACAAATGAGATCAAGATTTGATTTTTTACGAATTTGAACTTTGGCTTGGATTTGGTCAGAAGCAAAAAAAAAAATGTGACAGAGCTTTTTTTGTAAATTGTTGATGTTTGCATCAGTATAGAATGGTGAAATGATTCCTGTGAGTGTATTAGTACTTTTGGAAGATTTTCAGCACATTTTAACAATACCGTGATAATACTGATCACCGTGATCCTTTTGGTCACTATAATCGCGATATGAAATTTTCATATTGTTCCATCTCTAATGATGATGATGATGTCCCATAGGTTCTCAACAGGTGTCATCCGCTCAAGGGTCACGAACCCATAACACCAACACATAAATGACCCGATGACATTTAAATGACCCAAGTAAAGGAACTCAAGAAACACCGAGCAGCACCATCAAGTCAGACAAAACAAAAACAATAAAACATAAATGGACCTGCAGAGTGCTTCCCCAAACCCGCCTCTTTCTCTCCCTTCCTGTCGGGTCTGCATAATTATCACATGCGTGGGCGGCTGCTTCCTGCATCAATACACAAGCCCCTCCTAATGATAATATGTAGTTAATTAGGAATAAATGCCACTGAGCTGAAGTTAATTAGGTGTGGAGGAGAGAGTATCCCCGTGGAGATACCACTCAGATCCCCCAACCCGAGCTGACCACAAGCAGACAAGGAAGGCCCCGCCGCACGGCTCCACAATGGGACCCAGGCCCCCGAGGCGCCGCTGCTTGCTTTCCTCCCAGCTGTCGGACGCGCCATTTTTGACTTCTTCCACGGGATCATCCTTAAATGAGTCATCAACACACTGTTTTAATTAAGGCCGAGGGTGCCATTTAACGAGCCTAATTATATCCCTGCCAGGCAACGCGTCCGGACAGCGAGCGAGCAGACACAGAGAGACGGAAGGGGGGTTAGGGGGGGAGACAGAGTGACACTGTTCATTCCCATTCTTCCACACGTGTCAATCTCTCAACATGGCAGATATGTCTTCATCTTTAGCAGCGGGCACCGGGCTGTGAGCTGGGCCTATTACTTTTTCCCCACAAATAGCTTTGGATGAAATCATAAAGCAGGAAAATCAGTTTGAAACAGTCAGATAAAGAAGAAACCCAGCTGTCGCCTGCTGTCGCCTGATCACAGTGTACAAACTGGATCCCAGTGTAGAAACTGGATTACAGTGTACAAACTGGATTACAGTGTACAAACTGGATCCCAGTGTACAAACTGGATTACAGTGTACAAACTGGATCCCAGTGTAGAAACTGGATCACAGTGTACAAACTGGATCACAGTGTACAAACTGTATCACGGTGTACAAACTGGATCACAGTGTACAAACTGGATCACAGTGTACAAACTGTATCAGTGTACAAACTGGATCACAGTGTACAAACTGGATCACAGTGTACAAACTGTATCAGTGTACAAACTGGATCACAGTGTACAAACTGGATCACAGTGTACAAACTGTATCAGTGTACAAACTGGTTCACATTGTAGAAACTGGATCACAGTGTAGAAACTGGATTACAGTGTACAAACTGGATCACAGTGTAGAAACTGGATCACGGTGTACAAACTGGATCACAGTGTAGAAACTGGATCACAGTGTACAAACTGGATCACAGTGTACAAATTGGATCACAGTGTACAAACTGGATCAGTGTACAAACTGGTTCACAGTGTACAAACTGGTTCACAGTGTACAAACTGGATCACATTGTAGAAACTGGATCACAGTGTACAAACTGGATCACAGTGTACAAACTGGATCACAGTGTACAAACTGGATTACAGTGTACAAACTGGATGTACAAACTGGATCACAGTGTACAAACTGGATCCCAGTGTAGAAACTGGATTACAGTGTAGAAACTGGATTACAGTGTAGAAACTGGATTACAGTGTAGAAACTGGATCACAGTGTACAAACTGGATCACAGTGTACAAACTGGATCACAGTGTACAAACTGGATCACAGTGTACAAACTGGATCACAGTGTACAAACTGGATGTACAAACTGGATTACAGTGTACAAACTGGATTACAGTGTACAAACTGGATCACAGTGTACAAACTGGATCACAGTGTACAAACTGGATCACAGTGTACAAACTGGATCACAGTGTACAAACTGGTTCACAGTGTGCAAATAAACAGCTTCATTCATATTAGCTGCTGTAACTAGATGGCTGCTGTCTTGGCCCGCTCTCCCTTGTAAAATAAAGCCTTGATCTTAGTGCAACAAAGGTTGATGAAGGTTAAAGATGCAATCAGTAATGTTTTTACTGTCGCATAGCACGAAATTAGCATAATAGCGTTGGGTGTTTGATAGGGCAATTGCTCAATATCAATGGCACAATGATCATTTATATGAATGTTACATTTTCACTAGATGTTTCTTCTGTTCCAAGCTCACTCATTTGTGAGCTTGGAATTAAAAGGTTCTAGTACAGTTCTGAGAAATTGAGAATCAAAGTTTGACTTCCCACGTTCCCAGCTGATCAAACTGTTTGTGATCAAACTGGTCGTGAAATCTATCTGTATAGCTCAACAAAGACTGCACCCCCATATCATTTAGTTGAAATACAGAATATGAAAATCGTGGGAGAATTAGAAATTGGACATTTAAAAGGGCCCAAACAGAAGCAGAACCTTATCATTCTGTAAAGTCAGTGTGGGTGTGATTCTATAAGGCTTCAAAGGGAAACCCAGTTTCAATGGAAAACTGAATAAATATGATTTACATGAGTCCTGATAATTACAATGTGAATGTCCATCCAAACTGGAAGATATTCCCCTTGAACAGATTTTTACAACTCATTTCATCATAATAACCCACAACATTTTGAACATTACCGTAAGTTGAAAACAATGTCATAACATAATTTAGCCTTTATAAATCGAGTGATGAAGTGATGTGCTTCTATTTTATGTTTTGCTGCGGGTTACTTATGTTAAAGTAAGATGAAGTTAATCCCATTTTCTACGCATATTTTTGTAGTGCTCCTTATTCACTGTGGTTTGCATCTCAAACGTATTTTACGAGGATGTGTTGGACAACCCTCTTCCTGTCCTTTCTTCTCCCTTGACACCCAACCCTCGTCATCATCTGTTCCTGCTTTGTTTCCTCCCTTTCCTTTCCTAGTGATGTGGCTGCTGTTCTCTGTCCCACTTCTCTCTGCTGCTCGGTGTTTCTGCTGCTCTCAATCTGTCATTGGAAATAATAATTGAACATACTGTGTGTGTATATACGCTAAGCTACACAGTATGGTTAAACCCACCTTTGGCGCTACACACTGTTCTAATAGGAAAATTCATTCAAAATCCAACCGGCTAACTCGGTGTGTCCCAAGAGCTTTAGCACATGATATAAACCAAGAGGGGCAGGACAGGATGATATTACATCCACATACTATAGAATCCACCTGAAGATAAAGACACTCTTGCCCGTCTGATGCTAGGCTCTGTAGCTAGTGTTAGCCTATCAGAAAAGCTAACGATTTTGTTGGTAAACCTGCAATTAGCCTCCATTAAACCTAAAATCGAAGTTTTTCATTCGTTAATATTGTTAGAAATGTTAAGCTAAAGTTAACATAATAAACTCTAAGAATGTTGATTTTCTATGGCTTGGGTGCCATTGTTACTACCCTTTCTGGCTACATTCGCTAGCCGCTGGTGAGTCATCGCTGACAGACAAGGTCGAATTTGATTGGTCGCTACTGAAAACACTGACGTTTCTGATTACACGGGAAATCGAACCTTAGCAGCACTAAGCTGAAATATTCTTCCTAAGACACAGCTTTCTATCTTCTAACATAATTGTAATGCTGCTGTCATTCTCACTGTTCTAGTGTCACAGCCAGAGTTTCTCAACAAATCCGGCACATTGACAGTTGGTTTATATTTTCCCCTTCCCCCAAAAGGTTCTTAAAAAAAAATCGCACGAGCATAAAGAAACATTCAAATATTGAGAAAATGTAGAAAACGTACAAGTCAAAGCTCAAGCGTTAGCTCGCTTCCTTGTCTCTAAAATGCTAACAGGTAGCGGTGTTGACATATCGATGTTATTGGAATTCCTCGCTCAGCCGATAGCGGTCGATAAGTTATAGATGACTTAATGGCACAAGCAGTCCTTGTGAAACATGCTGCCTATAAGGAGCAAACTGTTTTCCTGGCAGAGAATACAGATAATAAATCTTAATTTATTACAACAGTCAGTGACATGTGCTTAAGGGGAAAATATAAACCAAACTGTCATGTGCTGGATTTTGTTGAGAAACACTGGCTGTGACACTACAACAGCGAGAATGACAGCAGTGTTACAATATCCAATTTTGCAACTTCACACTTACTTTTTAACAAGTATAATAATAAATAATAATAATAATGATAATAATAAATAATATTAATAAATACATAATAATAATATAACAAATAATGCCAAACATCTAAAGAGAGGTGTCACCGTTTTTTGTGCATGTGTGTGTGTGTGTGTGTGTGTGTGTGTGTGTGTGTGTGTGTGTGTGTGCGTGTGCGTGTGCGCATGCGTGCGTGCGTGTGTGTGCAGGTGCAGCTTGTTGATGCTACGGACCAAGATAATCCCTAGCCGCTGTCATTCAGCTCCATCATCGACGGAGATAAGAACGTGTGTACTTGAGACCGCCGCCCACTAAGTGACCTCCCGGTGAACCGTGCAGCCGAGCCTGAAGCTGAAGCTGTGTGAAAGGCTTTCCTCTGGGCTGAGCGTGAGCGCGGTGTGAACGGTCAGACGGAGGACACCGCTTCACTCAGAGGAGCCTTGAAACGGAACGGGCAAGGAGAGACACACCACACTCTGTCCGTTCCCCCCTCTCTATTCATTCAGCAGAGGGTGGGCAACAACACGACTAACTACCACCTCTGGAGAAGATGGGAAATGAAGATGACAGCATACAGCTATGTTCCCCTCTGAAGTTAAGTGTAGTCTTAACACAAGCTACAAGTGCTCCAAGCACCACAGTTGCATACAAAAACACAGAGGACACATACAGAGGTGTCACTGTTGGTGTGAAGTGTGTGACACCACATACTTCACACATCTCCACTGGCTCCCAATCATATAATACAGGATTCACTTCAAAATATGACTCATCACCTTCAAAGCCCTCGACAACCTCCCCCGCCTACCTCTCCGACCTCCTTCGCCACCACACGCCTACCCGCCACCTCAGGTCCGCAGACGCTAACCTCCTCCAAACCAATCAAAACTAAGCTCCGGACCTGCTGGCGACAGGGCGTTCGCCGCAGCCGCCCCCCCACCCTCTGGAACGCCCGCCCCCCAGCCATATCCGTCACGCAGACACTCTGTCCTCCTTCAAAAAAGCCCTCAAAACCCACCTCTTTACCCTTGCTTTCAACCCACGACGTTCTTTTCTCTCTCACCTTTTCATTTCTTCGTTATTTCTCTATTGAAGTTGTTCTATCTCGTAGTGTAAAGCGTCTTTGAGCACTAGGAAAAGCGCTATATAAATCTGATGTATTATTATTTTATTATGATTATTATTATAAGCCTGCGCTGAATAGCAACTTACAGTATGGTATATGTGTTTGTGTTGATTTGGGTTTTGTGTGTACGTGCTGCGGCTTACAGAGTCGGCATCTTTAGACGAGCGTCGAGGCGGAGGGTCATCGTCCGACTCCTCCGAAGACTCCGGCTTTCGCTTCTTCTTCTTCCCGATCTTGATGACAATTTTCCTGGAGGCGGAGAAGACAAATAGAGTGTGAACACAAGGGTCAAAAGGTCACGACTGAGTAATGAAACGCACAGCGGGAAAAGATACATCAAAACAAACTAATATTGTGGGAATAGGAGTCAGTTATAACTCGGAATCCAGGCCCGAAGTCCAGCATTTATAAACTGCACAATTGCAGAACAAACCTTTTACAGCCACAGACTAAACGCACTCACTCACGCAAACGCTGTCACTCACACAGACACCACATCAGTGCTCAAATGAACGAACAGCTCTGACAGTCACTTCAAAGTGGAGGGGAAAAATCCCTTCAATCACGTCAGTGTTTCAAGAGCGCCATACTCCAGCTCCACGGTACGCTTTTAACGACAAGAAGGAGAGACGGAAAATACTTATTACCCTCCTCTGTTCTCTCCACCAAAATGTAGCCATCATAGAAACCATGGCGTTCTGTTGAATAATTTACGTGTGATAATATAAATATTGCCCTTGTTGTGCAAAATAATTGACCTAAGGAAAGCGCGCACGGCATGCTGCACTGAATTCACATCCTCATTTCAAGGCAAATGAGCGTTCCGTCTCTTGTTAGTCTTGCTTCATATTTTAAAATGCTCTTGTTGCTGTGAAAGAGATGTCTTTTGTACATTTATGCAAAATGCTGTCCTTGAAGGAATACAGCATTGTCTTTTTTCCTCTTTGTTTTGTTTTTGGACTAAAACTGTAGCCATTTTGCTCCCTGTGCTTCTCATTCAGTGATGAAGAGACATCAGTAGCAGCTTTAGCTTAGCAACTCAACTCAGTTCAAATGGTTATTGTACTATGATTGAGGACGTGGTCTGCATATACAACACCAAACACAATGACCTCATCAGATAACGCACAAATGGCAACAAAGTGACAGTTCAAGGAAAGAGGGGAAGGCAACTGTCAATACAGTGCAGAATAGAATAGAAGCGATAAACGCTATACGTTGTACGGGCGTCCGGTAGCGGTAGATTCCCTGCCTACCAACACGAGGGTCGCAGGTTCGTACCCACGTGTTACCACCGGCTTGGTCAGGCGGGCATCCATACAGGCACGATTGGCTGTGCCTGAGAGTGGGAAGCCGGATTCGGGGTATGTGTCCTGGTCGCTGCACTAGCGCCTCCTCTGGTCGGTCGGGGCGCCTGGTCGGGGTGGAAGGGAACTGGTGGGAATAGCGTGATCCTCCCACGTGCTACGTCCTACTGGTGGTTGAAGTCTTTTTTTTTTTTCACCCTGTCGTGTCAGGTGAAAAGAAGTGGCTGGCTACTGCGCATGTGTCGGAGGAAGCATGGTGCTAGTCTCGGCTCTCCCCAGATGGGCAGAGGGTGGAGCAGCGACCGGGGCAGCCAATAGGGCAGCATGGGGATAAATTGGCCAAGAACAATTGGGGAGAAAATAGGGAAAAATCAGAAAAAAAAATAAAAAAAAATAAACGCTATAGATTGTGACATGCAAATTAAGCAATGTAAATGCTTAGGGGAGGAACTGTATCCTGGTTCTTTTATCCTCCTTGTGTGTGTTCAGTATGTGGTGTGCTACAGTACTGAGGCTATTTTGAGATTATGCTAAAATAGCTTGTACCATCCACTAAATATACAGCGTACTAATGCAATAGCATGCACTGTAGCAAGCTAAAAATACTGAGCATATGGAGGTGGTGCTGCCAGCAATGTTGTTGCTGCTGCACAATCAGTATGTTGATCAAGAGCTTATTTAGCAGAATGTCGGTCTGCTGGCTAGTATGAGAATGCAATGCAATTAAGCCCCAGGCCGTGGTATACCTCAGTTTATAAAACGGCTCTCTAAAATCAAGCAATCTGATTGGCTCACAGCTGTGGTTTATTTAGCATATAGAGACACTGTATGAAATAGGCCACGCCCATCACGGGGGAAAGGCTCCGTTCATTTCCACACACCAGCGTCATTTTCCTTGAATTAAACATAGCTAAAAGCTGTTGTGTGGTGGGGCTGCGCAGACAACAAATGTAAAAAATCGCCAGTTAAAGTTTTTTTGTACTCGTGAGGAAAACAAGGAAGCCATTGAAAATTGGCGAGAAGAAAAATGTGGATCTAGCTGTCAAGGAAGTAAGTTGGAGTGTTCATCTTCCGTATATACGATCTTTTTCTGCAACACGCAACCATGCACGTGACATAGGAGAACGCCAGGATTGGAGGGCGGCTTTCTGTTTTCCCCCGTCTTGGGCGTGGTTTCTGAACTATGACGCGTCACGCAGTGTCTCTATACAATAATATATATAACAATAATAATTTTCATATTTCCATACATAAAAGCAATAGATCACTTCAGACCGTAATATATGCTTAAATTATTATATCACACCTAAGGGTGTTTTCGCCCGACCCTTAGGTGTGGTATAATAATTATACACAAACAACACACAACCAATGTTAGAAAACGTGGTTCTACGTTCTGCGTGGGTGTGTTCCGGCCTACATATCCCAGCGATATGTTAATTTGTGAATAGCAACACACCGCACGAGTGCATATCAATGTGCATCTCAAGAGGTGAATTTGTTCAGCTCTTCAGCATCTCGAGAAGAGAACAGACGATACAGGAGGAAACTGCACGGCCCGTTCCTCTCTCGACTGGAGCTCAGAAAGCTTAGAGAGGATGGTCCTGTTTCTGCTTCAGAGCTGCTGCACCTCCAAAGCCCTCTAGAGCACAGATGGGAGCTGTGCATCTCCCCCATTAGGAAACCATGCAACAGATCCTGCTGCCGTGTGCCTGTGCTCCTCTCTGCACTCTGCATGCTAATGACGCAGGAAGCACAGCCAGGCGTAGCCAACCAAATTACAAAAGACGACTCCAAATGAGCTTTCTATTTTATTAAACCAGTATAACCAGTATAAGCAGGACATATACAGTAGCAACAGCTTGGGAGGGGCCGTTGTTTATCTACTCTCTCCACACACGAACATTTCTATGCCCCTTCCCCATAAATGATCACACGCTTCCTCTCCTCTCCTCCCCGGCTCTTTTAGAAGCCACAGACTCTGCTTTGGTGTGTGATGTTATTGAAAACGCGGCTCTCATACTCAGACACCGCGGCATCGTCTTTCTCTCACTCGCTAACAGGCTCGACGGCGTAGAACGAGCTCTCCGCCGCCTCCCCCCACAAAACACACACACACACACACACACACACACACACCACCTACTCTGCACACACACACTTCCTGCGTGTAACCCCACCCCCCGCTCCAGTGCACACGCCCACACAGACAGGATGTAGCATCACAGCGTTCGTCACAGTGAGGAGGATTGCCTTGGGGGGGTGTGCTTATACTAGTGGGGCTGAGACTGATAGAAACATGACAAGAGGATGAATGGAGGCTGCCACCACGCTAGACAGCACATCATCAGCCCGTTAGCCAGGAAGTCATTAGCCAGCAAACGACTGCATTTATATACAAGTTATTTTATCCAAAGCGTTTTACAACACATGTCTACATGCATGTACATTCGCCCACACATCCATACACCGGTGGCGGCAATCTACCACGCAGGGTGCTGCTGGCGCAACCATCGGGAGCAATTTGGGGTTCAGCATCTTGCCTGATTAGTGGGCGGCCCGCTCTACCTCCTGAGCCACAGTCGCCCATTAGCCAAGAAAGTCAGTCCGTTAGCCAGAAAGTCAGTTTATTAGGCAGAAAGTCAGTCCGTTAGCCAGAAAGTCAGTTTGTTAGCCAGAAAGTCAGTTTGTTAGCCAGAAAGTCAGTTTGTTAGCCAGAAAGTCAGCGTTAGCCAGAAAGTCAGTCCGTTAGCCAGGAAGTTAGTTTATTAGGCAGAAAGTCGGTGTTAGCCAGAAAGTCAGTCTGTTAGCCAGTAAGTCCGTTTATTAGACAGAAAGTCAGTTTGTTAGCCAACAGGTCAGCCTGTTAGCAGGCAAGTCAGTCTGTGAAACAGTAAATCACTCTGTTGGACAGCAAGTCAGTCACTCTGTTAGGCCCGGAACACACCGTCTACATGTGCATGACGGCTACTTGGCTGAACTGCTGCGGCTCGCACGTCTCTGTTGTGTCCACACAGACAGCGTTTCCGCTGCGGTGCTGCTGAACCACGCCGGAGCCCTGCCGGTACCGTTTAACAGGGTTACACTTGTTTCAATTCCTTGGGGGGGGGGGGGCATTTTGGAGATATGAGACTTTGAACGGACAGTAACGATAAGCTGCTTTATCTCATGTGACTAGTAGCCATGCTCTTCACTAATATCGCATTCAGGTGCTCCTCGGATATATGGGATTTACCAGGGGTGACGCGGTCGTTACGACAGGACCCCGTTCAAGTGCTCTTGGTCGGAAAGAGCAACAAACATGGACACTTCTCGTGGCTGCTGTTTCCTTACTAAAAGCAAGTAGTGGGTCATTATGGTATAGCTACATAGGCCATAATGTGCAACTACTAAAAATAAATGATGAGTATGAACAGAATCACAAAATATATAACTATTTACAGTCAATTGGTGCCACGGACTCCATACTTCCCGCCATTGTTGTAGTCCCGAATCCTCGTGCCACGTCACAACGTCGGAAACTCGTGTAGCATCCAAATCTCCGAAATTCCCACTGGTAAATAGGACAGTGACATGTGCTCACAACTCGTAAATCCGGTAAATCCGATATATCCGAGGAGCACATGAATGCGGCACAAGCCCTCGAGCACATTACTCACATAACATTATTAACGACGACACCGGTTCCCATTTGATTGCAATTTCTCCCTCTGGCAATGAGTCAACATATAGGCCTAACTGAAGGAACAAAAAACATGAGCGAAGCAAAGGCGTGTAGACTGTGAGGTAATTTGAATGAAAATAACACACACAAACACACACACACACACACACACACACACACACACACACACACACACACACCTCTATTGGAATATGTGCCTGGGGGGAGGGAGACAGCAGCGGATTCCTCCAGTAGCAGTGTGCTTCTGTGCTCCAGAGCTGGCCCTTCTCACTGGTGTCCCTGCCCCCCTCCTCCGGATGATATTACACTTCACAAATCCTCGTGACAATGACACTTTACGGTTGCCCAGGCGACGTGCCCCCTGGCAACGGTTGTGGTGGTGACATCACTTCCTGTGAATAATGTCACCAGAGCACGACCGCCGAGTACGCCGTTGAGTGGCTAAAGAACGTGCCAACCTACTGCGACACACTGAATGGGGGAGGAGGGGGGAGGGTGGGGAATCAACCAGCTGTTACACCCAGGGAAATAGTAAAAAAAAAAAAAAAAAAACATCATGGAGCAGCCTAGTGGGACAGAACACAATGTTCTCCCTGGTCCAAATAAAAGCTGGCTGGATACGGGCCATGCAGAACAGCAGTGTGACACCAGCAGGCAGCAGCTCAGCAGCTAACAGCATGTAGCAGGGCTAAAGCATCTCTCTGATCCCCGTACGGGAAACGCTGAGCCGTGAGCCAAGATACTTCAGGCTGAGAATTCTGCGTTAATGAATTCATGGTCTGAGCCAGAAGAGAGTGGGAACATTGCTGCTCTGCGTTAATGAATTCATGGTCTGAGCCAGAAGACAGTGGGAACATTGCTCAGTCTGCGTTAATGAATTCATCGTCTGAGCCAGAAGAGAGTGGGAACATTGCTGCTCTGCGTTAATGAATTCATGGTCTGAGCCAGAAGACAGTGGGAACATTGCTCAGTCTGCGTTAATGAATTCATCGTCTGAGCCAGGAGAGAGTGGGAACATCGCTGCTCTGTGTTAATGAATTCATGGTCTGAGCCAGAAGAGAGTGGGAACATTGCTCTGCGTTAATGAATTCATGGTCTGAGCCAGAAGACAGTGGGAACATTGCTCTGCGTTAATGAATTCATGGTCTGAGGCAGAAGACAGTGGGAACATTGCTCTGCGTTAATGAATTCATGGTCTGAGCCAGAAGAGAGTGGGAACATCGCTGCTCTGTGTTAATGAATTCATCGTCTGAGGCAGAAGACAGTGGGAACATTGCTCTGCGTTAATGAATTCATGGTCTGAGCCAGAAGAGAGTGGGAACATCGCTGCTCTGCGTTAATGAATTCATGGTCTGAGCCAGAAGAGAGTGGGAACATTGCTGCTCTGCGTTAATGAATTCATCGTCTGAGCCACAAGAGAGTGGGAACATTGCTCAGTCTGCGTTAATGAATTCATGGTCTGAGCCAGAAGACAGTGGGAACATTGCTGCTCTGCGTTAATGAATTCATGGTCTGAGGCAGAAGAGAGTGGGAACATTGCTGCTCTGCGTTAACGAATTCATCGTCTGAGCCAGAAGAGAGTGGGAACATTGCTGCTCTGCGTTAATTAATTCATCGTCTGAGCCAGAAGAGAGTGGGAACATTGCTGCTCTGCATTAATGAATTCATGGTCTGAGCCAGAAGAGAGTGGGAACATTGCTCCTCTGCGTTAATGAATTCATGGTCTGAGCCAGAAGAGAGTGGGAACATTGCTCCTCTGCGTTAATGAATTCATGGTCTGAGCCAGAAGAGAGTGGGAACATTGCTCCTCTGCGTTAATGAATTCATGGTCTGAGCCAGAAGAGAGTGGGAACATTGCTCCTCTGCGTTAATGAATTCATGGTCTGAGCCAGAAGAGAGTGGGAACATTGCTGCTCTGCGTTAACGAATTCATCGTCTGAGCCAGAAGAGAGTGGGAACATTGCTGCTCTGCGTCTACGCGAGCGTGGCGGGTACGAGAGCAACAGGGCATAATGCGATTTTGATAAGATGAACAAGGTTCTACAGAGACGTTCCGGCCGACAAATCATATTCTCCAGACACAAGGGAACATGCTTGTTTGGTACAGACAGTAAAAAATCACATCAGATTTTAATAAAAAATTTCAGTTAAATGAAATGCAAAAATGACCATTCCAACTAAAATCGTATTGCATAATGGCAATCGCAATATCTGGGTTAATATGATCTTTTTGGCATATTGTGCAGCCCTAACACAGCACCACATCATGGTGACGTTTATAGCCTGCCTCCAGCACGCAGTGGCTGTACGCAGGCCAGGCCCACCCATAGAGTTTACTAGCAACACTGCTAACACACTGGCTTTTAGCGGATAGCCTACACAAGCCAGTACACGCACATTAACTCAAATGACAGGGAGGGTGCTAACACTTTCAAATCAATGTCTGCCTCTGAAACCACAAAAGAAGGTCTCAAAGCTCCACATGTCCCCCATTCACCCTAATGCATAGTGCTGGTATAGACACTTGGCAGAACTTTAGTTCTGCCAAGTGTCTATACCAGCACCTATACCTATACCACCACCTATACCACCTATACCACCACGGGAGCGTACCTATGTTCCCCGGGTCCTATGTTCCCCGTTTTTGTGGGACCAAACCTAACCTCCCCCAGACCCTAACCCAAAACCTAACCTCTCCCACCCCCCACGCCTAAACCTAACCTCCCCCAGACCCTAACCCAAAACCTAACCTCTCCCAGGGAACATAGCGGGGTTCTATGTTCCCCGGTCCCACAAAAACAGATAGGACCCGGGGAACATAGGACCCGGGGAACATAGGGATGACCCCAACACCACACCATAGCACCCATCCTCAACGCCTTGTTGGAAGAACACACACAAGTTGGTTGAAGAAGGCGAGCACCTTGTCGTTATAGAGGTACGATGGTGAACCTAAACACATGAAAAACTCAAGACACCCATTTCATTTTGCTTTTCACAAAGTGTTATCTGTTGTGCGATAAGATATATGCTTGACCTCAGTATTACCAATCTTGCTAGCTAGGCTAGGCTAGGTAACACTAGGTAAATCAACAGCAGTGCATACAAACTAGTGCTGCATCTCCTGCATGCTAAGCAATGAACAGTACAAGCTGTTATGTATCCTAGCAATCAAGATGGTTCTTTCTCTAAAGTTTGAGCAGGATTTCTTGTTGACTTTTTACTTTTAGAGCAAGCCATACTGTATATTTGGAAAGCTATATCTAGTCGGAATTACCTTCCAGATATGAAATGATCTGACTGGACCCTATACTGACTGCTGTCTGGCTTGCTCGCCTTTGCGATTGATTGAGGCTATTCCATACGTCTTGACTTTTCTTTCTCTTTTTTTCAATCTTTGTTTAGTGGATTTTCAGAGCAAACAATTCACAATTGCGATGAGTTACAGGCTGAGGCAACCTTATTCCATATGAAATCGAGATAAAATACAGAGCTTGAAAGACATAATTTTATATTCATTTATATGAATATCATTTAATGTGAATACAATTTGGAATTATGCTTGAACATAGAAGCCTTTAGCAGGGTCATCTTGCCCTTTTTCAGCAGAGCAAAGAGGGGCTTGTCGCTGCTGCTTCAGTCCTAATAGAGTACTGCAGGGACCCGATTAAGTCAAGCAATCAGCAAAATGCCAGCGTCTCATTCATTCAATGCAGGATTCAGGAAGTAAACAAGGTGCTCTGTAGCTCTCACTCCTTAATGAAGCTTTGGCATCGTGTGTTTCAGCAAAACATCAGCACCGTCGTGGTTCTGTTAGGAAGCATGACGTCAGTTGATGCTTGCTTTATTTTTTCCCTGTTAATCAAAGACAATAATCCCACAACAATCTATCTATTTTATTTTATATATTAATTACAGTGCGTCTGGACTTTTTTTAAATGATAATTGACGTTTCTCCTATCGGTTTTTGGAAGTCAATAAAATTATTGGTGTTCATTGGGGGGTTCTGAAATAACTCTGCCTCTATGCCCGAGAATCTTTTTTATATGCTTACATTTTTGATACAGGATCTAAAACAATGTTTTGTTTTTTTTATACCAGATGAAAACACATGATGCACTTTTGCATTTTTTGTTTCACATTTGTACAGTACATGCCTTTGTGATTTTTTTTAAAGAATTGTCACCACTCAAATGACACCAAAAATCAACTAAAGCAGAAAAAAATCTTAGTAAGAATCATAATCTCATTGTAAAAGTCAACAGATACCAATCGTCATCTTTCAATTCTCAACCCTACTGATGTCTATCTCCATCCTGAAGTCTACCTTCTCTCATTTAAAAAAAAATGTATTCATCAAGGCAGCATCTGCCCAGCATGCAAACTCTTCAGCGGCTCGCTCCTTCACATTCAAACAGTTAAGACACAGTTGCACCTGGGGATCGCCAACTGCCACTAACACTTGTTACTGACGGAGCGTAAAGTGTGTTTCGTTTACCCCACCACCAGGAGTCAAAGTGGAACACCCTCCAGACAGAAGCTGGCTTCTCTAACCATCAGGCTACCGCTGGCCCCCATCTGTGATTCTTCTGATGAGCGGCTATCACTAGCCATTTCCTAAGAGCCAGCTCTTGATCCAGCCCTGCTCGGCTCCCATCCTCCGATCGTGCCAAATAACCTCCATCCCTCGCCCCCCAGCAGTGTCCTGCCCTACTTGGCAGGCCGCCCACTGGGAGTGTGTGTGTGCATGTGTGTGTGTGTGTGTGTGTGTGTGTGTGTGTGTGTGTGTGTGCGCGTGTGTGTGTGTGTGTGTGTGTGTGTGCGGGTTTGACTGTAATGGAATGGAGATATGATAGTGCTTTGTGGGCCAAGAAAACAGTGTGGTGCTCAAGTATCTCCGGAAGGCCTCCGTGGCCTTTAAGCGGGTGTAGCTCAGCACAGCAACATTGATTGCGTGTGACTGAGTCATCTCCAGAAATTGCTGTTACGTGTGCTGCTGTGTGTACGTCTGTGACTGTGTGTCTCACACCATGACTGACTGACGAGCTTACTGAGAGACACCGGTGTTGTGCTCCTCCTTGTCAGGAAATCCCAATTCTTTTTTTTTCAGATTTTTTTCAGATTTTTTTTTATCCTATTTTTATCCCCTATTCGTGCTCATTTTTATTTATTTATCCTGGTTGCTGCTCCACCCTCTGCCGATCTGGGGAGAGCCGAAACTGGCTCCATGCTTCCTCCGAGACATGGGCAGTTAGCCAGCCGCTTCTTTTTCACCTGACAGGGGAAGCTTCACCGGTAGGACATAGCACGTGGGAGGATCACGCTATTCCAGCGAGTTCCCCTCCCTCCGAACAGGCGCCCCGAACGACCAGAGGAGGAACCACATTAGCAATCAGGATATTGCATGTTTTTGGTGAGGGGTTCCTATATGAAGGAAAGCCCCAGGGGGCACGGGAAGAACATACAAACTCCACACAGAAAGGCCCTTTTTGACGACCCCACCCGGGCGGTGGCCACTCGAGGACATGCGGACGGGCACGCACTCCTTCAGTGCTCACAGCGTCCCGGGTGGGAATCGAACCCAGGACCTTCTAGCTGTGAGGCGCCCCCCCCCCCCCGGAAATCCCCATTCTTATGAATGGAAGGGTATCAATGCCACGCAGCACACCAGCACACAACTGTCTGGCAGCAGTATTACTGTACCAGCACCACCAGGCTGTGTGTTAAAGACAACTGGCAGCAGTATTACTGTACCAGCACCACCAGGCTGTGTGTTAAACTTTAAGACAACTGGCAGCAGTATTACTGTACCAGCACCACCAGGCTCTGTGTTAAAGACAACTGGCAGCAGTATTACTGTACCAGCACCACCAGGGCCAGGCTCTGTGTTAAAGACAACTGGCAGCAGTATTACTGTACCAGCACCACCAGGGCCAGGCTCTGTGTTAAAGACAACTGGCAGCAGTATTACTGTACCAGCACCACCAGGCTGTGTGTTAAAGACAACTGGCAGCAGTATTACTGTACCAGCACCACCAGGCTGTGTGTTAAAGACAACTGGCAGCAGTATTACTGTACCAGCACCACCAGGCTGTGTGTTAAAGACAACTGGCAGCGTTACTGTACCAGCACCACCAGGCTGTGTGTTAAAGACAACTGGCAGCAGTATTACTGTACCAGCACCACCAGGCTGTGTGTTAAAGACAACTGGCAGCAGTATTACTGTACCAGCACCACCAGGCTGTGTGTTAAAGACAACTGGCAGCAGTATTACTGTACCAGCACCACCAGGGCCAGGCTCTGTGTTAAAGACAACTGGCAGCAGTATTACTGTACCAGCACCACCAGGCTCTGTGTTAAAGACAACTGGCAGCAGTATTACTGTACCAGCACCACCAGGCTCTGTGTTAAAGACAACTGGCAGCAGTATTACTGTACCAGCACCACCAGGCTCTCTGTTAAGACTGTACCAGCACCACCAGGCTCTCTGTTAAGACTGTACCAGCACCAGCAGGCTCTCTGTTAAGACTGTACCAGCACCACCAGGCTCTGTGTTAAAGACCAGCACCACGAGGCTCTGTGTTAAAGACAAATATCAGTACAGGGAGCTGCACTGGGGATTTCTGCTATCATCAGCAGCATGCAGTTCATTTTTAAGAGGGACAACATACACACACAAACACACTCTAACATGCGCGCGTGTGCACACACACACACACACACTCTAACACGCACAAACACACACTCCGCTGCGCGCACCCCCACCCCCACCTATATATCGCACAACAAGCATACACAGTATATAAGAGCATTGCACGCATACACACCCTAAAAGGATTAACTGGGAAAACACACAATTAAAAAACAGCTTTAGGATTTTCCTAATGCGAGAGCGAGGGAAAGAGATTAGATGGAAGAACAGCAGGCGATGCATTGAAATATGAACGGCGGCTATACACTGCGGCGTATAGAGAGGCTAGACGTAAACCCCCCATTTTCTATCATGTGATGTAATTGATCTCATGAGCACCATTTTGTTTGATTTTTTCTCCTCCCGCTTTGGAGTATCAGCATATTCAAAACACGCCTGCTGCTGCACACAGGAAGCGCCGCGTCCACAGCCTGGAGCATGCTGGGAAGAACCCAATTCACAGTAGAACAAAAATGGAGGAGGGAGGAGGAGGGACGGGGGGGGGAGAGGAAAACAGTGCTTTCATCTGATGATTATGCGAGGCTATTTTTCAGCAGGTAGGCCGGCTACAAAAGCAAATTGCAGAGTGCCGAGAGCTGTGATCAGTCAAGCCTGGCCTCACTGTACAATAGCCCCCCCTCGCCCCTCACCTATAGGGCCGGCTTTCGTCGGAAATATTTTTATACCTCTTTTTATCTGTACTGATACTTCAGTTTTCACATTAAAAAAAATCGCTCTTTTCCAAAGTGTTTGTTGGATGAAAGCTCTTTTGTTATGCAACAGAGTGGATAATTCTTTCAGCTCAGCACTTGTACCATGCCATCTGCTTTCTTTAACACAATTAGCCTACACTCTGTTCAATCCATGCCCACAGTCAACAGACTCATTGTATCCAACATTCCGTAGGTTTCAAATACATGTGGATGATTAAAAATCGATAGATACTAAAACAATCAATTTATCAATTATCAATTTCCTTAATCGATTAATTGGCCAGGTTAACCATCAATTAATCGATTAATCATTATATTAAAAACTTTTGACATACAAAATAAAAAAGTTACACAATGCAGGGTTTTACCCCTGTCTTTAGGCCGACCCAACAAGTTGATCAACCAACTAAACATCCTGCATTAGCTGTCATTGTGCTTACATTGTATTGTATTACAATGTTTACAATGGTGACTGTTGTCTTTTTGGGTGTAATTCTCCCACCCTGGACTTTGTGTCTGCTAGCTTGGCTTTCTTCTTCCTCTGTATGAGCAGTGAAAGTTACATGTTGCCCTTGTGGTGTTAAATCATTTCAGAAAAGAAAAGAAAAATGATCAAATAGCACATACTGTAGCCTACCTTGTCGATTAATCGGTTAACATATAGTTTGATCGATCAAATTCTTAATGATCGATTAAACGATTGTCGATTAACATCCCTAGACCATCCTCCCCCTGATAGCTGAGCTGGCCTCTGTAAATGATAGGTACATTATATAGCTAATTAATGCATTAGGATTTCTATATGTTTTTGCTCATAATAATTCCAAGGCTTTTCCACGACTATTCCTATTCCAGGACACATTTAAACAATTCCAGAGTTTAAAAGCAGACTTTAATTGTGCCACCATGTGATGTCTTGTTTGAGATCACTAAAGCGTCACTTGGGACTTATATTAGGTCATGGAAATGTCTTGTGTGGTTTTACTCCTTCAAAAGGCACCCAGAGACCAACAGCCATACTTGCTGTCACAGCAGTTGAACAGTTGGGAGGTGAGAGAGAGAGAGAGAGATAGAGAGGGGACATCTGTGGCTCCAGGAGGTAGAGCGGGTCATCCACTAATCAGAAGGTTGGTGGTTCGATCCCCGGCTCCTCCAGTCCGCATGCCGAAGTGTCCTTGGGCAAGATACTGGACCCCAAATTGCCCCCGATGGCTGTGCCAGCACCCTGGCGTGGCAGCTTGCCCCCCTCGGTGTGTGAATGTGTTTGTGAAAGGGTGAATTCAATGTAGGCACATTGTAAAGCACTTTGGATAAAAGCGCTATATTATAAACGCAGTCCATTTACCATTTACCAGAAAAAAATTATAAATAACACCATAGACAAATTTCCATAACATTCCCAAAACTGTTTTTGGATTAATATAATTTCCGATAAGTTTTCCAGACACAACACAACTGCAAAAATTCATGACTTATCAAAGTTTTCCATGCCTACAGCGACCAGGCAAGAAATATCGCCTGTCCACCTGCGATCGTGGCTACTAGCTCCCTAACTTCACCAGCTGCTTCCATTCTTTCTTCCCACCTGTTAATAAGACTTGGTGAATAGGAGTTCCCCGGTGATGATAGGACCCCCCGAAATGATGTTGGATGTCTGCCAAGTGGCTGTGAGAATAAACCAACTTAGCAACCATAGAAAGCATTTACCAGCATTCGACTGGTATTTAAGTGGCAATTTCCGGTTCTGGTAGGACCCAACAACAGTAGTGGTCTCGTGGAAACAGCCCCTCAAGGGCCCAGACAAGCAGATAGTGCCCTTATCTTCTCCCCAATCCATTGCCTGCTCGCAGACTTGATGGGCACATGAGTTGGTGTCAGTGATATATACATACACTAGGGATGGGACCGATCCGATCCAATATCGGTATCGGGTGCCGATACTGACATAATTCACGAATCGGATCGGATCGGGGGGATTTTTTGTTTTTTGCAATTCCAGCGCGGGCCGCACAGGGGGCACTGGCCGTAATTTGCCCATGTATAATAGTATCCTTCTTTGTCTTGTATATTTTCTTAATTTTGTCTGCTTTTTGCAAGGTATATTAAAAATAAAAATAAACTTTAATTGGCCAAATCTTTGCCTATACTCTATTAAAAAAAAAGATCGGTATCGGAAATATTATCGGTATCGGCAGATATCCAAATTCAGGTATCAGAATCGGATCGGAAGTGAAAAAATGTGGATCGGTGCATCCCTAACATCCACACACACATATCCTCAATCCCAAACACACACACACCCTTTCATAGCACGAGTAAGACCTGAGCGCGCAGGCTTGCACGCACCCTCAAGAGAGCCGAGGCTGAAGTAATGACTCTTGTGGAAGGTGAGTGCCTCTGCAGCGGCTACGCATTCATATTTCATAGGGAGAACCTGGGTGGTGCATGCATATGAACAGGTCTCTCCTCTGGGTGGTGCATGCATATGAACAGGTCTCTCCTCTGGGTGGTGCATGCATATGAGCAGGTATCTTCTCTGGGTGGTGCATGCATATGAACAGGTCTCTCCTCTGGGTGGTGCACGCATATGAACAGGTCTCTCCTCTGGGTGGTGCATGCATATGAACAGGTCTCTCCTCTGGGTGGTGCATGCATATGAACAGGTCTCTCACCTGGGTGGTGCATGCATATGAACAGGTCTCTCCTCTGGGTGGTGCATGCATTATGAACAGGTCTCTCCTCTGGGTGGTGCATGCATATGAGCAGGTCTCTCCTCTGGGTGGTGCATGCATATGAACAGGTATCTCCTCTGGGTGGTGCATGCATATGAGCAGGTCTCTCCTCTGGGTGGTGCATGCATATGAGCAGGTCTCTCCTCTGGATGGTGCATGCATATGAACAGGTGTCTCCTCTGGGTGGTGCATGCATATGAACAGGTCTCTCCTCTGGGTGGTGCATGCATATGAGCAGGTATCTCCTCTGGGTGGTGCATGCATATGAACAGGTCTCTCCTCTGGGTGGTGCATGCATATGAACAGGTCTCTCCTCTGGGTGGTGCATGCATATGAGCAGGTCTCTTCTCTGGGTGGTGCATGCATATGAACAGGTCTCTCCTCTGGGTGGTGCACGCATATGAACAGGTCTCTCCTCTGGGTGGTGCACGCATATGAACAGGTCTCTCCTCTGGGTGGTGCATGCATATGAACAGGTCTCTCCTCTGGGTGGTGCATGCATATGAACAGGTCTCTCCTCTGGGTGGTGCATGCATATGAACAGGTCTCTCCTCTGGGTGGTGCATGCATATGAACAGGTCTCTCACCTGGGTGGTGCATGCATATGAACAGGTTTCTCCTCTGGGTGGTGCATGCATTATGAACAGGTCTCTCCTCTGGGTGGTGCATGCATATGAGCAGGTCTCTCCTCTGGGTGGTGCATGCATATGAACAGGTCTCTCCTCTGGGTGGTGCATGCATATGAGCAGGTCTCTCCTCTGGGTGGTGCATGCATATGAGCAGGTCTTTCCTCTGGGTGGTGCATGTATATGAACAGGTCTCTCCTCTTGGTGGTGCACGCATATGAACAGGTCTCTCCTCTGGGTGGTGCATGCATATGAACAGGTCTCTCCTCTGGGTGGGGCATGCATATGAACAGGTCTTTCCTCTGGGTGGTGCATGCATATGAACAGGTCTCTCCTCTGGGTGGTGCATGCATATTATGAACAGGTCTCTCCTCTGGGTGGTGCATGCATATTATGAACAGGTCTCTCCTCTGGGTGGTGCATGCATATGAACAGGTCTCTCCTCTGGGTGGTGCATGCATATGAACAGGTCTCTCCTCTGGGTGGTGCATGCATATGAACAGGTCTCTCCTCTGGGTGGTGCATGCATATGAACAGGTATCTCCTCTGGATGGTGCATGCATATGAACAGGTCTCTCCTCTGGGTGGTGCATGCATATGAGCAGGTCTCTCCTCTGGGTGGTGCATGCATATGAACAGGTGTCTCCTCTTGGTGGTGCACGCATATGAACAGGTCTCTCCTCTGGGTGGTGCATGCATATGAGCAGGTCTCTCATCTGGGTGGTGCATGCATATGAACAGGTCTCTCCTCTGGGTGGTGCATGCATATGAACAGGTCTCTCCTCTGGGTGGTGCATGCATATTATGAACAGGTCTCTCCTCTGGGTGGTGCATGCATATGAACAGGTCTCTCCTCCTCCAGCATGAAAACCTCCCCAGAGCTTTGGGTACGTCGGCTGCCTCCGTCACCCCGCATCAGCGCCAGCATAATTATCCCTCACTGCAGCTCTTGAGGCGTACACACCCACTACATGCATGCAGACAAACATCAGCTCACACACACGGTATCCTATAACAAGGGTCCACTGATATCGCCATTTTCACTGTTGCTTTCCAAAATTACAAGAATCATCTGGGAACAATTAATAATCTGAATAGTTTAGGGTCAAACGGAGAAACCATTCAACCATTCAAGAGCTCTGTATTCCGTGCACACATGAAATGTACACAATGTTCTTTGATGTCTTCTGATATGGAGCTCTTGGTGTTGGATTTCGGTGCTGGAGACATTCTGCTACCATTGATTTTAGCCTGGTATCTCTGGACAATATCTGCTTCTGGTATTGGTATCAGAGCGTTGCTTTATAGTGACAAAAATAAAATAAAAAGTAGTCACAAACAGTAAACAAAACGCACGACCCTAGATCATCGAGACAAGTCCAACATCATCCCACCTGCACTATGCTAACAAGGGCCTAGTCTATGTTGAATGTGACAGAGGATGCTGAAGGTGGATCTCTGTGGAGAGCTGAGGTGATGGACGACCTCCACTCTGTCAGCGTGCTGCTGGTGGCCACTTCATCACTGACATGGTCCGCTTTGTGTCTGCACCCAGATGGCACTCCTGAAGCTAGTTACTTTGTGTACGCTCCCAGGTGGCCCTCCTGAAGCTAGTTACTTTGTGTACGCTACCAGATGGCCCTCCTGAAGCTAGTTTACTCTCTCCTATCACACACAGGGGCTAAACAGGACAAGGAGGGAACAAAACATGGCTGAATCATGAGTGAAGGTTGCAGACCATGGTGGAAAAACAGAATGAAGTTGCCACAGATTCATAATGCTAATTGAAGTCATATGTGGGGGCATCTGGGTAGTGTCGAGGTGAAAGCCCTCACCTACCAGCGCGCGGTGACCCGGGTTCAATTCCCGGTAAGCGGTACCTACAGACGCAATTGGCCGTGTCTGCAGGTGGGAAGCTGGTGGGGTGTGTATGAGATTCCTGGTCGATGCACTACTAGGTGCCTCCTCTGGTCGGTTCAGGGTGCCTGTTCGGGGAGGAGGGGAACTGGGGGGAATAGCGAGATCCTCCCACGTGCTAGCCTGGGTAAACCCAGCCCCCACGTGACCTGCTCTCAGACCTGCTCTCAGTCACTAGTGACTAGTGACTAGTGACTGAGAGCAGGTCTGAGAGCAGGTCACGTGGGGGCTGGGTTTACCCAGGCTACCCACGTGCTACATCCTGCCAGTGAAACTCCTCATTGTCAGATGAAAAGAAGCAGTTGGCAACTGCACATGCACATGTTTGCTCGTCTACGGCTCTCCCCAGATTGGCAGAGGTCGTGGGAGCAGCAACGACCATCAAAAAAGTCATATGCATTTCATGCTTTAAAAAAAAGGTTATGTGGCTGAGGGTGTGGTGACTCAACACCTAGCTACAGCTCGGAGTCAAAGAATCTGGACTGCTGCTGGCAGTCCCTTAGCTTAGATATGTTGTCTATTGCATTTTATGCATGGAAAAAATAGACAGAAATTCAACGGTCAAATTCATATTGTAAGACTCATCAAACTCCATCGTGGTGTACAGCAAAATATACAATTCATGCCTGTTCCTTTTGGGGGGGGGGGGGGGGGGGATCTTAGAATTTTTTCCTAATATGAATCTTCACGCCTTTAGCTGCCAATTTTCACACAACTCCCACAACCCTCTTGTCAGAAAGAACTATACGTCATTACCACAATTGCAACAAGGGCCTGCCAAGCTGCCATATATCTGTACATGTTTTCTTAATTAACAGTCAGGGAGAGGGACACGGAGTAGGAGAGACAACAGGGAGAAGTTCTGCAGGATTGCTTTGCATCGTAAATGAACACTGCCATGACAGTTTCTGAAGAACAATGTGTGACATTAGCTATATTGCATATTATTGCAATAAGTCATCCATTCTCCACAAATGAAAGAGGAACTCCATACAGCTAGCTAGCTAGTAGCTACAGCCCTCAAAATTGCTCAAGATATTTTTGCAATACACTCACATCGCACCTCAACCATTGACAACTGGCTGACCGCAACAACCTGCAACACCTATGCCACAGTTTTGTGGTGTCTCAGTCTGTATGGAGTCTGAGTATCTACAACTAACATAAACATCCTCAAAGCAGACGTTGAATTAAATAACGGCTTATGAAACGCAGTACATTCTTTAGATCTAAATAGATTTTAAAAAACGGATTAAATAAAAACAAGGTAATATAACATAAAAATAACACCATAGACCAAAAGCTTGGCTATGCTGAT
This sequence comes from Poromitra crassiceps, assembly GCF_964638095.1. Lineage (NCBI taxonomy): Eukaryota > Metazoa > Chordata > Actinopteri > Beryciformes > Melamphaidae > Poromitra > Poromitra crassiceps. The sequence goes on along the minus strand of NC_139651.1, from coordinate 8,150,961 downwards.
AAACTTCAAACTAGATAAGTGTGTTAAAAAGCAAACCATAAAAATACTTCAAACAAGAATAAAGGTCATATCTATTTTTTTCTGCCAGTCTAGGCTGAGCGGACTGAATTAGTTTGATATTTCAAAATGGCTGGGAATGCATGACATAATGTGTGTTATGAAAGGCCCACTGAAACAATAGTGTGTTCCATAGGCTGGGCTATGCTGCTGCATGCTGCTGATCTGAATAGAAGCTCCCCCCACATGTAGGTCAGGTATGGTTACATTGTATCAAAACAGGTTACGCAGCTGATTATCTAATGGCAACAGGGTGTCATTCTAACATATTAGTGGTTCTCAACCAGGGGGGGTCACGAGGACCCCCCAGGGGGTCACAAGCTAATTGGGGAGAGTATTTATAGAATAAAAAATAAAATAAAATAAAAAAGGCCTAAGAAATAAATTTATTGTCATTATATTTTCTTTGCCTTTATTTTCTGATGAGCCAAAAAGGTTGAGAATCACTGAAGTGCAGAATGTAAACAATGTTTTTAACCTTGTTCAGCGAATGGATGAACTAGCATGGCGTGCTTTCTCTTGCCTTTGCCCAGTCAAACCTGAGCCCTGTAGTGCTCTCCCTCCACTGGAGCAGTACCTCTGTTCAGAGGAATCTCCACAGTGGTTGCTGAGGGAAACGTTGAGGTTACTCATTCACATGTCACAGCTGCTCTGGGGATCAATTAATAACCTCACAGTCACAAGGCTTGTAGGACTAATGGAGGGCAGCCGATAATCAAATCATCACAATTTGCAGTGTGGCTGAGGGCAGAGCTGCGACATCTCCATTCACTCCGATGGACCCGTTTTTTACTCTCAAGAGTTCCACGAAGTAAGGTTCTGGATTAAGCAGCACTGTCGTGTCGAGTTGCAGCAAAATGGACAGTTTGTGTTGTACTTTGAAAGTTGTTGTTTTTTAAATCAAATTGTACATTCTCAGCTTTATTTTAGCATTCAAAAGTAGCATGAGACCCCTTCCTGGCTGTTCAATTGGCTAATGAGTCACGCATCTTGGTCCTCCGCTGACGCCACTCTCTTTCTAAATTGCTCTGGGCTGATCTAAGATGTGTTCAGGTGATACATGATGACATGTTCAAAACGGCTCTCTCTCAGTGATCCCAACAGGTCAACAGTCCAGCTGGATAGGCCCTGTCCCTAAAGCGTGTTTCTCCAATCACCTGCATGATCGGTTCGAACTTCCTCCGTTCTGAAGTGATGCACACGACAGAGACGGACCAAGTCTGTGTCTGACTCAAGTGAGAGAGCTGCTGAAGGCCCCTCCTCCAGCCTGCTCAAGCCCCTCCTCCAGCCTGCTGAAGCCCCTCCTCCAGGCTCCCAGCCTGCTGAGACGGCATCGGCATGACAGATGCCTCCTCTAGCTCACTATTCTCCCAAACATCAGCACTGCCGCAACTTCCTTTCATCACACACACACACACAAAGCAAAATCCATTATCTGCTACAGATATTTTCCTACCGTCTCGCTCATACAATCATTCATCAAGGCAGCAGCAGCTGAGCCAGCCAGACCATTTAGTCGACCATCGTGAGTTCTCCTCACCTTCGCTATAATTCTCGAGTAAGAAACAGGCCTTCTCAGCGATACATGGCCGGGGGTTTCAGCTGCACTGAGGAGGACCTGACATTATCCAAACATTCTCCTCTTCCTCCAGCTCCCCGCCTCAGCCCTCAGGTCTGCATCGGCTTGACATCTCATTAGCTTGCACTGGGGTGTGGCTTATAGCTGCACTGGGGTGTGGCTTATAGCCGCACTGGGGTGTGGCTTATAGCTGCACTGGGGTGTGGCTTATAGCTGCACTGGGTGTGACTTATAGCTGCACTGGGGTATGGCTTATAGCTGCACTGGGGTGTGGCTTATAGCTGCACTGGGGTGTGGCTTATAGCTGCACTGGGGTATGGCTTATAGCTGCACTGGGGTATGGCTTATAGCTGCACTGGGGTGTGGCTTATAGCTGCACTGGGGTATGGCTTATAGCTGCACTGGGGTGTGGCTTATAGCTGCACTGGGGTGTGGCTTATAGCTGCACTGGGGTATGGCTTATAGCTGCACTGGGGTGTGGCTTATAGCTGCACTGGGTGTGACTTATAGCTGCACTGGGGTATGGCTTATAGCTGCACTGGGGTGTGGCTTATAGCTGCACTGGGTGTGACTTATAGCTGCACTGGGTGTGGCTTATAGCTGCACTGGGTGTGGCTTATAGCTGCACTGGGGTGTGGCTTATAGCTGCACTGGGGTGTGGCTTATAGCTGCACTGGGGTGTGGCTTATAGCTGCACTGGGTGTGGCTTATACCTGCACTGGGGTGTGGCTTATAGCCGCACTGGGGTGTGGCTTATAGCTGCACTGGGTATGGCTTATAGCTGCACTGGGTATGGCTTATAGCTGCACTGGGGTGTGGCTTATAGCTGCACTGGGGTGTGGCTTATAGCTGCACTGGGTGTGGCTTATACCTGCACTGGGGTGTGGCTTATAGCCGCACTGGGGTGTGGCTTATAGCTGCACTGGGTATGGCTTATAGCTGCACTGGGTGTGGCTTATAGCTGCACTGGGGTGTGGCTTATAGCTGCACTGGGGTGTGGCTTATAGCTGCACTGGGGTATGGCTTATAGCTGCACTGGGGTGTGGCTTATAGCTGCACTGGGGTGTGGCTTATAGCTGCACTGGGTGTGGCTTATAGCTGCACTGGGGTGTGGCTTATAGCTGCACTGGGGTGTGGCTTATAGCTGCACTGGGGTGTGGCTTATAGCTGCACTGGGTGTGGCTTATAGCTGCACTGGGGTATGGCTTATAGCTGCACTGGGGTGTGGCTTATAGCTGCACTGGGTGTGGCTTATAGCTGCACTGGGGTGTGGCTTATAGCTGCACTGGGGAGTGGCTTATAGCTGCACTGGGGTGTGGCTTATAGCTGCACTGGGGTATGGCTTATAGCTGCACTGGGGTATGGCTTATAGCTGCACTGGGTGTGGCTTATAGCTGCACTGGGGTATGGCGTATAGCTGCACTGGGTATGGCTTATAGCTGCACACACAGTTTACCAGGTCTGCATCAGCTGACATTTCATTGGCTTGCACCGGGGTGTGGCTTATAGCTGCACAGTTTACCAGAGGGATGGGAAGACGGATTATCTATACATCAGCGCTACATGCCTGAACACACTAGCAGAGAGCAGTCTCTCTCTCTCTCTCGCATGTAAATGCAGCCTTTGTTTACTCCTCCCCTGTCTCGGGCTGATGGCCGTGCCGCCTGGTTTATTATTATAGCGTGCTGTAAATTCGGCTGAACTTTGAGCTGCCATCTTGCCAGCTCACTGCTTCACAGGCAGAAAGTGCATGCTACTAGGAGAATGCTAGCAGAGAAAAATCAACCAGTACATAACAAGGAGGCATCTAAGGAGATCAGTGAAATATTCCACTGTTGCTCAATAATTAAAAATGCAAAGAAGAAAAGCCACAACTGACAGGGTACAACACTCCTATTATGTACATGTTCAACGGGATGAGTAAGGCTCTGTGTGTGTCGGTGTCCACTAAAGCTCTTTTTTTCACCCAGCTGAAAATGTCAGGCGCTCTTCTGAAAACAGCTTTGGTTGCTATGATACGGAATATTGGTGGAGGTAAAAATGGAGGCACAAAGCTTTAGAGTACTTGCTCTGTGGATGAAGGGAAGGCTAGGGGAAATAGGGAGAGAGGATGGACCCTCTGGTCTATGTGGGTGTGTGAGATGTTGTGGGTGAGGAAACATCTGGGCGGGTCAGCTACCATCGTTTGGGGGAGAGAGGAGGGACTCTCTGGTCTATGTGGGTGTGTGAGATGTTGTGGGTGAGGAAACATCTGGGCGGGTCAGTGTACAGTATATGATTGGAAACAAAGTAGTATCCAGTTATGGAATTGTATCTATCACCACTTTTGGCTGATGCGATGTGAAACATGATGGGTTTGTTTGCTAGATCAGTTAGCTACCTAGCCAACTCGGTAGCATTAGCAATTAGCACAAAATGGCCATGGCAACATACATAAAAGCTGTAGCTGGCTATTGAGTCCGCATCAACGTTAATGCTATTCAAGTGCGAGACGATTACATCTGTCTTTTCCAAATGAAGATAAATTAATGTGTGGCAGCGAGATAATGGCTCAAGGGAGGTCTGCGCCGTAGAGCGTTTACGCTCGTGCATGCGTGACTCACATCTACAGATCAGGCACTGTCAGTGCGCATACGCGACACAGATGGGGTAGTGGCAGTGATATAGCTTACCTGCTGTAGCTTTTGTCTTATCTCTCTGTGCTATGTTAGCTCAGCGGATAACCGGTGGAATTCATGCCTGTGCAATTCATGTTTGACTCAGAGAGCAGTGGTATTTGTCCCGCCCCTCCTCCACTGTGATTGGAGGGTAAAAAGTGACAAGGTGACAAGCTCAGCGTTTTACCTTAAAGTTCAAAATTTTTCCAACTCTCTGTGACCAGTGCAGAAAGGACGCTGGTCAAGCTACTGGTGTTAGTAGCATAGTGTCAATTTGCGGTGCTCCCATTGCAAACAATTCAAAACAAATACCTACCAAATACCAAATAGCCTCAGGAAAAACAACACTGGTGGACACACGACCTAAGGCATAAACACTACCAGCATTAGGGCTTAGTGCTAAGCCTAGCCAACTGAACAAGTATGCACTTTGGATAAGATCCTCCTCCAAACTGCATATATTATTCTAATTAGCTACTGGTTGATCCCATGACAAACAAACAGCGTGTAAATGGAGCGCAGTACAGGTACCGACGGCTACATACCCGATCTTGGGCTTCTGCTTGGTCTTGGAGGAAGTGACGATACGAGCCTTCTTGGAGGCCTTGACTTTGGGCCGGGCCTTGCTATTCTCCTTGTGCTCACGGTCGCGATGCGCCTTGTGATGCGAGGAGCTGGGGAAGCTCTCGGGACTCATGACCCGGGGGATGTTCTTCTCGCCCCGCTGGCGGGCCTTGGCGATGGCCTCCGAGATGATCCTGTTGGCCTTCTCTTGCTTGTCCTCCACCGCCGCCGCCGCCTCCATCTGATGGTGCAGCGCCCTCCGCTGCGTCCTCTTCTCCGACGAGGAGCTGGACGAGGACGAGGACGACGAGGAAGAGGAGGAGGACGAGCTGCTCTTCATCGGAGGACTGAGGACCCTCGCCTGGCTACTGGGACCATTAGCGTTCTTTCGAGGCTAAGGGGAGAGAGAGAGAAATAACAGAGAGATGATGAGCATCTTCTACACTCATGATTTCAGCAACAAGATCTACACTAACATCTCGCACATAGCAAAGCAATGATGTCATGTGGCCTATTGTAGGCTACACAAACACACAAACCCTAAATAACTGCAAACAAAACATCCTGTGTTTAGTGCGCTATACAAAGATCTTGTATCTTGAGGTTGATGCAACGTGAAAGTAGAGCGGATGACTGAGGGGCGAACTTTGCGTCAAGTCGAGGTGTAGCTGTGCTTTTCTCACATAAGGGGGAAGAACACACAATAGCGTGACTAAACCCAGTTAATTTAAGCA
>NC_139651.1:8127870-8135370 GCF_964638095.1 Poromitra crassiceps | reverse complement strand
GAGAGCAGAGAGCAGAGAGCAGAGAGCAGAGAGTAGAGAGCAGAGAGCAGAGAGCAGAGAGCAGAGAGCTAGCTGACATGCTGGAAGCAACAGGACAGAGAGCAGAGAGCAGAGAGTAGAGAGCAGAGAGCAGAGAGCTAGCTGATATGCTGGAAGCGACAGGACAGCGAGCAGAGAGCAGAGAGTAGAGAGCAGAGAGCAGAGAGCTAGCTGATATGCTGGAAGCAACAGGACAGAGAGCAGAGATGGGGGGGCGGCTTTAGCTCAGGAGGTAGAGCGGGTTGGCCAATGATGCAAGGGTTGGCGGTTCGATCCCCGCTCCTTCCCAGCTGCTGTCGTTGTGTCCTTGGGCAAGACACTTAACCCTCCTTGCTCCCGATGGTGTGTAGGCACCCTGCGTGGCAGCCTGCCGCCATTGGTGTATGAATGGGTGAATGTAGAATATCTACTGATTGTAAAGCGCTTTGGATAAAAGCGCTATATAAATGCAGGCCATTTAGCAGAGAGCAGAGAGCAGAGAGCAGAGAGCAGAGAGCAGAGAGCAGAGAGCTAGCTGACATGCTGGAAGCAACAGGACAGCGAGCAGAGAGCAGAGAGCTAGCTGACATGCTGGAAGCCACAGGACAGAGAGCAGAGAGCTAGCTGACATGCTGGAAGCAACAGGACAGAGAGCAGAGAGCTAGCTGACATGCTGGAAGCGACAGACAGGACAGTGAAGCAGCACCTGGTGCTTCAGAGGCTACAGCTAGTCATCACTCTCCTACATCAAAGTCTACATCCACGGCCAACCGGTGTCTAATGTCGCCGCTGGCAATGTTACCCCTGACTGAGCCAGAGCTTTTCAGCCTGATGTCATCATCATACTTCATACTGTACATTTATGCTGCTGTCAACAACGTGCAAACCAGGTGTGCTTATTGGTGCTACTACAACTCTACTATAACCAATAAGCACACCTGGTTTGTACTTTGTTTATTCACCGTATGTTCCAACACAGGGGTCAGCCAGTTACTTCCTATTGTGTTGACACTTCCTGTGACAGTACAGTGCTAGTGACCAGGGAAAACAGATGGTGTTTTGAACAGGAAGTCATAACACAACTGGGTCAAGTGGGCGGGGCTACATAAGGTAAACAGTGTTGTTCAGTTTGTTTCCCTGCATGCACCAGGTAGCAGGGTGGCCTAGTGCTTAAAGAAGCCATCCTTCAACTGAAGGTGCCAGGTTCGAGCCCCGACGACTCAGCACACATCCGTGTATTAGAACAGGTTTGTACCCCTACCGGCTACGGGCTTGCTGTCCTGGAGATGACCCTGACCTCTGACCTCCCTGAAGGGGAGCAAGAAAATCACACAGTACTGAAATGATTAGTCGATTGATCGGGTCGACTGACGGGAAATGTGTCATTTATCATTTTAAAAATACAATACATTTGTTGATTACAGCTTAACAAATGTTATAAAAAATGTGCTTGCTTTTTCTGTCTCATATTCACCTTATGTTCCAACACAGGGCTCCGCCAGTTACTTCCTGTTGTGTTTACACTTCCTGTGACAGTACAGTGCTAGTGACCAGGTAAAACAAGATGGTGTTTTGACAGGAAGTCATAACACAACTGGGTCAAGTGGGCGGGGCTACATAAGGTGAATAAAATGAATACTTTTTGCAAGTAAGAAATTAATTTTGGCTCCAGATGTGCATTTTGTCAACACTAGTGCAGTGCCCGTCCCACAACAACCACCCATATTTTAGCGCCAAATGTACTTGCCCCGCCCCCTCCCCCTCCGGCTGCTGTACTGACCCCATTTCAACGCAGGATCAAGTTCATCTAATTTTAAAAGTACAATAAAATCCGTGTGCGACGCTCTGACGCCGCAGTATTGGATTATCTCATTTGAAATGAATGAACTTCCGTCGGAAGAAAGCGGCACATTCATCACGTTGAATGAGATCAAGGGGATAGGTGATCGTGTTTCCGTTATGTGAGCCAACATGAGAAGCTGCCCTCCTCACCACCGCCTCTCCTCTACACACCACACATCTCCAAAAAGAACAAGAAGAAGAAGAAGAACCCTGATATATCAAGTCTTATCACCTCCCACGCCTCCATTTTCACACTATGCGCCGTCGAAATTACTGATTAAAAGTCAACCTGTCGTGTGTCTCAACCGAGCGGGGGGCCGTGTTCTAAGAATAGGCCCCGGGGCCCTGTGTGTTTGTCACAGCGATGATAATAACCCCCCACGGACAGACACACACCTCCCCGAACAGAACCACAGCCCGAACCTCTGACCTGGTTAATGAAATATAGATTGCACTGTCAGGTCCAGGTGAAGAAAGAAAAGAGAAAAAAGATTAGGCGCCGCTAATTAGGCCTAGTTTGCAGGCAGAATGGGTGTGAGGCAGCAGCAGAGGGGCTGATAGAGACACGCGTCATCACTGAGAAACCACGCCCAAAATGGGGGGGGAACAAAAACTCCCCCCCCCCCAATCCTGGCGTTCTCCTATGTGAGATGTGTTGCACACAAATATCATATATATACGGAAGATGAACACTCCAACTTACTTCATTGACAGATAGGTCAATTTGTTTTTCTAGATTTACAATTGTTGTGTGCGCAGCCCACCACACAACAGCTTTTAGCTATGTTTAATTCATGGAAAATGACGCTGGTGTGTGGAAGCGAATGGAGAGCTTTCCCCCGTGATGGGCGTGGCCTATTTCATGCAGTGTCTCTATGTGACATGTGTTGCACACAAAGATCATATATACGGAAGATGAACACTCCCAACTTACTTCCTTGACAGCTAGATCCACATTTTTCTTCTCGCCAATTCTCAATGGCTTCCTTGTTTTGCTCGGGAGTACACAAAAACATTTAATTGGCGATTTTATTTTTTTTATTTGTTGTGTGCGCAGCCCACCACACAACAGCTTTTAGCTATGTTTAATTCAAGGAAAATGACGCTGGTGTGTGGGAGTGAACGGAGCGATTTCCCCCGTGATGGGCGTGGCCTATTTCATGCAGTGTCTCTATGGGGTGTGAGGCAGCGGTGTGAGGCTGATAAATGGAAGGGGACGTGAAGCACACAGCAGTGCTTCCTCAACCAATTAAAGACAGCATCAGGCGTTAACGAGCCTTTACTTAGGGAGCAGAGGGACAGTGTGGCTGGGGGGCCACTGAAGGACTGGAACAGAGGAGTATCCCTGTTCTCCAGACTGACCTGGTCTAACTATGAGCAGACACATGGCCCCGCTGAGCCGGAGGGAGGGAGGCTGCAGACAGGAGAGGAGAGCAGTGGTACACACAGGGCAATTATCAGTGCACTTGAACTGAAATGTGATCATAGCCAAAACACACACAAACATAAAATAAAATATTAAAAACAAGTGTTATTATACTTCTATTTACGTTTACCTTGGACAGTTTTCTGAGCGTGCATGCTCGTTTTTTAGCAACGCCCTGCTTCACATTCTTATAGTTACACACAGTATTGTTCACACTTGGCAGCTGCCCAGCACAAATACAGTCTTCTATCCGTTGGCCATTGACCAGTTGTGCTCTGGCAATTGACAGTTAACTGCTTTGCTCAAAGGAAATGGGTCAGCAGCTGTTGAGGCAGGTGAGAGCATTCCGGATTAGGGCTGCCAACGAATATTCTATATTTGATATTAAAAAGAAAAAAAAACAGACATTCAAATGTGAAAATTGAAAATGAATATTCGAATTGTGGTCAAAAGCAAAACAAAATGCACTACAGCAGCTGTCTGCCTCACACCTTCTCTTCTCACGTGATCCTGGGCCGCTGCACTTCATGGTGGACAGGAGTCACATGATGATGGCAGAGAGAGTTCACGAGGAAGTTCTTGCTCACAACCAAACACACGGCAGCAGAGAGAGTGATCTCCACTCCGAGCAGCCTACGAAGACCCGTTTGGAAGCACTTTGGATTTTGGTCAGCAGACGGCAAAATTGTGTCCTCTCTAACAGCTATGGGGGAGCTCTTCTGAGACACGCATCGCATGGGCAGGGCGGAGCAGGATGCTGCTTCAAACACAGAGGTTGTTGTTGTGCAGCTTCTTGGCTACCATAACCAATTCAAAACAATCATTAAGTCCAACTTAGACGGGCACCAATACCACTTCCTATTCAGAGTACTAAACTTATTATTATATATTAGTATACATGATATTATTATAACGGATTTAAAGTGCAAGCTCTGATAGTACCACCATTGTTTGGGGTTAATGGACAAGAAACAACTTGTATATTAGCTATCCAACAGTAGCAAGTCACTCTCCCTTCAGTTCTAACATGCAACCTGTGGCCTATAGTAGAATACATTAGCAAATAGCAATGGGTGAATTCTCCAGCCTATTTCAGCCTAGCATTAGCTTAATTAGCAGTAGCTTAGCTTAATATATACGATGCCAACGCTGCATCTCTGCTTCAAAACAAAGCCATGCGTCTCAAATGTAAAAAAATAAGTTAACAAAGTTCTAATGTGATGATGATGATATTTGCCTCGGCAGACAGTACGGTGGTAGCTAGCAGACTTGCACACCGGCTGCACAGTGGTGTGTTTGTGTGTGTGTGTGTGTGTGTGTGTGTGTGTGTGTGTGTGTGTGTGGGCCTCTCTGTCTGAGATATTTATAGTAAACACCCATCGCTCCAAGGACCGGGGCCAAGATAGAGAGACACAGACAGACAGACACTCCTTTCTCTCTCTCTCTCTCTCTCTCTTTCATATATAGAGATTGTTGCTACACCATGTTAATTCCCTGCAAATACAACCATTAGCAACTCGCACTGGACACCATTAGCGAGGCTAGCCGTAGCAGAGGTGCCTCACCACTAGACCCCCGGTGCCCCCTCCCATCACCCCCGCATCCAGGAGGGTTTCGTAATGAGAGCCTATTAAGCTCCACATTAGGAGGTGACTCCTTTTACTTAATTAAGCCGAGCGCGGGCGGCCATTTCCATCGCTGATAAAGAGGGATCATGAGTGCGCATGGATCCGTGTGTGGAGAGTTATAGGTCATGCTGAACCTACTAGTCATCTGGCGAGGGACAGGGTTGGACACTAGAGGGCGACTGTGAGAGAGACAGAGATGGAGAGAGGAAGAGAGCACAGATGAGAGGTGAAGAGGGAGTTGCTGCCGTGTCCAAATGGTGTATAGGACTACGAAAATGGAGGACGAACGATAAGAACTACAAATGATCGACAAGGTCATTCTTTCTCCAACATCAGTATGGTGAAAAGTTAAGTTAAGTGAAGTGATCCTTTATTTATCCCCATGGGGAAATTCATCCTCTGCATTTGACCCATCCTCTACTAGGAACCTTCTTAGAACTAGGAGCAGTGGGCAGCCACAGTGCAGCGCCCGGGGACCAACTCCAGTTATTTTGCCAGTACCTTGGTCAGGGACACTGACAGGAGTCTTAACCCTAACATACATGTCTTTGATGGTGGGAGGAAACCCACACGAGCACAGGGAGAACATGCAAACTCCACACAGAAAGGACCTGGGATGGACCGGGGTTCAAACCCGGGACCTTCTTGCCGTGAGGCCACACATTGCTAACCACTGAGCCAACACCAGAAAGCTAAATGGGTTTCTGGGTTTCACTGACGAGATATCAGCAAAACATGGCAAGTTGTGACACGTTGTGATCGTAATATTAATCAACACAAAAACAACAGCCTGATGTGATGTGTCAGCCTTTGTGAATGAAGCATGTGTTACTGTAACTGCCAGGTGCAGTTAGTATTAGGACTGTGTGTAACATGTGTAACTGTATAGAGAGCCAAAGTGGAACGTCACTTCCTGCTTCAGCACTGTAGCAGAGATTTTCATCCACCATTTATTTTCCCATACACATTTCCTAAAACGCGTATAAAAATAGTTTTACTTGTTCAAACCAAACGGTTCAGATATATTTAGAAACAGGAGAGATTGCATAACATTTCACTCGGACCAAAACGTAAAGGAAATGCGGGTTTAAAGAAAATATTTTTTCAATGTTTGTTTGTTTCTTTTGGTCCGAGTTAAATGTTCTATGGTCTCTCCCGATTCTAAATATAGCCGAACCGTTTGGTTTGACCAAGTAAAACTATTTTTATAAGCATTTTACGAAATGTCTATGGGAAAATGAATTGCGGAAGAAAATCTCTGGTACAGTGCTGAAGCAGGAAGTGACGTTCCCTTTGCCTCTCTAGAATACATTTGTTGTAACCTCTGGAAGGCTGCAAGACCACTGTCAAAGCATTCGTGAATCACGATCATCTTGTGTGCTTGCTCTCTGCAGAATAATGAACACTCATTGCTTCTCTATGTGTACTTCCCCTTTGGAGCGTTTTTCACAATTCACTCAGGTGCGGCCAAAATGCTAGTAAGCTAAATAAATCGCCATGTGGGGGCGCCGGCAAACGAATGGACCACCAGGACCTTCAAGAAAGTCTAATCCACCAACTCAGTGAGACCTACCTACCTCAAAATAGCTGAACCAGAAACAACCACTATGTTGGACGACTTTGCATTTATGCTAAACAATGAGGGAAAAAAACAACCAGAATGATTCTCATACCGACGGGAACCGCGAAACACCTCGTGGTCTGCGCTCGGCTGTGTGTCTTCAGTCTGGAATGGTTGGGTTTGGCTTGCTCAGGATGCTCATTATCCCACTGACCCCTGCAGGATATAGGTCTGACCTGGGTTTGAGGGTTGGTTGCAGAATACCCTCAGAGTATAGCTTAAGCTATGGCTCTGTCAATCAGGCCAGATGAATGAGAAGAAGGGAGCAGGCAGAGAGATTCTAACCAGGGCATCTGTCCTCCTCCTCACATCTTTAAGAGTCAGCTCACGGACACAGCACAGTCACTCAGCGAGATGTAAGATGGTATCTGAAGGGCTACAGTAGCACAGCAGGCTGTGTGCACGGCTGCACGCACATCCAACCAAGTCACAGCGAGAAGGCAATCCGTCTAAAGAGAGGGACACTGTTCACAATTAGTGGCTGACTTCAACAGGGTGGCATCAGCAGCAGGGCCATCGTTTCACACACGGGCTCACAGGCCAGGGTGACCTAACAGATTCCAGCCTATTCACCTTATTCCTGGACCTACGTTTCCCATGATTCTCAGCGGTTGCCGGCTGTCGACTTCCTGTTTACATTTTTTTCACTAGCAAGGAGGTGCGCGCCGCTGTCAAAGAGTGGGAACGTTTGGCTTATTTTATCCGAAATGGCTAAAAATAGTAACGTTGTGTGGTTGCATAGCAGCGATATTTTACAAAAACGAGGTGAATGTCAATTCCCTCGTACTGTATGGGCTTTATTTTAGCCAAAACGGCTAAAAAAGTAGTATGTGGTTGCATAGCGGCAGCTTTTGTTTTGAAGGCTAAACGTCCAAACCGGAACTCTTATTATTTGGTCATTGAACAGAGCTTTAGCGGTCTCTCTCTTTCAACATTCAAGATATTGTCACTCCGTTGTACAATTA
>NC_139651.1:8082870-8125370 GCF_964638095.1 Poromitra crassiceps | reverse complement strand
GAGAGTGAGTGAGGCCTAGCATGAGAGAGAGAGAGACAGAGAGAGTGAGGCCTAGCATGAGAGAGAGAGAGACAGAGAGAGAGAGGCCTAGCATGAGAGAGAGAGAGTGAGGCCTAGTGTTATAGATTGGAATTTACCACTCCTCATCCGCAATATAATATATATAACAGCTAATATAAACCAAATGAATTGAAACCAGGAGTCCAGAAAGATGTCTTATAAAAGTATTATTTAAAGCCATAACATTCTCCTATAAAGTGCATTATAGAAGGACTGAATCTCAATGTACCATCTGATCAATGTACAGAGTCCAAATATTCAGTGATGACTGACAGTTTAACCTACGCTTTATACTGCAAGGCAGGAAAGAGGAAAGGCAGAGAGGAGGGGGGGGTAAATGTGTGTGCGTCGTGCAGTCTGACCCAGAGACTGTTATCAATTGTTATGGGATGCGATGCACTGCCCAAGGTCTCAGCAAAAGAGAGAAGTCCTCTGCCACTGGGGTGAATCTACTGTATATGTGTGAGATGTCATGTCATGGTAACTCATAGCATTAATTATGTGTATGCAATTATTAGCTTATTGATTAGGAAATGCCAATGGAACTAATATTTTCTACAACACCTAGCATGAGAGAGAGAGAGAGAGTGAGGTCTAGCATGAGAGAGAGAGTGAGAGAGAGAGAGAGAGAGAGAGAGAGAGTGAGGCCTAGCCTCTAGGCTATGACAAAGTAAATAATGAGCTTTTTTCTGCTTCAATTTCCACTTCCTCCACAGTGCGAGACAGGTGCCTCATACAGGTGAGACAGGTGCCTCAGCCTGTCAGGTGAGCCTGAGACAGGTGCCTCATACAGGTGAGACAGGTGCCTCAGCCTGTGGAATGGCGCTGGAGTTTGGAACGTTAGAGGGCATGGAGCCACATTATAAACACATGGCTTTCCTACCAGCAACAGAAAGCATGTGAGGAAGACAACATCAAAAACAACTAAGATAGCTTAAAACCTCTTGCATGGCACCGTAACGCCGGCGTTACGTTTCTGATTTTTTGCTGTTTATTTGTCATTTATGTGATCAATTAGGTAGTTAATTCTGAACAATGCTGTTCATGCTACATACCAAATTAACCGGCTGAATCTTGCACATCGAACCATGTCTTCCTTTTTCAGATCAGATCAACACAGCAGAAGTTATAGCTGTCTTTGTACAAAGACAAAGACAACATTTCAGATTATTTGGCTTTTTCAAATGACTTTTTATAATGGCTTTTTGGAAATCCGCCTAGGTATCTCCCTACAAAAACCACTGCCAAATACTCATGTTTTGGTATTTTTTCATCTTCTTTGAGTTGGGATGTGGTAAGCCCTGTGGCTATGTCTCCATTGGGTTTCTAGCCATAAATACAACAACCACAGGTAACTGTTTACACTCTAAAAGTGTTTTTTATTCTAGGCGAGAATCAACCACTGTGTTTGAGCTGGTGTTACTCAGGGTCAGTAACACATAGAGTTATTCTGACACTTGGAACAGAAACTTCAAAGTCTTAACTTTCAGAAAAGGCCAGGCAGTTGTCTGTAACCCTAGCGGTTCAGCCACAGTAAGCATTTTAGTTTGGGTATGTCGTTTTCACCATTTTCTTCAGAAATAGGTGGCTTTAGAAGGGAAACAGTAAAAACATTTTGTTTTAGTCCAGTAATTCATGTACAAATATGAACGGAAATGTATCTGAACACCATGGCAACGTCTGTGCAGAGAGGAGCTGAGACTGGATGATGCTGTGTGCGTGTGCGTGTGTGTGTGTGTGTGTGTGTGTGTGTGTGTGTGTGTGTGTGTGTGTGTGTGTGTGTGTGTGCGTGTGTGTGCGTGTGTGCGTGTGTGTGCGTGTGTGTGTGTGTGTGTGTGCGTGCGCGTGTGTGTATCCAGATGGACTTGTTGTGCAGCAACGCTGAAGCAAAGCTATCTCATCTCCGAAAAGGGAACAAAGATGAGCTTCAAGATGTGTCCTGTTAAATGTCTCCTTATAAGAAATGGATGAAATAGTAAAAATCTCAGGTCTGAGTGATTTGAGTGTTTGTTAGAGTAAATAATAAAAAAGCAACATGGCGAGTGTAAACATGCCGTTCTCCGACAAATGAGGCGTTATTAACAACACATAATGTCAACTTGTTTTGACCTGTAATTGCAGCATCGTCGCTGGGGCCAATCTGTGAAATTAATAATTAATTAATTAATTAATTGATCATCTGTGAAAATATTGGAACAGTGCCAGTGGCGTGATACATCATTTGCCAGTTTCGTCAACAACAACAAAACATTCGGCAACGGGGTGCCCGGGTGGTGTTAGTGGGAAGCCGGACAAGGGTATACAATATATGTCCTGGTGGGCTGCATTAGCGCCTCCTCTGGTCAGTCAGGCCTGTTCAGCAGGGAGGGGAACTGGGGGGGGGGGGTAACGTGTCCCTGCACGCGCTACGACATCCTCCCCGGTGAAAAGAAGCGGGCTGGCGGCTCCACGTGCATCGGAGGAGGCGTGTGAGAGTCACACCCACGCCCACAGATCGGCAGACAGGTGCAGCCAAAAAGGTTCTCCAATGTCTGAGATATCGCCGCCATGACAGACGGATGAACAAATGGCCATAGACCAATCCGGAGGCTTTCGATGGATGTGAAGGACAATTATCATCGTGATCTTAATCATCATAATCTTATTTATTTTTTTATAGAAATACTGTCGTTTCCCCAACAGCGAGCGGAGTGGAGCCCTCTGTGAGTGCCAACCACAGCCATACCCCCCCCCCCCCCCCCCCGCCGGCACAAAACCCTGCATGGGTGGAAGGTGGATTGAGTGGGTTTTGGTCACAGTGGTGGTGAGTGGTGACACTAATGACGGGGTCAGACGGACTCCATGCTGCGTTCACTCCCGCCACGCCAGCAGGAACCCTGCACTTCAGCAGGAATGTGAAGAAGGGCTCGGCGCTGAAGACGACTGCTGTGTGACGGTGCGTTTCACACAGCAGCACACTCACTCACTCAGCTTCTGCGTGTCGAGGTTGACAGCTCCATAACGAGCGCTCGGTGGTGCCGTGTTGTGGAGTGAACAGTGAAGCACAGACACCACCACACGATAATACCACAAAGACATGGAGGCGACCATTTTTGATCAAGTGGTAGGGAAAGTGAAACGTGCTCTCATAGGCTCTCTGATCAATTCAAGTGTATCATCATGTGATGGTACTGATAATGGTACTGGACCACTACAACCTGATTCATAGAGACACTGCGGAGCGCGCCATCATTCAGAAACCACGCCCAAAACGGGGGGAAACAACCCACCCCCCACCCCCCACCCCCAATCCTGGCATTCTCCTATGGCATGGTCGTGTGTTGCACACAAAGATCATATATACGGAAGTTGAACACTCCAACTTACTTCCTTGACAGCTAGATCCACATTCTTCTTCTCGCCAATTCTCAACGGCTTCCTTGTTTTGCTCCTGAGTACAAAAAAACTTTCATTGGCGATTTTTTTACATTTGTTGTCTGCGCATCCCGACCACACAACAGCTTTTAGCTATGTTTAATTCAAGGAAAATGACGCTGGTGTGTGGAACTGAATGGAGCGCTTTCCCCCGTGACGGGCGTGGCCTATTTCATGCAGTGTCTCTGTTGACGTATTGAGGTAATATGAGCTTTTTCTGGGACTGGATGATGGTACTGTAACACAGCACACGGTGAGTAACGATCTAGAAATGACGTTACGAGTCTAAAACGGTGAACTCTGTAGAGATTGAATGTTGTGAAATAAAAAACATATGAACCTTTTGACTTAACGACCTCGGCATCCATGGCGACTAGCGACCGACTTCCTCCAAACACCTGAGCAAACCTGTTTGCTGAAGTTACAAATCACTAACTAGTGAGCCAACTGCTGTCTCTGTGGACAATGACTACACTACAGTAACCAAGAGCACGCTCTTTCAAAGTCAAAGCGCTTTGCTTACAAGGCACGGTAAACAACTGTATCAACTGTAAACACATGGACAAAGTCCTGATTCTCTTCACTTCCTTTCCTACATCTCTACTTCCTGCTATGCCGAAGATGTTTTATTCAGAGACGAGAGCTTCTCGGACAAAACTCTCTTCGTTCAGACTGCTTCCTTCTGTCAAACGGCAACCACTGTGTCTACTGTCAACACAAGGGCAAAACCATTAGCCCCTTCACTCTCACCATTTCCTCTCTCTCTGCCCCCTCACTCAGGCCAACTACCAAGTGGTCTTCTTCATGCTCTCCTATTCAAACGGTCTCTTTCCGTAGTCAGAAACATAGTCGTCTAGCCTTTCAGCCGCCCCCCTCTCTCGGGCAATCAAAGGTTAACCTGAGTTCACACTCACAAGCAAGAAAGCCTCGCATTCCAGTCTCACACACACACACACACACACACACACACACACACACACACACACACACACACACACACACACACACACTCTCCAAAAATATTTCAAATCATCTCCTGAGGAGGAGGCAACAGAGAAAAGGACAGTGAGAGAGAAAGAAAGCGTTTAAAAAAGGTGATATTCAGACCTACTGTGCAGTTTGGTCTGGCAGCGTTCCCACATGCTCCAAACACAAGACTCAATCCAAGTACAACTCCCTCCTCCCTCCTCCTCCCTCTCTCCTGAGCCCCTCCCCTTCCGCCCACAGCAGAGACCGCCTGACTTCCTGTTTACCTCTGACCCCTAGTTAGCACCCCCCCCCCCCCCCTCTGGCACGCCACCAACATACAGGCAGATGAGGCCGGATGCAAACAGGGAGAGAGCGCCGCACTTGACAGAGCGAGAGAGAGAGAGAGCAGGAGAGAGACAGATAGAGTGTGTATGGAGGATGGGGGAGGTGAGAGAGAGAGAGAGAGAGAGAGAGAGAGAGAGAGCGAGCGTGTGAGTAAGACAGCCTATCACTATGCAGCCACAGAGGGGGCAGGTTTCCCAGCGGGGCGTGTGTGTGTGTTTGTCTGTCTGTGTGTGCGGGTGCGTGTGTGTGTGTGTGTTCGTCTGTCTATTATGTGTGTGTGTGTGGAGGAGTGACATGGTGTTAGGTTTCAGGCTGGCTGGCTATGGCACTGCCTGCCTGCCTGGCCTGACCAGCTGGTTGGCTGGGAGTTATATAAACCTCACTGAGGAAGGTCAGGAAGCAACAAAGCTAGCAATTCACATGGGGGGGAGAGACGCAAAGACCCCCCCCCCCCCCACACACACACACACACACCCCCCCCCCCACCACACTCCCTCCCCCTCAGGACTTTTCTCTCTCGCTCTCTCAAACACACACGCGCTTGCCTGCATGGCTAGGCCAAGGGAGGCTAGGCTAGAACGGGGAGTGCAGCGAGATCCAGACAGAGAATCAATCTAAATCAGAATCAGAATCACTTTTATTGGCACAGTATGCAAGTTACATGAGGAATTTGTCTTAGTGTCTGTATGAGCGCATTGAGCATGGAGCCATTGAGCGCATGTCGCACTGATATCACTCATGTAACCGTATAGATAGAATTGGCGATGTCACCACCAGTGATGTCACTTGAGCACTCGATGATGTGATCAGTGATGTTATTACTCAAACAATCATAGACTGTCATAAGTGATGTCACTCAAGCAATTGTGATGTCATCGGTGATTTCCGACAGACACCGATGGTGAGACATTGCGACATCAGTGATGTCATAGACTGAGTCATTACGACATCATCAGTGATTTCATAGACTGAATTGTGATATCATCAATGATGATGACATAAATAATTTCCTGCTGAGGTTATACATTGGACAACTGTTGCTCACAGCCCAGCCAATCAAGTCTGAACCTGCCACAACAACATGGACCAGCTCGAGCCACTTCCAGACCACAAGAGGACGAAAGACCTGGACCAGGTAACAGTTTGGTCCTGCCGTACGTGCGGAAGAGTGCAGAAGGGACACCGGTGCGCTGAGCGCATGAGTTGGTATGAGTTTATTCACACCCCCAAAAAAGTGCCCCTATGGCGCATCACCACCAGAGGGACACGGGCACGCGAAGCGCTAAACACCCAGTCGCACCGGTCCTACTTATGGCTCATTTCTGCCCTCCATCACTGATGATGTCACAATGTCTATGACATCATCAGTGTCTGTCATAAATTACTGATATCACTTATATGGTCTGTCATAAATGACTGATATCACTTATATGTATAGAATTGGTGATGTCACCAGCAATGTCACTTGAACACCTGATTATGTCATCAGTGATGTCACTCAAGCAAGCATGCAATATTATGCTGTAATTCTCTCCATGCCTAATTTGGACTGGCCTATCTCACAATAACACCATCACATCATATACCTGTTAAAAACATCTGGGATTTGCTGCAATTCGGGTTCTTTTGTTCACTGGGAAATAGAAACGTGTTTGCAACGGGGAAACAGGGATTGCCAATAATATTGCAGATCATCAGGCCTTGCAAAGAGCATCCTGCACTGTACAAGGAGGCAGGAAACAGAGGAGACAAAATGAAAGATGGGAGGATAGCATGTAAGACTGAGTGGACTCAATTAAAACTCGGTGAGGCTGCCAAGGACAGAGAGAGATGGAGAGAGCTTGTCGACAACGGCCCTCCAGGTTATGGGATAGGTGAAGGTGAATTATTGCAAGTAGACTATGTCCAAGTTTTCTCAATCCATTTGCCATTAAGCCCTCTTTGCGATGTGATGAAAGTTTCTCAGTGAATTATAGTTGACTGCCTCACTGAATTATCTGCCGTTACCCAATTTGAGCAGCAGAATCGGATGTCCTGGCGTGTGCGCCAACAAGCGCAGTGGGGTATTTTTGCGCTAAGAGCTGGTTAATTGCGTGCACGCAAAGACTTTGCGGCATTCTGATGATAGCAGAAAGCAAGCATTTTGCGGGGACACAATTATAACGGGCGTAGAGGTAATAATAGCATGGCAGGGATAATACAAATGCGCTTGTGCACGCTTCCAATTTGCATTGCACGCAGCGTTAAACAAGCCCAAACGCAAAAATTACAATTGTCACAATATGATTCATGTCAAACTTCAGAGTATTAGTTTGCACTACTGTATATGAGCTGAGTCAAAAGTATATTACCAGTACTTTGGTTTAATTACACTAATCACACTTGATGTGGCTGATAGCACAACGCTGTAACATTGGAATGTTGATATATATATATTTGTTTGTTTGTTTGTTTGTTTTTGTATTGTTCTGTTTTGTCTGAGCCTATTTTTGTTCTGAAAATTGTAAAAAAATAATAATAATAATAATAAATAAATACACTAATCATATTATCCAAACATGAATAAAGGCATATCTGCAATAGAGATATCAAATAATGTGAATTCAACTTGAAATCAGTCCAGCATCAAATACTGTGGTGGCATTAAAAAAAACTGCTGAACTATCAGCCAAGATTAGCTTGAAAGTCCAGACATGCAACACTTTTAGGCTACATCCTCACTAAGCGGACATTCACACCCAAAGCGTCTTTCTGCAATTCATTCTCTATGTAAGGATGCACTAAACGTGCTCCTCTTTTAATGAACGCACCTGCCGTTTAGCGCTGGTGGTGTCTTTTGTTTTTGGAGGAGCACTATGGGCGTTTTAAAGCTGAAAAAAGTTGAACATTAGAGGAAAAGCGCGCTGCTCGTCTTTTCCACTCCTACCTTCTCTCCTCCTGAGGAATCCTCAACCTCCGCTGCTGCAAGAATTGGCAATAATCTGGCTTTCATGTTGACAGTGAACAACATCAAACAGACAAAACTAGCTGGCTACTGTCCTTGTGGTCGTTGTCTTCTGATCAGGGCCGTAGCCAGGATTCCGAAATAGGGGAGGTCCAGCAAGGGGAGGCGAGTTGAGTTTTTTTTTTCCCTTTTTAAGCCATATTTAGAGTAATATATCATTTTAAATCAACATTAGGATTATACTGTTGTGATGTCATTATTCAGTATATTCTCTTTCATGTCACCACCTGCTCAGCTCTCCTGTCAACATAATTGTAACTAACAAACACAAACTGTTTTAGCCAAATTCATATCAAAATGACACCTACAAACACGGGTACACAACCCAAGCCGTACACAACACACAAAGTCATCATCGATAATAAAAAAAACATACAGAGGGACATTTATTTATTCCTGATAGGAACGATTGAAAAATAAAATAAAATATATTATGTTGTTTTTAACTTTACACCACCTCTTTTTGTTACTTATTGGGTCATGAAACTGAAACCATGCATATAGCCACCTGCATACCTGACTTCGGGAGCTTGGCAATTGGCATCATGCATGATTAGCCAGTAGCATCCCAACGTGTCACACAGGTAACATTACTTAAGAGACAGACTAGACACTTACTTTCTTGGTTGTTGCTAAAAAATCTGTCAGTGTCACTCACTGTCTGTCGTTCACTCGCTCACTGTCTCGCAGGTCGCTCACCTTCAATTATCTCGCCAGGCAGACAGACAGTCATCACTCACCACCATGCTGCTGCTCTCTCGGAATCAAGTTACCGCGGACGCGGCGTCAGATGACTTCCTGCCTGACCTGCCTTTCGTTTCAAAATAAAAGCGATCCCGTGTTTTTCATGCTTTTCCATGCAGATTGTTTTATAAATTTTTTTTTTTTTTTTTTTTTTTTTTTCTCTGACATATTAGGGGAGGTCCGGACCTCCCCGTCCTCATAGCTAGCTACGGCCCTGCTTCTGATCTGTACTGCACGCGACTACAGGGGAAAACAAACTGAGCACAAAAAAAATGCTCCGTGCGCTGTGTTTTGTGCACAATGGAAGCCCTCTCAACATGATTTTCATAGCGTTGTGACTGAAAAAAGTGTTTTGGGTGTGAACTAAGGCATTTGCCTGAACGGAGCAGATTTAAAGACAGGTTTAAACGTCCATACCAGCTCCCCTGGTAAAGATGCGACATGACCATGCACATGCACACTGAGCATACATACGCCTGCCAAGCTGGGTGTTTAGTGTGCAGAAGAATTTTAATCATTTCATTTGACAGCGGCAGTGGGATCTGATATAGCAGGAGAGAGAGAGAGAGCAGTCATGAGAGCAGTCTCATTTTCTTAAGTTTCACTTTCACCTTCTTAAGTTTCACTTTCCTGACATCACCAGAGAGAGAGCGAGAGAGAGAGAGAGCATAGTTTCTTTGCATCGTGTCCACAATCTCTGCCTACTGCCTATCCACACTCCCAAACATCCACAGATTTTGCAGGACGAAGACAGGGGAGGCCGAAAAGGGTCCGAAGCCTGCGTCTTTGGAGCTCAAAACAATAGGGCACTGAGGAGGTGCAAAACGTAGGGCAAATCAATACAAAACTGCCTAATGTAGACATGGCCAGTGTTAATTTTCCACCCCGATGACAGTGTTGAAGCCTGAAACCCCTGACACATACAGGCGATGACGAGCTGGCCGGTCTGGGCCGCCATCGGCGAGCGTCTGCCGCCCTAGTATTGTTGGTGGCTTCAGGCGGTCGGTGAGAGAAATCACTCTGATTGGCTGGTCGGCTGATAGCGAAGCAGTGCAGGAGAAGAGATGGCAAAGCACAAAACATTTTCCAACTTCATCTCATCATCTGATCAGAGCCTTTCATGACGTGACCTTCGCCCTTGAGCCTGTATGACTTCGCCCATGTAGTGTGGTACTGGTTTCTCCTAATTTTCCCACCTCCACCTCTTCCTTTCTTCTTTGAGCAAAAGACCAGGCGAGGGCTGACACCACCAGTGCCATTTGCAACTTTTTAGAAGACACATTCTTGATTAGAAACCAATTAAGTGGTGAGCTTTGTTTTGGTTAGTATTACCCGCAGTTAGGGATGCAGCGGTATATCGTTTGAAGGTATACTGCGGTTTGAAAAAGTCACGGTATCAAAACCACTAAGATTTGCCGTCATACCTTCCCCAAGGTATCAGCTGTTTCCCCAAAACAAAGTGTCCAGGTCGCTTGTAGAGTGCAGCTTACGCACCCTCCCCCTGGCTGCATGCCTACCTAGACTAGAGCACAGTAGAGAGGAGCTGTCCCTGACTGTGTTTACAACCGTGTGTGTGATCATGGCTGAAGCAGGAGAACGCAAGGACCCCCCTAAACTTTCCCCCATCTAAAAAGACGAAGTCGGCTGTATGGGAACATTTCGGCTATTGTAAAAACACAGATGGTCCGCACATAAAGGTCCGTCCGCAATACCGTTAAACTGTGGTATTTTTGTCCAAGGTTATCATACCGTCAAAAACTCATACCGCTGCATCCCTACACAGGAGTCTTCCTTCGTTGCTGCTAGTTCTTTGAGGTGGGGTTGATGTGTTCCGGCCTTAAGAGCAGGATTCAGAGCAGAGAGCAGTCTGCGCGGCAAAACATTTTTGGCATGTGGTTACCATCAACAGTCTGAGTGTGGAGTTTAAACATTAATATCAGGCAAGGTTGAAGCCTTGATCGTGATCAATAGCCTGCAGAAGCTTGTCACGGAGGATCTCTAGACGTGTGTACTTAGGCAGGTCCAGCAGGTTGAAGCAGGTGTGTGCCACAGGTAAGTAGTGCTCCCCTCCACCGGTGGGTTGGATCACCAGTTTCATGCTTTTCATCCCCAAGATGGGTATGCGGTCACTTCCAGTGAGAAACAAGAGAAACTGTTTCTTCTTCTCTAAAGGAAGGCTGTGGAACACCTCCCAAAAGATCCTGATGGTGGGATGATTTGGCCAGTATTCCCCTTTGTATTCGGTGCTCTTTTCAAGCTCCTTCCAGTCATAGTTGGTGTTGCCAATGACCATGGCTTGCAGTTCATTTGGCTGGAACAGCTCCAGGACCTTTCCACCACACACTTTGTGAAACCCCGCAAAGAAGGCGTCAAAAAGTGGGGCTACTGATCTGTTGAAAGTGTAGTCCACATATGCGTTGACAAACTCCTGGCGGTTGGATTTATTAACACCGATATCCTCACCATTAGGTATAAGGTCCAAGACCTCTGTGGCACCAAAGTTTTCCTCTGTGACTGTGAAGTTCAAGCAGAATATGTCCTCAAGGTCGTCTTCCGTGTAGTCCAGCAACTGCTGCATACTCCTTCCCACATCTGGCTTTAGCTCCTTCAGGTCATCTAGAGTTGGGTTCCTCTTCAGAAGCTTCTTGTAAAGGGCCATTGGGAAGTGGAGCTCTACTATGGTGAGATTGTAGATGGCCAGACCGCAGATAACGCCGATGAGGTTGAACAAGTCAATGCCCTCAAAGGTCTTATTTGAAAACCAGATGAGCCTGGATTCCTCATAGTAACGAAACATCCCATATTTGGGATCGAGCAGTTCCCGCATGATCAAAAGGAAGAATTCCTTTGTCACACCCCCTGCATCGACTGCCTCCTCTCCGACAAAGACCACCTTGAGTGGTTTCTTGTAGTCCACATTCTTGGTTTGCCTGAGGACATCCATGGTGTCTCCGACAATGTTGTCCCTCCGGACGATGAGGATGAGACAGGGGTTTACCGTCTCCACCCGTGGCACCAACACGAAGCTGGAGTTTTGCCTCTGTGCCTGGGCCACTGCTGTCTGCATTTGTATGACAGCGTCAGTCTGAAGGAGTGTGGTCTTTGCTTGGGCATCAAATACAAAGGGATACCGGCACAGAGTGGCACAATCGTGACCGAAAGGGTACATCCGCTGCTCGATCCATCGGATGTAGTCGTTTCCGATGTCTATCAGGTCGTCCAACTCGTGAATGTAGAATTTATCATAGTGTATGATGTGTCCTGCTCGCTCACTCACCCTATGCAGGATCTCCAAGAGGCGGAGCGACATGTCCAGAAAGCAGGAGAAAAATTGCTCCCTTGAAGGAATGCCCGCCGTATGCATCCGGAGCAGATACACCACCACCTCCTTGTACAACTCCACCAGCCGCTGGAAGATCGGGGGCTCAAATGTTGACCACCAGTTCCCTAGCACCTTCAGTGGTGCCTCTTTGAGGCTGATGAGTGCTTTCGCAAAAGGGATGGCGAGGGTCACGTATGTGTTTGGGTCACTGAAGAGTGGACATTCTGGAAGAGTGAGGTAGAGTCGCAGGGCTTCGATGTCTGGAGGAGAGTTGTTGAGTCTGGGAATGAGGTTCTTCTCCAGACTGACAGCAATCTGCTGGGCTAATTCAGGGCAATCTTGCTGAACCATTCTGTGAAACAGGAGGCGAGCCGTGTTCATATCCACGCCTGAACATTTACTGCTGGTGTTGTAGTGATCCGGATGGCTCGAAGCCAGAAAAGACCCATTGAGACAGCTTGCAGAGGAGAACACCAGGTCAATTTCATAGGAGATTTCTGGTGGGAGTCTTCCTTGCGAGTGGCTCAGCCATCGATCTATGAGATCGACAGATAAGGTGCAAATTTTTCGATGGGGGCCCCGTATCCTCACGTCATTCATGATCCGGGGGACATTGGGAATGTAATAGTGAGCAAAGCTCTGGTCTCCTCCAGCGTAGATCCTACTGACACAACAGCTTGGCTCTGTGTATGTTTCTGTCCAACCATTGGAGGTTACCCAGGGGCCTTTGACAGGAGCGGGGCTTTTCCTATTGCAAGTGGAGCGTGTACCAAGCTGCCCGTTACCTCCAAGCCCAAATGAGTCAATCTTTCCAGAGGAGGGGATGAACGCCAGTGTGTGCTGCCTTCCACATGCGATCTGTGTGACTACATTTCCCATGAGCTCGAACACTTTCCTAGGGTTGATCTCGTGGTTTGTCGAGTTATGTCCAAGTTGGCCGTATCCTCCAGCTCCAAACGTAAAGACACCTCCTTCCTTGGTCAATGCTGCTGTGTGATCTTCTCCACAGCAGATGTAAATAACTCTCTGTGACCTTAGGGACTTCAGCAGAGCTGGGAAGTGTCGATCATTGTTGTCATTGAGACCCAGCTGTCCAAACTTGTTGCGCCCCCAACCAAACACCGCTCCTGAGAGTGTGAGGGCAAAGCTGTGAGCGCCACCTGCTGATATCTGGGTAAAAGGAATGCCCTGCAAAGACTGAATGATCTGTGGTGTGGAAATGCCTTGTCCATCTCTTCCAAGCCCCAGTTGTCCATTTCGATTCTGACCCCAAGAGAAGACTTGACCTCCTCTGGAAAGAGCATGGGAGTGCCAATATCCACAGGCTACCTGAGCAATTTGTACATATGACAAACTCTTGATGTTTCTAGGCACACGGACACATTCTTCAAAATTATTAAGGCCCAACTGCCCATCAGAGCCCAGACCCCATGAGAAAACTTGACCTTTGTCATTCAGTGCTAATGTGTGGGCTTCTCCACATGACACCGCCACTATAATCTGTGCATCCAGAGCCTCTACCTGTTCTGGTTTCTTTCGGGACTTCTCATGTCCCAACTGCCCTAGGTCATTGCAACCACAGGTGTACACTGTCCTATCTTCAAGCAGGAACGTTGTGTGCCTTTGACCACACCCTACATCACTCACTTGCTTCCCGTGAAAAAAATCACATCTCCGCGGCTCAAGCACTATCTCCTCATCAATTCCACCCAAACCTAGTTGTCCGAATGAAGCATTACCCCAACACAGCATTGCAGATCTCCCTCTTGGCTGTCCTCGCCAACAGGATCTGTTGTGGAAGCTATTGCACCAAAGGCTATACATTAGTTAGCATTAGCAGGCTAAAATAGCAAATCTTGCCACACACGAGGAGTCGAGGACTGATATTGTTTGGCTCGCTCGACATTTAGCAGCACATGCTCCTGCACGTTTCCAGAGATTTGCTTTCAGTCCATGGGGCTCCGATCTTACTTATAGTCTCTGCAGGGAAAGAGTTATGACATCACTGATGATGTCATAGATATTGTGACATCACTCAAGCACTCGCTGATGTCATCAGTGATGTCACTCGAGGAATTGTGATGTCATCAGTGATGTCTTCCATCTATCTATCGAGAGATGGATAGAAGCAAGTGGGCAATCTCTTCAGTTTTTTTCCGTTTAAATTTTTGTCCCACTGATGATGGCATAGTGATGTCATAAGAGCAAAATCATCTTATGACATCACTGATGAGGTTATAGTGAAGATTTCTATGAGCAAAATCATCTTATGATATCACTGATGATGTCATAGGCATTGATGATGTCATAGACACTGATATTAGTTGGGTTTCCATCCACCTGTTTTTATGCAAAATTTAAAATTGCACATTAAAATCCTGGAAACACCAGAAAATTCGATAAAACCTCAAAATATCGCAAAACGGCTTTGTGTTAAACACAACCAAGGAGTGCAAGAGGAACTTACTGGTGTAAGCATCTCAACTTTGACCTCCAGGAGCGAGAGATCTTCACCTCTCTGTGTGCAGTGAGGAATTTGCTGCAGCAGAAACAACACCGCCCCCTGCTGCTGGTGGAGGACACCGGACTGGACGACTTCACTGGAATAGACACATCAGATCCCAACGCTGTCGTTGTCAGTCTCGCTCCTGACCACTTCAACTACCAGATTCTCAACAAGGCTTTCAGACTGATTCCCGGTGGCGCTCCTCTCATTGCCATCCATAAGACTCGCCTTTATAAACGTAAAGATGGTTTGGCACTGGGCCCCCGGGGCGTTCGTGACTGGACTGGAGTCTCTAATTTGCATATAGAGCAGGGAAGTGAGATCTGATCACAAGTTGGTCACTCGACAGGTGTGTGACCTGACGAGCTGTCGTCCACTTGCGATCGGATCACCCGAGACGCATGTCAATAGCAGGTGTGAACAGGGCCTGAGACATTATTTCACTTCATTTCACCTCTGAAACACAACAATCGAAGCCAGAAGCTCAAATCAATAGTGGACCCCCAAGTGCTCCTCCGCACAGCTGCATCTGACCATTACAACCACCGGGAATCCTAATTAAGCACACTCAGTGCGGGGGAGTGAAGGCCGGGCGGCAGCAGCAGCTATCCCCCCGATGCCTTGCCTGTTCAGCAAACACCCTATCAGCAGGCTCTTCACACACCAGCGCACATGAATAGCATAGTCAGCCAGCGAGCATCAACACAGGCTGGATGTTGACACAGACAGGGAGAGGCCCGTCTGTACGGCTGGGCTTCACGGCCCCCGTTTCAAGCAAGGATCTTTGCAGATGGGCAAATGGCGTCTGTGGTGGGACGAGCTTTTGGTTTTTGGGCCACCAGCTCTGTTGTCGCCCCCCCCAGCCTGTTGAGAGGTAGTCTCACAGCCTGTTGAGAGGTAGTCTCTCGTGGTCAGACGCACCTTCGACGTCAGCAAGCTTCCAGTGGGGGTGTCATCTACGACTGGCACTATGAGACTAGTTAAAGAGGTAGTTGAAGCAGAACTGAACAGACAGGATGTACCATAGCTGCTGTAGCAACCTGTGTGAGTCATCACCAGTAGAACTATGAATATTAACTAATAGAGAGGCAAAGTGGAACGTCACTTCCTGCTTCAGCACTGTACCCGAGATTTTCATCCGCCATTTATTTTCCCATAGACATTTCGTAAAATGCTTATAAAAAGAGTCTTACTGGTTCAAACCAAACGGTTCAGCTAACGCTATAATCGGGAGAGACCATAGAACATTTCACTCGGACCAAAACGAAAAACAACAACATAGAAAATATATTTTCTTTAAACCTGCATTTGTTTTACGTTTTGGTCCCAGTGAAATGTTATGCAATTCCTCCTGTTTCTAAATATATCTGTACCGTTTGGTTTGAGCCAGTAAAACTCTTTTTGTAAGCATTTTACGAAATGTCTATGGGAAAAGAAATGGCGGACGAAAATCTCTGGTACAGTGCTGAAGCAGGAAGTGACGTTCCACTTTGGCTCTCTGTACACCGGATTTGATGCAATTATTGCCGGTTCTTTTAAACTAGGGCAAGTGCCTAGTAGTAGGCATGCCTACATGATGTACATAAGAAAGAAACAACGCGTCATCTATCAGTGATGGTGAGATGTGTTGTGCTTTGTCAGTTAGTAGGACACAAATAACTAGAGCACTCTTAAAAATGATATGTCACTTAGGCTTGGGTGGTATTAAGGTATGACTCTATACTGTGAGTATTTAGAAATTATTTTCAATACAGTCAAAACCGTTTTCTATCTTTTTTTGTTCAGTCACAATAGGCGCAAGACAGTGTCCTTGACTGTGCTGGGCTTAGCCTAAATAATTTTTATTAATTTATTTGTATTTGCCATTCGTAGGCTTATTTAATTTTCTTGGCAGGCTGCATATATACGTGTTAGAAGCTATATCGTTTAAGACCACTTTCACACTTTCAACTGAACATGTTACAGTTCTTGCCTATAGCGGTGTGTCCATTCCATTTGTTTAATTGTCACTCCCCATTGAGGACATTTGTGAACAACATTGTGCACGTAAATAAAGTTTTCTGAAACATTAGAATTTGCCAATTTTGGATATTAATTTTACACAACAGGAACTCTAGCCAACAGAAGAATTATTTGAAGGTGGAAAAGAAACACGTATAATATAATAACGCCGTCTTGAAAGCTAACACACATTTTAAAACTGGTCACATGAATGTGTTCAAAATGACATATCCTCTGCTGTTGCTGCTGCTGCTCCTGCGTCACTGTGTAGATGCTACGTTACTACGTTACTACGCCAACTCGAGCTCCAGGAACCGCCTCAAGCCTGTCACAGCCAGCTAATGCATTCTCCCAACCTCCCCCTCGGCTGCCTGGCTCTTCTCCCTCTCATGCTCTCCCTCTCTCTCTCTCTCTCTTTCTCTCTCCCTCCCTCTCCTAAGCTCTCCCTCTTTTTCCATGAGCTTCTGCTCTCTCTCTCTCTCTCTCCCCCTACCCCCCTCCTCCCTCTCCAGTGCTGCTAACCACTCTCCTTCGCACAGCTCTCCCTCTCGCCCCCCCCAGCCCCCCCCCCCCCCCCCCGCTCCCCCACACACGTGCAGCACATACACTTATGCACACAACCACACACACACACACACACACACACACACACACACACACACACACATTCACACACAGACGCAGAGAGAACCCGCGCGCGGCAGCAGCCACCACACACAGCAGCGTGCAACAACCTCCCCCCACGCCACGCTCTCCACTCCAGCCAGGCCGTGTGCAAGTGCCTCTGGCTTGGCCTGACCCACATCTTGTTATAGCCCTAAGTCTGCTTACAGCTTAGTCCTGAAGACACTGCCACTCTTTAGCCTAATCAGCCCCGACCTGCTGTCCACCCACCACCACCGGGGCAGATAGAGAGGGCCACAGGTCTGGGCAGACAGGCCATTATCACGTTCAGGAGGAGGCTCTCTCTCAGTCAGCAGCACTGCCTCTCTCGCTCTCTTTCTCTCTCTATACCTTCCCCCACTCCACTCTCCAACCACTGATTGCAGGTTTCCACCAGACAGGCACAGGTTCTCTATCTGGGCTAGTTAGTTAAACATTACATTTTCGTGGACTGGCTGGCATCTGCACCGTGATCTACTGCTCTCTCAGTGTCAACACAGCAGTCGTCTCCACTAATCTCGCATAATAAATTCACTGCTAATATCTAATTTCTCCAATTAGCTTCAACGGCTAATCGTCCTTCGCTCCCGTTCAATTCTGCCAAATAGCCACACTGATGATGAGGAGGGAAAAAGGGTGAAGGACTGACAGCACAGACTATTCGTGTGTGTGTGTGTGTGTGTGTGTGTGTGTGTGTGTGTGTGTGTGTGTGTGTGTGTGTGTGTGTGTGTGTGTGTGTGTGTGTGTGGTGAACAGAACATAATGATAATTGGTGTGTAAAGGGTGCTGCGTCACAGAGATTAGTCATCAAAATTCCTTCTAAATCATTTCAGAAGAACCGCCTCGCTGGAAAGCGAAACAAAAAACATTCAAAAACATTTCGCAATATTTCAACAGCCAAGTATTTAATTAGTGTCATGGTGTGTGTTACCTTTTCTTCCTTGTATTCCACAGGTGGTGATTTCCTGTCCCCCTGTTCCATCTCCTGGCCGCCGCTGCTGCTGCTGGCCCAGGAGCAGTTGGATTCATCCTGCTGGCTGAGAGCAGCCTCCAGCTGGGGCAGCAGGTCAGGCAGAAGGTCGGGGGCGTCCAGGCCCTCCAAGTCCCCACCTTGAGCGTCTGGCGGCAGGAGACTCTCCCCGAGTGCTTGTTGGTATCCATTAGTGTTGCTGGCTGGAATGCCAGTCGCAGCCCCACAGCTCTGCGGCTGCAGAGAGGGCAGGTGGCTAGTGGCCATGCTGGTGTAGCAGCTCATGGCTTGGCCAAAGATCTCAGAGGAGTTGTAGTTCCCCTGGGTTTGTCCAGAGCAACGCAGGGCCCGGAAAGGACACTCCTCCGCCTGGCTCACCGGGGCCTGAGGCTGCTGCTGCTGCTGCTGGGGGGATGGAAATGGGCACACTGCCCCTGAGAGGTCAGGCACTGCAGACGTGCGCGGTGCAGTCTCAGGCACCGCAGACGCCAGGGGTGCGGCGCTGGTGGACCGAGACACCGAGGCCGACGACAAGGATTGCTGACCAAGACGCTGTTGTAACGTTATGTCCGGCTCTCCGGGGTAAGCGGGGTACTGAGAGGGTTGGTAGGAAGTGGCAGAGCCGACCACCGAGCACGCGGGCAGGGAGTGGACCATGGATGGCGACTGCATGGGGAAGGACAGGCTGGGGTCTTCTGGTCCTGATCCAGGGAAGGCTTGACCTCCCTGAGCCAGCTGGTAGCCACTCTGCTGCTGCTGCTGCTGTTGTAAGCAGGTTCTACCCACAGAGGCATTTGGGTTCTCCGAATAGGACTTGCTTGGCAGAGCCCTGGAATGGAACCGTGGTCCTCCTATAGTCAGCTGGTGTTGAACCTGCTGCTGGCCGTGGTGGACTTGTTGTTGGGTCTGAGAATGGCTCCCCTGGTGGAAGGAGAAGTTGTGCTGCTGCAGGGGCAGAGTCTGAGGGTTGATTGGTTGGTGCTGATGCTGGTTCAGCAGCTGATGACTTTGCTGTTGTTGTTGTTGTTGTTGTTGTTGTTGTTGTTGTTGTTGTTGCTGCAGCCGTTGCTGTTGATGACAGGGGTGGTGTTGTTGCTGCTGCTGCTGTTGTGTTTGCTGCTGTCTCAGATGAAGTTGCTGCTGGTTCTGCAGTTGTTGCTGCTGTTGCTGAGATAAGGGGCGGTACATATTCCCATTCTGGTCTTGGTTGCCCCACATCGGACTGCTGCTGTGGCCGAACAGCCCGTTGGGCTGATGCACTTGGCTCATGGAGGCGCCGGTGTGGTACTGGCCGTGTTGCTGCGACATCATGCCAATACCTCCAGGACCCGGCCCTGGACCCCCAGAGCTGTGAAAGGCCTGCTCCAGAGGGTTTTGCGCCTTCATTGCAATGTAGTGGCCCATCTGCTGACTGTACGCTGGCATGGCCTGCTGCGTGGACGTGGAAGAAGCTGGAGGCATTATTATGCCTTGGTGCTTCCCGGGGACCAGGGCCTCCACTTGTAGGGGCTCAAAGTCGGCGCTGAGGTTCAGCTCGTCCACAAAATTTGGACCTGGGGTGAAGCCGTCCTCATCCAGGCCCTCCAGCCCTCCAACAAACAGGTTAGAGTCATCAAAAAAGTCCATGGCGGAGTGCTGGCGCTTGTGAATTCCACTGAATCCAAGCTGGTGAGGAGCGCAGGTCTACAGAGCTACAGGATGTCCATTATACCCAGGCCCTGTCCTGAAACACATAGAAAGAAGAGGAAGAAAACATTATTTTATGGAGAAATTCACAATGCGTTTTGACTGTAAGCTTAAAGAGGAGGTCACTCATCAAAAACACCATTATGAGAATCTAGCATGTGATTTTCTTCCCAGCTATTTAAGTTGAGATGGTGGCAGTCTCGTTTTCCACAACCATGCCCTGATGTGTCCCGGGATGAAATGGAGTTTGACACCCGTGACTTCAGGGCACAATGGGTGGGGTGGGCTGGGTGGGGTGGGGTGTGGGAGGGTTGGAGGGGTTGGGGCACCTTTTACAATTGCAATAATTTAAATAATGCAGCTGTCCCATGCTACACTCTCATTTACAATTTATGCTGCAAACACAAAGGGTTTAAAGGAATAAAAAATGGGCTAAAAACAAACAAACAAACAAAAAAGGTAAGGTAATGGCTAGGTCAGAAGGCCCTGGGAGGAATTAGGAGATTCAAAGATTCAATTATCTATCAGCAGTACCTTTCACAATGTATAGTAAAGCAGCCGATACAAAGCAACTGCCAGCCACCAGCAGCAGGTGCCTCTTCCTACACACCCGACCCCACCTCCCACCTCCCACCCCCCACCTGCCCAGCCTGATGAAGCTCCCTGCTACAGCACATTGTGTGGGAGGTGCAGACAGCTGAGAGCATTTCATCAGCTAGTAGGGATAGACAGAGGGAGACGAGGGCCTTGTTTGTGTGTGTGTGTGTGTGTGACGTGTGTGTGTGTGTGTGTGTGTGTGTGTGTGTGTGTGTGTGTGTGTGTGTGTGTGTGTGTGTGTGTGTGTGTGTGCCCCCGCGTGTGCGTGTATTCTGAAACCACCACAGGCCAGCAGAACATGATGGCACACCACTCAGGTCAGTCACCACCCCCCCCCCCCTCTCACACACACACACACACACACACACACACACACACACACACACACACACACACACACACACACACACACACACCGTCCAAGTTGAAGAGATTGGTATAATGTTCATCACTAGCCAGCTATTTCAACAGTAATTCACCTGATAAGTGGATATATGCTAAATTCCAATGAAATTGGTATGCTCTTCTGTATACCATAATCTGAACTACACTACTGCATTTCTCTGAGTATTTTGCTCATGGTTTTTCTATCCAACACTATGAGGCCATTTACACCTGGCATTAACATGCGTTTTCTTGTTATCAGATTGCAATCAGATAGTGCTTGACCACATTAGCATGATTTCATTTACACCTGGCGTTAGCATGCGTTTTGGGTGATTAGATTGCAATCTGATCACCCAAAATGGGTGTCCTCTCAATCCGCATACAGTTGCTGTATCCAGATTGAGAGGACACATTGCATTTACACTTGTGTTC
This sequence comes from Poromitra crassiceps, assembly GCF_964638095.1. Lineage (NCBI taxonomy): Eukaryota > Metazoa > Chordata > Actinopteri > Beryciformes > Melamphaidae > Poromitra > Poromitra crassiceps. Next base: position 8,104,270 of record NC_139651.1, on the reverse strand, counting down.
AATGTGGTCACAATGCGTCCCTGACCACCTGCGGAGGTGGTTTGGCCGATCAGATTGCAATCCGTCTTCAATGTGTGTTGGGGGGGCGTTTACACCTGTACTTTCAAGTGGTCAAGCACAATCTGATCGCAATCCGATGACAGAAAACGCATGTTAATGCCAGGTGTAAATGGCCTCTATGCCAGACTGTTGAATGTGGTATTTGCAGTCTCAGCACAAAAATATGAACACAGAAATAGGCTAGACATACACAATTACATAATACTGCAGGTCATAATGAGGGTGCAGGGCTGAGAGAACATGAAAATAAGGCAGGAAAGTTGTTAGCCCTGGTGGCAAATTCCTATGAGAGAGGCTCAACTGGGGGACTGGTATCATTATTGGCTCAGGCATGATGGCAATTTTATTTAATGCTCTCACTCAGAATGTTATAGTTTTTGAGATATTAACGTTTGTTTGGCACAACTCATACTAGTTAACTGCCGCGGTTCTGTGTGTTTTGCGGCGATTTGTTGTTGTTGTGACGTCACGCTGATTCCTCGTATTATACTTGACCAATTTATCCCCATGCTGCCCTATGGGCTGCTCTGCTCCACCCTCTGCCGATCTGGGGAGAGCCGAGACTAGCACCACGCTTCCTCCGACACATGCGCGGTAGCCAGCCGCTTCTTTTCACCTGACGGGGGGGAGCTTCACCGGTAGGACGTACGTAGCATGTGGGAGGATCAAGCTATTCCCCACCAGTTCCCTTCCACCCCGACCAGGCGCCCCGACCGACCAGAGGAGGCGCTAGCGCAGCGACCAGGACACATACACCCAATCCGGCTTCCCACCCTCAGGCACAGCCAATCGTGCCTGTGTGGACGCCCGACCAAGCCGGAGGTAACACGTGGATACGAACCTGCGACCCTCGTGTTGGTTGGTAGGCAGGGAATCTACCACTACACTACCCAGACGCCCTGTCGATCGACTGATCGATTCATCGTCGCAGCTCTACATGCAACAGAGGAAAGTTTGCACCTCTGTGAGCAACAGGTTGGGAGTCTCTTGCAACACTCATCCCATGTTCAGTGGGCGCAACACCACCATTAACATGTCCATTCATTTCCTAAAGCGCTGAGCAACCAGGGAAGCCCAATCAGCCAATATGATGATGATGATGGCCCAAATTCTTTCCTATGAAGGGCCAAAAAGTTCTCTGCATGGAGGGCTGTGGGCCAAAAATAAACGTGGATGTTATGTGAAATCACATGACATTGAAATGTATTATATTTTGGAGAAAATGTACATTTCATCTAAAATACATTTTGAAAATAATAAAAACACTGCTCTTTTATCTGTTTTTTTTATTAGTTAGGCTGGCTTGACACGGTGAAACACCAGTCGCGTCTGTGGACAGTTCTCACACGTACTGTAGCAATCGAGCACCAATTTGCCTCTGATCTGTGGTTTTGTTGGATAGCTCGAAAAACGACAAGTCCCCGAGGGCTTGTATCATATAGTCTGAACTCGACCTTATTATCCTACGTATGGGTCAATCACGCAACTTTCCTGATATGTGGACCATCTTGCTACTTGTTCATTCTTTTACCTTATCTCTGGATGCACAAATAAAGGGGCATCCTCCCGGTGAATTATCTTGCACTGTAAACAACAAAAAACAAACAGGAGATAAACAAACTACTTTACAAGATCGATGCAACGCAACCAAATGGGTTGTGATAATAATGCTGCCCTAAAGTGTTCCTCAGAAGCTTCTATGTTCACGTTTGCTAAATACAACTCACCCCATGTCCAAATGCTTCTGGTTGGAAATGGACCCTGTGTCACATTTTATAAACCATGTGGCACAAGGTGACTATGCTGCAGCTGAAGAATGAAGAGGGGCTAAATAGTCATGCTAAGTAAGTAGCATGGTGTGCAAGCCGGAGCACTGTCATGTATGTGGGAATAACTTTGAAACAACTCAGCGACAGCAAGTATTTCAGATCCAACCCCCATATGAAGCCATTAAATACCAGGATGACGTTTTCTGCGTACTTTGGTTCCTCAGGGTTATGATCTGATATGTTTATCTGATATGAGTATCAGTGGTATAATCAATGGTCAAAGAATGACATGATTTCTTTACCTTAATATTTGAAATATTATCATCATTCCCTATACTTGACACAGCATGTCATTGTTCATGAAGTTGCACATTCATTAAGTTGTAAAAATCTTGCATCTTTCCAAAATACTGTAACATGAATGCTATCAAAGCCAGTTAGCCACCGCCTATATGGCCAGTCCCTCAACGTTTATTTATTCAGATGTTATCATATTAAGCTCAAACTAGCCACAAACAAGTCATTCATAAAATATCAACAAAAGCTGGGCTAAAGTTGCCCCAAAGTGGCCACCGACCAGCTGTCTGTCTTACAAATGGACGTACTACTAATTGCTACTGCACATCAAACAGCGTCAAGTCAACAACAAGTGGAGGCGAAACAACATCGGAAGTTGAGCGATTTTACTCTCATATTAAGAGCTTGGCGGTTGTCACGTTTGATAAAGAAAGTAATTAAATACTGGCACGACCTGAACATAGTGTATCTTAATTGAATACAAATTGGCTATCACGTTTGTCGGCTACTACCATAACTACGCAACACGTTCTCAATTATGATCTTATTTTGAAGGTCATGGCCGGAAGTCTTGTTTTTATTTTGGCTAGCTTGACACTCAGGTCTCACCTCAGAAGTCGTCAGCAGCACCATCCTCTTCATATTTTCCACATCGATCATGGCTTCGGCCCCTACCAGCAGCCTGGCCCTTAAAAGCCTAGTGTCTCAACCTCAACACGTGTTGCGCTCCCTTGTGCAAAATTGCCGGCCAAGTCACAAAAAGAACGCACCTTATATTACACGTGGATCATTACTTTCCAGTTTAAAGCATAGACTAAAAAGACTTAAGAGAACGCCCGCTGTTGGGTCGTGACCAGGTCGTGACTCGTGCCGCTGCCACACCACACGCGTCCTATCAAACCCCCACTTTGGAGTCACAGGATAAAAGGTGTCGTGGTGACGCTTCCTCGCCTCTCTGTGGGGAGAGGAGGAGGAGGAGGAGGAGGGGGGAGGGCGGAGGTGGATGGAGAGAGAGGTCGATGGCCATTCATGATAATAATACGAATAGTTGTTTCCTCTCGATCGACTTTAGTTTGAACAAGAAAGACGTAAAAACATCGTATTGTCAGTTTGTCACTACTGCTGCTACCACCATCCACACTGAAGTGTGTGTAAAAGCGGTAATAATAACTGCGCCTGGGCTGGTCGCTGTCATTTCAGGACCACCATCATGTCACAGAGCCGCACTACTTTTTGAGCTACACGCACGTTCATTTACCCGCTAAACTGCGCTAAAGTACAGCTAAAACACGCGTCTCAACCTGTCTGACATTTACGAGATGAGTGTATGGGGACTAGTTTGGCGAGATACCCGTCTGGTATCGGGGAAGATCCCCACTCAGCGAGGCGGTGTGTGTCATCAGCTGAGCCGAGCCCTCTCTGAGTGTCAGATATTTGACAGCTGCTGCCCCTGTGACTCAAACAAACGCTACTCGTACAGTCCAAAACATCTCCCTAAAGAAAAACACTGAAAGAAGTGATCCTTCTTACCTGAAATGAGCCGCGAATTGCAACTTCAAAACGTCAGTTAAGGGAGAGTGTTATCGGCGAAGTTGTCTGTGTTGATAGTTGTACTCCTGCTGGCGACCACGGCACAGCGGCTCTGCCCGTTGCTGCTGACGTGACGACGATAACAGCACATTTGCATATTAGTTATTGCCTCTCTGATTGGACCAGCCATCGTTTGCCACAGTTTCGCCTTCTCGTGACAAATGAAACACCGGTTCCCCCACTGATACACATCTATACAGTCAATGGTCCCAAACAACCCCGGGGAGTGACCGATTAAAGCGTTGCTACGTGTGAAAAGTTATTGTGTTGACAGAGTACACAAGATGGCCGCGTCCAAGCCACAGCCAATCCGGTGAGGGTTTACTTTCACGCACAGCCCGGAGGAGTCTCTCCCCATGCCATGGTCTCCTCAGCGCAAAGTTGACAGGAGTGGGAGAGCAGCTCTCCACCGTGGGTACATGGCGACCTCTGGTGGCTGATCAGCTTTTGTTCACATTTTTCACCAGGTGAATAAACTATGAAATGCACACAAGTTGTATTTCTCTCATATGTTCACAAATTTGTTTAAATCCGTGTTTAGTGAGCACTTCTCCTTTGCCAAGATAATCCACCTGACAGGTGTGCTATATCAAGATGCTGATTACTGGACAGGTCACAGGTGTGCCTTGGGCTGGTCACAATAAAAGGCCACTCTAAATTGTGCAGCTTTAACTTAAAAAGACATTTGCTATTTGGGAATGTGGAAAAAGTCCAGGAATTCTGGGATAAAAGGACAAATAAAAATAACATAATTGAGCACCCAATTCCTCTGGACCCAATTGTAGAAACTGCTAAGTTGGTTACAGGTGTCAGAATGAGAGGAGCAGAGGAACATTTCAAGGGTTTTTATTAAAGCAGATCCCTTGGTGGGTGATGGAATATCATGTAGTCAGATGTACAGGCAGATGGCACAGTCAGATGATTTGCCTAAAAGACAAACAAGGTATTAACAAAGGATTTGATCAAACAAGGGAAAACAATTCAACTGTAAAGTAATCTAATAAATCTAATACAAATCAAATACTCAATCAATATACAAAGGAAATAACCAACTATAACAACACTTACTGTCAATAATGCATCTGCACATGGGGGCCACCGAGACTGGGTGAGGCACACGGAGCGTCTGGACTGGTTGAGGCACAGGGAGCGCCTGGACTGGGTGAGGCACAGGGAGCACCTGGACTGGTTGAGGCACAGGGAGCGCCTGGACTGGGTGAGGCACAGGGAGCACCTGGACTGGTTGAGGCACAGGGAGCACCTGGACTGGTTGAGGCACAGGGAGCGCCTGGACTGGGAGAGGCACAGGGTGCCCCTGGACTGGAGGTGGGGATGTAACTGGAATGCGACGGGGAGGTGGACTTGGAGGTGGCCAGTCCACCGGGACTGGCGGTGCGGGGGGCACCGGGACTGGCATTTGGCTCGCTGGCCTAACTGCAGTCAAGAAAATGATAGCCCAAAGGTGGCATCCCCCTGACTCATTTAACATTCACAAATTGGCTAGCATATTTTCGTGATATAGTAATGCTTGAACTCTACACAGCAAGGATTAATAAAGCAAAGTCCTCAACTCTTGAGCGGTGTAGCATCTCACATCTCCAACCTAATGACCTCAGGAACCAGCTGCTCCAGTAGCAAAGTGGGAGATGTTTACTTTGAACAGAGACCACAGGGGTTTGAGAGGATGTTCTCCATTTCCTTTCTTTCTTTTTCATTTTGTGGCAAACAAAACCAACGTCTTTCATCACATGTTCTGATGGGTATTAGGTGGGTGATATGAGTGGGCGGGTGGGTAGGTAGAGGGCTAATGACATCATCAGTAATGTCATGTACCTGTATTAATGTCAATAAAAGGCTGATCACCAAAAACAATACATTTGCCACTGAACTATGGATCTCACATAGATCTCATTATAGATCTGCATTTTTTCAAGACCAGTCAGTATTTGGTAACAAAACGGCACATTTTAGAGTGGCCTTTTACACCTGTGCAATAAAAATTATAGCGAAAGTCAAGATGGACAACTTTACAACTAACAATGTGATACCTCACAGTTCACTTCGTATTTTCCCACTCAGGATAACCCATTTGCTGGTGATCTGACGTGAAAACAAAAATACCAGCACAGGATGATGTAGTTGTAGAAGTTGCTGGGAAAGAAGTGCATTGTTTAGACAATACAAAGATAGCAGCCAATGTGTCTCTGGAAGTCAAACCTCTGCACAGCATCCATTATTTACACAATCAAACCTTTAATAACCATTAAGGGTACATAAAACATTTAAAATCAGAAAAATATAATACATGAGATTGATTAATTAATTAATTTAGCATCTTAATTAAAACCATAATTGCCTGCTCCACTTGATATAATATACTGTATATATATTATCAACTATGTAAGACAATAGTTTACACAGTAATTTAAAAACAAACTAATCATTGTCCAATAAGAAACAAGTCAAATATAAAACAAGTGTTGTCAACCTAATCTTATATCTTGTAAAACCTGGGGAGGAGGAGGGGGTGTACAGTATATCTAGGCTGAGTCCATCCGCACAATTGCTACGCACAACATTCCAAGTCCCGCAAACAAACTGTCCCGAGCCTACTTCAAGTGGTATACATTATGTAGGCCACTACTTACCGTATGAACGCATGTTACTTTGCACACACTTTTCAGCCCCTTTTGGGAGGTCGTCGCCTAGCCCAAAGCATGTGCACGGAACCAAAAAGCAAAAAGAGGAATCGTTGATTGCATCGCAGCCTACATGGTGGTGATAAGACATCCAGTTGTCATTGTTGATTTTTACATAAAAACACAAACTTCACTTCCTTACTCTAAAGCTGTTTTAAGCAGGTGCCTACAAAGCTTTTGAAGCCGAGCAATAACGTGGAGAGTTAACATGAAGTCCGCCCCAACTGTTTCAAGGATCCAGTTCACATGAACGGCTGAGGCAAGTCCGTGGCATGGCATCGTGCACAGTGCCTCCCTCTGCTGGCTGCTGCTGCTGCTGCAGCGCAGGCTCAGCTCTGGGGAGGGTTGTCGTCTTTGCTGAAGGGCTGCGTCGATCCGGGCTTCACCCAAGACAGTCCAGACACCTGCATTCCCTTGTGGTGATCCTCAGGCCGTCTCTAGGGCGACAAAGGCAAATTAGCAGTCGCATGGCAGGAACGGCTCATGCAGCCTGACCAATCAAAGTGCTGCTTGCTCCCAACACAGGAACTAAGCCCAACCTCCTGGGACATGAGGCCCAGTGGAGCCCGAGGTAGACGAGATCGCTCTGCTGCTCGTATAGAGAGCCAAAGTGTACCAGCACTGTACCAGACATTTTCATCCGCCATTTATTTTCCCATAGACATTTCATAAAATGCTTACAAAAATAGTTTTACTGGTTCAAACCAAACGGTACAGATACATTTAGAAACAGGAGAGATCGCATAACATTTCACTCAGACCAAAGCGTAAAAAAATGCGGGTTTGAAGAAAATATTTTTTCTATGTTTTTTTTTTAGTTTTGGTCCGAGTGAAATGTTCTATGGTCTCTCCCGATTATAGCATCAGCAGAACCGTTTGGTTTGAACCAGTAAAACAATTTTTATAACCATTTTAAAATGTCGATGGGAAAATAAATGGCGGACGAAAATCTCTGGTACAGTGCCGAAGCAGGAAGTGACGTTCACTTTGCCTTCTCTATACAACCCCACACTGTAAGTGACATGGCTACCCTCTGTGGTTAGGCTTTGGAGAGCATACTTTATGCGTGGAAAACTTACTTTATGCGTGAACATCCTCTCCTTCGCCTCGTCGTGAACAGCTGGGTTCCACGGAGAGAAGCTGTTAACAAATGGGAGGAACAGAATTAGTACTGTTTGTTTGCCTTTTCAAGTTAGAACACACAACTCCTCCAGATGACAGGGCGTGCTCCGTTCTGCCCTACCGGTGACGGATGTGGCTTAACCCATTGATACCTGATGCAGCATTTGTGTGTGTATCCCTTTAAGACCGCGAACCACGTTAACGCGGTTCGCGGTCTTAAAGGGATACGCACACAAATGAGGGATATACACACAAATGCTGCATCAGGTATCAATGGGTTAATGGGGGACAGCTCACCAACCTTATTGCGTAGGGATCATCTATCTTGGGCTGGTCGAAAAGATGACTGTTGCATAGTTTCACACTATCCACCACTTTGCTTTTGAACAACTGTACGTCCTTTTCATACCTGTTGAGGAAATACTGAAGCTGGGTCAGGAGAAACATGGCTACAAGTGCCCCGTGACACAAGTGTAAGGAAAAATAAAAGTACTGATCAAGGAAACACATCTTGTGTTTCAAGTATGACAGGTAGTAAGTTTATAATCAAAATATAAATATTAATGCATTCGGTAAAGGCATTACTGTGTCAACCAAGGACTTTGATCACGTACCACCCTGTAATAAGAAACAGAACTAGTTTTTCGAAATCAAATATTTTCTAAGACTAGCTGTCATTTTTGCTGGACCGTGGAGCGGAGCCGGCCAAGGGCATTGGTGCCCCACTGACTGACTATTGTTGAAAGAAACGCCCATGCAGGACTGCATAGGCTTGCTGTAGTGCACCACCACAAAAATCCAAAGTTGGTCATTGGTCAATAAATAGAGATTGTTCAATCGCCGATGCGCTTAACACATTCACTGCCAGCCGTTTTTCAATACTGTAGTTAGCTTCTGCCAAGGTTTTTTTTTGAGGATTTTGGCTCATCTTTCAAGAGCCGAGGATTCATTTCTGTTAGGATTTTGTGAACACACAATATCTCAAAAGAACTAATAGAATGTGTGCTTTCTCTGTCTAAAAGAGTTAGTTTGTAGAGTTAGTAGTTATGTAAGCATTAGCAGTTGAATACAGCATGGTTTCAGCGTCTGAAAATTTATTCTGAGATAAACGGCTTTTTGTGAAATTCGATAGAACAGTCACTTTAACCATTCATTTTTGGCATCAGTAAGACGTCAGACATCTAAACAATAGTTTTGAACAGTAATTTCCTCCATAACAGCAGGAAACCCCCCTCTGCTTCCAACTCCTCCCTCCGTGGGCGTTCTCCTCCGCCCTCCTTGGCTCTGCAGCGGGTCTGTGACAAACGAGTTGCTGCTGCCTGGCTGCTGCCTGACAGTCTGGATGGGGCTCGCTGGATGGGTTTCGCTCGTTTCTTGGCGTTTCGGTTGAGAGCTCTGATGAAGCTCTTGCGATTCTGGGCTTATTTATGGTGCGTGTTTCAAAGTGTGCATCCAGTCTATTCTTGGAACCCCCCACCGTTGCCACCGCTGTGCGTCAGCGCGAAAGTGAAAGCGTTTTCGCCATCCATTTTACAGTATGAGAGCGGCTTCCTCGCGCTTTTCCCTCCAGTTTTGGCTCGCCTCTTTCTACTCTGGAGAGACATGTCGCCACTCAGTGGGTCGGTAAAATAGATTATACACATTCAATACCTCCAATATTGGTATAGGAGACGTAAAAGGGTTAGATCAACGTCCCACCGTCAAAAAAAAATAATCGAAAACACGTCATTGGCAGTGAACATGTTAATATACGTCACACATCAAGTCACGTTTGTCATCTGGCAGTGCACAGAACGCTAGACTTGGACTCAATCCAACAGAGCTCCCATTGTGAAAACAAATGAAACTTATGATTCCACAATTCGCTCCAAACTCACATGGGTTTGTGACAGGATTTGAATCAGAATCAGAAAGACTTTAATGATCCCCGGGGGGAAATTGGGACAAGTTACAGTTGTAAACCACCATAGCATGTTTTAAATCGGAGATGTGCCAAACTGCTCATCACTCCGTTACCATGAGTGTAGTCGTGCAAAGACCAGATTTCACCGGACACTCACTGTAGGTATTAAGTACAGTAAAACCAATCCCAATGAAATTAACTGTACCAGTCAGTCTACCAAATTATGCGTGCGCAGATTCAGAGCACTGACTTTCAACAAGGAGCAAGTATCTTCTGGAACCTACAAGAAGAGGGTCCAGTACCATTTAGGGAGAATAAAGTCAACGTGTCCAAATGGTCCTGCTAAAACTAGAGGTACCCAGTTGAACTTGTTTTTGTCATTTTGGGATGAAAGCGTGAGGTGGTGGAGGCGAGGCGAGGCGGGACAAACACTCACAGCACAGCAGCCTCTGGGTTGAGCGGCTCGTTGGTGTTGATCTTGTAGAAAACAGTACGCGCGTACATCAACACCTGCCAGATGTGGTTGTGATTCCGTCTGTAGAAAAACAGTCATACATCAACACCTGCCCAGATGTGCCTAAAACTTAAAAATTACAACTTCCTACCTAGAAATGCTACGTCGTATTATAGGCCGATTCGTTGCGTTTCATAAGACAGCCTACATCTGTGGTCGGGCTTTTTGTGCGTTTTTTCACTGACTCTGCCCTGTTCCTGTAATGTGCTGAGCAGAGCTCCTGCTGACTGAAACAGATGAGCCTAAGGCTGGTCCAACTGACTCAACAGTCCAAGACAAGCAGGACCAGACTGGACCAGCAACCACGGCAAATGCTGGCCCTTTACGAGCTACACATGACAATAAAAACGCTATATATATATATATATATATATATATATATATAAAATTATTTATAAATATATAAATATATATATATATTTATTAACTGTCCTGTCCATCCATTTCACTGAGCAAAAATTGGCTTGTACCATGCTGTAAGCTAGGTCAGGTGATTAACCCAAAGTCCATTTAAAATGAACTACCGGTACTCATATTTGACATCAAGACCGACAAATAGTCATTCAGTTCAGCCATAGAGTGAGCTAATAAAGGGGGCGTGAGAACAAATGGCAATTGAAATAACATGGAGGAGGGCTACTGAAAAACCCAATTTGAGGCAGAAAAGAGGAGGCTGAATGGCCTAAGCCAGAACACACCTCCATTTGGTGAAGGCTCTTCGGACATCAAGCTCTCCAGACACAGGGTCCACCATAGGATTGAAAACGGGGATGTCAAACACCACTCTCTGAAATAAAGGACAAGAAGAATTTGTGGGTTTGCATTTTTAGCTAATTTTGCTACATTTTATGTATGCAGACTATATAGCTACATTTTATCAAGCACTCAGCTTGATGTTCAACTTTTAAACAGCTTAAAAAAGAAAATAAGAAAAAAGTGACATTTATATGTAATATTTTCCTCCTGGGTTTTGCATCTACGTAGGAACAATCACCATATTAATATAGAAATGTTGCATGGATGGGTGAGCGCATTTTGTTTTTTGACAGTGATGGCACTCTGCCACGTTCCTTTATTTTATGTGACAAGTACAATGGCATATTATTGTACATTTGGTATAGTACTCACAGGACACTCTCCATCAGGGTAGTTATCTGGAATATACACAGTGAATTTGAAGACACCATCCTGGTACAAGCCATGTCTGATGAATATGACCCCGAACCACACTGAAAAGAGGGATGCAGATTTGAGAATATCTAGAATTCATGGCATTGTGTATCAGAATCACTCTTTATGCAGACATGTTACGACAGAATTGCCTGAGATGTTGAGTGTGTCGTTTTTTTGTTTGTTTGCTTTGTTTTTTTCTGCAAAATGTATGTATATAGCATAGCATTTTGCAATGAAACAATTAAAATAGACATTCAGTCAGTGAAAGATAATATACTGCATGATCTACAGAAGAAGGTCCTTACTTAGTGCCGACTTGTAGGATGGCTGTACATAAATTCCTGGGAGTTTCTGCTTGATCACTAGTGTGCTGCAGCCAGGTCACACAGAGAGATCACATGACAGAGAGATCACATGACACAGAGTTCGTTAGATCAATGCAAAGTAGAACAAGAACCCAAAAAATGTACGGAATTCATTTTTATTCTCATCAGCCCAACTACATCATCAGTTAAAAAAGGGACACTTTTGAGACCAAGTTGATGCCATAGGTGCCCCACACAACATTGCAAGTGTCAAGAGGAGAAAATGAACTCAACTTAACTTGTACATGACTAGGTAGGCATCCCTTTAATTCTGACCCTGGACCAGTACTTACAACTCAGCCAGCAGGGAGTACTCCAGGTAGAAGGGGCCGTAGGAGGCGTGCGTGCCATTGGCTGACTGGGCCGTGGTGACGGCCATCGCGGCAGGCTTGGTAATAGGGGCTGCATTCTTGGGGATGGCGGGAAGCTGCTTTTTGCCAAAGGGTGGCCGAGCTGGGCTGGCTCTCTGCTCCCCCTGCCCGCTCTGCTCCTCACCGTCAGATCTTTGCTGTTGTGGAGAAGAGATATGAACAGGAATCTAATCACATTTATATGTTAGGGAAGAAGCAAACTCATGGAGAGTGAAAAAAGGTGACAGATACGAGGGCAGACACAAAACCACTCATAATTCAGCTATCGCCAAGTCACGCCCCCTTAGCTCACTCGGACAAACAAACAAAAATGTATAAAACCGGAGGAAAATCACACTTTCTAGTGCTTCTCTATGGAGCTCTAAGCTCAGGTTGTCCCGAGTGTATCGAGCTGGTACGCACTGCGATTGGCTCGTCTGTGTTCGGGGGCGGGACATAGCAGCGATAGGTCAATTAATCAGATAAGTGCCCTATTTTGGGGTCACCTAAAGGTGCATCCCCGTGTATATTTGACCAGTTCTTAGAGGATTTGAGAAAGAGTAAAATTGTAAATGATCCATCTTAATAAACTAATAATTACCAAGATACATTGCCCGGCTGACTTAAAAAGGAGACAGAAGATGTCTTGTGACCCTAATTGGAGCAGACTACCGTTTGTTGCGCCGTAATGTGCACCAGTGGAACACAAGCAGCCCTGGGCACTGACCATATGCTGTGACCGACGTCTCAGGTTTCCCCGCCTGTCGGCACCTCAGGGGACCGTGCCCACGGCCCAGAGACAAAAGCCAACACGCTACAGTACAGCCATCATCCTGTCCTACCGCTGCTGCCGACAATGAGCAGAGCGGAACGGGATAGCACACAGCAGCAGGGATGCCAGGAACACATGAGGAAGCCAGTCATCATTCATTTTCAATGAGAGACGCGGAGGAGGGGTCGGATTTGGGGGGCGGAGGAGGACGCGCGCTCGCCCCTGTGTCGCATTTGTGCTTGCACGACGTGCACACACACCTGCCTGCTCAGCTAGAAAGTTCGGTTGTGTTTTACTTTTGAACCGTGAGGTGCAGGATTCTGCCCAGGAGTGGCAGTGCTGCGAAGCAGAGAGGCGAGTTCACATACGGTTGTTGTCGCCTACTGTGTAAAAAGCCCTGCTATGGCAGGAATGCAGTGCGTTAATGCAGATCTAGCCTGAATTCACACGCTTGCGCGAGGTACGGTGTTTGTTTTACCCCCCAGGCCTCACCGCTATGCTAACACTTTTAAACAGGTACCACCCTCCCGCTTTGCTGGTGGCGGTCCTAGTCAACTGGACTGAACCATTCAGACGGTAATGTCAACTGGCAATCAACGATGGAGAAGAGAGTTTATTCTAGGAGAGGAGCCTAGCATCTATCCCAAAATGTCATGCCCACATACCAGAGATGGGCTCTTCTTGCACTTGTGACTTGGACTCGAGTCGCACGTCACACACACAGTGACTTGAGACTCATCCTCAAAAAACTTGTGCTTCGACTTGGACGCGAGATTTGGGCCTCCCGAACAATCTTTGTCAGCATCTCTGCTAGTAAAAGAATTGTGGCAATAAAGTATTTAAACTGTTTCAATGAAATTAAAAACTCTCAACGAGTGTTTGTTGTGGGAACGAAAGGTTTAAGACCATTGCTCGTGGTATTAGCCATGAACTGCAAAGACATGATGAAGTGACAAAAATACATACAAGACCACACCTTCGTCTTGAGTATTTAACAATTCTAGTTCACCAAGATTCCTAGGAAAATCAAGACGTGGGAACAGGTGCAGTGCTGTCGGTTTCTTTACCGTTTTTCAAGCAAACACTGGCTGGAGGAGCTCAAAACAAGAGTGAGGTGCAACAAGACTCAGTGTATATGTGATGCGCTTTCCCACACAAGGAGAGAACCTCTCCCACACAAGGAGAGAGAACGGCATGAAATAAGGGTTGGAGTAACATCACTGGATAATTCTCTGGTTGTGTGTTGTAGTAAAAACAAAAGCCTATAGTAAAGTATTTTTGTGAACTTACCTTACGACTCGTATTGGCAGACATGCTCCAGAAGGGGTTCAGGTTCATTACTCATAAGAGATGCAAATTGGTGTCCCTCTTATGTAGGTCCCACGACAAATGCTGCCTGTGCCATTTGCTAATCTGTTGGAAGACATGAAGAAAGAAACAAAAACAAAAATGACGACTGGAGGTACACACACACACACACACACACACACACACACACACACACCCCTCTGTAACTTGTTACCGCAGGGGCATGTTATTAAAGTGACTTGTTCAGCGTATTATCTGTACAGTGAGTAATGTTACTGTTCTAGACACAGCCTAAATTCGTGAAGTGATTGTTTTGGGTTAGCATTACTAGCTCTTGTGTGAAGGTACGTTAGTGGTGAGATTCTAATTCTTGTCAACGTTCATTTAACGTTAGTCTATTTTATGATTAATTAGTTGTATGATTTTAACTATAAGGCTCACATGATCAGTAAAAAAAAATATATATATACATAAATGCATGGCATGGAGCTTATTCTCCTCAGCCTGTGATAGCTAGGCTAGCGTTAGCAAACAAGGTTGGGCGAATGAGCTGCTATAGCTTGACCTAGCTAACGCTGATCCAATTTTAGATGTCATTAGGGAATCTATAGCGAACTAAACGCCGTTTTAAGATTGAGGGTAGTTTACGATAGTGTCCACATTGACACTGTCTCACTTGCTTTCGTGGCTAACTGATGTTATCTGACACCAACATTAGCCTAGCAAGCTATCTTGTGGTTTGCTGCCGAGTTGTTTATTAACTTAGCAATTCCTTTAACGTTAGCACAAGCGTTGACAAGCGTAGCTATCTAGCGTTAACTCACCGTCTTTATCAGATACGTGAATAAAAGTCCTTTTTAGTACAGATGTTAATTATTCCCAGTAGGATTTTCGCACAAACGGTTGCTTGTCACCCTTCAACTGCCTTCCTGTCACCCAGCTAACTAGCATTAGCTAGCTAGCTAAATAATTTGACAGACAGAGAAACCGGGATCCAATCTAACCTGATTGGGGACAGGGGCGTTTCTCAGCTATGGGCACGGATTCTCATTGGCTTAACGTTCCTGGGGAAAGATCATTGACAGATCATGGCCATTGATTTGTCGAGTCAAGCACGTGAAATGGAAAGTAGGCTTCACCAATCACCAGAGACCTTTAACTGAAGACAGAAAAAGTGGCTCGTGATGTGATGATGATGAGGCCTCCTGAATCAAAAGGTAGCCAGGTAGGCTGTGGTTTTCTAACTTTTGTGAAGCAGGGTCAAATATAATAAAACATAGCACTCATATTCTGAGTTAATAAGAAAAGTTATATAATCACATGGGTTTAGCTCATCATGGTTTAGCTGCTGGTTTGTAGTCTTATCACCGTGTAACCGTGTACAACATTTATAACGTTAGGCTATTATGCTGCACGTGCACGTTTCATGAGGATGCAACACATGCAGTGTAATTAATTTTGCTGTAGTCAAGTGTGTTTTTCAGTCTACTTGTTAAATGTTTGTGTTGTTTTTGAATATCTTCATAGGTGTTAGCCAGGAGAAGTTTCTGTGTGCTTGCTGAACCAGTAGACAACATTAGCACAGGCGACGGAGTGTTTGTTGAAAATAAGCACTGCTTTTCCACTTCCATATTCCAATAACCCTTTTCATGGGGGGCATTCTGTGTCGAAAAGGCAGAATAAAACACAGGTGCAAGCAAAACGAAAACACTAATGAGGGTTTCCAAATTCCAATAACCCTCACTAGTGTCTTGCACCTGTGTTTATCCTGCCTTTTCGACACAAAATGGCCCCCGTGAAAAGGGTCTATCAAGACTGCAAAGTCACTCTCTTTTATGTTCCATCCATTACAACCTCCTCTCCTCTCCACACACACACACACACACACACACACACACACACACACACACACACACACACACACACACACACACACACACACACACACACACACACACACACACACACTTAATTAACTACTACTAATACTTTGTGTTGCCACTTGCACACTCTACCTGTACTGTATGAGATGTGCTGGGCCTGCCCCCTGTCACACCACAGCTGGTTCTGATCCTGCCTGGGGTAGTTCTTTCTGTTCAGATTCAGATTCATTTATTTAAAGAATGGGACTTTACACGTTTGCACAAGTCAGCCCAGATGTGTTTCAGGACACTTGTCATTGTTGTTATAGTAAATAGGAACTCCATGTCTGTTGCCCTATTGTCTCGCTGAACTGTCTGCACAGCAAACACCCCCTTGAGGGAAGAAGGCACATCTGAGCCGTCTGCATCACACATTTCTTTATTTTTGACCACGCTTCATTGGCAGTTCATTCCGTTGATTGATTGATTTCCTAACAATTACCCCTAATTATTTTTCTTAACGAGGGGGAAAAAAACGAATTTAATGCATGACTGAGTGCATTAATTGGGCGAAATAACATTGTCCAAGTTTGAGAGTAAATAATTATTGACTCCATTATTATCTGATTTGTATATTGTCCCAAGTACACTTCACTGACAAAGGTAATTAGTGTCCCGGCGTCTCTATTGGGGCAGCCGACAACGCAAGGTCACCATCACTCTTTTGACACGTACAAATCAAAAGCCACCTCAAAACAAATAACTTGATGCCTGCTTTGCCATCGTCGACATTGAGATCATCTGTCAGACACAAACAAGGGTGCCAAGTATCCACACCATTGCGTTTGTAATGAGTTTTTTGTCTTTGCCATTGATTCGTTGTCTAATCAACTATTGTGACCTCGTTTGGTCAACCAAATACATTAATGAATGTAATTATAGGAGGCCATTGGTTTAACTAATTGACCGAGTGACCCATTCAAGCTAAAATAAGATGTTGTCTTATAGAACAGTTTTGTTTCAGTCCAAACTCCACTACTCCATGTTTAAACATACAATTTGATGCTATTCTGGTGTGTGGTGGTCATGGACGTGTTATTTGATACTTTCAAATATGTATGTCACGTATTGTGGAATCCTTCTGTCCCCTGTGGTGAGCATGAGAGCTGGTCCACGTGTCACAGTGGCTTTAGTCCAGCTGTGAGTTGCACTGCAGGCAACACGATGCAAATGGCTATGGTATGTGAAGTATATATAGAGAGGCAAAGTGAACGTCACTTCCTGCTTCAGCACTGTACCAGAGATTTTTTATCCGCCATTTATTTTCCGATAGACATTTCGTAAAATGCTCATAAAAATAGTTTTACTTTGTCAAACCAACAAACGGTTCAGCTATATTTAGAATCGGGATTCACTCGGACCAAAACTTAAAAAAAAAACTAGTGAAATGTTATGTGGTCTCTCCTGTTTCTAAATATATCTGAATCGTTTGAACAAGTACAACTGTTTTTATAAGCATTTTACGAATCGTCTATGTGGCGTATGAACCCGGCATCAGCACCCCCCCCCCCCCCCCCCCACACACACACACACACACACACACACACACACACACACACACACACACACACACACAGCTCTCCAATTATATAAGTAAGATTATTATTTAGTTACCTTTTTCCATTACTATTAAATAAACAAAAAAAGAGATACAAAACACAATATACTTGCTATATAATTATTAGCCAAAGATATGATAAAAGACGAGCTAGTAAAGACATTTTTGTAATTTCACCAAGAGTTGAGCCTCTTTCATTGATCATAATGACAAACTGCAGTTATGTGGTGGTTTTCGCCACATACAGGAAGTTGTTTTCTGGTACAGATAATTGGTGAGATTATCGATTGAGATGAAAAGAGTTCAATAAGATGTTGCGTGGTCAGCGAGCCTCGGCATAGACCTTGAAGGGGTAAGGTGTGCGTGTAAGTCCAACAATCCCTTCTGTACTCAACTCGACTCCATCAGGAGTGGAGAAAGAGAATCTCTGCAATAAGCAGACAAGAAACAGGAACAGCTCCATCTTTGCCAAGCCTTCTCCTAGACACACGCGTTTCCCTGAAGAAGACACGGATACATGTAGGGATAAAAGCTCAAGAGATCACAACATCTTCCAGATTTATGGCAACAGGTTACAAAATGAGGGATAAGTTAGTTTACCTGCAGAAAAAGGCAAGAACGCTTGTCTCTTCACAAACCTGCCCTCAGCGTCCAGGAAGTGTCCAGGGTTGAAGGTGTCTGGAGTCTCCCATTCATCCTTGTCAAACAGCACAGTGGTCAGGTTGGGCACCACGATCGTACCCTGAACACACAACCCAGAGATGAACAACACCAAGCTATGCTGCAACAACATCATTGGCTGACTAACATGATAGAGCCCGACCGATACTGGATTTTGGAGGCCGATGCCGATACCGATATCAGAGAGTAAAAATATTCCGATATCGATATATCGGCCGATATTCTTATATTATATAATACACATTATATTACACAATTATTTTGCAATGATCCCTCACATATCAAACACTTGACAAAGATATGACTTCTCAATAAACTTTATTGTCCAAAATGACATCAATGCAATGAAACAGTAAACTTCACTGGGAATTTAATAATTATAAATAACTAGAAATACAAAAACACAAATAGAACAAATATAAAAGATAACTTGAGTTAAGAAAAAATATCAAATACACACAACATGCTGTCTATAACGTAAAAAATACAAAATAAAAAAATATCGGCAAATCGGCCAACACATCGGCCTATATCGGTTATCGGCCAATATCGGCCGATAATATCGGTGGAGCGATATATCGGCCGGGCTCTATTAACCATGCCCCTTTAGAGTAGCCTGCTGTACTTGAATGACTGAAGTGTGAGTAGACGCACCTTGGGTATGAAGAACCCCCCCAGTGTTGTGTCCCCGGTGGTCAGCCTGGGTGGGCTGAGAGGAATAACGTTTCCCATCCTCTGGATCTCATGGATGACAGCATCAGTGTAGGGCATGTTGCATCTGTCAGCCATAGTGGGCTGGCGGGTCTGTCCAATCGCTCTGTCTATCTCTGCCTGGACCTTCTCTAGTTAGTGAAATAGACATTTAACCTGTTAGCGATTGGGGGGGGGGGAGAGGAAGGTTCAGGATGGCAATTTGAACCCTCGTCTATCAAATATTTGTTGTTTATTAAATTCACAGTAAGCTCTCAGGGTTTAGGTAGGATTTCACCTACTCTGGATATCGGAGTGCTTGATGAGGAAAAGCAAGGCCCACTGCAAAGTGGTGGCGGTGCTCTCCGTTCCACCCAGGAACAGATCTTCACAGCACAGAGCCAGGTTGGCCTCATTGAAGCCCAGATCATCAGACTCATCTTTGTGCTTCTCAGAAACGGAGAAAAGGTATACAGTAGGGGTGGGAATCACCAGATGCCCACGATACGATACTAAAACGATACTTGAGTCATGATACGATAGTATTGCGATATTGCCGATATTGCGATATATTGAATATTGCGATATTTCGATATATTGTCTAACTCCTTTTCCTACCTTTTCCTTGACCTCACCGGAAGTAAAACATGCAGTGTTTTTATGCCTCCGCCGGCGAAGCCAGGCCGAAGGCATTATGGATCCGGGTTGTCCGTCCGTACGTCCGTATGGATGTCCGTACGGATGTCCGTCCGTACGGATGTTTGTTAACGCCATATCTGAGGAACGCCTTGACGGAATTTCATCAGATTCGCCTTAAACATTCACTTAGGCTCAAGGATGATCTGATTAGATTTTGGTGGTCAAAGGTCAAAGGTCAAGGTCACTGTGACCTCTCGAACGCCATTTTCAAGCTTGTTAACGCGATATCTGAGGAACGCCTGGACGGAATTTCATCAGATTCGCCTTAAACATTCACTTAGGCTCAAGGATGATCTGATTAGATTTTGGTGGTCAAAGGTCAAAGGTCAAGGTCACTGTGACCTCTCGAACGCCATTTTCAAGCTTGTTAACGCGATATCTGACGAACGCCTGGACGGAATTTAATCAGATTCGCCTTAAACATTCACTTAGGCTCAAGGATGATCTGATTAGATTTTGGTGGTCAAAGGTCAAAGGTCAAGGTCACTGTGACCTCTCGAACGCCATTTTCAAGCTTGTTAACGCCATATCTGAGGAACGCCTGGACGGAATTTAATCAGATTCACCTTAAACATTCACTTAGGCTCAAGGATGATCTGATTAGATTTTGGTGGTCAAAGGTCAAAGGTCAAGGTCACTGTGACCTCTCGAACGCCATTTTCAAGCTTGTTAACGCGATATCTGAGGAACGCCTGGACGGAATTTCATCAGATTCGCCTTAAACATTCACTTAGGCTCAAGGATGAACTGATTCCATTTTGGTTATCAAAGGTCAAAGGTCAAGGTCACAGTGACCTAACAAATGCCATTTTCAAGCTCGGTAACGCCATATCTCAGTAACACCTTGACTAAATTTCTTCACATTTGGCTCAAATATCCAATTCTGCACAGAAACGCCTTGATGCAATTTCTTCCAATTTGGCTCCAACATCCACTTGGACTCAAGAATGAACTAATGGCGGAGGCATAAGTCCGCGTTGCGGTCGTTCTAGTTTTGTTTTGTTTTGTTTTTGCCCCACATGTAGGCTACATTATTAAGCTTCTCTGGACTCAATACGCCACTGCAGGCACGGACTGCAACATCGGGCGCTTTGGGCAGATGCCCAGTGGCCTGGCCTGGCATGGCATGGCCTGCAATTTTTTTTTTTTTTTTTTATATATCGATACTTGGCGTCCAAATATCGATACAATATCGTCAGGCAAAATATCGCGATACCATGGTGTATCGATTTTTTCCCCCACCCCTAGTATACAGTAGAGAATGAAAGGGCAATGATTTACAGCATGTGTGTGCGCAGTGTAGTCGGTCACATACCTTCTCCGTCTCCATGAGGAAAGCATCAACGTAGTCCCGGGGATTGTCGGGGTCCAGCTCCTGCTTGTGCCTGTTGATTTCCTGCTTAAGAAAATCCTCCAGGTGCTTAAAGGCAGTGAAGAGTTGGTTGTGAGGACCTGGCAAGTGCTTCATCACTGCAGGGAATGCCTCATACATCTATTGGAAGAAAACAGTCAGTGAGGTTGTTTTAATTTACATTTGCTTTTTTTAAATATATATATATGTATATATTTCCCCCTCCCCGGTTGTTTTATCCCATTTTAATCCCCCATTAGTGCTCATTTTAATTTATTTTATCCTGGTTGCTGCTCCACCCTCTGTCGATCTGGGGAGAGCCGAAACTGGCTCCTTGCTTCCTCCGAGACATGGGCAGTAGCCAGCCGCTTCTTTTCACCTGACAGGGGAAGCTTCACCGGTAGGACATAGCACGTGGGAGGATCACGCTATTCCAACGAGTTCCCCTCCCTCCGAACAGGCGTCCCGAACGACCAGAGGAGGCACCACTTCAGCGACCAGGATATTGCATGTTTTGGTGAGGGGCTTCCTATATGAAGGAAACCCCCAGGGGGCACGGGGTAGAACATGCAAACTC
>NC_139651.1:8055370-8077870 GCF_964638095.1 Poromitra crassiceps | reverse complement strand
ACAAGGTCTGAAAGTATTTTGATACAAATGACATCATATTTTTCTCTGTCCAGCCAAATACAAATGACAAAATACACAAATGTATTTCAAATACGTATTTTAAATACATGTAGTATTTAAAATACTGCCCATCTCTGCGTAGCGCTGAATCGGAAGAACAAATACAATTGCGGGTAACGCGGAAGAGAGAAAAAGTGGGCGTGGTGAATAAGGTGAATAGCCTTGGCCCATGAAGTGGGTGTGTCTTAAAGTCTATTCACGTCAACTGCCCCAGTGGGGTCAGTCCCCATACATTATGTCGCTGTGGAGAGGGTCTCCTCACGCAGAGAACCAACATCACCATGTAACTGAATGATTCCAACAGCATTTCACAGCTCCACTAGGCACCAGAATTTCAACTTGAGGTGAAATATGTTCTCTTCTTATGCTTCCTGTCAGTCCATCTCTTCAGAGAGTTTCAGGCCCGCCGCCGAATTCAGATCTGCAATTTTGTTTAAATGAAAATTGCAATTGGCAGTCCCCTGGTGAGACCTGCCTTGACAGCACCGCACAGACGTAAAAAAAAAGTGAGAACAGATGACTCTACGTCCAGATAATAAGTAATAACAATGTTAGTTTAAATAAAGGAAGCCAGATCTAGATTCAAATGTAATATTCATTTTGGGAATATGAACAACTGGGGAGTAAAGGTAAAAAAATAAATCATATATAGCAAATAGTCTTCTCCATATATCCCCCCCCAGGCTATGTATGGCCTGGCTAAAACCTCAATGCAGCAATTATTTGCTGTAATGACTGCAGTTCAAATAAGCCTGGAGATTTTATGAAACCAAATGAGAGAATCATCTGCGTATTATCACCTGGTGATTGACAGTGACAAGTGTTGGGCGGGCCTGGATGTGAGCATGATGAAGAAGCGCCCAGCATAGCTCTCGATAATCTCAGCCCCGATAAAGTCGCCCGGCAAACCAACAAATGGAGACGAGGGAGCTCCACGCATATTAATTCCAATTGTCAGATCCCTCTAGTGGGGAAGGAGGGTGTGTGCGTGCGTGTGTGTGCGTGTGTGTGTGTGTGTGTGTGTGTGTGTGTGTTGGGGGGGTGATCTGCCAAGCAACCCCGGCTGCCCCTCCAATCACTGACTGGCATTTTACACGCCTAATGAAAAAGAAATCCATTGTGCTGATCATGTGCATACATTTCACTCGACAATAATGATGAAATAGAAATATTCATAATAGAGTAAAGGTCACTCGCTGCTGCGGCTAAGCTTCCTAAGCTGCAACCTTTTGCAAGAGGAGTTGTCAGGTTCCGCTGATAAAATAGGAAAAAAAGGGGAGAGAGGCAGCAGCACATCAAAGTTTAAACCCCGCACGGGCCAAGAGGTGAGACGGGGCGAGGCGAACGAACCTCTGCTGCGTCGCTCCTCAGGCGTTTGTGCGTCTTCTCTCTCACACAGATGATGGAGCGAGCAGATCGCCCCCCTCCGACATCCCAGGTCAAAGGTCGAGTCGCTTTGTTGTGATTTACACAGTTCTCTCTCAGTCAAAGCAGAGCAATTGAGAGAGAGAGTGGCGTCAGCGGAGGACCAAAATGCGTGACTCATTAGTCGACGAACAGCCAGGAAGGGGTCTCGCGCTACTTTTGAATGCTAAAATAAAGCTGATAATGTACAATTGGATAAAAAAAAAAAAAAAAAAACTTTCAAAGTACAACACAAACTGTCCATTTTGATGCAACTCGACAGTGCTGCTTAATCCAGAACCTTACTTCCTGGAACTCTTGAGAGTAAAAAAACTGGTCCATTGGAGTGAATGGAGATGTCGCGACTCTTCTATATACACGGCTCTGAGTCAAAAATGTGCACTGTTCTGTGGATTTGTCCAGCCTAGTTAATAGAGTAAAGGAAAATATGAACAACTGCCTTCCCTGTCTGCAGCGCTTCCACCCTGTCTGTCTCTCTATAGGTCACCTGGGCTTCTTCAGGCCTATGAGCGGTGGAGTTACGGGGGTGGAGGAGGCCATGTCGCACCTCTGAAGGACGTCCGCATGTGTTATTGCCTGCTGTGACTTGTGCGGTGGGTGAGCCACGTCTGCATATATGCATCACACGCTGGCATTTATTAGTGCCATGCACTAAGTACAGGCCATGTTATTGGATTTGAATATCAGTTCCTAGCCACATTCGCCAGCCTCGGAAAAATATATTATATTAAGATGAAGCAATCTCATTTAATAACACCCAAACTAATAAAAGGAGGGCGGATTTTGAAATTAAATTTCTGAATATTGCTCTGCAGCAGGAGTGATCCAAAAATCCCGGCTTGGTCTGTCATACGCAGACATTTCTCGAGCTATAAGCCCACGTGCTAAATATATCTCAGACTCTCCCTTTGAGCGTCCTAGAGAAATGTGGTCGAATCTGATCGAATTGGCCCACGCATTGTCAATCGTTTTGACAAAATAAAACAAACGACCATCGTGATCATCATTCATTGCACACTACATCATTAACATGCCTAGAAGCAGAATCAGACTACTGTGGTAAATCATTAACACTGATTATTATTAAGTAATACTGAGTCAACTGTATTATTATAGTATTAGTATATTGAGTAAACTGCACTAAGATGGAACTCTTTGATACAACTGTCATGTGAGCCCAGACTTTGATTATTCAGCAATAAGCCATGTTGCTGCTACACTGCAGAAAAACCTCACGACTGCAACTTTGGCCATGTCTTTTTTCTTCTTCTTGAGCTGAAGGTTTACAACATGGTCAGCTTGATAACCCTGAAAACCGTGAAACTCATTCAAAGCCCATGAGAATACATCCAAAATACATGACCCCCCCCCCCCCCCCCCCTCAAATATATATATTAGCGTACACCGCTCCTTCACGTACATCATCCATCACGGTTGTCAATTTTAATGGTTTTAGTTACATATATATTTACTCACCAGGTGGCGACAAAGGGTAAATAACAGCCTTTTGTGTTGTACCGTATGTAGGCTACACAGTATTTATGTTTTTGTTTCAACTACAAACATAAATAAACGTCAACTTGAAACTATGTTTCAACTACCACACACAGCCTATAATATTATAGCCTATGTTTATATATATATATATATTGTATATATATATATATATATATATATATATATATATTTTTTTTTTTTTGGGGGGGGACCGGCTCGCGGCCCGGTACCAAATGCGTTGCGGCCCAGTACCGGTCCGCGGCCCGGTGGTTGGGGACCACTGACGTAGGTCACTCGGGTCCACTCCACATGGACCCATCAGTTCCCCCTTGTGTCGTTGATGGACAACACGCTGCCGGTCAATGCGTCGATGTTGTGTGTGCACAGCAGCCAGCCGTTCGCCAAGACTTCCAAGTGTGTGTGTGTGTGTGTGTGTGTGTGTGTGTGTGTGTGTGTGTGTGTGTGTGTAAATGTTGAGTCCCAGTGGGGCTGTGACTGTCACTCACTGGCTCGGGCCAGCCCAGTGCCAGGCATCGATCGGCACATATATCTTGCTCTGTACTTCCCCAAACCTTCATCAACAGATGCGGCTGCAGAATTGA
Source organism: Poromitra crassiceps (assembly GCF_964638095.1). Classification (NCBI taxonomy): domain Eukaryota; kingdom Metazoa; phylum Chordata; class Actinopteri; order Beryciformes; family Melamphaidae; genus Poromitra; species Poromitra crassiceps. The sequence continues at coordinate 8,074,286 of NC_139651.1, read as the reverse complement.
TTAGCAGGCGAAGTCAATGAGCAAATCTCTTTGGAAACATTGTTATTTATGTGTGTGTTTATGTAGATAGCTTAGAGGGCCATTAGCGGATTACCTTCGAGGCTGGGCTCAACAACAGATGTTCAAGGACAACTCATTCAATTTGACTTACATGATGGGGCTGCAGTTTGCACGAGACAAGCTAGGGGGGGGAAGAGGGGTTAAACAAAAACAGTTAGCTCTGGTAATGGGCTACAGAGGTACAGGGAAAGTTCAGGCAGAATTAGGCCGACACTGGGTCTACTATGTAGACACCGGGTCTATTATGTAGAGTGACATCACACTGGGTCTGTTATATAGAGTGAGTGACATCACTGGAGGCTGACACTGAGTCTGTTATGTAGAGTGACATCACTGGAGGCTGACACCGGGTCTGTTATGTAGAGTGACATCACTGGAGGCTGACACTGGGTCTGTTATGTAGAGTGACATCACTGGAGGCCGGCACTGGGTCTATTATGTAGAGTGACATCACTGGAGGCCGACCCTGGGTCTATTATGTAGAGTGACATCACTGGAGGCCAACACCGGGTCTGTTATGTAGAGTGACATCACTGGAGGGCGACACCAGGTCTATTATGTAGAGTGACATCACTGGAGGCCGGCACTGGGTCTGTTATGTAGAGTGACATCACTGGAGGGCGACACCAGGTCTATTATGTAGAGTGACATCACTGGAGGCCGACACCGGGGCCGTTTCCCAATACCAAGAATGCATTCTTGTTCTTGGGTTCTTGGGGAGAACGTTCTTGCTAGTCGTTCTTGGAAGAATGAACTTGCTAGGTCACAAGCACACATGACGCTGTTGGCAGTTTGAGACGATGCGTTCTTGAGGGTATTGCGCAATACCAGCGCAGAGGCCGCCTGCAGTACTACACAAATAAAAGCTCAGCTGATGTAGATGCAGCCAATTGTGCTCTGGAACTTTTTGCCATTTTTCGCCATAAATGTTCGTAAAGTGGCACTTATTGAAACCTACTACCCTGCTTGTAGGCATCAAAAGTCATCAGAAATTAATTTAGTGATGAAATAAAACTTTAAATTGTAAAAAACTTTCCGGGGCTTATGGCGTCTTCTCTGCTGCGTTCTGCCTCTGCTTATGCCGAAATGCATGCTGGGATATCTGCCTTGCCAAGTTGACACAAGTCACCAACCAGAGCATCCTCAGTAAAGTGGGCGTGTCGAGAACACATCCGGGAATTTTAAGCGTTTTTGGCGAAATGTGAACTTTGTATTGGAACAGTACTTGGGCTGCGACTGATGACGTTTCACAGGGACACAAGAACGCAAGAAAACACAAGAACGCTTATTGAGAAACGGCCCGGGTCTATTATGTAGAGTGACATCACTGGAGGCCGACACCGGGTCTGTTATGTAGAGTGACATCACTGGAGGCCGACACCGGGTCTGTTATGTAGAGTGACATCACTGGAGGCCGACACCGGGTCTGTTATGTAGAGTGACATCACTGGAGGCCGGCACCGGGTCTATTATGTAGAGTGACATCACTGGAGGCAGACACTGGGTCTATTATGTAGAGTGACATCACTGGAGGCCGGCACTGGGTCTATTATGTAGAGTGACATCACTGGAGGGTGACACTGGGTCTGTTATGTAGAGTGACATCACTGGAGGCCGACACTGGGTCTATTATGTAGAGTGACATCACTGGAGGCCGACACTGGGTCTGTTATGTAGAGTGACATCACTGGAGGCAGACACTGGGTCTGTTATGTAGAGTGACATCACTGGAGGCAGACACTGGGTCTGTTATGTAGAGTGACATCACTGGAGGCCGGCACTGGGTCTGTTATGTAGAGTGACATCACTGGAGGCAGACACTGGGTCTATTATGTAGAGTGACATCACTGGAGGCCGGCACTGGGTATGTTATGTAGAGTGACATCACTGGAGGCAGACACTGGGTCTGTTATGTAGAGTGACATCACTGGAGGCAGACACTGGGTCTGTTATGTAGAGTGACATCACTGGAGGCAGACACCGGGTCTATTATGTGTAGAGTGACATCACTGGAGGCAGACACTGGGGCCCCGTTCCAATATCCATACTTCCATACTATTTAGTAGGCAAAAAAAGAATTAGTATGTCCCAATACATAGTATGTCACATGCAGTATGCCAAGAGTACCAGGATGTTGTACTACATCAGCTCCTATTTCGGAGTATGCATCGATGCATGCTGCACCAGCCAAACTTCCCCACAATCCTTTGCGCAGCGGAAGTTCTTCTTCTTCTAATGTTTTATGGCGGTTGGCAAACAACTTTTTGTGCATTACCGCCACCTACTGGAGTTACGTCGCACTGACTGAGCTGCGTGTATAATCCATGCCCACCGCCATGACGCCGTGAACACCTATGATAAAAACACTGACAGAAATATGCACGTTATTATACTGTTAAGAATGAGACTGCATGTAAGTATCATCACATCAGTTTATTAGAAACAACAACATACATTACAATATAACAGCAATTTGTTTATTTGATTGTTCCAATTTTGTAAATGCTTAGTCTGATTTTTTTGTATAATGTACTGTTTGTTATTGCCAGACTTGTTTATTGAATAAAAAAAAAAAAATGTGACGCTGCGGACGTCGGCGGAAGTGAGCAAGAGGTCGGAGTTCAGGAAGCTCATGTGACGACAGATGTAGTGTGTCCCAATAGTATGCATTTTGCATGCATGCTACACACTACAATCCATACTTTGTGAGGGCAGCGGCAGTACATACTACAAGAAAGAAGTACAAGTATGGGTATTGGAACGCAGCCCGGGTCTATTATGTAGAGTGACATCACTGGAGGGCGCCCTAAGATAAGAACATAGATGGAGTGAACGAGTTTTTACGTCATGATCAGAGGATTTAGTGGTGCTTTCTTTAGCTGTCAAGTCTTCAAATCCAGCCTGTTTAACTTAAGCCATTATGACAAATACAGTTATTAAATTTGATTAAATTAATCAAATTGTCAAGAACTATATGTCTTTTGTATTGATGTGCTTTGGGCTCTGTACTGATATGCTGTCATTTATCATGTTTGAATGTTAAGAGCTGAGTCATGCACAAAGCAACTGAGTTTGGCCACTGAACTTTAGAAATATGTATCGCACGACACACACATTTATTAAATGGAATTCAGCCCCAGCAGAATTGCATGGATATGAGTCAAACGTTTTCAAAATAAGGAGAACCAGCCTCCAGAAAGGCCCATTTAATTTGTACAGAGCAGTGCATTCAATTATACAAGGATCTAGGTTGAATTCAAATTAATGTATGATATGGATAATTTTTATTATATTGAAATAATCTCAATTCAGCACAAAATGTATTATTTCTCCGAGACGATCGTGTCTTTCATTTTTTTTCAATTTCCTCATTTCCTCCCATGAATCATATATCGAGTAAATGTGTTGCGGAGACTGACGATCTGCCTTTCAAGCCCCATGCTTATACTTCCTTATCTACAAACTTATTCAAATTAAGTCGGAAACACAAAATGGTATTTAAAAAGTTTAAGTGAAACAATTTGCATCGGGAGTGGGTGAAAAATGCTAATGCGTTCTCTCGCTAAGCCTCGCAATCACTGTCATCCATTTTGAGCTCTGATTGTTTTCCACATGGATGCCTTCATTCATTAAAGCAAAATTATAAACATAAAGAATATCTGCGTATTAATATTTCTGCTTTTTGTAAAAGCTCAATCAACCATAATGTCCTAATTTTTTCTCTGTGAACCTCATTTCATATTATCTCGCTACTCAAGGAATGAATGTCCCAAAAGGGATTTATTTCATTTATCGGGATTATTGAATTAAATTAAACTAGACACTTACCGCAGGCGGGAACAGAGGTACCCTATCCACTTAAAGGTAGGGGGCCTGCTCTTCAGAGCTATTTAGGCAAACGCATTAGGCTGAGTCTGGGTTACTACATTATTCATTCGTTAAGGAAGAGTGTTGAAAGTGCTTGAGGTAAACTGGGAAAGGTCATGTATTGAGTGGATGTTTAATTAAGCTACTTTACAACCATGCTTACACGACTGATGACATCTGCATCCTGTTTGTATACACAGAAATACTGTGTAGAAAGGTCACGTGATGACTATGAAAAATGAAGGAAAATAATTCTGGTTAAATTCTATTTTAATGGTAGGCTAAATTCATATCATCCCTAAGTTTAAAAATAAACAATAGCCTAAGAAAAGCAATAAAAATATAATTGTGTGTGTACTATGTGCATTTCATTTTGGGAGGATGATTCCACTTGCAGTCGCTTAAAAAGAATAGTACATTTTCCAGCGACGCTTACACACAAAGAGAACATCTTTGTGTCATAAAAATATTTGGCTCATAATTGTAAACGTCTGAAAAACAACTGTGTGAGGCTATTTTTGAAGAAAGCCTGGGCCTGCTATACCGGTGCCCGGCAGCAGATGGCAGGCTGTTTCCACTGTTGAAACCGCCTCTCGCTGACAGTCGCCCCGGCCTGAACTTCTGTGCCCCGTGCCCGCGCTGTGATGTTGCCTTCCCAGACCTCGCTGCTCCTCGCCTGTGAAACGCATTCCCATTAAAAGGCATTTTTGAAAGCCAACACCAGTGCTATAACAATCATCTCCCTCCCGAGCCAAGCCTCTCCACACCCGGGAGCCCGGCACTGCCACACAGGCAGGCAGACATGTGGCGGGTGCCTGCCACAAACAAAGGCCCGGTGCTCTCCTCTCCTCTCCTCTCCTCTCCTCTCCTCTCCTCTCCTCTCCTCTCCTCTCCTCTCCTCTCCTCTTCCCCGAGTCTCCACATGGCTACGGGCCGCGCCTGCCAGGCCCAATTACACCCCCCCCCCCCCCAGCCCAGTGTGAGGTCTCACAGAGACCCCAATCACCGCTAACGAGATCAAGGCGAACTCTCTCTATCACACACAACAACACACAAACACTCACATACACACACACACACGTGCATACGCGTGCAAAAACACACACACTCGTGCAAACACACACACTGTCCCCCCCGCTCTCTTCACCCAACACCTCTGTCTCTCTCTCTCCCCCTCCCTCCCTCTATTTGGCCCACTCTGAAATTATAACACATTTTGAGTGGCTGTGGAAAGTATATAGCTCTTTTAAAGAGCAACAAAAATAACAGGGTGACAATCATGCTGTCAGACGTGGCTGTCTCATTCCACTCTATGTCACCAAGTTCAGCACTTTGTCGTGGTGACGCTGAGCTGCATTGACAACTTATATACTGTAGTAGTAACACGGTAACATTACAGTACATATTGGTGCACAGACTGTGTGTGTGTGTGTCTGTATATATAATATAGACAGGTTGCTTTTGTATATAAGAATCTGTTCTTAATTGCTTGCCTGGGTAAATAAAGGTTAAAATATATATATATATATACCGGTATATATATACACAAACACACATACCGTATATATATATATATATATATATATATATATATATATATATATATATATATATATACATACATACATACATATAATGTGTGGCTGCAGCTGTAGAGGGAGGTGCTGTGTATATATATATATGTTTGTGTGTGTATATATATATATATATATATATATATATATATATACACACACACACACACAAACATATATATATATACACACAAACATATATATATATATATATATATATATATATATATATATATATATATACATACATACATATAATGTGTGGCTGCAGCTGTAGAGGGAGGTGCTGTGAGTGACCATCAGTTCAGTCTACCATGAGCAAGTTCTATGAGATGCATGAAATAAATAATAATGCAATGACTTCATGTGGCTTCAAAGTGTTGCACGCCGGCGAGGTCCTGAAGTCCAGAGGCCTGGTGCTGCAGCAGACATGGCACTCGTCGTGCGGTCAGACGCTGCTGCACTGGTTAAGTGGAAGTCCAGTCAAACAACAACAAAAAGCTGGACTTGGACTCTGTCTCCTCATGAGCAGTTTTAACATGGCGCAGTAGATTAGCGGTGCGGTGTTTTGAGAGGGTCGTTAACCCCGTGGAGACCCAGTGGAAAACGCCCAGGACACCTCTTAAAAGGAACGAGCCGGTGGCGTGTTAAAAGTCACATGACCGACCGCCTGAAGGCTTTTTGTAGTTTATATCATTCAATATCTCGAAAATGTCCTCTACATTTTTAGTCTATAAAAGTGCAAACAGAGGTTACTAACTACCCTAGTAAAAAAAAAAAAAAAAAAAAGTGCTATAAATTGTGTTAACTCGATGCTATCAGTAGCTGTCACCTTTTTCAAATGGGGGGGTATCTCATTTCGAAAGGACATTCTTCTTAATTAGTTGTTGCATCTCAAATATTCACTCTTTCTAACAAGGCCTTAACATTTTAGCCTCCTTATCTAACCCGGCTGATGTGCTGGACAGGCTTGGATCGGTGACCGCTGAGAGAGAAACCGTACCCCTGTCACCCTGATCCAGCCCATAAATACCCATGAGGGGCCGGTGTGTCATCCAGCTAAAGCAGCCCTGAGCAGAGGTTCACATGGCCTCCTATGATACCTCGGTGAGATACCCCGTGCTCCATGGCCCCTCAACACCAAACGCCGCTGTGGCAGCTCGTTAAATAATTTGTGCTTCTTTACCGGGGTCATTGGATAGAGAATCTGGGGCCTTGAATAATTAATCTGGACACAATCTGAGCAGCCGGCTTCTGTTTCCTCCAGGTTTCAGCCAGATTGTCTGCCGCCCCGCTCTCTCTCCTCCTCGCATTCATACATGGCTCGTCTAATTCATCTGGACGTGTGGAGGAACCCTCGTGGCATTAATGCTGTGTGCGAGGCTGGTGTTAGGACGAGTGTGTCCCGAGCATGACCCGCAAAGAAAACCACACACACAATCTCTTTTCATTTGGAGGACAGAAATACAACAAAGGCCCATTACCGACCAAGGCTTTGTTTAGCTACATAATTGCTTTTCATTATTCAGTGGACAGTTGATACCCGGGCGGCCGCAGTGTAGGTCGAAAGAGGCGCAGTTGTTTCGAGTGGGGCTGGAAATGAGATCTTGTATTGATATTGCCGCTGTCTCAGATCTGATTCGTACAAACTTTGAGTGATAAAACCTGGAGCCTGATAGTCTGTCTGTCTGTCTGTCTCTCTCGTCGGGGCTGTGAGATGGTTTGACTGAAGCCTAGAGGTTAGAGAAGCCAGCTTGTGATGACGGGGTTTAAATCCACAGGCTGGCTGCAACGTCTGGGACGTGAACACCACCAACACGTAGGCTATTGTTGAAAAAAGAGCATGGATGCTAAGGAAACCTCCCCTAGATAAATAGCCTACATGTTTAAAAACCTGTTTCTTCCACAGACACTATATGCCGTTTGGTAGATATCTTTATTCAAAATGACTTATGGTAAGAGTGCATAAGTTCTGAGCAAGGGGGGCTGCAGCGATATGAACAAAATCAAATATCACAATATTTTTGACCAAATACCTCGATATTGATATTGTGACAATATTGTAGCGATGACTATTTTAGATTTTTGATAAATAATGACTAAGTGGGTAAAGGCAAATAGTAGAACAGCTAGGACAGTCTGGTAAGTTCAGAAAATTGCATCACTTTACTGTAATGCAGCCTTTAAAAAACCATGAGAAGACAACACTTATGCAATATCACGACATTGCGATATCCAATATTGATATAATATCCATATATTGCCCAGCCTTAGCAAAGGGGAATCACACTTATATTTATGTGAGTTTTTCAGTCGCATGCTCTTCCCAATGTGCTGCACAGGACCATGTGAGCGGTTTGGGCGTGCTCATTGGACGACACAAGCGACTTTGAGTATCTAGAAAAACGCTATATTAGTTGAATGTATTATTATTATTGGGAAATCAGACACCGATAGACCGCTCCATGTCCACCAGGCTTACAGTAACTCTGACCACCCAAGACCTCGATTCGTGCAGCGCGTCCATTCCTCAAATACCTCCCCCGTCATCGCAAATCCCACTGTCCTCGCGCTCATCACTGATAGCCTATCACACGTATTTAAATTGTCACTTATTCTCTTATTTTGTCCTTCTTCTTCTTCGGTTGCCGAGGGGGAGAGAGAGGTGGTGGCGGTGGCGACCAGGACCTCGGGGATATAATGCCCCCCAACACGGGTGTCCCTTCAGAGCGGGGGGCGCGCGGGTCTGAAGCGCCGGGGCTAAAAAGGGACAGTAAGAGATGGAGCTTCTTAAAAAAGAAGAAGTTACACCGAGACAGGCAGAGTGACACTTAGCCCTTAATCATCTGGGTGTCTGCAGGGATCTCCTGTACTTTAGTGTCTATTGCAGATAATGGTCTTTCCTCACTTGACAGCGTGTCTTTGCCGAAGCCCGAGCGCTGTAACCAATGCTTAAGTGTATCAGGCTGACAAAGCGTTGCTAGATTCGGCGGTGTCACGGCTCATCATGTAGTGACACCGCTGACAGCTGTGGTGTTAAGACAGCGAGGGCTGTTGGACAGAGTTAGAATAGAATAGATTCTAGTTGTGGCAGCAGGCCCCGAGTTCCATCCATAACAATGCCTTCCCCGAGGATCCTGCTGCAATAAGCCAGTCCAATAACAGCAGCAGCTGGAAGCACTGGGAAGAGAGAGAGAGAGCGAGGGTGGAAGTCATGGAAATCTTGGAATGCCTCCTCACTTATTGGGGCTGCGTGGATGGCTTGTGTTTCAGGAGGAAAACCAGAGGCAAGAAGGAGTACAAGGATGACAATGTTGTTTGTGGGCTAGATCTCTCACGCGCGATATAGCGGCTGGCACGCCGTCCAAGTGTGCTGGCTGGCTCCTTCCCTCGGAGAGGCGAGGGGAGGGAGGGAGGGAGGGAGAAGTCCCAGCCATCAGATATAAACCACATCAGCTTTGGATCTGTCCAATCCCATCAGTCCTCTTGTCCGTGAGCCTCTCCGAGGAGACACGTCCTCGCCACGTCCTCCGCCGGTTCTGAACGGACTTCCTGTTTGTTGGGAAACGGTGCCGACAAATTGTATAATGACAAATGGCGGCGGGGCCCAAACATCGTGGGAGCGTGCCGTCCCCCGGACCTCAAACCCAGTTGCAACTAATTTTGCTCCGACCCCAAAACAAGCAGAACAACATGACAATGACCAGGCTTTGTCTGTTTCCACGCAGAATGGTCTCTGAGGTTTGGCGCGCCGCGAGCAGAGCTATACTTGTAGTTATCCACTTTCTGCTTCGGCTGTGACCAGTTTTTAGAATAAATGACATTCAACATGAGCGAGAAAGGCACATCTTATTTGACGTTTTTGTACATTCTGTTCATTTGAGCGAGCTGGAGCTGAGGTCGGTGGGCGCTGGTAGTTTGGCGCCATGGTGTGTGTGTTTGAGAGAGCTCCCCTCGCTAACTGGATTCCAGTGTTTGTGCTGAAGATCAGGGCCCTGCATTAGATTACTGTCATCCTCTATTACAGTTCAAGGCAGGAGGAGATACGAATGTCAAAGAGTGATGTTCTTCAAGGCAGGAGGAGATACTAACGTCTTATTCCGCTTCCATCCAGCTGTATCTTGCAATTGACTTACAGTGTTGTCTGTGCATTGTTGTTGTTGCCCATTTATTGGCTCTTGTTTTTTCCATAGTACCCTTGAGCAAGGTGTTCAAGCTTTTCACCTTCAGGCTTGATCGCTTTAAAGGGACAGCTCACCCTAAAATTCAAAATACATATTTTTCCTCTCACCTGTACTGCTATTTATTTACCCATCTACATTGTTTTGTGCTAGTTGCCTGAGTTTTGGAGATATCAGCCGTAGAGATGTCTGCCTTCTCTCCAATACAATGGAACTGGATGGCACTCGGCTTGTGGTGCTCAAAGCAACAAAAATATACATTTGAAAAACTCAACAGCAATGTCGCTATCCAGAAATCATGACCTGGTTACTCAAGAAAATCCACAGAACTTGTTGTGAGCAGTTTCATGTAGGAACTATTTTCTTTAGACCGAACTACACCCGCTACCTGCTAGCTAGTTCCTACCATCGACATATTTAATATAGCTCAATGGTTCCTACATGAAACTGCAGCTAGCTAGCAGCTGTGGGAGTAGTTTAGTTGAAAGAAAATCGTTCCTACATGAAGCGGCTCATAACTAGGTTTAGCCTACTAGGTTATTTCTGGAAAGAGACATTGCTGTTGAGTTTTTCAAATGTATGTTTTTGCCATTTTGAGCACCACAAGCCGACTGCCATCCAGATCCATTGTATTGGAGAGAAGGCAGACATCACTAGGGCCGATATCTCCAAAACTCAGGCAACTAACACAAAACAATATAGATGGATAAATAGCACTACAGATAAGAAGAAAAATATGTAATTTGGATTTTAGGGTGAGCTGTTCCTTTAAGATAACAATGTCAACATTTGCTATGGTGTTTCATGGCAAAATGCTGTACAGTATACACCCATCATCTTTGTAAAATTCTGCTAGCAAATGTTCACAAGTGGATTTCTCAAATGCAATTGGATGTTTCTACTCGCTAGCACAGCTGTTTTGTAAGGCCAATCATAGATCATCACATCAATAGCAAAAAAGAGTGTGTGCCACCCACCACTTTGTCAGAGTAGCTGTCATTTCCTTTCAAATGGTAGCTTTCTCATTTTTGCAATAAACTGATTTTGGCACGGTGTGGCTTCAACTGAATTTCAAATCCATCACTTAAAAATGTAAGAATACATTGCCAGTCATTAATGTGATACCGCATTGATCACCATCATAAGGAAGTTCTCTTTTCTCTTGCTCGCCTCCACAGGGAGGTCAAAGGTCAGGCTCAGCTACAGAACCACAGCCCTGGAGCTGTTATGGATCCAGTGTCTTGCTCAAGGACGCTGCAGCAAGGTTTGTGATCATTCTTATATATTGGTCAAGCTGCTCGAGGGGGGTTAGCTGCTTGACTCTCTCTCTCTCTCTCTCTCTCTCTCTCTCTCTCTCTCTCTCTCTGTGTCTCTCTCGCTCTCTCTAACCACCCTGCACAGTTGAGCCTATGCGCCACAAAGCAGCCATCTTTAGCAGTGTTGCGGGTAACTCATTACAAAAGTAACATATTACATTTTAGCAGTAACTCAGTAATATAACTTCTTACCAATAGGATTTCAGTAACACAAGTTACAAATTTAGTTTTTTTTTTATCAAAGCACAAAGATACAATCATTTCCTAATCAAATTGTCTTTTTATGCATATAACCACTATAGAGCACAATAACAAAGGAAAAGGATAAGATTTAGAATTTTGGGCAGTTTACAACACTGACTGGGGTTCCGGGGCGGCGATGTCATTCTGCTCCTCCTGTTATTTTGGTGAAAGTAATGCAAAAGTAGTGTAATAAGAAACAAGTTACTCTACACAGACAGTAATATTGTAAAGTAACTTATTACTTTGATATGAAAGTAACTAGTAATATGTAGTATATTTAACATTTTGAAAGTAACTTGCCCAACACTGATCTTTAGAAGCCTCTTATATGCGTTAGCAGGCCGCTATGCGGATGGCGCTGACCATGCACGCATATTTGAGCTGTAATGAACGTCGTGCTAAGCTATTCCATCTCCTGACCATTAGCAGGCTGTGAACACTGTGCTAACACCGGCCCGGGTCTCATTTTCCAGGCCTCTGATTGCGCCGAGCAGTGGGCGCCCTAATTCGCTCAATGAAATGGCGCTTGCGATTACTGAGGCAGAGATTTAATATATCACGGAAAATTAGGTCGATTTTAATAAATTACACCATCCCACGGAATAGTCCACATATGCTTACGGTGGAGGGGGGGGGGTATTTTGCCAGTGGGGAGGACTGGTTGTTTTAATACGCATGTTAGAGAATGGAGATGAGTCAGTGGTGGAGGAGGAGAAGATAGTGGGGTGTGGTTGGGTTGTGAAAATGAGCAACCACCCACCCACACACACACAAACAAGAGATGTCAGCACTTCTGAGTGGCCGGTGACTTTGGAGTCCTCGTTAAGCAGGAGCAATTAAGGATTTGGCTTTAGCTTCAATCATCTCAATGGCTTATATGGGCAATTAGCTCCACAAGTCAATCTGTTTGAGATCCATATATAACCGTAGCTCCGCCTCCGCCGGACCTCCCAAAAAGCCTCATGGGCCTTTTCCACTACTGGCACACACAGTGAGTTGTCACAGAACGCCCGAGTAAATAAAAGATGAGTTAGTACATTTTCACCATGTAACACACGGGGTGTATTTTACTTTTACGGCGGCGTATCTCTCTTATGATGGAGGGCGAGCGAGCAGGAAGCCGAAATGCCTCCATAAATCATCCCCACCTCGAAAATCGTGCGCGGCGCATGATAAATGCGAGTTTACTGGAAGCATTTTAACTCTGAACAATGAGTCGTGTGTGTGTGTGTGTGTGTCTGTGTCTGTGTGTGTGTGACAAATCTGGAAGCAGTTTATGGCCAGCCACAGAGGCCCTCTGTGATTGGACAAGCTATGTCACTCCTGGTCTTAAAAGGCTTTGCACAACAAGCGGGGGGCATCGGAGAGTCATCCCTCCGTTTTGCGGGACGAGGAAATTCCGCAGGATTTACCGCGCGGTTCCCTTCTATCCAAACTGCTTATTTTATCTCGCGGGCTCTCGCGGCACACATGAAACGACGGCGCGGTAATTTGTGAGCGTGGTCCATAATCAATACGCATGACTTTCTGGAGCTGCACACACAGAAGTGATCCGGAAATGGATTCTCCGGTGATATAGGAAGATATAGCTCCGAATCACATCGTTTCCTCTCTGATGTGTCGATCGAGGCAGCGAGGAACCCAGTGAACTACATTATGCACTACGGTGAAATCAGTTTGAGCAGACAGGATACACCCATGGCAAAGGTTCCATAGTCTCTTCTTGTTTCACCTTGAATTGAAAGGCTGTTGGCGACGTGCAAAGTTGCCAATGGATCCACACACCCTCTCCAACGATACCTCCAGGCCCGAGTCCAGCGCTAGTATAGGGATGTCACAATACTAGAATTTCTACTTCGATACCGATACCCAGGAAAATATCGATACTCGATACCATTTTCGATACCATGCGGCGGGATGACAACACATCAAGAGGCATAAAAGATCAACAAAGACAGATGGCCGGACAGACAGATGCACGCTTCTCAATGATCTAGGCCTGATAAAACTCATTAAAAACTTTGACCTTACACAGCAGATTACACCTGCTCTAGTCATCAGCCTATCATAACACAGCAGATTACAGCTGCTCTAGTCATCAGCCTATCAGAACACTTTGAACTTGTTGAAGCAAAAGATACCCACCAATTACAGGGAGGGACAAATCAGTGGTATGTTTGATTTTTCATTAAGAGAAAGCACTGCTGATATTGATATAGTTGCAAATGAGTATTTTATCCGTTTCAAATTTTTAGTATTGATACAGTACTTATCGATACTATCGATAAATGTTGCAAATTAGTATTGTATCTGTTTAAAATTTTTAGTATTGACTTTTATCGATACTATCGATACTTTTGACAACCCTAAGCGCTACTACACCCCCAACCACTGCTTAGTTGTCCCTTCCCGGAAACAGCATCTCAACTCCCCCCTCTCTCCTCGCTCGCCAACGGTGGAATGACCTTTCCACTCCCAAGTCAGAACACACCACAGTCACTCACCCGTCTTAAAACCCATCTCGTGGAGAAAGACTTCATGTCATCTTCACCCCCCGCTGCTTCATCTCCTCTCGCCTCTCTCTCTCTCCTCAGCTGTTATTTTGATGTCTGTCCTACTCACACGACTCTCTTGCGTAACCATGGTCAGAGGACTGTTGCCAGCAGGCCTGTGGCTCTGACCCTCGCACTCCGTTACAGTTTGCTTGGTCGGTGCTTGTCACGGTGGTGATCCAGGAATGGATGCTTGGTGTATACTCTTGCTGTTGCACTCAGTGTAAGTGGCCACCACAGCGTAAACTAAAAGGCCTGAAATGCCAACGCAAACTGAAGCCACTGACGAATCGAGAGAGTTTTTTTACGCAATGACATTGGTGTGTATTTATTTTAGCCTGGACTTAATAATATAGCTCTGCCTTGTACCTGACTGAGACACACTTGCTTCAAAATCGCAGCAGCGCTGTTTATCACAGTGAGTTGAACAGTGTGCTTGTAAAACAACAAACATGAATGATTCAATAAATGATTATGAAGTGCGAGTGCCAGGGAAAGTAATTCACTCTATTATCTGAGTGGCATCTAAAATCAAATGTGTAGCAGCTAATATTAAAAACCATATAAAAAAAAATACAGCATAACACCCAAGTACACACACACACACACACACACACACACACACACACACACACACACGCACAATGTGCAAGATGTGAGGAGAGAGAAGTCAAGTTGGGAAAGAGAAATAAGTGCTAGGGGAATTATATACATAAATATATATTATATATATATATATATATATATATATATATATATATATATATATATATATATATATATATATATATATATATAATCACTAATGACATCATCGTCTGTTATATATATATATATTTATATATATATATGTATAATATATATATATTTATATATGTATAATATATATGCATAAATGAGAAACTTCTTTGCGTTATGCTTCCACATTCCTCCTTGCTGGTGGATGTTTGAGGGTATGTTATGCACTGTGTGTGGAAGGCATGCATCTTCATATCAGCGCCGTGCTCCTTCTGTATTTCACAGGCCCGTTCCAAACAGCCCTCCACCCCCCCCCCCCCATTCCAGATAAATATGAAACCAAAAGGAGAAATTCATGCTTGAAGCGAGGGAACTAATCTCCCTCCTGCCTGTTTCACTCCTCTGTGTTTAATTGATAGAAATTGCACGCATCAAAGAAAACGCACACTGAGATTTAATGGGCATAAAATGGACATTAGCATTTTAAAGAGGTGGATTAACACATTAATCCGGGCAATTTTCATCCAGCACTTCCAATGAGATCGTCACAGCGCACAGGCTCCTAATGGGGCTTAACTGGCTTTCTGCTTTAGTACCGCTCTCAGGGAGAACACCAAACTTTGAGTTTTTGGAGGGTGGGGGGAGGGGCTTAACGTGTGTGACGGCTCTTTCAGAAGCGAGCTTTTACTTCCAAACCAGCGTTGCCAGACGTACGATAATTACCGTATTTGTACGATAATTTTTACCTCTGTACGATGTACGATCAATAATCCCCAAATCCCCAAAATGTACGATAATTTGATCATTTCGTGACACAGTTGTAATCGATCTAATCCTACGTCTATCTGTTTATAGGACTGAACAGTCACGTGACGTCTTTTGCCCCAGAAGTGAGTTTCTCATTCATTTTCTCCATAGATATTTTCCAAAAAATCCTTATGTGACGAGTTTTGGGGCTGAAACCAAGCCAACCAGTGACCTACTGAATCGTGAGTGACCATAAAACATTTCAGTTCGAGCAAAAATTAAAAAATTAAATTGGGAAAAAAATTGATTTTTGATTCCCCCCCTCGTCTTTTTTCTTTGTTTTTGCTCCAATTAGGCGGGGGGTGTGGGCGTACGATAATTTACCTCTAAAAATGATAATTTTGACCCTCTGGTACGATATAATTCAACATTTACCATCTGGCAACACTGTTCCAAACGAACAGACGTTCACACGACACACGCGGTACACATCATGTGTCGTCCGGGTCACCGTGGAGCAGAGACACGGAGAAGACGTAGCTTTCAGACGGGCGAGATTCCCCGGCAACTGGAAAGGGAACCAATCAAAGGGGTTGTTGTTGGACGACCATTGACGGAATCTAGCATCATGTGGTTTTAGTGGAAGAGGCGAGTAAACCGTACACAGAAGTGAGTACATGGTTTTCGCGTGATGTGGCGCCGCCGGAGGCCTCGCGCGGCGTTGGGTCTCGTTTCAGGATCAAAGCGCGTCCTTCCTCCTCCCCGCCAGATGAAACTCATTTGGGTCAATATGCTGCGAATGGAGCCCACGGACACACAGCGGATCAGAACACAGACTCCGGTGGGAGACGATGTTGTTTAGAGACATACGGAATCACTGTCTTGTCATAGCAAAGGGAAGGAAGAGGCTGCCAGGAGCGTCCCCGAGGAGCGAGAAGAAGCATGCGTTTCATGTGTGAGGGAGGCCTCATGATGTGTACATTCACACACACACATACATACGCACAAAATATATTCACACAACATCGTACGCAACACCGACATCAACGCCGACACGAACCTGGCGGTGTTTAGACGACGACGCGTGATCTCGTGATGCAACGCGCACTTTCATTTGCGTCCCCCCCCGCGCGCGGCTGCTGCTGCTCCCCCCCCACTTTTATGTTCCAGTCATTTACACCACCAGTTTATGCACACACACACACACAACATGTGAGCCCGCTGCACCTCCACGCAAAGAGAACGTCATGTAGGTCATCAAACCCAGAGTGGAGGCTGTTTGTGAGCAGGGGGAGGCAGGCAGGCGGCCTCCAGAGGAACGGAGGAGAGAGAAAAGACAATGGAACAAACAAAAGCTCCTTCGACAAACTGTTCAAATGTCGAGTGGGTCTTGTTCTGGGTGTTGTCACTTTGGGTCTAGGTACTGAAATACACAAACAGCGTTCCCTCTCTCTCTCTCTCTCTCCTTCTATCTCTTCTCGCTCTCTGGTGAATAGTTGATGCTCCCGTCTCTTCACCTCCTCCTGTACCTTCCGTCCCATTATCGCTCCGACATGAGATTGCACTCAAGACAGTAGTCGGAATTTTTGATAAACACGGATTGTGAAAATGAAACACTGTTTTTGAATTAATAAACAACGCGAGTCTGGAGCTTTCTGCTGCTTTTAAGCTGGAATCCACCACTCCCCTCTCTCTCTCTTTCTCTTTCTCTGCCTCCCCCTGCCCGCCGCCCGCCATATTATTACTATTATTACTTTTTCATCTGCAGCCGTTGCACCGTTACCATCTGAGTAATATTAGAGAAAGCTCTCAACTTCCTGGATGGGGATTTGAAACACGCACTGGCAGGATGTTGTGATTGGAGTCACCGCGCGACGTGGCATCGGAACAGACAGGCAACACTCATAGCACGGTTTCGCCATTCTCTGTGTGAAAGCCTGCGACGTCTCCGCATACAGGTGCCCCTAACTCTTAAGTGTATGCGATGGAGGCGGACATGGAACTGCCCTTCCCATCACTGTGAATCATTCATGGCGGTGGACACAGACGGAACAGACTTTCTTCTTTTTTTAGCCAGATTTTTTAAATCCGTGCCAATATGACATAGCCCTCCTCCACGCAACTCCTATTTTGCAACACGTGTTTGCCAGATAAAGAGAGCAGGGATGAGGGAAGAGATACCACACCCCCTGCCTGGACCTCCTCCGTGAGAGATGAGCGTGACGATGGGAAACACTCTGTCACGGTCAGCAGTTTCTTCTCCAGCACATAAAACACACAAACGCTGTGGCGTGGCGTGCGCCCGATCCAAGATGTCCGTAACAACAAACCCCGGCCACCACCTCGCAAAGAACAAATCAAGACTCCGTGATTGGGCTCCCGTTTTGTTACCACCTTTCACATCAAGATCCTTCCATTGTTCAAACATGACTTATTGATCGTTTAAAAAAAATCTTAATGTCTCAAATATTTAAAGACCCCCTAAAGTCATGTTTCAAGATGTGTATAAAATACTCTACTATGAATACTATTTTGTGTCTGATGGTTTTTCCCACCAAAAAAGGTTAAATTATCTTGTTAAAATGACTTAAAATGACTTGCTCCCCTCCTCCTCCCTCATTTAAAAATCCAAAGCAACCAATCAGAGTTATCTAAAACATAACTAGCCAATCACAGCATACAACACGGGCTTTCAACATATTCTCACTCGTGACAAGGGTTCCTGACCGTATGCAGTATATGATGCGTTGGGAGTAAGAATGTGTCGGGGCTTTAACTGCTGAATACTGGACAAGGATTGGCTCCAGGATTCGTGATGTCACGAATCTTGCTTGTTGAAAACGGCCTTTTCAGTGAGGTCAGAGAAACTTTCCACTGTCAGCAGATGATTGTGGAAACAGTCTTCTAGTGTCAACCTCGGCACAGACATCATTCTGCACAGTGAAGCTCAGACATCCAACTCTAGGAACATGAAGAAAAACAGATTTTTGACTTTAGGGGGTCTTTAAGAAAAGAAACGTGTGGTATGGATAAGCAGATGAGAAAAGGGATAGGAGAAAAAGAAGACAAACTCAAGAGATACAGGAACATTTTCACCCAGGGGGCAAACAATGGCTAATGTTTGAAACGGTATCAAAGATCTGCTCCGCTCTCCATCTTTTGAGAGTAATTACAGTTATCTGCTCGCTCGGTCTGATTCGCGTTAGCAGCTTGAGCGACAGCCAAGGCAACTTGGACGGAGGGAACGGACAGAAATTCATAGCGAAACGCTTGTCTTTTGATTGGCCTTGGCCGGCCTCCCGACAGCCGTCGAGAAAGCTGCGAAGCCCCAGATACTTTGAACCTCCACGATAAGGATCAGAAGTCAGACGAGACGCGACGCAAAGAAGAATCCCGTTTTACATAACGGCGCTCAAAGAAACTCCCCGACAGCCCCGTAATTGAATATAGAGCGCCCCTGATAAAGTGATCAAAGCGCAGGGCTTGTAACGTTAATGAAAATAAATAAACGCTAAAAAGTGCACTTCCCGTTAGTGACAGATAGGGTTTAAAAGGATGCTGTTCTATCCGGGCGTTGAGACCTGTCTTCTAATAAGGATCATAATGAGGGGTTTCCTTCCAAAAAAATAAAATATAAA
>NC_139651.1:7982870-8052870 GCF_964638095.1 Poromitra crassiceps | reverse complement strand
TGCGTTTATTTTTGCGGAGACAGTGCACATTAATCAGTACATTCTGTTAAATGTGGCAGTATTACTGTAGCTAGCCAGCCAGTTTTCAACTGCAGTCCCCGAGGCCGTATGTAAAAAAATAAACTAAAACAAAACAATATTCAAATGGCAATAAAAACAGTGGCAAGTGTGGCATTTAAAGCCTCCCGAAGAAGCCAACACCAGACAACACTCACGCAAACAAAACACTGTGTTTCCTCTGCAATGGCTGCAAAGTGCGTTACCCACTTCAAATCATTTAACATGTATCGCATGTAACGCATCGCAGCAGATATTTGTAAGACTGCGTGAATAAGAATAATCAAGATCAGCGCAGAGCCACGTGCACACACAACGTACACACACACACACACACACACAACGTACATACACACACACACACACACACACACACACACACACACACACACACACACACTCCAATCAATCAATCAACTCCATTGTTTATTTAGATCACACATGAATGATCACCAACCATGCAAAAAATAAAAATTATATTATAGAATGACACTGACCTGTTTTGCAAATGGGGTAGTTTGAGTTGCAGAACTTTTGCAAATGACGTCATGCCATGCCACGTGTTACTGTAAGGTGCTTTTGACAAGTGTCCACCCAATGCTATATATTACTTTATAAAGTAAAAATAAATGAATATGTAAAAAGATCTCTGCCACCTGATCCTGTCATAACCTCTACACACACTGTAACATTGCACTGCGGCAGGCAGGCTAGCTTAATATCTAGCTCTGACATAGCTTGCCAACGCCGAGAATATTGAACTCGCAAATTTGATGCGTTTTTTTTGGGGCTCGATTTCCACCGCAGTAATTGGCTTTGTGACAGGCGTTTTCCAAATTTTGAGTAGCATGTTTGAGCTAACAAGGCACCTATAGCTAACAGCTAGCAGATATAACCATGTGCAATGAACTGTGGTACAGATGTCGGGCAGCCTAACCATGTCAAATCAGGCAGACAATTCTTTATGCACGTAGCCCATTATTGCAGATTTTAACATAAAACTCAGTGGCGTTTAAAAAATGCAGTTATAATTCAAAGCTAACCTGTCACATTGCAAATATGCGAGTAGCCTACATTATTTCAGGCAATTCTCTATAAATTAACTGATTGAATGTTGTCAAAGTCAGATTAGCCCTAACTTGATCATTATAAGGGAAATATATGCTAAATTATTTTTGTTCAAGCTGTTATTTTAAATCTGTTATGTTGTTGCTGATCATGATTGAACCATACCACAGGACACCACTTCCAAAGTGGATGAGTGTCCACGGATGTCGTTCTCTCATCTTCCGACTACACACCTGAGGCCGACACGGTACATGATATTATAATGAATCGATATCAAATATTGTTAGAAATCTCCAATCATCATAGGTATCGAGGTATGATAATGTATCATCGATGATCATCGATGATGTGTCATCGAGGTATGATCATACCTCGATCTGAAGTCACATAACCAGAATTAGCCAACTGATCAAGATTAAACTGTAAACGATCATCCTCCCCATCGTCGTGAAGCACTTTTTCCACTCTCTCTCCTCCCAAGTTGAGGCTTTCCCCTGGTACTCCTCTCTCCTCTTTCTTTCCTGCCTCCACTCTCCCTATTTACATGATCACCATTGACACTGTAATGATGGCAGGGATTATGCATGCGGACAGGGCTGTGAACGGCTGTGTTGACACGGTGTTGACAGGCGGCCGCGGTCACATCTTCTCCCACTGTCTCAGGTGGGAGCTCTGGTTATGCACAGCCTTCATTTAGATTCCATTACAGTGACGTACGCCTTATGGGTGTCACTTCCCTTCCGTTTCACAATTTAGGGGGAGAGAGAGAGAGAGAGAGAGAGGGAGAGAGAGAGAGAGAGAGAGAGAGGGAGAGAGAGAGTCTGGCCGGTAATTGCGCTACCTGGGTGCCGAAGCCCTGGTGGCAAATCAAGCAGCGGGTAAGCGCAGTGTGGCACACCGCCTGGCTGCCTTCCCCTCTCTCCCAGCTCATTTATTTGCCTTCCCACTTGTCAACGCGGGAATATCACTGTGTGCAAATTAGCTTAGCCGGGGCCTTCAAGGAGTGCACTGCCTCTATCCCGCCCACCCCGCTCGACTGACGCCTGTTATGTCCAATTACACTCCCAGTAGCTGTGATCAGCGCGCGCGGCAGTGCCAGGCACTCAGACACACACACACACACACACATGATACCACACACAAGTACACACAGATATACACACACACAAACAGGAGTACATTGTATCCTCATCAACATCTGCCTCATTACCCACGATCCCCCTCACTGCGGATGTCTGTGAACTCGCAGCAGCATTTCCGCTGGGTTCTCTCAGCGCCTCCATTAAGCTTCCTGGGGGGGCTTTCCTCTGCGATATAGGCCGACACAAGCTATCGGCTAACTCCCCGCTAGCAAGGCTGCTCCCCAGAGACCAGCCTCGGCTATACATCCGCATGTATACATTTTACAAGCGTCACATCTAAGGCGTGCCATCATTTCTCAATAATGACAATATAAAGGCAATGCATGTGGGTATAGAATAGATATTATGTGATCGCGCGTTACAAACAATAGTATGATGTGACACGTGCCACCGTGACACGCGGGGATTGTTCCCAAAGTAAAGATTTTCTTGATGGGGAACGGGGAAAAGATCACAACGTCTTCTTCTCCAGAGAGTCAGGAGCAGTGTGAAGCCTCATCTTACCCGTACCATCTCCAAAGCCTTTGGGTATTACACACACTGCAAATAGCCTACAGCTAGTGCAGTTTACGCGGATAACCAGAATAGAGCAACATGCTGCTTTAGGTTTTGGTTAGAAATGAAATGTTAGATCCGTAGCCGTTTACTGTTCGTACAGTTGTTGTTATTCCAGTCTGTGGATATTTTGCGGTGCGTCTCTTGACATGGTCCGACCAACGAGAGGCAGCATTACTCTGGCCACATGTGAGGCCGCACATTACGATGAGCTGAGCCGGGCGGCCTCGCCTCTCTGACCACCCCTGCTCCATAACAAAGGGAGACGGAGAGTTCAAAGTGCTGTCGTCTGTTTTGCGTGTAGTCATGGTGGCCTGGCGTTGGACGCTTTCATCGTATCTCTCAGCGATGCCACAGTGCCCAGAGGGGGTGATGTCACAGCGGGGTCAGTCCTGGATATGAAAGAGGGGGTCCGCCGTCGTGGCTGCCAAGGACTTGTGGGGAAGGAGGGACACATTTAACCAGAAATGTCCCCGAGAGACGGGAGGCACCACCATGTGGGCCACACTCGCCGCCTACGCGCCTGTGTACTGTCGGCCAATTGTAGGCCCCGCCGCGCGGAGAGACGACAACCACATGCTTCCGTTTATGTCTCTGTCACTGTTTGTTCTCGTCTCTTCTCTCTTTCCCCCTCGGTCGATCTGGAACGGCGTTAAAACGGACAAAGTGCGGCGGTGCGACGAACAAAGAGAGCGTGCCGCCGCCGCATCAGTATCCTCAGTGCGACACTTGACTCGCTCAGAGAGCAGCTGTTGAAATGTCAAACAGGGCTGAGATGAGAGAAGCGTCGAGATGAAACTGGGATGAAACTGCTGACACCTCGTTTCCCTTTTTTATTCCCGGTTCTGAAGCCACGTTTTGTCACAGGATGTTTTAAAAATGTGCGTGGGCCCCGATCGCTCGTCGCTCGCTGCTTTTCAACCGACATCGACGACGCAACACGTGCGATCACGCAAACGACCGCTTGTGAGCCATTTTGTTTCCGCCGTCGTGGCCCGCAGCGTGCTCTTTGTTTGAACGGAAATTCGTCTATTTCCTCCCCGAAACGCACTTTTTGAGCGTGAGTGCAGAGGGGAGGCACTGTTGTTCAGACCGGCCTGGAGCGTCTCTGTGCGACGTGTGTTGTGATCGCTGTCTCGCTCTCCACCCACCATCGCTATTCTTTTCCTCCCCGAAAAAAGGTAAATCTCATGTTTTAAAGATTCCTTTAATGGGAATCAAAGTCTAAATATTTCAATGCGCCTGTTTTATTATTCAGTAGTCGACTCACAGGCATTTCCAGCCAATCTGACTAGCGAGAAAATCACATGCACCTTCACTTCTTAGCGGCGCCAGGTAGGTACACGGCTTCAGCTGGCAATATTACAAGGATTAGCATTAGCATAGCATATGAAATATTTAGTGGATTTCGTCTCCCCTCCCTCAAAAAAACCTAATAAATCAAATGACTGCCAAATGTCATTAAAGTGATGGTCTTTGACTGGGTAAGAGACGAGCCCCCTTTTCATATTCAAATTTGGGAGCTGGGAGAAATGAAAAGAGCGGAAAGGTTACTTGGTTTAGCTGACAACCCCCGGTGCCCCTACAGGGGGGGCTGTGACAGAGAAGGTATTGTGTGATGTGCCAGCTCGCCGTCGTCCTCGTGGCACTGCTCTCCTGTTGGCGCAGGCACAGCGTCTGGCCTGCTGTTTTGATTAGTCAAGGATGTGTTTTTTTTGTTTTTTTTACTTCTTTTTTTGGGGGGGGGGTGAGGTGTCACCTCACAGTGGATCACATGCAGGGGGCTAGTGGGACAACCAGCTGTCTCTCTGTCACCAACTGTCACCCGCATTGTCTCTCCTCCCTCACCGGGCTGAACAGATGACGGACGTCTGAATGGCAGGCGGGCGCGCTCTGTCCCCCCCTCTCGCTCTCCCCGGGCCGCGGCCATAATACAGAGAGCATCATCGATATGCATCCCCTCGCCCCAACGCTCCAGCCTCCCTCGTCGTTTGTGACTCATTCATATGTAAACGCGGAGATAAAACATATGGTGCTAATTTGCAACAAATCAACAGTGACCCAGGCTGACTTTCTTTACTCCGGGATATTCATGGCGGGTGTTACGATACGCCCGGCACCTGTCTCCGTTTGAAGCCTTGCCTTATTCATTACCAAAACAGTATCAACAAAAGGCACAGCAGGTCTGATCATTTGCATTCCTCCTACAAGGTGACATAATGATGTAAATTATCAAAGAAAACTGATTTTGTGTAAGAACGCCGACGGTTGTTGTAATGCGATCGGTGGCGTCGGTCTCCTGAGACAATTGGGGGGAAAAGGAGATTATAATAGATACACGACGCACTGTTTGTTACCTTAATTCCAAAGGGAAATCAGTTTCAAAAATCATCGTGCGTGCGTGGAACTCGCTGAATGGCAGCTGTCCTCGTGCAGACACCTCATCACATCAGGAATGATACAATGAGCCCCAAACAAACTTTGATTTCACTTCCCCCCCCTTAACATCATTAGAAACACCCATAAAGGTCACAGTATGAAAATCAGTTTTGAGCGACATCACAAAACGCATATCTGGATGAAAAGGAAACGGCGTTGACAAAGTTAATATCCATTATACATCAAATTGACTATGTTAATTTTGAATAAGTCAAAGGTGTGAAATATTCATGTGGAGCTGTCCAAAGTTTTTTTTTTTTTTTTTTTCCTTTCTCTCCTCCTCCTCTCTTCTCTCTTGACTTGACTTTCTTCTCCATTAATTACCATGCCCAGGAGGTTCTTGAGGGAGAGGAGCAGCCATCAGGCTGAATCATCTTGACAAGGCGGCATGGCCCAATTACACCAGCGCTCCACCGGGCTTTGATGTGGCGGAAAAGCAGAGAGATAGGGGCAAATCGCAGCCGCCATATTATGCTAATGATCCGATCTAATCCTGCCGCTAAACTTTATGTAGCTTGTTTAAAGAAGATGCTAACGCTAATTACAGAGGTGCAGCGAGCGAGGTGCTGGGTGGGATCGGGCGGAGACGGGGTGAGCCGAGGGGCGCTTTGCGGTGGTGGTGGTGCTGCTGCCGCCGCCGTGGCTGCTGGGAGTTTCCCCCCCCCCCCCCGCATCTACAAAGTGCAGCTCATAAATGTTGTAAATGAAAATGAGACAAAGTGGACTTATCTCCCGTTTAATTATACATCCTCACACAGGTGAAAAGTTGAGGGGTTGGAGGAGGGCTGCGTGCGCAGGCCCAAAACCTGTTGGCCCACCATTGTTAATGAACACATCTGAGGATGGCGGGGAGAGCGGGTTCGAGAGAGCGGGAGTGAGACTTAGACAGGAGGAAAGAGAGAAGGGGGATGGGGGTTAGAGAGGGGTGTTACAAGGAACGCACGATAATATCAGCCTGTAATTAACTTGTCACTTCAATTACAGCCCGTCAGATTGGAATTGTCTTGGGTTGTGCCGGGCCCTGTCTGTATGGTTAATTAGTCCGACGACTAGCCGCCGCGCTCCTCTCCGCTCCCCGCGCCGTCACGCCTGCAGCGCCTTCGCTTTTATTGTTCTCGCTGATTGACTAGTGTGGAGCCAGAGAACAGATCAAACCAAAATGCCCTCACTTTGAGTGGCAGCTGAATTGGCGCGAGATCATGAGATCACCATCACGTGACAAATCTTGCCACGCTGCAAATCTATTGGCTTGAATCATCCAAACAACCAGTTTGCACCAATCAGCGTCCTATTAGGCAGCTACGGGCGGGCTTTTGGTGTGACGCCAGCGAGAGCGAGCCCCGTGATAGACATGATAGACAGATGGTTCATCCAATCACCTGGCAGGTAATTTTTCCCCCAAGTATCTCGTTCCCACATGGTTATGTGAAAACAAACCACCTGGCAGCGTCAGGTTAAAATGCACCTCCAGTGAATTCAAATTGATTTGATCTTCAAACAGAAACAGACAGAGCAACAGCAGCAGCACTGATGCCAGGTTAAACCTGGATAACGGGGAATGTTTAGGATTTAAAGAATTAACAGTATAGAGGGGCAAAGTGACCGCCTACTTCCTGCTTCAGCACTGTACCAGAGATTTTCATCCGCCATTTATTTTCCCATAGACATCGTAAAATGCTTATAAAAAGAGTTTTACTTGTTCAAACCAAATGGTTCAGCTATACTGTATTTAGAATCGGGAAAGATCATAGAACATTTCACTCAGACCAAAACTTTAAAAAATAAAATCGAAGAAATCCTTAATCCTTAAAAAAAACAAAAAACTTTTTGGTCCGAGTGAGATGTTATGTGGTCTCTCCTGTTTCTAAATATATCTGAACCGTTTGGTTTGAACAAGTAAAACTATTTTTATAAGCCTTTTACGAAATGTCTATGGGAAAATAAATGGCGAATGAAAATCTCTGGTAGAGTGCTGAAGCAGGAAGTGACGTTCCACTTTGGCTCTCTATTGTCACCCACAGCTTCAAGTGCAATAAAGGAAGTCAGGCATGGGTAGCTGACCTGGCTGTGAACCCACCTGTGGACCACTTCCAATTGCTGACAGAGATAAACCAGAAGAAAAGCTTCGCTTTGTGTTTTTCCTGTTTAACTGACAACAGGCCATGACATGAAAGCCAATATAAATATCACACTGACAAATTGTAGAATAGAGCGCAGTCACAAAGTTTCCTTGTAGGAACAAGCTCGTGTTTGATACATCGTATCAATCCAGCAGCATCAAATAGGCACAAAAGGCAACGTAATTACACGTTTGCATTTTTGCTTAGAAGGAGAACAAAGATATTTAGCATTCTTAGATAGGTTTTAAACTTATAAAATGCAAGTAAAAGTGTTATAAATATACATGAGAAGAAAAATAGTTGCAGTCTCTGGTAGGGTTTGTCCTCTGTGTTACCTCTCTCTCGGTGTAGATGAGGACATCTCCTGGGACGTTGAAGGCCTCTTTGTAAAGATTCATCACTTACACAGGCAGCAGAGTGTGCTATCACAGCTGTGTGGTGTAACACTTTGAAATCTCACTGTAATGCAGAACCTGCACATGTGAAGATGTGTTGAGCATTTTGACACAGGTATAATCCGCATTGGGCCAGACGAGCTCAGTATGCTTCTTATTCTCAGAGGAAACACGCAGGAAACTTTGACAGTTCTCATTGTAGCGGGCGTGTGATGTGTACAGAACGCTGTACCTTTTTGAAGGGGGAAATGTGTAAGAATGTTCTTGAGTTCAAGAGTAGTGAGTTTGACTTTGATGCCAGCAATCATTTTGTCTGAGAAAATGTCACTTTCTTTTACACAATCTGTGTCACTCATCCTCGAGCAGAAAAAAACATTCTTCACGATTATGGTATAATCAATTGATTGAATCAATCCCCCTATATTGATTCACATCCCGTAGCCACTTCCCTACTCACCCCTCAAATCCCGACTCTCTACGACCTTCCTATCGCTAGCTGGGGCCCCTTTTCCCTAGCCCCGCCCCTTCCTTAACCATAACCATAAGCCTAACGTTATCCAACGTAGTTGCCTAAACTTAAGCGCAGGTGGTGAGTGGACCCACGCGGCCGGCCCGGTGACGTCAGCAGAGACTCGTGTTCATGCTGTATCCAGGATGTAGCGGTGGATTGAGCCGTTGACACGCTCGACTCGGGCGAACACACGGGCGAGGATCAACTCCAGGCATAGTTGATCACGCGATTGCACTCTGTTCCGTTTCCGAGCGCGGAAGAAATGTTGTAATGTGAAAGCTGACCAGCGGGGGAGAGGGGAGGGGGGGGGGGGGGGCAATCGTTCCCCGGTACGGAACGGAACGAAAGCAATCGTGAGAAAGCACCCTTAGACCTGCTCCTGTTCATTTGCTGTAGCACCTCTTCCATCCATCTTGCATTGGTAATGGCTTGCCATGCAGGCCGAGAGAGCAGTGGTCATCCACAATTATTTGCAGATCACTCCAGTAATTTACTGTAATAGTCAGACTGAAGTGGCAACGCAACAGTCTCCAATATGAGGATGCTACGCTAATAGCTGTCACGAAGGGGATATATGGACGTACTGTGTACAAGCCATCACATTCATCAGTGCAGGGTACAGACTCTTTTATATCGAGTCGTAAACAAGCATCAATGCAAACAGGAAACTGTTGTTGGCCCCGCTTCCTTCTCTACCTACTTTATTGCTGTATCCTCTGGCTGCTGCAGTACACTGCTGACTGCACACTCTTTGGCGAGCTACAATTGAACGTGATCGCCGGCTAGTTGTTCCAAATTGATCAGAAGTCGGTGATGCTTCTTGCAACTTGGAGGAGACGAGAAGTGGAATTGCCATCGATACCCGGAGACGTTTTTTTGTTTCCTGTTTGCCTCCACTGTCATTGATTGCATTGTGGTGATGGTGCGATAAGCTGAAGTGGGATCATGGCAGCTAGCCTATTTCATGATGAGGTAGACCTACAGTAAAGTGAGGTTGTATACTAGCCTATTGGTGAGGATGTGTAGAGTGGTTGTTTTAAAGGAGCATTCCGGTCTTATTTCCAGCTTTATTCATGCTTTATAACAGGGCTATTCAACTAAATTGTTCAGGGGGCCACATTGTCAGAAACCTAAGGGGCCGGGGGCCGGACCCCGAGCCATTATATGTACACTTGACACAACCCGCCACCACATTTTCGCAGCCGTGCTGGAACTGTTATTAAATAGGGGGTGCTGTAAGGAATGGAATCTCGGCGCTTCCCGTCGAAGAAAATTTGATGTTTTTTGGACTTTTATCCATATTTAGAAGAATATTTAATTTTGGATTAACATTAGGATTATACTGTTGTGATGTCATTATTCAGTATCTTCTCCTTTTCTCACTCACTTTCATGTAACCACCTGCTCTCCCTTTAGTCGTTTTACACTACAACAGACAGCAACACAGGCATAAACAGGGCAGTAGATGGTCATCCACTACTGTCTGATGTGAACCAAAGTGCCCTTCTGGGACATGTATTAAACTGATTGATTGATTGATAAACACTGAACTTATTATTATTATTATGGAAAACCAGATTATGATGAAAATCGAACACTGTAATGTAACAAACAAGGAAAAATGAAATAAAAAAGCTTCTCCCGGGCCAGTCATAGATCTTTGTCCCCCACCCCAATTTTTTTTTTTTTTTAATATCAAACTCTGGCAGGCCAGATCAAAATTCAAACGGGTCACCGTATCCGGCCCACGGGCCGCCAGTTGAATAGGCCTGCTTTATAATAACTCAGCCAGAAAAGGAATTTTTGAACTTGATGCACTACAAAGCTATAACGTGCAGAGCAATGGCCTGGAACAGAGAAAATAGGGGACATGTGCAATGCGTGCATTTACATGCTGTAAATAGCTGATTTTCTGCCACACAGCGGCTCTTATCCTTATGATATCATATACTGGCATTAAATGTGACCCTCTGTATTTACCTCCAGTGCTCTGTTTTCTATCTGGGGACTGTCCTGTCAGACTCTCTGAGACTCTCTGAGACTGTCCTGTGAGACTCTCACATCATTGAGAGTTGAGAGCTCAGAGCAGTGGTTCTCAAGCCGCCATGACAGTCCATGGTAAACACCGCATGGTGGCTGAATATTTATCTGATTTCGAGAATATGGACGATGCATTTGAATTCGATGGCCGCCCATATTCATTTGAGGAGCAGGGGAACGGGAGCATCTATCTCTGACAGCAGAGAGAGAGACAGGGTAAACACACTGGTTGCAGCAAAGGTAAATAGGCTGTTCATTAACTATATATAGTCACTTAGCAATTCAAGTAGTTGTACAGATCTAGATGTAGATTCTTACCCTGCTGCCAAGCGTGAAATATCTGTGTAATACTAACATGCCTAAAGACTGTTAGCATGACCAGTAATTTAGAGCAAACACATGGTTATGTGTTATACCATCACCACTACTCGTCAGACTGATCTCAAAAGCAAAGATTCAGATCTAGAGATTGATGGACTGTAGTCACTGTGGAACTGTTGGTCATAAAAAATAGTAGTTACACCCTTGTATGAAAACATTGTTTCTCTGTGAGAGTCTGCCATCAGAAACATGTCATCCGCTTGAGGTTATGCTGTCCAGGGTCACTGGAGAAGCTCTTGGCTATGAGGGGTAGGGGTGGTGGTTGAAGAAAGCCATGATGAGGCTTCCTCACGGCCTTTTCCTCGAGACATCTGTCGGGCCTGTGGCCTTCAGAACTCAGGCCCAGGAAGCCCTCTGGGGGCACGTACTGTCTGACATTGTCATTATTGGACAACATGCAAATGTTTTATGTTTGTGGTTTTACAAGATTGAAAACAAAAAGAAATCATGTTTCTTTTTTTTCTCTCATTTCAGTGAGGCAACGTGATTGTGCACATATTCCCTGGGAGTGAAACGATCCATGAGAAATGGCTGAGCTATCAATCGAATCTGGCAACAACAAGCAAAATGAAAGAAAAAAAAAGGCTCGCTGATTTGACTCAAAACCCTGGAAAAGATTTATGATTATGCCGCCTCCCACTTCATGATCTTTCTCGGTTCATGTTTTCACTTTACTTTAGCATAAAAGTTTGAAGACGTTTTCTTTCTGGACAGATGCAGCCTTCGCTCTCCGATTGCTTCACAGACACAGACCCTGTGGTGCTGCTCAGTCGGAGCAAGCGGGGGCAAGTGATCATTGTTGGGCTGGTCTGGTTCTGATAGAGTGGCAATCATCTGTACCGAGATCCACCTCGGCAGCCATGACAGCAGCAATGGGGAATGCACACCTCACCAAGAAGCTGGCATGCAGAACCTCTGTTGCAAGAGCAGTGCATTCAAATGAGCTCTTATCATGGCTCCGCCACGGTGGCTTGCCAATGGCTGGACTGTAAGCATGGCCATTATCCAATAGCACAAGCCCTTTGATCAGCAATAGCCAATAGCACACGCCCTTTGATCAGCAATAGCCAATAGCATCGTTGCTACGGGATCGTGCCATCTCCTTGCTATTTGGCTGTGTGTTTACGAACCTCCTTGTTCTTGCTAGCTGTCAGTCTGGGTCATTGTCATTGACAAGGCTGTTTGGCCTTCAACACTGGGGAGACGCCTGCAAACACACGATGAAGACAGGGTTTTGGAAATCTCCAGATCTGCAGGGGACCTGGGGGTAAAAGGCGAAATTAGTCTGACAATTACTTGGTGATGGTGCTGTTCAGTCCATATAACAAACAAAGGCATTGAAACGATTAAAGCCGTACGCTTTTTTTCTCCCCTACTCCCCGGGAGGATCAAACCTGGAAGTTCAGCCAACTTGTTTTTAGTGTTGCCATAAAAGTGTCCCTCTCTCCCCCCACAAACATGATGTGAGAGTGAGCTACAGCGCGCTTCAGTCCCACGTCTCGTTAGAAGCTGGAGCATCTTCAACATATCTTCATGTGCACTAACGGAGTGGGGTCATCATGGGGCAAAGGAGGGGGGGTTTCTGGAATATAGATTTCACATTGAATTGTCCTATTTGTCAGGCTGCTCCAAAATAAATGCACTGTAGAGCTGCCACGATTAATCGATTAGTCGATCGTCAGAAAATTAATCGACAACTATTTTGATAATCGATTAATCGTTTTGAGTACAATTTTAAGAGAAAAGGTCTAAATTCTCTGATTCCAGCTTCTTAAATGTGAATATTTTCTGGTTTCCTTACTCCTGTATGACAGTCAACTGATTATCTTTGAGTTGTGGACAAAACAAGACATTTGAAGGCGTCATCTTGGGCTTTGGGAAACACTGACACATCATTTGCTACCGTTTTCTGACATTTTATAGACCAAACAACTAATCGATTAATCGAGAAAATAATCGGCAGATTAATCGATTATGAAAATAATCGTTAGTGGCAGCCCTAATGCACTGACTTACCTTCGTTAGCTGACGGAAGTTCCTTAAAGGCTGCTCCATTTTCGTATGCAAATAAATACTTCCGTACGATGTCGCCGTCAGTGCCCACATACCTGTACTTCCATGCATCTTTCACGTTGGTATCATGTTAAGCGAAAATCCACTAGTGGGCAGTAGAGAGTCAAATGTGTGAGTGTTTGTGTGGTGCTACTCTGTTTCAACTATATCCGCAAGCTTTCAGAAAACGTGCACAATTACGCACAAAACGAATGCAGAGTTAACGGACAGAAGGCTCCATCCGTCTCTGTCGGCGTATTTAACCTTGATCATAATTGAGCCTTAAGTCAATTTCAGTCTGACAGGTGGCGTCTGGGTAGTGTCGAGGTAAAAGCACTCACCTGCCACCGCGGAGAATTCCAGGCAGCAGTAGGCCTACTTCCAGCTTGGTCAGACGTTCCTATACAGACACAATTGGCCGTGTCTGCGGGTGGGAAGCCGGTGAGACCTGGTCACCGTGCTAGCGCCTCCGCTGGTCGGTCGGGGCATCTGTTCGGAGGGGGGGGGGGGGGGAACTGGGGAAAATAACGTGATCCTCCCCCCGCGCTACGTCCTGCCTGTGAAACTCTTGGCTGTCAGGTGAAAAGAAGCGGCGGGCACATGTATCGGAGGAAGCATGTGCTAGTCTAGTGGCTCTACCCAGATCAGCAGAGGGAGTGAGGCAACGACGAGACAGCAAGGGGAATTGTCAAAGTACAATTGGGGAGAAAATGAACTTGATCAAAAAATTAAAAAATAAATTAGTCTGACACACTCCATGATAAGATGCAAGATACTGTTGTGATCAGAGACTTTTCATGCTCAATTTGGTAAAGAAGGCGTTTCTAAAGATACACCCTAAACATTGTAAATACTGTGCATACATACGGTACAGTGCATGCACCCTATATACATACTTAAGCAATGATGCATTTATAGTCTTTGCGTCTGTTCTCATTACTCTCCCATGCGATGCGGGTGCAGCATGATGCTCATATCTGAATGCTATGTTAAAGAAAGTAAAATACAATCATAAATTTGTCACAGTTCACAAACGGTGCAGGGGGCTGCTTTTACGAGATGACGCCACAAATACCAAATGTGTCTGTTATTGGAAGTGACATTGTCATTATGCACTGACACAGCATCCCTGCTCCACTGAGGCATAAAAATGTCCTACTAAACCGGCAACATAAACACACCGATAAATTACATTTAGATGCCATCAAGCTGCGACATTTGCTGACACCAGAAATGTTCCTCCAGATCCGCCGAGGCGGCGATGGTTCTCATTATCCAGCTGAGGAGTGAGCGAGCGCTGGGGATGTTAATGAAAAGTACACAGACAGTGACCTTTGTAAAGTCTCCCAGCAAAATGACAGAGTTAACAAACTCCAGTCGTGGGGCTGCAGCGGTGGAGGGCTGGAACAGGGGAGGAGGAAGCCTCTCGCTCGCTGCTCAGGATTCACTGAGGGAACTCGACATCGTATCAAGGTCAGGGGGGGGCGGGGGGGGGGGGGGGCGCGGGGCGCTGTCTGAGGTGTCGGCTCGCCGTGTCGGATGGAAAGTCGAGGGGGTCAGAGAGGTCACAGAGGCCACGCTCACTCCTGTCCAGTGTTGAGGGTAACTCATTACAAAAGTAACATATTACATGTAATATATTACTTTTAGCAGTAACTCAATAATATAACTTATTACCAATAGGCAATATTATACCAATCAGCAATATTATACCAGTTACTTTGTCAAGTAACACAAGTTACAAATTGAGTTACTCCTTTTTTTTTTATCAAAGCACATATTTAAATAAAGGTACAATCATTTCCTAATCAAACTGTATGTTTTTATGCAAATAACCACTATAAATGACAATAACAAAGGAAAAGGATAACATTTAGAATTTTGGGCGGTTTACACTGACTTCAAGACGGTTGACATTATTTTTCGGGATGGTTCAGTGGCGGCGATGTCATTCTGCTGCTGCTGTTGTTTTGGTGAAAGTAATGCAAAAGTAGTGTAATAAGTAACGAGTTCCTCTACACAGACAGTAATATTGTAAAGTAACTTATTACTTTCAAATGAAAGTAACAAGTAATATGTAGTGTATTACATTATATTTAGAAAGTAACTTGCCCAGCACTGGTCGTCGGGTCGTCGTGTGGGATGGAAAGCCGAGGGGGTCAGAAAGGTCACCGAGGCCACGCTCACTCCTCCAGCGAGCTGGGAAAAAGCTCCGGGCCGAGCCCTGCCCAGGCAGTGGGGGAGTTGGAACGAGTCAAAAGACCCGGGTTTGACTCCTCACAGAGTGTGGAGGAATTTCTATAATGGCTAAATGTCTTAATTAGCCCATAAGAAATAATAGAACACAGGACCCAAACGCAGCCCGCCAGATCATGACAAAACGGCAATAACGGTTCACTTGGATCCCGAGAAAATATGCAACTCATTAAGCACCGGGGCAACAGGCTAATTTCCTATTTTGCAGACACGGTTTATAGGGTAAAATCAAATGTACAATTTTTATTAAAGATAGGTGTGTCCAGCAGACAGCACATAAAAATGATATTTTGTTTCCTTTTATGTATCCAGATATGCAAGCTAAGTACTCTTGTGGTATTATTCTACAACTGTAAAGGCACAGTGAACAACAATTATAGAAATGGCCCAGATTTACTGCCAGGTTTTCAAATTAAAACCCGCCGCTGACCTCTGGGTTCACTCGCTCATTTTCATAAATCCCGGCTCCGAGTGATTTATTGGAAGACCTTAAGACGGGTTAGCAGACGATCGGTCAATTTGCCGAGTCGGCGATGGCACCGTGTTTTCCCCCCCACCACCACCACCACAGTCTATTAGGCTCCTTTGAAGCTTAGCTGATCACTGCTGATCAAAGGGGTCGACACAATGACAGTTGCTATAATGTGAGCTGCAATCAGCACCGGCAAGCATTCACGGCACAGTAATCATCCCCCATCGTGGGTGGATGTGCACAGCGATTGTCACAAACCTCCACGAGGCAATTTTGTAAATCATTATTGTGTTTGTCTGTAACCAACGTGGAGAATCTGACCACAGCAGTGTTGTGGGTAACTCATTACAAAAGTAACATATTACATGTAATATATTACTTTTAGCGGTAACTCAGTAATATAACTTATTACTTATAGGATTTCAGTAATATTATACCAGTTACTTTGTCAAGTAACTCAAGTTACAAATTGAGTTACATTTGATTAAATCAAAGCACATATTTAAAGAAGATACAATCATTTCCTAATCAAACTGTGTGTTTTTATGCAAATAACCACTATAGATGACAATAACAAAGGAAAATAATAACATTTAGAATTTTGGATTGTTTACACTGACTTCAAGGCGGTTGAAAAGATTTTTCGGGATGGTTCCGGGGCGGCGATGTCATTCTGCTGTTGCTGTTGTTTTGGTAAAAGTAATGCAAAAGTAGTGTAATAAGTAACTGGTTGCTCTACACAGAAAGTCATATTGTAAAGTAACTTATTACTTTCAAATGAAAGTAACTAATAATTTGTAGTATATTACATTTTGAAAGTAACTTGCACAACATTGCTTGTCAGTCACCGTACTTTAATTTCTAACTTCGTTTCGATACCCAGGAAAATATCGATACTTGATAGCATTTTCAATACCACGGGGGGTGGGGTGGTATTGGTACACAAAGACAGATGGGCGGTCACGGACAGACACGCGCTTCTCTGATAAAAGTCATTAAAAACTGCACTTACAAAGCATATTACACCTGCTCTAGTCATCAGCCTATCAGAACTTGAGCTTGTTGAAGCAACAGATAGATACCCACCAATGGCAGGGAGGGAGAAATCAGTAATATGTTTTATTTTTTTATTAAGAGAAAGCACTGCTGGTATCGATACTGTTGCAAATGATTATAATATCCATTTCAAATTTGTAGTAACGATACTTATCAATACTATCGATACCTGTTGCAAATGAGTATTGTATCCATTAAAAAATATATATCGATACTTCTCAATACTTTTGACAACCTTAGACTGTCGGATGAGTTGTCAATCATGAGAAAGTATGTTACAATCGTTAAAACAAATACACTCCTGGCACTCCTAGCGATGTCCACTGCGATCAGTACCATCCATCTGGAGCTCTGTGCAAGTTCAAAACAAATGCTCAAAATGATCTCCGAGCTCCCCTTTGACCCGGGTCTGTGTGGTAATACCTTCGCCTCAGAAGTCTTTGGGAAATGTTTCAGTACTTTTGTTGAGTTGTTTCTCCGGGTCCACGGCAGGTGCCCTTTCTCACGCTCTCGCTAGCAGAGCATATGGGCCCGTCCCGGGCCTCAGCCCTCCGCCTGCACCGGGCCCTCCATCTGCCAGAGCCCTGTCACACCTGAGTACAGAAGATCAAAGCAGCCCGTGGTGCCTACAACCACGCAGCTGCTGCACGTGCCAAACTTCCCTCAGCGCTCTGGTTCCTTTTTCGCTTTTCAACACATGTTTCCAAGGTCAACCGCTAATCCCTCCATTTGTGCATTATCGCATCCCCTACGACTCTCCGGAGTGACGGCCCTGGAAACTCTCACCCGTGTCAACCCGTGTCGTTGGCCATTCCTGTC
The DNA here is from genome assembly GCF_964638095.1 of Poromitra crassiceps. Taxonomy (NCBI): domain Eukaryota; kingdom Metazoa; phylum Chordata; class Actinopteri; order Beryciformes; family Melamphaidae; genus Poromitra; species Poromitra crassiceps. The sequence continues at coordinate 8,035,507 of NC_139651.1, read as the reverse complement.
CTCTCTGGGTTTGTACAAGTTTGGGTTTTGTTTGTTTATATGTTTGTTTGTTTGCCTTTAACTGCGGAAAGCCGCAGAAGAAAGAGAGCGCGAGGAGAAACGCTCGCTGCGATCATCTCGCCAAGGCCAAACCAAAAACCAGTAAGGCATAATTGTCGTTGGGGTTTCCACTTGTAAAACAAGGGTTTTGGCGGGCGACGGAGGCCCCTCTATTCATACCCAGCGCGCTGAAGACCAGAGTGTTGTCTGTCCAGCACTGAATTAGGCCTCCAAATTGGGGACTGTCATTAGAGAATTCCACAGGGAGTGCTAACGACGCACAACCGCTGAGTCAAACCAAAGCCGAAGAAAAACCCTCTGGGACAAATAAATACTCTAAGAGACATTTGTGTATCTGAGCAACAAACAAACACATTTAAAAAATACAACCATCTGATTAAACATGAGAAGGACAGCGATTGATTATGACTTGGCTTGCAGAGTTTCTCTTAAATGTGTCGACCACTTCTGGGAGAGACATGGGGATGTGGACGGACAACTTGAAGATTAAGTTCTGCTCCCCGACAACAGAACCCTCATTTAGCGCACAGTGTTTAAGTGATCTTATTGACTTCTGCAGACACACTCAATCTGAGTAAACCTTTTTAGCTCGGATTGATTTGGACAAAATCACCAGGGGTCTCTTTAATGCTCTAAGCCCCATTCGTTTCCAGTGGGAAATTCATCTCTGTCCTTTTACATCAAGTGAACTGGGATTTACTCGTACTCTGCTATTCCCTTAATGAAACTAAACCCTAAGAACATTCCGAAGGACGTATAGTTATATCGTCAACGAGAAATATGTTGAAGTCAGTGTCTGTCTCTATATAGTCTGTGCTTAATAGATCTGGGTTGAATAATGGCAAGTTAAAAATATTTGTTTTGACCATCTTGAGTGGTAGTGTCAGGGAAGTTCTCAGGGGGAAAAATGAAGTAGCTATACTAAAGTTAAGTTCAAATAGGTCTCTCTGATTCTCTCAACTTTCTGTGTCCTTGTGTGGCTCATTCTACTTCAACTAGAATAAAACAAATGGTAAGAATAATGTACGGTACTTATAAAATACAGTTACCAAGGTCTGATGCTTGAATGTCATACATTTTGATATAGTTATTGTAATGGCTTGTTGGACGATCTGAAGAGAGATTTTTTTGATGAGGGATTTTTTTTGTGTGCTAAAATGTTCAAAAGACACAAACTAATAAAATCCAAACATGTGCCTTACTAATATGGAAAATGCCAATAACATTTCTCCAATTGTGTAATTGTGAAAAAATTACGCTGGTAATTTTCTAATCAGCGCATGTAAAACATGCAAACCATGACGGAGCTCGCTCAATCTGCACCCAATAATCTGTATCAGAGGCAGCTGTACGCTTTGGATAATCGCTATAATTCGGCAAGAAAAAAAAAATGTCTTGCTCGCATAACTGATATGCACTGTACCATTACCGCGGGGAGTGAGCAAGGCCGCTATTTTATGATGCAGATGTTTATCAGAAATGAGTCAGCGCTCCCTTTGGAACTCGACGTGATGTGCCGACATCGCTGCCAGGCACAGCGGTCTGCGCGTAATGTTTTCATCACAACTGTTAAGTCCCCGCAAAGCCACAGGGTTAGCAGTTTGCCCAAGGTCAGACCTGGACCACCGCTCCAAAAGCTTTCTGAACCTCGAGTCGCATCATGCAAGACGCTCAAATTATAAATCAGATATTCACCATTTCAATGAAACGAAAACACAATGTGGTTCTTTTTAAAGGGTATTAGATCACTATCAGTAAGTCATTTTGATGACCAAATGACAATGCTTTTGCAGACAGGATTTTTATGATGGACTTCAAGTATTGATATATAGACGGGTTTAACTCGACAACATTCTAAATTTACCCCAGCTTACTTCCTGTCGCAATGTTTGCTCGTACAATAGCTGACAGGACATAAGCTAGGTTCCAAACGGTTCCCTAGCAACACAATTCCATGAAAACCGTCTATAGTTCAAACTCAATATTTAATGTAAAATTCGATGAAATTGCAGCGTTGTGTGGAAAGATGTTATCGATGACGAATGTTCCCCCAAAACGTTCACTTCTCATGGCCTTGTTTTCAACTGTCCAACGTCCCAGGTTAAGAGTAATGTGCTTCTTGATGTTTTACAACTCAACATGCTGGACTTCAAAGGCTATTCCTTCAATGGATTTGAAGGATCGGTACTGAAATGCAGCACAGACACATTTCCAGGCCCGAATTGGCAAACGGTACCAGCTCCCCCCCCCCCCGATTCAGATGATGTAAACGTGCTGAGTGGAGGCATTCCAGAGGGGGGTGTCGGTTCAAATACTGCAAACCTGGCTGATAGGAAGGATTTATGCAATTGTTTAGGGAGGCGTGCCAATCACGAGCACAAGACAGTCGTGATACATGAACTGGAGCATGAAGCTGCCTATGAAAATGGACAGATTACAAAGAATTCAACTTTTAATCCAACAAAATCAAACTTTGACAGTGTCTTCATTACATCGTCGATTACAAACCTGGATAAATATAACAAAAATATTTTTTCTCTCTAACAAGGCACCTTTTAAAATGTCCCTAGAGTCCCTCACTCAGTGAAATGAAAGTCATTGAATCCAGTATTTTAATTAGCCTTTTGAAATTATAAATAAATGGAAAGGACCAAAAATGCAGGAATGTGCGGAGCCAGCTTTTATGAGAGTATAATAATATTTTATATCAACAATGTTCCCATACATGGCAATATTTTCGACCACAAACAGTTCTCGGAAGGACTGAATGCACTCCTCTGTGGGAGAGATTGTAATTAATACACTGAGAAGGTTGTTCCCCCGGGGGAGACTCCTGCAAATGTAAATATTGAATAATATTTTGCAAGGTAAGGGGAATCACACAAACAAATAAGCACATGGACCATGCCTCTGGGAATACGAGGGGATTATTTCAGGAGATTTATCTGTTTCGTCGAAAAAACAAGTGTTGTTTAAGTTTCGGGCGGATGTGGGTTTGCACACAAAGCCGTGTAGGAAGGGGGCGGGCCGGGGCGTACCAATGGGAACCAGAGGGGGTTTCGGGGTCAGTTGGGGGAGTAGTGACAACATGCCACTCACCAAATCATCCCTCGTCTCTCTAATGTCAAAATTAACCATCCCCCTTTATGCCGACCACAGCGGATTTGAGAGTGGCCGGCCTACACGGTCGTGCTAAATCCTTCGCTCCTGATTCAATAAGGATCTCTTTCACTACAGAGAGAGCGAACTCGAACGGAAACGCGGAATGAAGCGCACACGCCGACGCTCGCCGAAAGGTTTCGATTTTTGCTTGTCATGCTCTCCGTGTTAAAGACGGGGGTCTGAGAAGCATTTTGGTCTGTCGCCTTAATGTGTTCGTGTTGGCACTCGCCCCTTCTCACCGGAATGGGCGCCAGATGTCTGTTTTTTTTCCCCTCTCCCTCTTCCTCTCCACCGAGTCGAGGAACCTGAAGGCAGCACGGCGGCGGTGACGACTCGGTGGGCCGCTCGCTCGTGCCGGTTCCAAAAACCGCCGGCGGTACGCACGCAAAGCGCGGGCACCATTTAATGAGTCACACCAGTGTTGCTTCAAAGTGAAATTACATCCATTTAAACCTGTCTTACACGTCACCCCAAAGGAGGCGAAGAAAAAAGTGTCTACCTTCAATTTATAGCCGAATGAAAAACCGCAAAGACAAAAGGGGGGACATGTGCAAGTTATTATGGATATACTCCGTTCTCAATGATGAGAGCAGCATGTATAAAGAGGGAAGGGGGGGGGGGGGTGGCATAATCTCTGCCTAGCATATTTGTATGATACCAGACGTTGAAACGGGGATATCAAAGGAAAGCTTTTCCGAACACAATGTGAACTTTCTTTCTTTCTTCCCTTTCGTGTCGGCGCGCTCGCTCGCTACATAATCATCATTTCAGCTGTTGTTTTTCGGGGGGCCATCAAAGACGAGCGTGCCTCGATTACTCTATCGGAGACGATCACAGGGCGAAGTCAATGCGGAGGCCCGGGCTCGGTTGAAGAGAACCAGCCGCGCGAAGGTAACCGACGGGCTCAGCCCTGCTGACAGAGTACAAAGAGGGTGGAATGTTTTTGGCATGTCGGAGCGCCGGCGCTGGTTGTAAGATGTGAATGTTAGGGCCGTTAAAGCTTTAATACAACACTTGGGAGTTCTGGGAAAAAGCCGGAGCGTGTGGCCCAGAGTCGCAGCTAGGCGGAGGAGGGCCACGTATGTACGCGGCGTCCTGCAGGGGGCGCCCTCGCTCGGTGTGGGTGGCTGCGACAGTGGCGACAGCGCTCTCACCCGCATTGACATCGGGCCCTTTAAGTTGTTTAGTTTCATTTTTATCCGGCATGGCCGACCGGAGCCAAAACACAGCAGTGTATACTGCCGTGGGACTGTCAATAGCCAGGGACATGCTCGGGCGTGTGCGGTCGGTGGTGGTAGGCCGTGTGCTGTAACCGGCGTCAAAAGACATTTCCCAGAGGCGGACGACACAACACGCTGCATGAATTTCTATTATGACTAACAGCAGAGCTAGCATGTGAGAACACTGGCGGCCACTCGGGAGCCAATAAAATGATTTACAAAACAGAACGACCAGGAAAAAAACCAGATGATAAAAATGCGAAAAGACGAGAAGGTGACAAAAATGGGAGAAGGCCATTTTTTTTTTGTTTTAGCCTTTTTCGTCTTCTGTTGCCCTCACTGACATAAGACCCCCAAACTGCCACAAACAAACGCTTTCATGTCCAAGGCTATTTCGGTGTCAACTGACTGCGTGGCTCATTTTTTTCCGACAGAGGAAACGGGCTAATAAATGTGTTGCTATGCTTTTGATATACCTTCCAGTTTCCTGCGCCTGGCCGCCGCGCGGCTCTCATGTCGAGCAGCTGGGGCAACTCGCTCGGGTTTCAGGCTGTAGCCGGCGTCCTTAATGCCTTCCATCCCAGCCGGGGCCGGCCGGCCATGCACCACTTCCGCCTCCGTCCTCTCCAGGAGAGGAGAAGAAAGAGACCGGGAGGAAGTCACACCTGGCTCCTCCATCCTCCAGGAGAGGAGAAGAAAGAGACCGGGAGGAAGTCACACCTGGCTCCTCCATCCTCCAGGAGAGGAGAAGAAAGAGACCGGGAGGAAGTCACACCTGGCTCCCCCGAGCCCCGTGTGGAGGGCCCTGGAAGTGGAGCTGTTTTTACCAGAGCGACCAGCTGAGGCGTGGCCGAGGAACCCGGGGGCGAGAAACGCCAAGTAATGGCATCGAAATACCCAGGTAAGAACGTGCAAGGAAACGCGTGTGTGTTTGCATAAGTGAGTGTTATTTGGAGTGTGTGTGTGTGTCTGAAGTCATGGGGTGAAATCAGGTAACCTGTCAGCAGTAAATCCTCACGTCGCTCCCTGGCCATGTGTTCTACAGACCTGGCTGGTTCTGTAGAACTATCAGCCACAAGGAGAAAGGTGCGGCCAACACGCTCCGCTCAAACACACACACACACGCACACGACGTGACACATGCATGTTGAAGCGTTTGATGGCGAAGGCGGTATGCTATCGCACAAACACACACACGCACACACACACACACACACACACTTGTGTGAGGCCGGACCTGGTGTGCAGTGACTTCACAGGCCGTGTCCCTCCTCTCCCACTGTGTTTAAAGTGGAACCACACAAGGCTGCGGCCACCGTCCCGCACATCTGGAGGCGAGGAGCCGCGGAAGCGCTCCACGGTGCTCTTCCTCTCCTCCACCCTCCTCATCCTCGAGCCCCTATTATAAATTCCCATTTGGCTGTGTCCGTAATTATTCCACAAGAACAGGCTTATGCAACAAAGCAGTAGCCAAGCCAAATGACAAACAGACCAGAGCTATAAATTAAGACTTATTTCTCACTTTAATGGTTTGCGCTCTCATAATGTTTGCCACTAATTTTGTACTGCAAGAGAAAAAAAATGGCAACGGTGCACTTTTATTCCCCTCGCATCGTTCTTATTAAGTATCCAAGCAACAAAACAAATATGGCATGTGTAGCGAGGGCAAAAAACATATTTTTCCCCCCTATGTAAATCATTTTCTGCAAAGGGATTAAACAACGCAGTGATTTTAAATACAGATGATATTGTAATTAGAGCTGTGGAACTTCACACGCACAAATAACCACAAACAGCCATCTACACTCAAGACTATTGTTTAGTAAAAACCAGCCAATAGGAAAGCGTTTCTTAGCCGGGGCACTATAAATCTTTATCAAGTGATTCTCAATTATGCTCTATTACAGAACACTGCATCATGTGTCGTGACACATTTCTGCTTAAAGGTCCCCATTTCATGTAAAACATGACTTCCTGCATCTTTGATTCTAAAGGACGTGGGCGTGGCCTATAGAAACATCATGGAAGTCTCCAAACACATGTGGTCCCCAGATAAGATCACACTAGCCATGTAGGCTAGTGTTTACTTATGGGTTTATCATTATGGGTTTATCATATTCATAATGTTTTTTGAATGTTGTTTGGACCCAAATGTTTTAACTATTTGTGTCAATAAAAAATAACTAAATAATATAGGGAAGGGGGGGGGGCGTTGAACCTCCAAACGAGCCATTTTGACTTCCATAACTTTGTGACATCACAAAGTAACACTCATTTCATGTGCCTGCTGGCAGCGCCGCCCCCCGCCAACTGAATGCAGAAGACCAAACCTTGTTGTCTGTAGCATCGCTGTGCAGTATGTAGCATCGCTGTGCAGTATGTAGCATCGCTGTGCAGTATGTAGCATCTCTGTGCAGTATGTAGCATCGCTGTGCAGTATGTAGCATGGCTGTGCAGTATGTAGCATCTCTGTGCAGTATGTAGCATCGCTGTGCAGTATGTAGCATCGCTGTGCAGTATGTAGCATCGCTGTGCAGTATGTAGCATCGCTGTGCAGTATGTAGCATCACTGTGCAGTATGTAGCATCACTGTGCAGTATGTAGCATCGCTGTGCAGTATGTAGCATCGCTGTGCAGTATGTAGCATCTCTGTGCAGTATGTAGCATCGCTGTGCAGTATGTAGCATGGCTGTGCAGTATGTATCATCGCTGTGCAGTATGTAGCATCGCTGTGCAGTATGTAGCATCGCTGTGCAGTATGTAGCATCTCTGTGCAGTATGTAGCATCGCTGTGCAGTATGTAGCATGGCTGTGCAGTATGTAGCATCGCTGTGCAGTATGTAGCATCGCTGTGCAGTATGTAGCATCTCTGTGCAGTATGTAGCATCGCTGTGCAGTATGTAGCATGGCTGTGCAGTATGTAGCATCGCTGTGCAGTATGTAGCATCGCTGTGCAGTATGTAGCATCTCTGTGCAGTATGTAGCATCGCTGTGCAGTATGTAGCATGGCTGTGCAGTATGTAGCATCGCTGTGCAGTATGTAGCATCGCTGTGCAGTATGTAGCATCTCTGTGCAGTATGTAGCATCGCTGTGCAGTATGTAGCATGGCTGTGCAGTATGTAGCATCTCTGTGCAGTATGTAGCATCGCTGTGCAGTATGTAGCATGGCTGTGCAGTATGTAGCATGGCTGTGCAGTATGTAGCATCTCTGTGCAGTATGTAGCATGGCTGTGCAGTATGTAGCATCGCTGTGCAGTATGTAGCATCTCTGTGCAGTATGTAGCATGGCTGTGCAGTATGTAGCATGGCTGTGCAGTATGTAGCATCACTGTGCAGTATGTAGCATGGCTGTGCAGTATGTAGCATCACTGTGCAGTATGTAGCATGGCTGTGCAGTATGTAGCATCGCTGTGCAGTATGTAGCATGGCTGTGCAGTATGTAACATCGCTGTGCAGTATGTAGCATCACTGTGCAGTATGTAGCATCGCTGTGCAGTATGTAGCATCGCTGTGCAGTATGGGAAAATGTCCAGAAAACTGCATCAACTGCAAAGACGGATCTATCCTACACAGATCGTCTTATCAGAGGCTCCACCCCCTGAAAACAGCGCATAGTTAATGACGGGACAGACAGAGCAGATAGAGACAGTCGGCATGTGTGGGAACGCCCACAAAATGTTATACGGCTGGCGCGTGAGCGGGTTAAAACCGCCGATATATCTCAATGGGGCTCTAAACTACAGGTTTGGGGATTCTAGAGCAGAACACAATACGTCTGCTCAGATGTGCATTTACTGCGGTGGTTAAATCCCTGATCGTGTCTGCCTGGGCTGGGCTAGCAGCTAAATTCTAACTTTGCTGAATGGATAGAACGGGGGATTTACCCCACCCTGACCACACCCCCAGCCAGGCTGAGCCAGCTATCCCAGCGTCTATGACGAAACATCGCCTCAATTGTTGTTTTTGCAATAGAATTCATAACCCGTGAGACATGTTTGAAATATAACATGGGACATGGGAAAGGAGAATTGTCACCACCAAATCAGCCTGATTTCTGATTGGCTAAAAGAGCGAGTCTCGCCCTATGACTGGATAGGGTGATGAGTCCCGCCTCTCCAGGAAATTCATCAGACCAGCTGCTAGCAACCATGGATGTAGCAACCTGCCCGGCTGCTTTACCTCTTCACACCGGCTTTTGATGGCCCCGAGATCTGAGAGAGGAGAGGAGGACAGCTGAAGAGAAGGAAAGGAGAGAAAGCAGAGAGGAGCTAGAAAAAGGGGAGAAGGTCTCATGCCTTCTGGTCCTGCCCTTTACTGACCGGATTCTTGGCCAAAATATTTGACTGGTACTCTAAGGCCTACAAAATAACCCTTCAGCCGGAGGCAGAACTCGCCATCTTCGGCTGCACGGATTCCTCTCTGGACTTCCCTACAGCTGTGCAACAATTTCTGACACAAGGGACCATTGTTGCCAAGAAACTCATTCTGCAGAAATGGAAGTCCCCCTCTCCACCCTCTTTTCAGTTGTGGTTGGCGGACATGATCTCGATTATACGAATGGAGAGACTCCGGTTCTTTGACCCGTTTCTGGCCTACCTTGACGAGGTTAGGGGTGACCGGCTGGTCTCTCTCCCTTGTGTGGGATCCCGCGCATATATATACATATATATACATATACTGTATATACATATACAAGCCCATAAGCTCTGCATGTAACTGGTGGCACTGTGTTGTAATTTTGGAGTGTATGTATGTTTTTTTCTTTCTTTCTTTTCTTTTCTTTTCCTGTATCTGAGTTTGTTCGTTTTTGTGTGTTCTGAAAAATGAAATTGCCAAATAAAATATTAGAAAAAAAGAAAACGGAGAGAGAGGAGAGGGGGGGAGAGAGGAGAGGAGGATAGAGTTCTTCCCCAGCCTGAGGCTTGTCACTCAGCCGTATCCAGCACTCACTTAATCAAGCAGGCATGTGGCATGGTGTGGCATGCGTGCATGTCGTGCGGTCGACGCTGGTGGAAGACAGGACGGATGTGGCGCTGGTGGCAGCCTCTCTCAACTTGTTCCTGGGTATGTTTGTTTTGACAGTCAGCTAAGACCCCGTGGGCCAGGCCCCCTTCTCACCCGGGCCGATCCACAAAACAAAATACATTTGGTTTACAGAGACAGAAATAGAAAAGCCACATTCTCCTTCAAATATGGAAAGCTGTTGCCCAGAGAAATGTATAATAAAAAAAAAAAGTCATTTAATTTGGTTTTTATTTTTCTTTCCTTATCCCCCTGCCTGCTGGCTCTTTAGAACAGAACAAAGATACTCGCACACAAGCCGGTTCCTTCTTGCAAACCATATGTATGAGCATATGCGCATGAATCAAATGTTCCTGGGCTTTAGCCTTCAGTCCCCAATTCACAACGTAACAAATGTCCCTCCGAGCAGCACATCTGTAGAGGATGTCAATAAAGAAGGACTTTGAAATGTACACCAACGCCAACACTCTGTAGACAAGAGCGAGGCCCTTTGAAAACGGCTCCCATCGGAGGTGCGCGCTGAAAGCAGGACCAGCGGGGGCATTGAAAAGATGTCCGTTCCCCCAGTTTTTCTCTATGTAAATCCACCTTCCCCGCGGGTTCCCCTTCTTCTCAGCGAGGTATCTATATATGGAGCCACTTTATTACGGGACAAATCCCGCTTTAATGTTCTTGTCGGCGGGAGAACAGCTGGAGCGGAGATAAAAACCAGGAAGCAATCTGCACCAGCTGTTGAAGTATTAATACAAAAATTAACTACTGTGTGTTGGTTAATTGCTTTCTGCTTAATGTGCTTTCAAAAGCCTCGATTCCTCTTTTCCGTTACACAATCGCGAGAAACGAGGCGGCGATATCAAGAGGCCTGTGAAATTAAAGATTCCATTTTAAGGCGCGGCCGCCCCCGCCAGCCCCCCCCTCCCGCCCCCATCCCCCCCCGCCCCCATTCTTCTCACGGCTCAGCGACCATAATGGACTCATGTGTTGAATAACCAAAATGGTCACATTAGACACCTGCTACTGTGGGTCTTTGGTGGTATATAGGCACACAGATAGAAGGGAAGTCTCTCTCTCTCTCTCTCTCTCTCTCTCTCAGGCTGCTGCGTGGCGGCACAAGCGTGCACTCGTCCATCAAGAGCTCACACAAGAACACTTTCCATAAGTGAGAGTGTGTACGTTTGATCACGCTCGCTAACCCCCCCCCCCTCTGTCCCGAGTCAGCCATCGCACGCCTACACACACACACACACACACACACACACACACACACACACACACACACACAGGGCTGAGTGACAACCGCTGTACATTTCAAACAGCCCAGCTGGTATATTTGCTTTAACTGCCATTGCGTTTAATTTGCGTTATTATCTGTTGCCACCTCACTCCACAGATCCATATTGACTTGAGGCCCACATGGAAGCTGTTAAGGGACGACGTGTTCCTTAAAAAAAAAAAAAAAAAAAAAAAAAAAAGAGCCAGAGAGAGAAAGATTTTTTTTTCTTCCTCCTTAAGGAGTCGCAGCTCTCCTCCTCTGGGGCCCATACATGCACGGGTCGTGTCTCCAGCACATTTAATTCCATGCCGTAAAAAGCATTAATCGGAGCCAGATGAAGTGGGGAGAATTGTATGGCATTCTCTTCTTTTTTTATGGATAATTTGAGGTTATTTATGCAGGATAAATAAGAACATAACGAGCCCCAGACAGAGCGCAGAGGACACTGGTTGCTGTATGGACAATTATGTGCTCACTCCACTAATCTTTATACAGACTGTAAACTGATGTCATATTGAAGGCACTCAACTGGATGTGAATGAGGGACCTTTTGAAGATACAGTACATGTAGATAGACAGACAGACAGACAGACAGACAGACAGACAGACAGACAAACAGACAGACAGACAGACAGACAGACAGACAGGTTGAGATTGATTGAGTGATTGCCATTCTTTATGGTCTGTCTTAAAAAGTCAATAGGAAGAGCCAGAGCCGTGTATATAGAAGAGTCCCGACCTCTCCATTCACTCCAATGGACCAGTTTTTTACTCTCGAGAGTTCCAGGAAGTAAGGTTCTGGATTAAGCAGCACTGTCGAGTTGCAGCAAAATGGACAGTTTATGTTGTACTTTGAAATGGATTGTTTTTGTTTTAGAATCAAATTGTACATTATCAGCTTTATTTTAGCATTCAAAAGTAGCACGAGACCCCTTCCTGGCTGTTCATTGGCTAATGAGTCACGCATTTTGGTCCTCCGCTGACGCCACTCTCTCTCTAAATTGCTCTGGGGAGAGCCAGTGGTTACACATTGACCAGTTATTTTATATGATTTAGGTTAGTGGTTTGACTGTGTCAACCACTTTGGGAGACATATCCGCATTTGATACCTCTCACATTCACCCAAAAATCGCTTCCATTGTTGTCCATTAGATGGCTTACTTGTACTACAAACTCCCGGTGTCTTGTTGAGGCTGGGGGCGCATAGTTCATGATCAGGCCACGGTCTCCATCTTCCAGGAAAACGACGGTGGATGGGAGCGCTGTGTGACATATGAGAGGTCAGAGAGAGGACTGCCACCACAGAGCAAGAGCCAAGAGACAAGGGGCAATACAAACACAACACACGTACAGTGCTCTACCGCGTGTACACACAGTGCTCTACCGCGTGTACACACAGCCACTGCCACATCATCACAAATATGATGCTCTCTTCTGTCAAGGAGCGTCACCTAAACGGCCATAATCAATACAAAAAGTGGCTATTTTAAAGTGTTATAGTTGCAATTTTTGTATTGTTGTATTGTACTGTTATATTTTATCACCCCGAATAGTATGTCTTAGATAAATAAGTTTGCAGAGAAGTTTTTCCAAGAAGACAAATACAGATTAAACTGATTTAGAAAAGAATAAATCGATAAAAAATTATGCATATACAATAAAATACGAACACTTTATTGGGATAGTCCGCCTAACAGAGTATTTGTAACGTTTCAACAGCGTATTAGTTTATTAGTCGACGTTCAACAATTCAACTGTTTAGCTTTGTCTGTCGATGTTTGAACAGCTTGTTAATTGAGTTGGAACAGAGTCTGTTCATGTAATAACAATATGTAGGTATGTTCATGAATTGCCACATACTGTATGCAGTGCTCTAGATAAACTGTTGGAACATCTGTGAAACAGTTGAATTGTTGAACGTCAACTAATGAGCTGTTGAAATGTTTCAAATACTCTAGTCCAGTAGACTCTCTGCAGGCGGACTCTCAAAATAAAGTGTTACAAAATAATAGCACTACTGCTACTTCTATAATAATAATAATCATAATCATCATAATAATAATAATAGTAATAACAAGCTGTAAACAATTAGAGAAAATGTATCACAATCAAATTACAATCCCGCTACGGCTTGTGTGTGTGTATGTGTGTGTGTGTGTGTGTGTGGGAATACCCCCCCAATTACATTTTGGTATGTCTCGCTACACCCTGATGGCTGCGATGATTAAGAGCTGCGTAAGCTTTATCATACAGCACAACTTTCCTATGGAGAAGACCCCGCCTCCCCTCTGCTTTGACATTGCGTGTGTTGTGAACATGTGGTTCCAGCGGCACCACCTCAAACTGTCATCAAAGTGCATGTCCTCAGGTGGAGGAGGACTTCTGTGGGGGAGAGCTTCTCCAATGAGAACACGGATTTGCTCTAAAATACGTGGCTTTTCTCAGAACATCATGAATAAGTGAAACGTCGACGAGACCCCTTTGCATTCCCAGTATCTTTCCTAATGCTTTTGCTTTTAAGATGCATATTTGAGGCATGCATAAAACATATTTCTCCGCTCTCCGCAGCTGCAATGAATGATGGAGGGAAAAACCTTTTCACGGCAAAAAGAAAACAGACGAACAAATAAACAAGTGGGCCTAAATGTGTCCTAGGCATAACACCTAGGCCTAGGATGACATGTTTCTCCCTCTCCACTTACTGAGCATAACACCCAGGCCTAGGATGACATGTGTCTCCCTCTCCACTTACTGAGCATAACACCTAGGCCTAGGATGACATGTTTCTCCCTCTCCACTTACTGAGCATAACACCTAGGCCTAGGATGACATGTTTCTCCCTCTCCACTTACTGAGCATAACACCCAGGCCTAGGATGACATGTTTCTCCCTCTCCACTTACTGAGCATAACACCCAGGCCTAGGATGACATGTGTCTCCCTCTCCACTTACTGAGCATGTCTGTTAGGAACTGCACTGTCGTCACCGGAGTTTACTTTGGTTGAGTGAACGTCATGTGATCCTTTTAATTCATCCAATTGTCACTGTTGCCCCGGAAAACAGGGCTGTAATTTTGGCCCCATGCATTGGCAAGTTTTTCACTTAGCATTGAGAGGATTAAATCAATGATGTTGATTGTGTATTTACTGCTTGCTGCCCACAGTCGTTTGTAATTAGCTTATTGCTTTTGATCTGATGTAATGTGATGGAATGCCTGGGGAGCCCCGCTTGGCTGGAGCAAACCGGGGACGGGCGCCACTTCCAGCAGGCCCGGGCGCCACTTCCAGCCCCATCGGATTGACGCAGCGTGGGGAGAGGAGAGGAGCCCGGCCAGCGTGGGGAGAGGAGAGGAGCCCGGCCAGCGTGGGGAGAGGAGAGGAGCCCGGCCAGCGTGGGGAGAGGAGGGGTGCGGAGCGGAGCGGAGCGGGGCCCGGGCAGCGTGAGGAAGGGAGCGGCGCGGGGCGACTCGACTCGCGTGAGCAGCCGCAGACAGAGACGCGGGGGGGGGGGGGGGGGGGGGGGATCGGTGTCGGGTACGGAGGGAGGGAGGGAGGGAGGGAGGGACCACCCGCTGAGATGGCGACGTCCTGCAAACCTCATTACCCTCGGAGGCCTTTCCTTCACATGCATGTGTAATTACCCGCCCCGCCACCGCCTCCCCCAACCCAAGCTCTCACAACACCTGATACCCACAGGTAGAGGCCCCCACAGAGGGGCCGTTTCACTGATCGGGCCCCTAAGGTCCACCGGCCCTCTCAGAGTGACTAGCATTCAACTCTGGCCACCCACATCAATCAAAGAGCCCATAACACAGAGACCAATCATCTATTTTGGAGTGGGGGGGGAAGCTATTTATGTGGGGGAAGCTAATTGTTCTACCTAGCCACTGTTCTACATCCAAGACCTTACTATAAAGGACAAAGGATGGAGAGGTTTGGAATTGAAATAGTCCATTATATTTGGACTTGGATGTTGCCTGACAGTTTAAGGACAGGAAAAGCCTTTTCAAGTTAATTCTGTCAACCTTCTGGTGAACAGAAGGATGAAGTCTTTTGGCTCAACTGATACAAGGAATGAGCTGGACCCCAGTCAACCGCGAGGGGGTTTCAAGTGCTGCCCATCTTCTCCTCAAAGGGAAACCGCTCCGGCATGACTTCCATGCAAAGTACCCCAGCAGCACCCGTCCCTCCCTCCCTCCCTCCCGACGCTCCCCTCCTCCACCACCACCACCCCCATCCCCTTCTCTTCCTTTCCCAAAACCGGTGAAACAGCCGCGGCGCGCTGCAGACAGTTCTGTTTATGGAAGGGGTCAGTGTGCCACATATGGCCAGCGCGTTAAAATACACACAGCTCCTGCCACGGCTGCTAAAAATGTATTGCGGCTGTCTGTACACGCAGGAATAAAATAAACTCTGAATGTTTCAGCGAGCAGCGCTGAGAATTTAATGATTGAGTATTTGAAAACTATGGTCAGATTTGTACATGAAAAAGCGAGAAAAAAACACACGCCTTTTAAAAAGTCCAAAGATATTGGGTTAGACGTCAGCAATATACAGAGAGGGGCTGTTTGACTTGGCAGGGAGGGACGCGCAGATTTTGCCTGGGATAAGTGTGTGTCACACGCCATCCCCGAGGATACCAGGGGGCGCTGTAAGCCGGAGGAAGCTCGTGGTGAAACTGAACACATGCAATGACAGCCACAGGCAGGTTGATGCGAGCCAAGGAGTCTTAGCTCCCAAAAGACTGGCCCGAGGGGAGCGAGCGCTACTCATAAGTTGAATAAAGAGCAGAAAATATGAATACCTTCCCCTTCAAAGCAAACCATTATACGCCACTAAATTCTGATTATTTTCACTGCTATTCTGCTGCTTATTTCTCTTGGCTGTATGGAACTCCGCTCCGGCTCTGTAGCGGATTAGTGGCTATATGTCGCACCTAACCAGCAAATATAGAGTGCGCGTACCAGGCAGAGTTTGGAGATTGTACTGTAGATTGCGTGGGCATACTGCATATTGCTTGCGAGAGACGATTTCTCATGGATTGTTATTTTTTTATGATCATCATAATAATAATAAAGCCTACAGACACCAAAGAGAAAAGCTCTAACACTGTACGATGAGGCGCCAGCCAGTGTGAAGGGAAGGTCAAGAAGGCACCATGGTGGAGCGCCGGGCGTTGTTCGTGTTTTTACGACTATTATGTTTTCAGTGGGCGCCAGGGTGATGATGATGGTCGGTTACAACACTAGAAGGTTGCAAATTTGATCCCGGCAATAGTCATCCATCACTGTCGAAGTGCCTTTTAGCAATACACTGAACCCCTCTACCTGCCACTTCCAAACAATGTCCAAGGGATAAGCAAAGAACCCAATTCCAATATGTGATTTAAGTGCTCAGAATTTCCTTAAAAATACTTCTTTCAATCTGGTAAACCTCCCCAGACTCCCAAAACAATGGTACACGCGGGGTGTCAGTAAGTTCAAGGGGGCACCATGATGCCACGCTGGGCGTTGTTCGTGTTTTTATGACTATAAAGTTCTCACTGGGCGCCACGGTGACCTGTTGTTGGTTCCAACACGTGTAATTTGTATTTGTTTTTCCATAACAAGCTGCTGCTATCTGCTAATTTGCACCATGTAGGATCTATGTTCTATGTTCTATGTTCTGTATGTTTTATGGTGTGCTGATTGTGCACAATACGTAACATACTGTGATACTCAAGTTGCACAGGGCGCCCCCTGTGTGGCCCGCGTTGGAATTGCATTTTCTTTTTTCCTTTTTTTACTGTGCACCTGAACGCAACATGCAAGATACCCGCTGAATAAGTGTCCAAATGTTCATGTCATTCTGGCCAATACTCCACTTCTGTTATAGCATTTCAGTCTGGAATATGGAATATCTTTCAATAATCTATGATTTAGCTGCTAAATTGTCAAATACTGCCGTCTGCTCGCTACCCAGGCACTTATGTATGTACTTAACCTAACTAACTATCCGGTGTGCACAACATTGTCAGACTAAACTCCGGCTGACACCCCAAAAACCTACAATCTGCTACAGAAAAATGTATATTGTTTATTTATTAACTGACCCTATAGCGACTTCCGGTTATGGCGGACATCTGAGCGGTCGCAAGCCCTTTCGCTCCGAGCAATATAATAATTTTATCCCGTTCTTATATATCGAGACACCACCAGAACACCCTAGATTATGGGATAAGACGATGTCAAAAAGAGGCCACCGAAAGAAAACATCCAAAACAAAAACTGAAAACGCTGGAGAACAAACAAGTCCGCTACTTACAAGACAAGCTCACAAAGCTAAGATGGCTACCGGGGAGGCTAATGCTAAAGCTAACCCTAGCCCAACTAGCGTTAGCGAGAACCAAGAGATACTAACAGCGATTAACTCTCTGAAAGCAGAAGTAAATGCCCGACACGGCGAGGTCTTGACTGCCATACGTGATATTAAACAAGACCTAAGTTCATATGCAGGAAGACTGGATACGGCCGAAACTCGCATCGGCGTGACAGAAGATACAGTGGCAGTGATGGACGAAAAGTTGGGTAAAATGCTAAAGGTGGTTAAAACGCTCACCGAGAAATGCGAGGATCTCGAAAATCGCAGCAGACGATCCAATCTCCGTGTGATTGGGCTCCCGGAGCAGACAGAAGGTAAAGACGCAGAATCCTTCTTAGAGAAATGGCTTCCAGAAATGCTGGGCCTTGAACACTTTCCCACTCCAGTGAAAATAGAGCGAGCTCACCGAATTGGCCAGCGTAACATGACGGGCCCCGCTGCTAGACCCAGGGCGCTGATCATGAAGTTCCTAAACTTCCAGGACAAGACCCGTGTGATGAGAGCGGCCCGAGCCAAGGAGAAGGTGATGTTTGAAAATCAACACGTCATGTTTTTTCCCGACTACTCGGCGGAGGTGGTGGAGAAGAGGAAGAGGTATGATACCGTGAAACGAGCGCTGCGCTCTCGAAATGTGGAATTTGGCCTGATATTTCCTGCAAGGATGAGCATCTTCCATGGTGGACGGCGACATATGATGGAAACCCCCGGAGAAGTTGAAGCTTTTCTTCAAGACCTGGATAAACGTCAGTAAGTGGGCTGATAGACACCCTTCCAGGACAACTTGATTTCACTCCAGCTGGAATGGATAACATAACGGGAGGGAACTATAATGCTCTGGATGGAAAATCTCAAGCTTGGTAATGACATTATAGACGTTATTGATATTATCACAGTCATGTCAGGAATAAAAAAAGAATAGTTAAAAAATAATAGTAATGATAATGATAATTGAAATAATAATATATATTTATATATGTATATGTTTTTTGTTATTATTTTCAGTAATATTGATATAGATATATATATATATATATATATATTTTTTTTATATAGTCTTTGATCATAAGCTGCGCTAGTCTAGGGATGACACACACTATAATGCAGCCACGGCTGAGAGGAGAAGGGAGTGTGGCGTCGTGTGGTGCTCGTCTGAAGTGGATTCTGCAATCTGCCCTGTTCTCACCTGCAAAGATGCACATATGCCATAGTAAACGACGGCTATGTTTGACACTCGCTGAAATGCTGAATCTTTATTGTGCCATTGACGGATGAACAATTCCAAACTTGATGGTTCTTTCACTCGGCGGTAATTTTGGGGAAATATATATATTTTTTTATTTTTATAGAAACTATGGACCTGTTTTGAGCTAAAAAGACGCACTTTGTGAGGGTAATGCTTCCCCTCAGTGAAAATTGGTGATAGACTACACTCGTTGACATTTTCACCATTTCAGGGAATATATATTTTATTTTCATTCATTTTTATTTTTTATTCTGTAGTCTATGGGCATAGGTTCTTTGCACCAGGTTGACACACCTATATAGTGTAATGTTAATTATCATTTATGATGGCAGAGCATTCCCCCTCTGTGAAAGTACAGCCCTCCCCCTCTAATTTAATTGGTTTATGCTGGAGTGTTAATAATAGCCTAAAGGTATAACTTGGCTAATTCAGAAGTACTAAACAGATAAATATGCTCAAATTACATTTACAGCCATGAGCGCCGGGCTTGTGGCTCTAGGAGAGAACATATACGACCCGTTAAAGGGGTGAGTGACACTTTAGAACGGTTTAAAACCTACTTATCCGTTTTCTGAACGGAGCTACGGGTAATACTGTGTGCGGTTTACGTTGTTCGTTATAGCTGCTCCTCTTAGTAGGATCGGCTAATAATAACCAAGAAGTCTATATTAGTAAGGGGTGGGTTAAACTGCGGGATGGATAGGCAGTGCAGGGGTTACAGGTCTCGTTTGGGGAGACCTAGGGTATCGTTATTTCATGTCTATGTTGTTGTTATTCTATGTTTGTTTTTTTATGCTGTATTTTCTAACAATGTGAAGATGTCTGAAGTCCTATACAGAGCTGAATCAAACAGAATTGAATATAAGAAGGCCCATGTAGATATGCTATTATTAGGCTGATTGATGGCAAACAACAACTTTAAAATCTTAAGTTGGAATGTGAGGGGTTTAGGGGGATTGGCTAAAATAAAACAAATAATGACTAGGATTAAACATTTACAAGCTAAACTTATATTCCTTCAAGAAACTCATCTTACACCAAGCACAGTTCTGAGACTGAGGAGAAGATGGCAGGGACAGGTTATAACAGCAAACTACTCATCACAAGCAAGGGGAGTGGCCATTCTTATTCATAAAACTGTCCCTCTCCAGATCAATGATATTAGCACTGACCCAGGAGGCCGATATATAATACTACAAGGCACTCTATTGGGCGAACATATGAATCTGATTAACATATATGGACCCAATAACGACGATCCACAATTTTTCGATAACCTTTTTTTAACCCTCTCTTCACTAAGAGGTAATATTATATTGGGAGGAGACTTTAACTGTGCCCTCGATCCGCTATTAGATCGATCCTCGGGTCGAGACACCTCCCATATACAGACAAGAAGAGTGATCTCACAATTCATGTCGGAGCTAAACCTATGTGATGTTTGGAGGGTGTTAAACCCTGGCAAAAAGGAATATTCCTGCTTTTCCTCCACTTATCGCACACATTCACGCATTGATTTTTTCTTAGTTTCAAGGGGACTAATGCCGAATGTTAATAGCTGCTTCTATAATAGCATAGTGATCTCTGATCATGCACCACTGTCTATTGACTACTCTGCAGGGAAAACACTTAGAGGCCCACCAAGATGGCGTTTTGATGTGAAGTGGCTGCATGACCCTAGCTTTGTAAGCTATTTGGAGGGACATATTGATCTGTATTTTAGTTTGAATACTACACAGACCTCTCCATCTATCAGGTGGGAGGCCTTCAAGGCTTATATACGTGGACAAATTATTAGTTATACTAGTTTCAAATCAAATAAATTTAAACGCCAGATGTTAGAATTGGAAGAACAAATTGGACAACTTGAGAGGGAATTATTCTTGAATGATACCCCAGACCTACAGCACAGAGTGGCTATAAAAAGAGCCTACTATAACGAATTATCTTCTAATAAAGCCCTGGCTAATCTGACTAGACTTAAACAAACATTTTATGATCAGGGCGAAAAAGCCGGAAAGTTATTGGCATGGCGTATCAAAGCTTTACAAAATGAAAGGGCAATAAGTGAAATTGTAAATACAGCAGGCACCCTGACATCTGATCCTAAAGAAATAAATGATACATTCCAAAACTATTATGAAAATTTATATAGCTCAGAACCCTCCTCTGACCCCAATCTGCAAAAACGATTCTTGGATAAGCTTCAATTTCCCTCGCTACCTGAAGAAGACAGAGATGAACTTGATCAGCCAATACAACTCTCAGAGCTGTCGGAAGCCATGTGTGCGATGAAGGGGGGGAAAGCAGCGGGCCCAGATGGGATCCCAATTGACATCTATAAAACCTTTAAGGCAAAAATCCTACCCCCGTTCTTGGAGATGATGAATGAGGCTTTTGAAAAAGGTCTCCCCCCAACATTGCAGAGTGCACTAATAACGGTCATCTTAAAACCAGGAAAAGCGCCCACTAGCTGTAGTAGTTATAGGCCGATATCTTTGCTTAATGCAGACACAAAATTATTAGCAAAGACATTAGCTTTGAGGATGGAGAGACAC
Source organism: Poromitra crassiceps (assembly GCF_964638095.1). Classification (NCBI taxonomy): domain Eukaryota; kingdom Metazoa; phylum Chordata; class Actinopteri; order Beryciformes; family Melamphaidae; genus Poromitra; species Poromitra crassiceps. The sequence goes on along the minus strand of NC_139651.1, from coordinate 8,014,609 downwards.
CTCCCACCTTTGATTAATATAGACCAACATGGCTTTGTTAGAGGCAGACAAGCCTTTCATAATATTAGAAGGGTCATCAACATTCTGCATGAAGGGAAAGATGTTTCAGATGCGGCCATTCTATCCCTGGATGCTGAGAAAGCTTTTGACAGGGTGGAATGGCCGTATCTCTTTGAAATACTATCTCGCTTTGGATTTGGGGAAAAGTTTTGTCGTTGGATTCGGATCCTATATGAGAACCCAACAGCAGAGGTTATGACTAATGGAATGATATCTGCCCCCTTCAGGCTATCTAGGTCGACTCGGCAGGGGTGCCCTCTCTCGCCATTGTTGTTCACGCTCGCAATTGAAACTCTTGCCATTGCGATTAGAACCCACCCTGTAATCAGGGGGATCACAATAGGTGGTATAGAACATCGCCTGGCTCTTTATGCTGATGACATAGTGCTGTTTTTGAAAAATCTGGCTCAGTCCCTGCCGTCTCTCCTAGAACTGATTAAAAGCTTTGGTGAATTTTCGGGGTACAAGGTGAATAACTCTAAATCCAATATTCTCTTTTTAAAGGAATCTGAAAGACTCACACCACCGATTAATACAGGTTTCCATAACTCAGTACAAGGATTTACATATTTAGGAATAAAGATCACTCCCAGAATAGAAGACTTGATTCCATCAAATTATGATCCAATAATAGCTTCAGTAACAGAATCCATCAACAGATGGACATCACTCCCCTTGTCTCTAATTGGCCGTATTAACATTATTAAAATGAACGTTCTTCCTAAATTCCTGTATTTATTTCAATCCCTACCCCTAAATCCCCCTCCCATGTTTTTTGCTAAAATGAAAAAAATTATCACCAACTTTCTCTGGAACAACAGAAGACCTAGAGTACGCCTGACTTTACTTTACTTGCCATATGAAAGAGGTGGGTTTAAACTACCCAATTTATACTGGTATTTCTTAGCAGCCCAAATAAGAGCAGCAATGTTCTGGTTTTCAAATGAAACTTCTATACCCTGGGTGCAAATAGAAGGGAGTACAACATCACCTCTGCCTCTGAATCTCTACCTGTATTCTGATACTCTTAAGAATCTAAAGAAAAAAACACAAAATCCCTTTGTAAGAAACACAGTGGAGATATGGTTTAAAGCAAAGAAATATTTTGACTCGGATGCAAAACTCTCACAATTCTCACCCTTATGGGGAAACAGAAGCTTTACACCGGGGACACATGATTTGGGGTTCAAATCATGGGCAAACAAAGGTATACGTAAAATTAAGGATTTGTATGATGATGAAGAGACACTTTTGACCTTTGCTGATCTTTGTAAAAAATTTGATTTACCGCCAAGACATTTCTTTAAATATTTGCAGATTAGAAGCTTTATATCAAAGACACAGAACAACTCAGTCGAACTGCCACCTCTTTCTGATTTGGAAAAGATGATGATAGATTACTCTAGAGGTCGTAGGCAGGTATCTCTGATATATAGCACATTTGTTGAGATGTCTCAGGAGTCCTCAGAAAGTAAAAGATTGGCTTGGAGTAATGATCTGAATATAGAGATAGACGATGATGAATGGAAAGACGTTTGTTATAATGCGCAGGTTCAGACGGTCAATACAAGGTTCAGATTATTACAGTACAAGTGGATTATGCGAACATATATTACTCCGGCTCTACTTAATCATTTTGATGCCAATATTCCAGACCAATGTGTAAAGTGTAATGTGGAGAAAGGTACACTATTTCATTGTATATGGGAATGCCCAAGAATCATGGAATTTTGGAATGAAGTACTTGATATACTGTCACAAATAGTATCTGAGAAGCTACCTATATGTCCACGACTGTGCATTCTAGGTCTGATCCCGAAGGAGCTAAATATTGATAAGAACATGAAGAAAATGATCATATGCTGTCTTCTCCAAGCTAAACACACAGTGGCAATATTTTGGAAAAATCCAGATAAACCAGAGATCAATCAATGGTTCAGAGAACTATCTAATTGTCTTGCTATGGAAAAACTGACTTTTGCTATCAAGGGAAAACCTAAAGTCTTTCAAGCAATTTGGGGACGTTTCTTGGAATTTTTGGAAAGTGACTCGGTGGGACCTGTATTAGCTAATTGAAAGTGTGGGACCGACTACATCTTTATTTGATACGTAAATTATGCAACATATATTTTTGTGTTTTTTTGTTTTGTTTATTTAGTTAGGGAATATCTGATGAGGTGAAATAAAAGAAAAAAGAAAAAAGGGAAAACGTGAAGTTGAGACAAATGTAACTAATATAATTTTTGTGTGTGTATTATTCTTTAATTTACTTTAACTTGATGTATGTATGTTTATGTATAAGGGTTGGGATGGGGGGGGGGATTAAGGGTGAAACTAATGAACATGCAAATGAATCAAAACTGTGATAACTGAATGTTTTATAACTGTATGTTTATGAAAAAGGAAAATAAAATTGTAAAAAAAAAAAAACTGACCCTATAGCCTTCTATCATTTCACGTGTGTGGCCCCCGGGCAAAGCAAGTTGAGTATCCCTCCCTGCTGTATGTGCTGTGAAGAGAAGCCAAAGACACATTTCCACTAAGGTGGACAATAAAGTAAATCAAATCAAATCAAATCGAAGGTTCCAAATGTGATCCTAGGAACAGCCAACATATCCATCCCTCTCAAAGTGCCTTTTAGCAATACACTGGACCCCCTATACCTGCTCAAAGAAGATAGTACAGTACCTGAATGTCCAAGGAATACGCAAAGAACCAAATTCCAATGTGTGATTTAAGTGCTCTTTTTAAATCAGTGAAACCTCCCTAGACCAGAGGTTCTCAAATGTTTTTCAGCCAACGGCCCCTTACAAGACAGAAAATATACCGGGGACCCCCTCATTCTGATTTGTGATTTTGGGCTGAGCTTAATTGTTTCCACGGTAACGTGCTCGACTTTTTTTAATTGCTAGGTTTGTTAGATTAGAATGTAATCCATGAACAATGTTACATTTAAAGCGTACAATATTTTCGTTGAACTATGAAGGTTTTTATTTTTTATTTTCCTGAAAACTTTTCGCGGACCCCCTGGCAAAGTGCCACGGACCCCTGGCGGTCCGCCGGACCCCCATTTGAGAACCACTGCGGCCCTAGACACCAAAAAACAACACGGCTCTGATCGCACACAGTCACTGGGCGTCAGCAGTAAGTGTGAACACCAGTTCAAGAGGGCATCACGGTGCAGCACATGGGCGTTGTTCTCCGACGCCCCTCTCTTTACGAGACTCTGGCCCGGGCGGCTCTGCAGAATCTGCCGTGACCTGTGGCAGGAAGGCTGCGTCCACCTCTCCGCTCTGTGACTGATCCCCATCCTGCACCTAGCAGTTGTGGGTAATAACAGACCATAATTCCCTCTCCCACTGGGCAATGAAAAACCTCCCCCGCTGCTCTTTGGGGTCCCCCCCCCCCCCGCCCACTCTCGGGGTCATATGCTAAGCAAAGCATTGTGGGAAGGGAAGGGTGACTGAGGTGGAGGAGGAAAGTTTTTTGGGGGGGGGGGTGCAGGGCGGGGGTGGCTCATATAAAAACACATGTAATGAGAAAACATGTGGTGTGTAACTATTGGAAGTCATCAACAACAGAAAATAATAATTAAAGTGTAGGACGAGGGGGGGGGGGGGGAAACGCCAAGCCGTCTTTTCGTGGCTGGGAGACCACTGTCATCATGTCTCTGGAATTAGGCAAACATATGCTGGTCTGCTGCTGTTGAAACCGAGGCGCCTCGCTCAGGCTGCGGTTTGGGAACATGAAAGGCTTTGTGGGATGAGCAGGAGGACTGGCCCTAATTCAGGGCCTCATTGCCAGGGAATCTGGCAGCACACTCCGATTGTGGGACAGGGGAAGGAATTTGGTTACATATTCCAGCGAGGACCGCAGCTCCAAACAAACCCAAGCAACGGGCTGCTGAGCAAACCATTCTGTCCGCATTCGAGCCCCCCCCCCCCCACCCCCCTCTCTCTCTCTCTCTCTCTCTCTCTTTGCCGCTGGAGGGGCGAGGGACCCGCTCCCACCTGACCGACCCCCCGAGGAGGAGGCTCGTGGTGGTGAGCGAACATCGGGGAGCAGGAATGTGGAAGGTCGGGCCCCCACGGTTGAACTTGCAACCTCTCGTCCCTGCGGAGATCCAGTCCCAGGGCCCCGGCCCGGGACGCTGGCAGTGGAAGGACTCTCCCTCATTTGGACGGGGTGTTTGGAAAACAAAGCAGGCTTTGTGTCATTTTATTGCAGCCAATTAAACTGTTAAATTTGATATCTATCATCAAGAGGATACACAGGGGTCAACCCGAGATGTGCCGGCCAGGGAAATGGAGAAGGGACAACAATTAACAGGTCACAATAATCCCCCCGGGCTGCAGCTTCCACGGGGTTAAACAGAGCATGCCTTCATTGTAACCTGATCACCTCAGCAAATTGGATGAAACCCTTTTGCTTCTATCTCCATAGATGCCAATGTATCTCCATAGATGCCAATGTATCTCCATAGAGGCTAGATGTATCTCCATAGAGGACAATGTATCTCCATAGAGGCTAGATGTATATCCATAGAGGCCAATGTATGCCCATAGAGGACAATGTATCTCGAGAGAGGACAATGTATGTCCATAGAGGCCAATGTATCTCAATAGAGGACAATGTATGTCCATAGAGGATAATGTATGTCCATAGAGGACAATGTATCTCCATAGAGGACAATGTATCTCCATAGAGGACAATGTATCTCCATAGAGGACAATGCATCTCCATAGAGGACAATGTATCTCCATAGAGGCCAATGTATCTCTATAGAGGACAATGTATATCCATAGAGGACAATGTATCTCCATAGAGGACAATGTATCTCCATAGAGGACAATGTATCTCCATAGAGGACAATGTATCTCCATAGAGGCAAGATGTATCCATAGAGGCAATCCCATCTTGATTGCTTTCCAGGACAGAGACATTTTCTGGCATTTTCTGACAAGGAGGGATTAGATTAATCGTGTCTCCGTTTAGGGTACATATGATTATGGTTGACTGTTTACAAGTTTTTCTCAGATGTGCTGCTCATGCCAGGACGCGGTGGTAGAGCGCAGAGCCTGAAACTCATTCACTCATGCGGTGGTCTTGTTTGAGCCCGAGCTGCCGAGTGAAAAATCAGTCATCCTTTGTCACTGGATAATACAGACATGGGGTCAAATAGGATTTGCAACTACTTCTTAGGATATTTTTTTCTTCTTTTTCATTTTTCTTGTCTTTTCTTTACTTCTAAACTTCTTGGAGTTCCACGTGCGTGAGGCTTAAATAAGATTAGCCAATCACATGAAAGTGTGTGTAAGTCAATTGAGTAGACTTTTTCTTTGACTGACAACTTACCTGATGGCATCTGAATTGTCTCGATACAATAAACCCCACCCATCTATTTACTCCAAGCCGGTTAAAAGAATCACTAAGGATCAGATGCCTGATTATTATCTGATGGCTTATTATTTCACCGGTTTTGATTGTCTCTCATCGGAGGATAGAGCTTTGTCAGAGATCACCCGAGGGAGGCGTTCAAACCAAAAGTGTTTGATAAGAGTTTAAAATGTAAGTTTGTAAAGCCCGCACACTACCGGCAGTATCGTACCCAACCAGTGGGAGGCAGCATAGACTGGAGGATAATAGGATTCCAGAGCACCCACTTTTATATGCACACAGGGTGAGTCACTGGTTGAGGGTGACCAGTATCACACATCTGGGGTGCAGACCCAAATGGCCGGTGGCAGAGGAGACGGCCCGGGATCAGTGGCCAGAGGAGCGCGGGGGACATGTGGCGCGCAGAGGGGAACACAGACCACATTCAATTTCTCTGCCTGGAATCCTGTTTGGTTCTGGTTAAAGGCACTGTTGGGCCCGCATTTTTCATCCAGTTCTAATTACCGCATAGCTGAGGCTCAGTGGCAGCCGGCGTAACTGTTGTTGTTGTTGTTGTTGTTTGTTGACATTATGTAGTTCTCCCCCACAAAGCACTTGTCACACACAGACACACAACCAATACCGAGTACACACCCATGTGTAAACACGATTGCACACACGCACACACACACACACACACACACACACACACACACACACACACACACACACGCAGGCACAAGGGCACACACATTCTGCACACAAGTTACACAGAAACACTTATGCTACATGCAAGTTTTACACACACACACGCGCGCACACACGCACACATGCGCGCACACACACACACGCGTGCACAGGCACACGCATGTGTCCACATCTGTCCACTAAATGATCAACATAGCCAAAAGGGGGAAAACCATCGTCAAGCCCAAAATAGAGACACAAATCTGTTTGGTGCCACTGAAAGATTAGCATATAACCACATAGCAACCAAGAAACACAGACATTTTGGTGGAGCGGATATCACAACTTGTAGGTATTTGAGGGACATTTTGTGTGTGGCAAAATGACACCAATTAAAGGTCGGCGGTGAGTCAGCTATACTACACAAAGCCAGCATCGCGTACAGTACAAATGACTTCACCACTAAGAACTAACAGTTGCCAGATATCTGACCTCTGGCACACCTATCCATTCATGGTTTAGAGTGGAAATCCAATCTCACATTATAGCAGCCTATATGTATGATGGAGCTCTTTTTTTATCAAACTTTTACGGGTGGTAAATAGTATGTTCTCTTAGCTCAAATGAGCATTATTTATTTTTATAGTGTTTTTTTGTGTGCAAAATGGACTAAGCAATATTTAATAGGTTGCCTGTGTGCAACCACCAGTACATATTTAGATAATACAAACCATGATCAACAAGTCGATGCCTTGATGGCGCTGGCGCTTTATCAGGACTAAAAACGACAACTGTGAGTCTGTCTCTGGCTAAATACACACACGCCGCAATTTTTTCACTCTGTAATTTCACGCTTGCAATTAAAAACTCCTGTGCTGTCTCTTCTAGCACGTAATTTACTGTATCAACGCCTTTAAATCAAGCGTTTCCTTCTGTGACAGACTTGTGTCTCCCAGAGGAATTTGCCTCCTTCCAAACCGCAGTCTGCGATCCCCACGTTGTTTTCACTCCCCAATCACATGCTTTATCTCCAATTGCTGACTAATTACCAAGAGCTAAGGGTTATGGGAAAGGCCCCAAAATGGCTCTCTGATGCTTTTGCGGTCGAGCGTTTTGGATCGCGCTGCTTTTCTTGTGCTTTTTCCTTTTAATTGACTGTTGATTTACAGCGTGTGAAACGGGGGTCAGATGTGAGACGGGTCAGAACCGGGTCGACCGTTTTACCGTCCGAGTGGATCTGAATTGCAAGGGGCTTTGTTTATGCTAGAGCCTCGATCGAGGTATCCGCTTTTAAAAGGAACAGCTCACCCTAAAATGCAAAATACATATTCCCTCTCACCTGTAGTGCTATTTATCCATCTTGTGTGTTAGTTGCCTGAGTTTTGGAGATATCGGCCGCAGAGTTTCTGCCTTCTCTCCAATACAATGGAGCTGGATGGTACTCGGCTTGTGGTGCTCAACGTGCCAAAGAAATGTATTTGATAAACTCAACGGCAATGTCTCTTTCCAGAAATCATGACCCCGTTACTCAAGATAATGCACAGACCTCGTTATGAGCAGTTTCATGGAGGAACTATTTTCTTTTGACCGAACTACACCTGCTAGCTGCTAGCTAGTTCCTACATGAGACTGCAAAAGAAAATAGTTCTTACATGAAACTGCTCACAACAAAGTCTGTGCATTATTTTGAGTACCCGGTCATGATTTCTGGAAAGAGACATTGCTGTTGAGTTTTTCAAATGTATTTTTTTGGTGCTTCGAGCACCACAAGCCGAGCGCCATCCAGTTCCATTGTATTGACGAGAAGGCAGACATCTCTACAGCCGATATGTCCAAAACTCAGGCAACTATCCCAAAATGATATAGATGGATAAATAGCACTCCAGGTGAGAGGAACAATATGTATTTTGGCTTTTAGGGGTGAGCTGCCCCTTTAAGGGGGTGGCGGCTCCACAGCAAGGCAAACCCACGCAATAGAGTCAAGTATCTCTGATTGGCATTATCAGCCCCCACTTTGTCTCTGTGATGATCTCAGCGACGGTGGATGGAGTCATCTGACTACATGCCAACTCCAAACCTCCTTGATGTGTGTGTGGAACACCTGAGGTGACTGACTCATATAGAGGCATTGTGCGCTGTGACATGTACGATTCTTCTGAGGTGGGGGGGGGGGGGAACCGGGGGGGGGGAACCGGGGGGGGGGGCGCTTAATGCCTCTGTTCATGATGAAGCGATGAATTATGGAGACAGGGTGTGTCATCTCATTCTCTGTTCCTTTCATCATCATCGCCCCCACTACGCTCAGAGGAAAGCTCACTGGAGGCCAGCAGCAGCAGAGCATAGCCTACCTACCTACCTACCGCACCCTGGAGCACCACACTCAGTTCCACCTATATGACCTATTTCAGCGTTCACTATACAGCCAGCTCATAGGTTAGGATGGAGGAGTAGGAGGATGCAGCTGCCATTGTGGAGTATAAAGAAAGTGTACAGTAGAGCGTTGTGTGTGTGTGTGTGGGGGGGGGGGGGGGTTTCTGTGGGCATGTATGCAGCTCCACTCCTCTCGTCGACCTTTGACCCCTCTAATAGTGACTTTCACCTCTGCCGTACAGCTGTTATTGTGTGCCCTCGCTGATGACTGACAGACCACATACAGGAACACACACACACTCAAACGCTCTCTGCACACACACACACACACACACACACACACACACACACACACACTCAAACGCTCTCTGCACACACACACACATACATGCACACACACACTCAGGAATGAAAAAAGTGGCAGAAAATTAATTCATTGTACTTTGAGAACATCTCTTGTTTGCGTTCCTCTTCCCAGATCAAGCTGGTTGGAATGGTGGCTTCTGGTTGTAATAATCATTTTTGATGAAATCTGAAGAGGAACGCAGTGTGTCTGCAAAATACATCTGTGCATCAGAAACATTGGCTGCCATTCCAGCTGAATTTAAAGCTGCTTATCTACGGAAACAACCTGAAAAAGCGCATACCATTTGACTGAAATTATATTTTGACCACTACTCCTTCCTGTCTGTCTTTCAAGAATATATTAAACTATTTGTTTTTCCCATGCCGCTGGGCCAGCAGGGCGGCGCTGGGCCAACAGGCCCCGCCGGGGTCAGACGATGGCAACGTCAGGACACGTAAGTCACTCATTTAGGGATTTTAGTGAAGGGGCGGTGCTAGGGAAGAGGGTCGTAGCATAGATATTATATTGCTATAGATGGGTCACCGCAGGCTCCGCCAATTCTAACTAATGGTAGCAGCACGTCTCTTAAATGGGCGTGGTCAACCATTGACTCAGACCTGCAGAAAGTCTCCTAAGTGGAAAACCACGGGCAAAACCCACGTGACAAAATGACAGGAAGTGAGTTGAAGTTGGGCTGTCTTGCTTGAATCCCATCATCTTTGGTCGTAGCTACAGTGGGGCTAGGAAGGTGGTAGAGAGTCAGGGTTTGAGGGGTGGGTAGGGGGAGTGGCTAGTAGGGGGATGTGTGTGTGTGGGGGGGGGGGGGGGGGGTTGGGGGGGGGCAAGGTAGGGGCGGGGCGAGGGTAAAGGGTCCGTACTCCGTAGCTAGGGATAGGAAGGTGGTAGGGAGTCAGGGTTTGAGGGGTGGGTAGGGGGATGTGGGTGGTGGGAGTGGGCGTGGTGCCATAAAGCTGAATGGCCACACCACTGTGCCCCTCTGTGTTGAGAGACACAAGAAATCACAAAAAGAGATTTGCTTTGCTCTCTATGTTTACTGCATTCCACTTATCCTCCACACTATACATGACACTGACATGGACTTGCCATATTCAAGATGAGTTACACCGTCTCCCTGAACACACTGTGTGGTGGTGGTCGTCTCATCAACGACTCCAGCAGAAACTTGGCGCACATCCATGACAACAAAATTGTTGCCTGCTTTTTTACATAATTATATTTCTGCCGCTTTGATTCGGGTCCGAAGTAATAAAACACTTCTAAACCACCAGAACCCCAGCATCTAATCCAGAACCACAATTAAAGTTGAAAGTGCAGCTATTTATTTTATGATAAGAGCTGAGCGCTACAGTGCTCTGTATAGCCACCAAGCCCCGCCACCTGCTTCTGATTGGCTAGTGGCATATTATTCCCCCCCCCCTCACACATATACCCCAGCATGCAATGGGGTTTATTTATTAGGAATAAAAAAAAAAAAAGAGAGTCACTAATCTGTGTTCGGTTCAGACAGCGGGCTCTCCCCCCTACACACACACACACACACGCACACGCACACACACACACACACACACACACACACATCTGCGTAGCAGCTGAGCAGGGAGCTGTCCCACTGTTAGTCTTTGACATATCAAAGAGCCTGCGGCGCTCTGGCACTGCCCGGGTAGTTGTCCTTTTTTACAAAAGACAAACAAGCAGCGAAGCTCGGGACGCGGTCCAAACGCCCGCCTTCTGACACAATGTTAAAATGGGGGGAACTTGGCTCCTCGACATGTATGATCTACACGTGTAAAAAAAAAAAAAAAAAAAGGCCCCCTTTGTCCTCAGCAACACAGTAAGGCAGTTACACATTCTTTATTAATCTAGCTCAGCTCGTACGCCGCAAAACAACATAATTTGCAAAACCGCTCGATGGCTTCAAACAATGACTCGCAGGCGTGCTTTGGTATCGAGGGGGGGGGAACACAGGGGGTGTTATGGAAAGTATTACCTCTAGGTGTGTGGTATTTTTCCTGATGTATGTTCTACAGATTTCTTTTCAAAGGTCAACATGGCGGCTCTGACACGGTGACATCACCAAAACATCTGTGACATCACCAAAACATCGGTAATTACACAAATAGCAGTGTGTCGTTATGCGCTCTTTGAATCGCGATCAATTGGCAGTGTAAGTTGTGATTTATCTCCCGACAAAATGGCAGAGAGACTCCCCGAAGAGACTATTGTTCCCCAATGCAACTAATCAAACCCAACGGCTTATCGTATAATCGGTTATTGACGACGATGATAGGAGGACGACGCCGACGACACGTCTCGCTCGTTGCGGCGTGTCCCCCCGAAAAAAGGAGCTAACAAGCCATCATATTATCGGCGGCGCATCGCCGAGGTCCAATCCATCTACCGCAGCACAAAATACCCAACACCACTTTGGGCTTAATGGAAACAGGGCCTATTTGCGGATCAAAGCTATCTAATGGGCTCTCCGGATAACCAGAAGCTGCTGTCAGTTTTTAGGTCCAAACCAAACAGACACGCAAACACATGTGGCGTGGCGTCTAAAAAGATTTTGCAATAATGTTGGGAGAATTATGACTACATTAGAACTAATGTGATTCTTCCCCTCCATCGCTAACCTACAGCGGTGGCGGTGGAGGATCATCTCAGCAAGGATTTTCTGTCCTCGCTGGAGAAATAGCGAGCGCCCTTGAAAAGTGACTGACGAAGTGCTGATGGTAAAGAAGACTATGTACTGTTAGCTGAGGCCTGTTCATTCTTACTGCTGGAGGAAAATAACGGTATCTTTCAGCCCGCGTCGGCTGTTTTTTCCTCCAAATTTGCACTTTTTGTTTTGTACCTCGCTCTGTCTTTGGCGTTTGAGGAGTAGTCCCTCCATCGGGGGAAACAGCGAGGCAGAATGTCCAGAACAGAAGTCAGAATAGTGGAGGGGTACTGAAAACAAACATAGAAAAAAACGCAGAATTTTTTGGTCACCACAATCCCGATTTAACCTTTTACCATGGGGCTGTGGCGAGTAGTAGTGTCATGTTCTACAATAAACCAGCCTGCCTTTCAGCTGGACGTACAGTGATTGGACGTGACGGCGTCGGCGATGAGAATGCAGGAAGCTCTGTATACAGGAAGTTGGGTGTGAAGTGTACTTTTCACTCAGTGTTAAACGTACCTGTCACCGTCGGCACGCTCCACCAAACGTCGACTAATTTGGGACGTAAGAAGAATGTGCGCGGATAAATAAACACGTCTCCGTTTGGACTGGCGTGAGTTTGGGTCCAGGTTGGGCCGGGCTCCACAAATTCTTGGTCACTTGTCAAACTTGACCTAGTTTCACAGTCATCATCAGTGGACACTTTTGAGACGTATTAGATTAATTCATAGAGAGCCAAAGTGGAACGTCACTTCCTGCTTCAGCACTGTACCAGAGATTTTCATCCACCATTTATTTTCCCATAGACATTTCGTAAAATGCTTATGAAAATAGTTTTACTGGTTCAAACCAAACGGTACATATATATTTAGAAACAGGAGAGATCGCATAACATTTCACTTGGACCAAACCGTAAAGAAATGCGGGTTTAAAGAAAATATTTTTTCAATGTTGTTTTTTAAAGTTTTGGTCAGAGTGAAATGTTCTATGGTCTCTCCCGATTCTAAATATAGCTGAACCGTTTGGTTTGACCAAGTAAAACTATTTTTATAAGCATTTCACGAAATGGCTATGGGAAAATAAATTGCGGAAGAAAATCTCTGGTACAGTGCTGAAGCAGGAAGTGACGTTCACTTTACATAAACTGTACACTAGCTCAATTCAATTCAGTTGTGTGTGACGTGTGTGTGTGTGTGTGTGTGTGTGTGTGTGTGTGTGTGTGTGTGTGTGTGTTGTGTGTGTGTGTGTGTGTGTGTGTGTGTGTGTGTGTGTGTGTGTGTGTGTGTGTGTGCGTGTGTGTGTGCGTGTGTGTATTGTGTGTGTGTGTGTGTGTGTGTGTGATCAGGTTCGTTTTCCGGATTTTTCCCATTCCCCAGCTTGCTCCACCCCCTCTACGGAGAGTTGTAGACTAGCACACGCTTCCTCCGATACAGCCGCTTCTTTTCACCTGACAGCGAGAAGTTTCGCCGGCAGGACGTAGGTTCTGGGACCCGACCCGTGAACAGGCGCCCCCCAACCGACGAGAGGAGACCCTAGTGCAGTGACCGCAGGACACATACCATCAATCCGGCTTCCCCACCCACAAACACAGCCAATTGTGTCTGTATGGATGTCCCAACCAAGCTGGAGGTAACACAGGGGCTCAAACCTGCGACCCTCGCGTTGCCAGGTAGGGGATGTACCGCTGCGGTCACTACCCACACACCCCACTGCTCTCAATGTTAACCCAAGGCAAAATGATGTCCTGTATCTACACTAACAAGTACTGCCGCATGTGCAGGGTATGTGCAGAGCCGTGTATATAGAAGATACAATACGATACGATACGATACGATACGATACAACTTTATTGTCAGCAGGCTGAAATTTGTTTTGCATCCAATGGCATTCTCCATTCAAGAGTTACACATGAAAGACACAACAGACAAAGACAAGACATCCAGAACTAATCCACAGAATTACAGAAGGCAAGCAGTTCAAGAAGTTAACCTGTTCTGATTGAGCAGACCAATAGACTGGTGTACAAAAGAATTCTTCAGTCTATTGCGTCTAAATTTTAGAAGAGTCGCGGACCAGTTTTTTACTCTCGAGTTCCAGGAAGTAAGGTCCTGGATTAAGCAGCACTGTCGAGTTGCAGCAAAATGGACAGTTTGTGTTGTACATTTGAAAGTTTTTTGGGTTTTTTTTTAGAATCAAATTGTACATTATCAGCTTTATTTCAGCATACAAAAGTAGCGCGAGACCCATTCCTGGCTGTTCATTGGCTAGTGAGTCACGCATTTTGATCCTCCGCTGACGCCACTCTCTCTCTCTCTCTCTCAATTGCTCTGGGTATATTATTATTATGTGCATCTTCTGCCGAATTCACTGACTGACAACAACAAGGCCTAAAACCTGCTAACACTGAGTCAGGCACAAAACATGCACATTAAAAGAGCAGAAAAGCCCTCATAAAAAGCCCCTCTAATGTAAACCAGTCGCCATCAAAGAGATCCCTCCCAATATTACATCTCATATTAATGCCATTGCAGCCATTGTTCCCCTCGGGGTCCCTTTGATGTGCGCGGCTGCTATAACTCTGGGGGCTAACAGGAGTGCTAATGAGACGACTTGGCACTTTATAAACACTGTGTGAGGAACAGGTGGAGCCAGGGGAGGTCACGCGGGGTCACACTGTGTCCACCTCAGCTGCTCCTATTTGAAAACCACCTCTTTTTCTTACTTAGATCATCATATTTCACGCGCGGGCGTCTTTGTTAAGAGTTAAGAGCCGTCTGCGCCGTGATCGTATCACGCCGAACAAATGTGCGATTAATCTTGCAGTGTGGTGTTGAGCGATAGGGCGAAGTCAGTACCCCCCCCGAAAAAAGATTTTCCCCCGTGAGGCAAGGACACACACCGAGGTATGTATGCTCCCGTATATGGAGTTTTAGAATGTCTCTCAGCCCGACATTGTGCGTGCGGATTTAAACAGGGGCTCTTTTGTATGTCAAAAACCTCCCTTCTAATGGGTTTCGTATAAAAAACCGCTCCGTGATCATGGTATTCAAATCACAGCAATAGCAAAGCGGCTTCCTCCTCCTTCGGTGTCTGGAAGCGATCCCGGAGCGAGGAGGTGCACCACATCTTACGCTCAGGGCTGCACGCTCTCTCTGTTCGCTAACCGAAAGGCCTCTTTTCCCCCCGCGGGCGCTATGTGATCATTTATTGAGGCTTAATCAACGTGTATTGAATGGTGTATGTACTTTTTGAATCATTTTATAGGGGCCCTCTAAGCCTCGGCCGACGGGGTTGCGGAGGGTTTTAACGATACGCCGACGAAGGGCCACCGAAGCATTCAAAAAGAAAAGCCCCTGTCCCCGCAGAGCTCTTTAAGCCTCACTCGTCTTTATGGGGGAATTGAAGAAAGGAGGTTACACTAATGTTCTGACGTGCACTCATGCCTTTCCTTGTCAATATTCATCAAATAAGTACGGGGGGCAGAGGAGCTACTCAGTTCTGCCACTTCTTCGTCCCTGTTGGTTCGAGTAGCAAATTGAAGTCGGGGGGCTAATTTGCGCGGAGCCGCTCTTGGCCCTCTCTGTTAGCGATCCTGCTTTAGTCAACATGCAGCAGAGGGGAAACGCCTGAGGAACTGTGTCACGAAGGCAGCGACTAGGCGACCTGCTTGAACTGGTCAAAGCACCAGGATGTGTGTGGGGACACCAGGGTAGGAAATTAACTTTTTTAAACAAGGGCTATTTTTGCCCCTGTGAAATATATTTCGGGGCATTTTGGATCATTTCCAGGGCAATTTTATCAAATGTTGGGAGATACAGTAGCATGACAGAGCAATCAATGACTCTTATCCAAGCATATTTTATTTCTAAAAGTTCATAAACAATGACAGTTAAAGATGCCCATTTCCTATCTCAACCACACTGTTGATTGTCTGGCATGTTATTAATGTACTTGGCAAAAACATGAGTGAACTAGCTGGCCAGCTAGCTTGTGCTGCCTGTCACTGAGGTAAATAATGCTAGTAGGAGGAGGAGGGGCGGGGGTTGTACGGATGTCTAGTTGGCCATTCTCGAGTCACGGTTTGCAAATGCAGAATAATGTTAAAATACAGAACGTATTAAACTCTTTATTTTATGGGGGCATTTAAAAGCCCCCGTCACCCCACTTCCAAGGGCAATTCTAGATTTTTTTTAGGGGCATTTTAGCTCCTAATTAGCCCCCGCTAATTTCCTACTCTGATGGGGACGACACCTGGTGTCATCTCTGGTTGAAAACACCGTCGTTCGAGCACAATGAGACTTCGCATTTACACGAAAAAGCCTACTTTATCTGGGCCATTGCGGTAAGCAGAAGCTACAGTCACAATGAGCCGTCTGCCTGGCTCATACCAAGAGCTGTACAGTACTGTGGCCTTAACGGGTTTAGATCCCAATGTATTACGATATAAATAATAGTCATGTATTTATATAGGCAATTAGCCTGCAACAAGTGCAGGGTCCAATCTCAACTCTGCACATTCCTCTCAGTTGCCCCTAAAAAAACAACATAAAGTATCAACTTTAAGTATAGACTTTTATCTAAAGCAGGTACAGTACCATGCGTTACAGGTGGGCCCCAGTGGGGATGGAAAACCCTACAGTAAATCTGGGGGTATTACCGCCACACTCGCCCCACTTAGGCTCCACAGAACTTTTAATCTCCCCCATCGTCGGTGCAGTGCCACTTTTTATGCCCTGCACTCTCCTGTACAGCTGTAAGTGAGCTAATAGGCCACCGGGGGCGAGCCAGGCAGGTACCCCGGTGGTACAAAGAGAGACGCGCGGGGTGATGCGGGGGTGCTTCAAAGAAACGGAGCAAAGGCAAGCGGAGTCGACGGAATGTAAAAAGTCAGCAAGAAACAGAAAACCTCTTTTGAAAGGGGGGGGGGGACATAATCGTTTGGAGGACTCCGGCTGCATAACCTTAAATAATACATTTCAGGTTTTGATATAACTATTACTGCCTGTGAAGCGCCCTTTGATGTTAATTGAAACCACTGGGCAGCAATCTGCTTTATAGCACTGACAAATAACAGTTTCCTAAGGCTTAGCGTTGAAGGTTAGCGAGCAGAGGAGGCACATACTTGCTCCATATGCTCATTCAATAGAAATAAAAATCAAAAAAAGCGATCGTCTTTATGGAGGGGGACCGCAATATGCATGGGGATAGTTCCTGGCCCAAGTTTGCGGGCGAGTGAAAAATGCTGTTTGCAAATTCTTAACAGTACCTTCAGCCCCGAGTTCCCGTGTGCGGTGCTGGACAAACTATATTGTTTTCAGTTTTTCCAGTAGGGACCGCAACTTAATTTGATAACGCAATAATAAAAAATCTAGGCGGTCCAAATAGAAACTCCTGAACAGGAAACGTATCATTATTCACAAAGAAGCCTGTCTCTTATATTTTTCAGATTCTTCGGGCCATGCGATAGTTTGAAGCGCGCGCGGGGGGGGGGGGGGGGGGATGATGACCGTGGGGGCTGGGGTGCTCTGGTTTTAATACAGACACCACACAATGGTCTCTGTCTTCCTTTACTGCATTCTGGCACTGCTCTCCTCACCTTTTCTTCCTCCCCAGCTTTTTCAAGATGCTCATTATATCACAGAAGAGAAGGCTTGTCAAAGGGGTCAGCCGGATCCTGATGCAATGTGTAATAACAGAAAACATACCCCTCGTCCTGAGCGCAAAACACATCGGCCAGAACAAAAAGAAAAAGAAGCTATGATGAGCTACAGAAGTTCAAAGTGATCCCCCCTCTTCTTCTATCCGACATTAAACCACATGAGAAAGTGTACAGGGGCGACCTCGGCCTGCACCCAACCCCACAGGACGGAGACATGAGAGGGAGAGAGGTGGCTGCCGGAGAGGCTGATTTGCTGTAGGACAAATGACAGGCGTTGTTGGAGAAGGTAATTGGCTTGTCTCCTTGTAAAGAAACCCAAACATTACGATCGCTCACAAAAAGAGCCAGAACCTAACCATCAAGAAGCAGCCAAAAGAGACGTTGATGGAGAGCAGGTTCTGTTCTTTGAAATGTACAGGTGATTGACAGTTACTGTATAGGACCATGTGAAGAGTTGGACACATGAAAGGAACATCATGTCATGATGGAGTGATGTGGGGGGGGGGGGGGGGGGGGGATAGATGGAGAATTATTTATTAAAGAATAAATGATGTATAACTTCATGACTGGGGTATGACATAAGTTGCATTACAGTACATATTCTAAATACACAAAATGATTCTGTAAAGTTACCTAAAGAAATAGCTTAATTTATGTTACTTGGAGATAGAGGATGGAAAACAAATGCAGAAGGCACACAGAAGACAATTTGTGTTTGTATGCAAACTTGAAATTCTCAATTTTTCACTTTTTCATTTCTATTTTGGGTAATTTGATTATGTTACTTCTGATGTAACCACTAATAAAAAAAAATAAGTCACCTACCCAACCCTGATCATAACAAGGTTTTCTTCACTGGCTCAAAAAAAGGTTCCACAACAAACCTTGAATGGTGTATATACTTTGTGAATAATTGAATACGGTACACTTGATTCTTCTTCTGCCATAGGGGTTGTGAGGGCCTTGACACTATTCCAGTGATTAAATAAATGTGGGAGAAAACAGTATTGTCTCCCTGTAAAAACCCTATACATTATAACTCACAAAGTCTGAGATCTGATCATCTGACCATCCAGCAGCCAGAAGAAGTGAGGCAGAGAACTTTTGTTCTTTGGAATGTTCTCCATAAACATGATTGACAGTGGGAATATGCCAATGATAGTTTGACACATAAAAGGAACACAGCGTAATGATAGATTGTGATGATGGGGGTCGGATGAAGGCAGATTTTTGACATCGTCCGACAAAGAAAAATAAATTATTTACAACACCATAACAATTTCTCTCCTAATAGCTCTAAAAAAGTTGCTATAATATCGCATATGCGCACGTTCTAATATATACACATGGATCTGGTTTTCGCAAAATGTCTCCCAGGATATTTTTCAAACATATTCTCCCCCACGTGAAAGAACGCGGGGAAGAGTAGAGGAAATGTAGGTTATAAATAGGAATCAAAAGAACTGCTCTGTTTATTGCTAAGGGATGCCAGAGACACCGGCATCTTTGAAAGTGGGAGAGCTTTTGAGCTTTTTACAAGACAGGTGAAAGAAACATGTGTGTTAAATCACTGCACCCGGCTCACTTGGGTCAGCTCTACCATAAAAGAAAAGAGATTACAAAGGAAACCTAATGAAGACACTGATCAAAGTCTGTAATGGTAATATGTAGCAGGTGTCTTCAGACCCCTGCAAGACGCCCCCAGTAGTACCCCGCCCTCCGCAGCACCAGCCGCTCCATCCGTGAAACTCTCTCAAGTCCTTCACATGTGCTTTTATAGGAACAACGGACAGAGTACATTTCAGCACCGTTCACAACATGTTATGAGCGATCTGGATGAACCCGAGGGGGGAGGCCCGAGAGGCCACTTTAACTGTGTGTGATACATAGGGGGGGCAGCAGCCGCATAGTGCTCAGTGCGTTTACGGTGCGCCTTCACAACTGGCGGGGAGTTGCAAAAAAAAAGGGGGCTGCCATGGTGGTTGTTGAAGCCCACCACACACACCGGCAGTAAGTAAAGCACCTGGATTTGAGATGCATGCAAGAGTTGAAAGGGAGCTGGCGGCCTCGCATTGGAGCACGTTCAAAGCATGATTGCTATTTTTACACGGTCTCTAAGATGAAAGTGGCACTGCTTTTGATTTGCAAAAGAGGGGGAACATATGGAATATCCATGTTGAAGATATGGATCTAAAACAAGAAAATAAAGAAAATAAAATAAAGAAAACAAAGAACAATTTAAATATTTTAAAAATCAAAGTATTCAAACATCATTATTATATGATGACGATGAGGATGATGATGTGATGATGATTGTTGTTGTTAGCAACCTAGTATTAGTAGACTATTAATAATAACATCAACATTTGGTGGGAGTAATTGTGCTATTAGAAGTACTATTATCATTGCTGCTGTTATTCCAATAATAAAACAATGACAATTTATGTTTTACATTTTGTCACAGTATTTTGACAGCTGTATGCTACTTGGGGGGGGGGGGGGGGGAGCTCCGAGCTCCAAGCAATGTTGCGCGGCTTAACGGCTTAACTCCACTTTGTGTATCTGTGCCATGATCTGTACCTGCGCAGCACCTGCGCTGCGCAACAACTAGAGCCCCCCGAAGCGTTTTCCGCCCCCAAACGCACACACGCTCTCTGGGATTTGTAGTTTTCATTGCTCCCCTCGCAGCGCGTGCTGGAAGAATCCGCGGGGTAAAAACATTTTACCCAGAAAATATTGACGGCGGGGCGTCGTAAGGACCCATATGGCGCGCGGCTTACACATTTTACCGTTTCGAATAGAGGCGTGGCGCGCGATATCCACCACTCGTCGAAACTACAATAACCAACGTGCCTCGAATGAAAGCGAGGCGAGTGTAAACACAACTCCAGGAACATGAAACGATCGGGTGACAGTGAGGGCGAGAAGAGAAGAAAGGTATTGGTAGCGTTTTTCTCCGTTAGGTTCTGGCAAATGTCTAAAGCCCTGTCGCTCGTTGAATATCTTATGCTCCTAATGTGACGCTGCTGGCTGCGTTCCGAAGGCTGCAGAGCCGCGAATGTCAACGCATACCTCACCTCGTCTGTTTCCCTTTTATTGTGTTTTGCATTTCTCTCCCCCCATTCTACCACAAGGAAGGAACATTGTGGCATTAAAACGCTATTTTTGCTCTGTAAACCGCTGATATGATGTAACGTTCGCCTACAATGTCGCGTCTTGGTGACATCCCATATCAAAATAGCAGCACGGTATAGATAGATGATAGTCTGAAGAGGGTATCACGTTATAGGCTATGTATGAAAAGATGACAAAAAAGTGATCATCAGGTTCATTATAATTGATTAAAAACAAAACAGTGTACATTGGAACCCCATTCTATATGACGGAAGATGAACTAATAACTGATCAATTGTATAGTGTAACTGTAAACAGGATAGCTCAACTTTTATAGTGAAGTTAGTGCCAGTGAAGAGAAAGTCAGATGTGGCAGCCAGCCAGCAGTCCACAGCTGTTTAGGGCTCTGCTGTGCACATGGGAGATGATTGGGACTACGATTTACAGTAGAAAGAAGTACAAATAGCCTAATGTTGGGGGGACAACTCTAGAACATAGCTTTTAAGTTGTTACTAGCTGTAATACTACCAGCACATGGAGGCCTGTACAACACTACTGCACTGGTATAACAGTGAAATCCCCTACTATACTGCCTGATTTTCTCACAGCGTGGGCCGTTTGGCGTACAGATATAACCTGTGAGGAGGAGGTAGTGCAGTACACGCAACTTGTGCCAGATGCGGCCCGCGACAGGGTGCAGAGTGCCCCCCCCCGACCATTTTCTAATAATTTCACGTTAGTTTTCATTGTGAATTAGAAAAAAAAATATATATATATAAAGTTTGACTGAGCTCCAGCTAAATTGTCAAATACCACAGTCTGCTCGCTACCCAGGCACTTATGTAATGTACTTAACCTAACTAACTTAACCGAACTAACTATCCGGTGTGCACAACGTTGTCAGACTAAACTCCGGCTGACACCACAAAAACCTACAATCCGCTAGAGAAAGATTTATACTGTTTGTTTATTAACTGGCCCCTGGCCTCCTATCATTTCACGAAAGTGGCCCCTGGGCAAAGCGAGTTGAGTATCCTGGCTGCCCTACGGCCTGATTCCTCACAGCGTGGGCCGTTTGGCATGCGGATATAACCTGTGAGGAGCAGGTAGTGTGTGTTTGTGTTGCTGCTGGATTGTGTGTTGTCCCGTGCTAACCTGAGCTTAGCGTAGTAGTCAGTCAGGCAGTTCACATGCTGTTATAACTGTGACTCTGACTGTTGTGCTTTATGGAGATACAAAGGGGAAATGAAGGAAGAAGGGACTCTGTCTGCTGTGCCCAAGGCAAGGCATCCTTGGCTGCACTTTGGCAGTGGGTCATATCTCTCTCTCTCTCTCTCTCTCTCTGTGACTGTCTATCTGTCTCACCTCCCTGTCTGTCTGTCTGTCTGTCTGTCTGTCTGTCTGTCCTCTTCTCTCCTGACTTGGACGCTGTGTCTGCCGTGGCGCATGTGTGTGGATCATGTCAGACAGCACTGAAACTATGTAGGACGACGTGGTTCCTCCTGTTTATGAAGGCAGCCATGGTGGCCAGATGAGCGGCTCAGAGAGAGAGAGAGAGAACTCATTCCAGCTGGCCCTCCTCCGGCAGCAGCAGCAGCCCTGCACACAGACCTACTGGCTTAGCTTCTTCCCCCTCTCTTTTTAGACAAATAAAAGGATAAACGAGAGGAATTATAATGGCACAAATGACTGTATAACCGCAGAGCAGCCAAATTGATGGAGCTACATTCATTCTGGTCAGTTTGTTGTAACAATGAGCCAGCGGTTGTATAATGACACAGTTATCCTGATAACTAATAACTGGGGATATATGCTTGTTGGTCTCATGCAGTCAGTGAATGTGTTTGCAATTCTGCACGATGGGAGAGATGTGCTGTGATGATGAGTGTGCTGTCATTTTGAGTTAAGGAAGGCGAGCATCAAGCGCTAAGAGCCAACCAAAATACACATTATGCTAGTCAATATAGCAGACTTGACAGGTGGCATGGCATAGTAGTCTATATATATTTTTTATTGTTAGTGAAATGGTGTAGAACCTACTAGGCCTATAGCGAAATTAATAACATCCCCACTCCCATCCAGACTCATCCACGTTGATTTCACCTTGAAATGTTTGCATTAGCAGCACTCTTTACATGGGAGCTTCTCAACGTGGGGTCCAGAGATCCCCAGCAGGGGTCTCCTGACCATCCCCAGCAAAAAGAGGGATCATTTATCTTCACCGTAAGCCCACTCATGAGTAACACAATGACATAATGTACGACTATTTTGGTCATGCGTTTCATACGCTTTATGTAATAACACATCTAAAAGCAAAAAATCGTATAATCAGATGGGGAACCCTGGTACAAAATCTTACCAAATGAGGGGTCCGTAGTCTAATTTCATTGTGTCAGTTTAGGGTTTCCTGATGTAAAAAAAATAAAAATAATAATCCATCAGACTTTTTTTCCCAGGCTGGTCTTTTCCTTTGTTGTTTCAATGGGAAAAGACATGTTTTCACCAGTGTTGGGCAAGTTACTTAAAAAATGTAATATACTACATATTACTAGTTACTTTCATTTGAAAGTGATAAGTCACTTTACAATATTACATTCTGTGTAGAGTAACTTGTTACTTATTACACTACTTTTGCATTACTTTTACCAAAACAACAGCAGCAGCAGAATGACATCACCGCCCCGGAACCATCCCGAAAAATAATTTCAACCGCCTTGAAGTCAGTGTTAACAATCGAAAATTCTAAATGTTATTCTTTTCCTTTGATATTGTCGTCTATAGTGGTTATTTGCATAAAAACACACAGTTTGATTAGGAAATGATTGTATCTTCTTAAAATATGTGCTTTGATTTAATAAAATGTAACTCAATTTGTAACTTGAGTTACTTGACAAAGTAACTGGTATAATATTACTGAAATCCTATAAGTAATAAGTTATATTACTGAGTTACTGCTAAAAGTAATATATTACATGTAATATGTTACTTTTGTAATGAGTTACCCCAACACTGGTTTTCACACAGCATGAGACATTATCGAGGCTATTTCTGTGCATTGCACAGGGTTCAGAAATAGCCACGTTTCCACGTGATGCGTCCGGCGTTGCCGTAGCAGCGCTCGACTCAAATCGACAACGTCTTCTCATTGTGTTTGAATCCTAATCGTCATCACAGGACACATTTCCAACTCGTGCCTCGGAAAGCGTGACAAAAAACAGTGACCCCCGTCGTCCCTTATAAACCCTCTGTTCTCATACTGTCTCTTTGATGCTCGCTCTCCACTCGGGGCCGGCGATGACAAGTATAAAGTGTGGTTGTGGAAACAGGAAGTGCACGCGAGGCTGTACGGGGCTAAGTAATGATCACACAGGGTCACCAGATGTTACGCGGGCCTCGGCAGCACCGGCCCCCATAGCTCAGATCGGCTTCATTGCTTTTTTTCGCCCTGGTTGTTGTGGCAGGCTAGTGCAAGCTGTTTAGGGTGTTTAATTTCTCAACACTCATTAAAATGGTTTGTGTTTCCCTCGGCAATTCTGTTAAATTAACAACTAGCGGGGGTAAAAGCTGATTATGTGGCCACACATCCAGACATGGTTAATCAATCCCACCCCCCCCCCCCCCCCACACACACACACACACACACACAAAATGTTAGCCGGTGAATTAGTGTAAAGGTAACGATTTATGGCGACTAATGCCGACGTCCTGTCATGTCGGGCGCGGTGTTTTAGCGAGAGGGGGGTGGGGGGGTGTCGGCGGATTCAGCGCATTCAGCAGCTTTGCGCTCCCGTCGGCCATCTTTTTCTCCCCTCCCTCTCTTCTTAACCCGCACGCGCTAACATGCTGCTCGCTCTATTAATGAGCCAATAATGGAGAAATAGTGTTGGCGCTGACATCAAACACAGGCAGGGATACCTAAAGGCAGGGCAGCAGCAACACACGCTGAGCTTAGATTTACACCCGGGCTCCGGGGCTAGTAGAACCAACGAACAGGGGGCAAAATGGGGGGGGGGGGCTTGGCTTGGCATGGGGGGGCTCTCTCCTCCTCCTCGTTGGCTTCATCAGACCCCCGCCGACTCGAGCGCCGCGGTAAAAAAGCCCGGTCGGCGTCTGAAAAAATACGGCCGTGGCAGATAATGATACCATTACACTAATGGACCCCGACAAATGAAGGAGAAACCCAGACGGGCTCCTGCTTTATTACCGGAGGGGGCCATTTCCTCGCTGCATCGCTAATGGCCGGAGCACCCAGTATTGATCAGGCCATCATGCCGCTAATCCTCCACAGAATTACTTATCGTCGCTGGGCGAGGTGTCGATCCACCTCTCCACCCGCCCTGCTCTGGCCTCGCGCGCTGAGGCAGGGGGGGGGGGGGGGGGGGGGCGGCGCGGCGCTGGAGGGTCCAACAGGGGACCCACCGGGCCGTTTATCCGGGCCGTGATTTAGGGCCGAGAAGGGATGGCGACCGGGAGGTCTTTGGCTAGCTCAATGTGTTAGCCCCTTTTTGTTTTGCTGTAACTAAGAGGAGGGGGGGGGGGGTGTCGAAGAAGGCAAATGAACCCAACAGCTTCCATTTAATTAAGGAGCAGGGCAATGATCTGGCTCCTCCCCTCTTTACGGGCCCACTGTGGAGCGGGGGGGGGGGGGGGGGGGAGGAGCCGAGAGGTTTGCTTGTTGTTGTCCTTCTCAGTAATTGAGCTGTGCTGTAAATAAGAGCAGGCGGCTCATCATCACCACCAGCCAGCATGCGGGGAGCCAGAGCTCTGATTACAGACTGCTCTCTGCAGCGCGTCTTATCTGTGCTCTCAAGTGATGTCTGTTCAGCTACCCACTCCGTTTACTGTACGCTGGTGCTGCACAACGTGGCTGAAGATGGATGGACGAGGAGGACCACACCACACGCACATTTGTTTTGCTTCTTCGAACTACTACAGTAGCAGCTCTGACCACTTCAGCTGGAATAGTGGCTTAGCGTTAGCTTAGCTTTAGCTTTTAGGAGACGGAAAAAGATTTGATATAAATGATGCATGCTATGCATTATTCGAAACATGATTGAGAGTGATGTAGCCTTGGTCCCATTATCATTACAAATGAATAGGAGGGTCAGGTAGCACAGAGCACTGTGCCCAGGGCGTGTGACCTGTCACATCCTTGGCCCCCTTTACTGGGCCCTTGTGTGCATTAGCATCCTCAGGCCATTGGCCGCGTTAGCATCGTAGCATCAGCAGAGCGCCTCCAGTCACCTCTGGCCTCGGCTAATCAAAAGAGTTTACCTTGAGGGGGCGGGGCATTTAGCACCGGCTTCGTTAGGGGCCACTCCTGTAGCCGTAAAGATGTGTTTATATATTTCCATCTGGAGCCTGTCGCGGCTAGGGAAACGAGCTATTGATCTGGATATTTAGTCATTTCTTTCTGCGTGCGCCATCAATATTGTGCAAACATCCGTCCGCGCGAGGGGTTGACCTCAGCACCCGGGCCTCTGTTTTGCGCTCCCATCGGAGTTCAATGATATACTATTCTGAAAAGTAAAATCAATGAGTGAATATGAAGTTTTGCTGGGTAATATAGTGCAGGGCCCAAGCACCCCCGGGTCTTTCATTGATCGGCTATGTGAGTTGGTTGGAGGGGAGGGGGGGGGGGGGGCTGATTAGTCTGCGGCGCTGCTGCTGCTGCTGCTGCGGAGCTTTTCCTGCACATGTCTGTTAGCTTGTCTTGGCTGTTTGATCTTTGGCTCGTATATCTGCACTGAGTTGTTTACAGATCAGCTTGGTTATTATAGTCAAGCTGCTCTTTAAGCTAATGCAGCCATCACACTTACGTCTGTGATGCATTTCTGTGCCTGCTGCTGTGCACATTTGTATGCAAAGGATGCTGGGTAGCCCAACGGTATTGAGATGAAGTTGATCAGATGTGGTTAATGATTATAACATTAGGATTATCATTATGGTATTATTAGTAGTAGTAGTGGTGGTATTATCTATTTTCATTGTAACTTTGTCTTTAATTGACTGATGAAATGCTTTGATCACAAAAACAACTGAGCTTGCAAAATAGGCGAAAATACTTTTTGCATTATCAACAGAATAGATCCAACACACTGGGGCTCGGTATTGGCAAGGACCTCACGATACGATACGTATCACGATACATGCGTCACGATACGATTGTATCACGATACAGTACATATTGCGATATATTGCAATACTCGACATAATTTACTGAAAATTAAATTAGCTGTGTACCACCCAGGTAGTGTAATAATATATACATCACTTTATATTGATAACTTAGTGGACAAATTGAGTCAAAACTACAGAGTGTTGAGTGTGTTACTGAACGCACTGAAATAAAAAGTATTCTTATTGTGTCACTGAACACACGGCTGTGCAAAAAAATCGCTACGGCGATATATCGCAATATTTTCCTGAAATATCGATACAGTATTGCGGGAAGAAATATCGCGATATATCGCTGTATCGATTTTATTGCACATTCATTGCTGCTACAACACACCTGCATAAAGATGAAGTGTGGCTGCAATGATGCAGTGAAAAGAGATTGATTGTTTTCTTTCTTCTTCTTTGGTGGATAAGAATGTTGTGTGTGTGTGTGTGTGTGTGTGTGTGTGTGTGTGTGTGTGTGTGTGTGTGTGTGTGTGTGTGTGTGTGTGTGTGTGTGTGTGTGTGTGTGTGTGTGTGTGTGTGTGTGTGTGTGTGGAGCCACTTAGACTTTTATGGGGTAAGAGATTCTCTCATTTGAAATAAATTCCATTTGATGGCCACGCATTTGTCGTATTAAGTGTGATCAAGGGCAGATCTTAGGCCTGGTCTTCTAGGTGTCAGTGATGGAAGGATGTGCTTCGGTTGCCATATATATATTTTTTTTTGCTCCACTGTGTCTCTGTGATACACAACCGTTGCAATGCACGCTGGGAAGTGATCCTTAAATCCATAACATACATGTCCTCCTATGACTCCCTCGTGACAGTGAAACATTCAGGAAGCGTTTTGTGAAGAGGAAATGACCCGGCTAAGTTACTTATACATGCATGAGAGATAGTTCATTTTAGTAGATGACGTCCTGTCGACAACAACCATGGTATGCTATTCTATGTGTCAGCCTCTCATGATAAATGTGAGAATCCGTGCATATCTCTCCCTCAGTTCCTCTTTGTTTTTTTATTATTATAGCAGTCTGCGTTAAATGTATGACATTTTAAAGGTGCATGATGTCTACATTTGGTTTGCATCTGGAAGGAGATCAACTTTTACGGCCCAGCCTGCATTGTCTCGGCCCGGGGCACATGGTTGAGATGGTCTGCCAGCGGCTCCCAGATGTGTTTCAGAGGAGGACCTGTGATCTTACTAGACATCCACATGGAGAAGCAGAAGATAGCCTTCTGGTAGGCATTAGAGGCTGGCCCCGCTGGTGGGATCCCATGCCATAGTGAGTCATAACTGAGATAGTCATCCATGGCCGGCCATAGACTCAAACAATTTTGGTGAATGTTTTTAACAGAAGATGAAACTGCCATAGGTGATAAAGTCTTAACATGGCAATAGAGCAGGGGTGGGCACTTTTTTTCCCCCTGAGGGCCATACTGACTTACATCAAGTAAGCGAAGGGCCACACATTGGAGATTATACCTGCCAACACTCCTGATTTTCGCCGGAGTCCAACTATTTTTAACCCTCTCTCCCCCGTTGTGATTGGTAATTTCGTGTTAATCTCCTGATATAATAGTGATACAAATCCAATGGCTGTAGTAGCAGATGAGATTTATTAACATAATTCTGCCTTTTATTGAATTTTTGGGGGTCGTTTTGTTTTTCCTTGAGTCCGGCCCAGGGGCCGCATTTTGCCCTAGGCCCCAGGGCCGCAAGAAATGACTGTAGAACAGTCATTTCTGACACATGAGATTACTTTTAGCCTTTTAGTCATAAAGATTATTGAAAGATAGCCTATTCCATATTCCAGACTGAAATGTTATAACAGAAGTGGAGTATTGGCCAGAATGACATGAACATTTGGACACTTATTCAGGGGGTATCTTGCATGTTGCGTTCAGGTGCACTGTAATTGTTTTTTGTTTTTTGTTTTGCAATTCCATCGTGGGGCACACATTTTGCCCATGTGTTCAATAGTCCAAAGGCTTGGTGCTTGAAGTGGTATTTCATTTTTGTAGAATTTAATTAATTAATATATTTTATATTTTTTTATAGTTTCTAAATGATCAAGCATCAACATCAGCTTTTTCTTAACTCTTTTCATGATGAGTGACTTAACCCCCCCCCCCCCCCCCCATTAGAATAGCACATCAAATAAGACATTTGACTACTCATATTTTTTTCTTTCTTTTTTACTGCCACATTATGATGTTCTGGTTGTCAACCGTATGGTGAATTCATAGTTTAACCACCTTTTTTTTTTTTCACTGCGTGCATGGAATTCTAAAATACTCCCATTTTGCATTCTCCCTATTGGAAGCAGTTGCTACTAGCATTGTCCAAACAGCCCTTGACAGCTGGCGTGTCTTGACAGCCCCACCCAGGCACCTCATATTAGTGTCGAGGCATTAGCTACTGATGTCAGCGTATTGCTAACAAGGCCGCGGCGTGGATCATGCAAACGGGCCGAGCAGATCAGCCGTCAGATCCAATGAGATTACATTGAGTGTGACCCCGCCCGAGCAGGGTTCATCTGTCACGCGCGCGGCCCGTCACAAGAGAGACATAGAATAATCAATTGGATCAATAGGTGGTGGTGGCTCATTGGGCCGGTGCTGAATAAACATGGGAATGACCCGCTCACCTCAGACACAGAGGCTACAGCCTCCAGGGGCTTCATTAGCCACTCGAGGCTACGAGCCGTCCGGGCAAGTCGTTATTTTCCATTTCTCTTTCTTTGGCATCCTTGTGTGTGTGTGTGTGTGTGTGTGTGTGTACACTGTGGGTGTGTGTGTGTGTACTAGTCAGTGGGCAATTCGGCCTCCCTCTGTTTTGAAGCGAATGCGGAAATTGTATTCTTTCAAATGGCCAGTGGGGGGCGATTTAGGTACATCAGAAACAAAATCGGTAACATGGAAGTGAATGGGAAAATGACCCGACTTCTCTCTTGGTCTATGTCTTAAATAAACACTTTGCAAATGAGTTTATCGTCTGAATCAACCATTTCAAGTCTTTTGCTTATGCTCTCGTGTTTTCTACATTATGGCCCCATTTCGAGTTTAATAGACAATAAATACGTTGGATAAATGAGAACAGTAATACGTCCAACCAGTGAGAGGCAGCAATGTGCCGCAAGGCATCTAGTCTGCCGGAAAGCTGCAGAAGAAGAAAGCTCGCCAGATAGCTCGCTAGCAGATTAGCAAGTAGCAATTCAGCAAACTATCACAAACAGCTTTATCTTTATGATGTTTTAATAATGTTAGTAGACACACGTAACTGTATAGATCCCCGTTATGAGGTCAGTTTATCAAAATAATTTGCTTTTAAACGGTTGTTTCATGCAGGAATATCATTTTAACTCCGCCGCCTAAACTACTGGCTTCCGTAGGGATACTATTATATCTTCGGATCTGCGATCGGACGTCGGAGACGGGTAGGAGAGCGTTTTGAACACTCAACCGCCCCAATTTCCTTATGCCTCGCTGTGTGACCCTGATTCAGAGTGGATCACAGGGGGAACACATGGGGCTAGTGTGATGGCAGAGAAACGTCCGTTTGTTTATTTGCTGCCTCGCGTGTAACGTTATTTAGACGAGGCACACACACAAACGGACAGACGTTTATTTATAATCTTTTGCGGTTATGTAATCGCACGTGCTGACATCGTGATTGAGATTCGTTTAGTCGTGCAGCACTAGTGTGTACTGTGCGTTTGTGTGCAGTGCATGTGTGTGTGCACATGCTGCCTTGTTTGTATACACCCATGAGTCTGTGCCACGATGTGAACGGCATGCTGGGAGAAAACAAAATGAAAGTATTGAAATGTTCCATAAGCTTGTTTGATGGCAGTTTTTATAGCGCTATGGATACGAGAAGGAGTTAGAATCATAGACGTAATAGTGAGTCAGACAGACCTGAGTCATTGAGTATTGGCCTACCACACGGAAAATGCCCATAATAATAGATGGTAGCTAGCTCAGAATACATCACCACCTCCCAGTCCCGAGCTGTAGCTAATTTTAGCTAGCTCCAATAAAATGAATTTCACTGTGCAAAACCACCTGCGCCGTTTAAATGGGGGGAAGAGGAATCTCGATGCTGTTTATTTGTGAATTTATTTTCCTTTGTAATGACTCACCTTTCCAATAAAGCCCAAAGTGCCTAACCGCTCCGGTGTTGGCCAACATCTGGTTCCAATGGAAAGTCCAAAAACCCTTCATTCACAAAAGCTGCGGGAGGCCTGCGTTCACAAGCCTCTGTAAACGGCAACTGTTAATTTGTACATCATAAGTTCTTTTCCATAAACGTGTTGTAATGGAAGTGTGTGAAAATACCTGGCATGTAGCGTATTGCCCAGGGGCGGCTAAACGTGCTTAGCAGTGCCCCTGTTAGCTCGAGCCAACTTTTAGCGCCGGTGTTAGCGTAGCCAGCTGGAGGTTAGGCCTCACCTGCTAAACCACCATTCACAAAATACCAGATACTTTTCTGCCTGTAAAAGAAATGCTGTTATGTTGTAACACGGTTGCTGTGTTGCTCTGTAGTCGGAGCATGACAGCAACGCTGTTAGCTTCGGGTTTCCATTTCCTGTGTAGCTCAGTGAGCATAGCACTAGCATTGCCAACTTGGCAATGCTAGTGCTATTGCTCACAATGGCAAGGTTATAGGTTTGTGCGCTGTGCTCAAAAGCAAAATGGCTGCACTGGGGCTTCCTGGTGGCTCAGTTGGGATGTCCTGGATTCAAATCCAACCTGGGACCTCTCACAGTACCTACCTGTCTCTCTTCATTGTAAGCCAGGCAAAAAGTATCCTGGTTAAAACCATCCGGATCCTTGAACTCACATTCTGGTTCGTTCTGCGATTCCATCCGGCCTCCAGCCCGGGGGTCGGCCCTTTTCGTCAACGGGCCAATCAGGAACCTGCCTCCTAGTTGACATTGTAAGCAGCCAATTACAGTAGGAACGCTGCTGCAGTAACGCCAACGTTCGTCGAGGTTAAACAGCCATAAGTGCAGTTATTTCAGAAATTAGACTCACTAACAACAATTACACGAACCCGGAGTATGCAACAGCTGGGTTTCTCGGCGGAAAAGACGTTTTTGCCGTTCTTTTCAGAGTGGATTTGGATTTGACTGCATCCGACGCTGATTGCCTGAAGGAGTGGATTCTTCTATCCACTGAAATGACTGTGCACGGCTCAGAGTCTAGATGCAATTGCAGAACGAAAAAGAATGTTCACAATCTTAATCTTATTATTATTATTTTTTAATGCTTGCACTCAGC
>NC_139651.1:7955370-7975370 GCF_964638095.1 Poromitra crassiceps | reverse complement strand
TCACCTCCGTTCCTGCCAGCTGTTAAATGCCCCAGAACATGGTCTGGCCAGGCTCCGCCCCGTTAACCCCTCTGATTGGCTGTAATAATTAGCAGAAGTGAACAGTAACTATGGGCGCCTAGCGCGCGGGGCTGCTGGGACAGCCTGTGACTCCCCGCTATGTACGTGACAGAATCGGCCTGGGCTAAGTGACTTGGGTCTGGCCCAACCTGGACCCAATCCGTCCTGAGTGTGTGTGTGTGTGTGTGTGTGTGTGTGTGTGTGTGTGTGTGTGTGTGTGTGTGCGTGCGTGCGTGCGCATGTGTGTGCACGCGTGTGTTTTTAGCTTTAATATTAACCCCCTCACTTAAACACATGCATGCAGTCTGCCATCAGCAATTACATTTTCAAATGGCTGGGTTTGCAAACCTCCAGGATGTTAATCTGTCACCATTCAAGCTACTGGGAAGAGTGTAAAGAGGATTAAGCTATTCAATTCCTGGTAGAATATTTGCCTTTGTTCGGAATGAGTGAAGGAAAAATAAATAAAGAAATTATGTAGCTTCTCAAGCACGACAAGTGCCTTCTGCTAGACTTTAGGATTTGGCTAATGCCATTATAGACAACTTATCTGCTTTTGGGGATTCCAGGAAGAAGACACAGCCCAGGCGGTCATGTAAACAGCCACAAATGATATCCAGTCCTTAAATGAATC
Organism: Poromitra crassiceps; assembly: GCF_964638095.1. Classification (NCBI taxonomy): domain Eukaryota; kingdom Metazoa; phylum Chordata; class Actinopteri; order Beryciformes; family Melamphaidae; genus Poromitra; species Poromitra crassiceps. The sequence goes on along the minus strand of NC_139651.1, from coordinate 7,974,676 downwards.
CGAGGTCAGATCAGATCAGATCATAATGCCAGATTATCTGGGTCAGAGACTACATGAGATACAATCAGACCTGTCCTAGATGTTTAGTCCACATCTGTTTTGTACCATATGTTTCTCCAAACGGCTTACGTGATTGTTTCAAAATAATGCGGCGACTGTGCCTTGTTGTTGCTGATAATACCATATTCAAAAATACGTTCAATAAATCGGGAAGGATAATTCAAGAAGTTTGCAAGCTGTCCACTGGAGAGAAAAAACGTGACACTTGACTATAGGGCCTCAACTAACGATTATTTTCATAATCGATCAATCTGTCGATTATTTTCTCGATTAATCGATTAGTTGTTTGGTCTATAAAATGTCAGAAAATGGTAGCAAATGACGATCAGTGTTTCCCAAAGTCCAAGATGATGCCCTCAAATGTCTTGTTTTGTCCACAACTCAAAGATAATATCAGTTTACTGTCATACAGGAGTGAAGAAATCAGAAAATATTCACATTTAAAAAGCTGCAATCAGAGAATTTAGACCTTTTCTCTTAAAATTGTACTCAAAACGATTAATCGATTATCAAAATAGTTGTTGATTAATTTTCTGTCGATCGACTAATCGATTAATCATTGCAGCTCTACTTGACTACCGGTAACTCTTATTTTGATAGCAAAAACAACAACAATTTATATATTATTATTATTACATTTTCATGGAATGTAGAGAACTAGTTGACTGACTGACAAGATGGTAACAATGTTACAGAGCACATCTGCTGAATTTGTAACTATAATGGCAAAATAGCCTTGGCCTCTGCAACATCCTGTAGCTACATTGTAGCTTATCTTTGGCACAGATAGGACTATAATACACCACTTGATAATTGTCACAGCTGTCAGCTGTATCTTAGCCGCTCGTTTCCCCCTTGACTTCCAGCCACGGGGTTGGATTGCAGATCATCTTTATCCCAGATGAAGGAGAGCAGACACACACGGAAGACCGTCTAATATGGAGCCTAAAGGACACGGAGCCGAGCGATCGGCGTCATTTCAAGAGGTTGCTTGTCACTTGATGGGTTTGATCAGAACACAGAGCCGGGTCTTTGCGCTGGTGGAACAGTGGTACTGGATTAAGAGACACAAGCCACTTGCACTGTGTGATCAGTCACTCACACGGGCAGGCAGCAGACACGCGCCAAAGGCTCAAGTCCTCCTCCTCGCGTGCCTCATCCACACGTCATCCGTGCAGGCTTCAGCTTCCTCAAGCCGACGACTGTATGGAAATGAGGAGCACACAGCATGTGACAAAGACGAGGAGCATTTATTCTCGCTGCGGTTTTCTCTTATTTTGGTGCTGTTATTTCTTTGTCGATCAATACTTATCAGTGATGGTGGTACATCCTTGCTGCATTAATAACGTGCGTCTTTCTTAAAGTGAGGTACCTCAGGTGTGAAGGTCTAGCCCCTCCCTGCCTGACCCACTATACTCACCTGTGTCATGTTGAGACAGTGTGTGAGTGAGTAGTCTGGCTCTGTGCTCCTCAGACACTGTGTCTGGCTAAGTGTTATCCAATTGTTTGTGTCACACATCTCAAATCCTTCACTTTGGGAACAAAATGACCAGGTGTGACCACATCATCCATCCATCCAGCTGTTCTGCCCTGAGCGATGTGTTGGTCCAAGTGAGGTGCGTGACGCCAGCCTCTGGAGCGAACTGGGGATTTTTAACGCTCCACCTGCGTATCGATCTCAGACCCCCACCCCCGCCCCAGCCGTGCCCCCCTGTCCGGCACCCGAGCCCAGCTCCAGACCAGGCAGCAGCAGCAGCAGCGGCGGCGGAGAGGCGGAGACACAGAGGGGAGGGGCGATGCGGCGCCCTCGGGCCCCCAACGGTCCTCAGGTCTGTCCTTGACAGCGCCCGTGGGACAGGCCTGGAGGACGCCCCTTGTCCTCCCGTGTATAAGCCCCGCCGCGTCCAGCCAGCCCTCTCTCTCTAGCCAGCCAGCCCTCCTCCTCCTCCCCCCCTGGGCCGCGCTGCACTTTGCACGGCCATATTGATTTTTTTGGAGGGGGCAGGAAAGTGTGGCTGGGTGGTGAGAGAGAGCGGGGGAGGAGAGATGGAGGGAGGAGAGATGGAGGGAGGAGAGATGGAGGGAGGAGAGATGGAGGGAGGGTGGAGCAGCTCTCTAAAGCACTGACTTCTCCTTGACTGCACCTCGAGACGCCACAGCGCTGTTACAACAACTCAGTGTGGCCCCGGCGCCCCGCTGAAAACTGCTAATCACAGTCTTTCAATCAACACTCTCTCTCTCTCCCTCCCTCCCTCCCTCTCTCTCTCTCTCTCTCTCTCTCCCTCCCTCCCCCCCTCTCTCTCTCTCTCCCTCCCTCCCTCCCTCTCTCTCTCTCTCTCTCTCTCTCCCTCCCTCCCCCCCTCTCTCTCTCTCTCTCTCCCTCCCTCCCTCTCTCTCTCTCTCTCTCTCTCCCTCCCTCTCTCTCTCTCACTCCCTCTCTCTCTCTCTCTCTCCCTTCCATCTCTCTCTCTCACTCTCTCTCTCCCTTCCATCTCTCCCTCTCTCTCTCTCCTTTCCATCTCTATCCCTCGCTCACTCTCTCTCTCTCTCTCTCTCTTCCTTCCATCTCTCTCCCTCGCTCTCTCTCTCTCTCTCCCTTCCATCTCTCCCTCGCTCTCTCTCTCTCTCTCTCTTCCATCTCTCTCTCTCTCTTCCTTCCATCTCTCTCTCTCTCTTCCTTCCATCTCTCTCTCTCACTCTCTCTCTCTCTCTCACTCACTCCATCCCTCACTCACTCCATCCCTCACTCACTTCCCCCTCCCTCGCTGAACTGGATGGACCCCGCCTGAATACCAAGGGAGTGTGTCCGTGTTAAAACCGCCCTCCATTCCACATGGAAAACAGCTGACCTCATGAAAGCACGTTGTAATTTGAAGGTGAAAACTAAAAAGCTTTTTCTCGATCGACATCATCTTAATGGAAACGTTACGGCCGGCCCACAAACCAACAATTAAAGACAAAATGGCAAAACGGCCCCCTTGCTTATGGGGTGGCGGACCGGTAGCCAAGGGTTTAGAGAAAGGTTGTGACGGAAAGGCTGCCGGTTAGAAACTCTGGACCGGATGAAAAGATGAGGGAAGTGAATGAGAAAGACTTTCCCTTTCCTGAGGTGCCCATGAGCAAGAGATAACAGTGGGTCTTTTCAGTGGGCAGCAGAAGACCATTGTACTGGGTTGCTGCTAGGGTTGTCAAAATTAATCTTTAAATCGATGCATCGCGATGCGAACATGTGAATTAAATCGAATCGCATCGTTGACAGATGAATCGCTGAATCGTTTGTTTAAATTGATGTTGACATTCAGATTTTAAAGCACTTTATAAGTAAAAAAGCCGCGTGCAGTAGTAATAATATAGAAAATTGAGGATGTGATACGTGGAGCTGCGATACTTTGAGCTGTATCGAGATGCATCGTGGAATCGAATCGAATCGTTGACAGATGAATCGTAATCGAATGGAATCGTGAGGCCAGTGAAGATTCACAGCCCTAGTGGCTCCCATGTTTGTCCCAAATTGCGTTCAAGAAGCTATAGGCATTTCTGACAAAGGTGCGAGCGATACGTCAAAAGGTTATGCAAATCAAAAGGTTTCTATATGTAAGGCACACACTGACAGACCTCTTCAATCGCTCTCCTCTCCTTCTCCTCTCTTTCTCCTCTCTTTCTGCTCTCCTTCCCTCCACATTCTGACACTCTGCTTAAAGGTCACAGAAACATCTTTTCCCCCTTTGAGGTGTGGATAAGTGTGTAATAGATGTCGACACTGCCGACACATTGAGAAGCACTTAAACTGAGAGCGGCCATGTTGTGCCAGCCTAGTCTGTCTCAACCTAGTCTGTCTCACTTTGTGCATCGAGTAAATAATTTTTGCATGATTGATCTGGAAACCTTGGTCTTTGTTAACGCTGTCAGGCGGAGTTAGAGAGAGAGGGTTACAAGACCAGACGATACAATGATGTTTCTATATCTCTCTCTCTCTCTCTCTCTCTCTCTCTCTCTCTCTCTCTCAAAGGGATAGCTTGAAGTAAATGTGTGTGAAAGAGCAGCACACACACACACACACACACACACACACACACACACACACACACACGGCTGACAAAGAGAGGATCAGGATACACGTTGATGTTCAGTTAAAATGGCACATTGTGTGTGTGTTAGTGTGTAACATACCTGGCAGGTGTGACATTTCTCACATGTGACTGGGCACATGTGAGGTGAGGTGGTCACATCCGTGTGTGTGTGTGTGTGTGTGTGTGTGTGTGTGTGTGTGTGTGTGTGTGTGTGTGTGTGTGTGTGTGTGTGTGTGTGTGTGTGTGTGTGCGTGTGTGTGTGTGTGCGTGTGTGTGTGAGAATGTAATTAATGCCTCTCTCTCTCTGTGGTCCCCCACAGCTGTGGTAATGTGCTTAGATCACTGTTCTAAACAGGGCGTGTGAAAGGTGTGCCCAGGCCCCCTTGTTCAGGTAGATGGATGGAAATGTTGTCATATTAATGATGGCGTCCCCTGCAGAGCTGTCTGTCTGTCGCTAAGTCAAATGAACATTTTGAAGCAGTGCAGCTATAAGTGACTAATAATGTGTGTCCGTCCTTCCTTCCATCATTCCGTCCGCTATGGCACGGACCATCTTTCCGTCCGCTATGGCACGGACCATCTTTCCGTCCGCTATGGCACGGACCATCTTTCCGTCCGTTATGGTGCGGACCATCCTTCTGTCCGTTATGGTACGGATCATCCTTCTGTCCGTTATGGTGCGGACCATCCTTCCGTCCGTTATGGTGCGGACCATCCTTCTGTCCGTTATGGTACGGACCATCCTTCTGTCCGTTATGGTACAGACCATCCTTCCGTCCGTTATGGTGCGGACCATCCTTCCATCCGTTATGGCACGGACCATCTGTCCATCCGCCCGTTATCGCATGGACCGTCTGTCCTGTGGGCCCCAGCCCCGCTGTCCTTCCGTCCGTTATGGCACGGACTGTCTGTCTGTCCTGTGGGCCCTAGCTCCACAATCGTCGATTGGTGGTGCTGTCCTTCCCGTCCGTTATGGCATGGACCATCTGTCCATCCGTCCATTATGGCACGGACCGTCTGTCTGTCCTCTGTAGGCATCCGTTATGTTGCATTAGCGCCTCCTTACATTCTGTCCCTCTACTCTCACTGCAGCCAAATCTTTGTCATCATCGTCGAGGGCGGCCAGTGGTGACTGATGATGTCATACGAGTAAACAAACACAATCACCGAGTGATGTGACTGATGATGTCATCATCTGACGGATCACATGAGAGTGGGTCTGTTCGCAGCCGTACCGGAGCGCTATCCGCATTTGTTCTGGAGTTTTGTTCAGCTTCAGCGTGGCCTTACTGATGTACACCTTGCCTTGCTCCACAAGGGAAGAACTTGTCCACTTGTCCTTTTTGAAGGCTGTGATCCTGATCTCCCCACTCCACCATCTCAAAGGAGAAGAGCTTGTGCTAGGGTGACCTGTTTGTATTTAAATGTCCATTGGATCAATGCTGTATTGTTGTATTTTGTTGTGTGTCTTGGAAACCCATCTATCTGGAAACCCGATTCATAAATAATGAATTAATCAAGTCATATTGCATCACAACAGAAACCAGGCAACAACCATCTGTATCTGTATCAAGTGTGCCTGAATGTGCATAGCAAAGACTAGACCAGGGTAACAGCATGGCAAAGGACGTTAGGATACTACAGTGAATATCAGTTTTGGTGCCCGCCTCGTCTTTCGAAAGGATTGTTGGCCCCGCCCGTTTCTCGAGCCTCGCCCTTCCCAGTGGCGGTGCCCCGCCCACGGTGCATCCCATTGGTCCATTCCTCTGAGATGCTTGGGATGTTGGGCAGGCCCGTGAAGGCCCCATCTCTTTCCTTGATGACCGCAGCCGCTTGCTGTTTCTCTGATGTCCTTTGGGCATTGCGTCTTCAGGGCGTCCAAGCTTGACTGGCTGATTGGCTGATTGTCTCTAGAAACCTGAGGCTCTTGTTGGCCGAGGTCCGTGGAGCCTTCCTCCTTGTCTGTCTTAGACTGAATTAGCTCTGCAATTCCTAGCTTACCCTTAAGTTTGGCTTTTATTGGTCCTTCAGAGGAAGGGCCATGGGTGCTGTCTGAGGAAAGAGAAACTTCGTCTAGGTGTGCGATCGGGGCAGCAGGTCTCCCGTGTTGTGGGCTCCCCCTCCCTCTCCTCGGGCCCCTCATCTGGCTCTGTCGCCTCTGACCTGGACCACCTCTGCGGAGCGACGACGACGGCCCAGTATGAAACTGGTCCGCCTTGACCGCAGTTTCATCAGAGGACACAGTAGAGGAGGTGGTGGAGGGTACTGTTTGGCTCGGAGAGACGTCCACACCCAGGTTACCGTTTTCAGTATCAGATGGAGGAGCCTCATTAATATGGATGAAGAAACGTTTTGATTCCACCTCAGGGTCGATGACGCCGCCGTTAGCCCTCTGCCTTTCCAAAAGCTTCTGGAGTTCACACCACTTCTGTCGAAGATCTGCCCCGATCACCTCCCGCTCCATCTCGGGAAAGTAGGGTGCAGGGGAGGCGAGGAGCTGATCAACATCGTATGTCAGTGGCTCTCTACACACCGGACAGACGACAGTCAGCTCCTGCTGCTCTGCTCCTACTCTGGTCTTGTCCTCTGCTAGCTCCCTCTCCCTCTGGTGGAGCTCCCTCTCAGTGTGGCTGATGTAGCGGCCCAGGCAGTGCGAGTGGAAGTAGTGGTAGCAGCTTGTCTTTGTGAACGTCTCTCCCGCCTCGAATCCATAAAGGCAAATAACACAGTTTCCATGGGGGATATTGCTCTCCGTCAGGATCTCCTTGGCTTTCTCGATGAGCTGATACAACACTGGTGAACCCAAACAGGATTGGGCCTCCGTCTGCAGATACCTCTGGACACTGCTAAGCTTGTCATCAGAGAGCCCCCGGGGGTTATGGATGAAGATGGATGGAGAGGTGGAGGGGTACTGCTGATCCAGGATCAGCGTCAGGGTGAGTCGGACAAACTGCGAGACAGAGTCCTCACCAGTGGAGGGGTGAAGGACCAGGCTCACCTCCCACCCCGCATCATCTCTCCGCGTGACCACCAGCTCGTCCAGGTAGATGGACTGGAGCACTTCCATTTCAGACAGCACATCACACTCCGCAGTCATGTTTTTCTCCTGAGCCGCTTTTCACTTCTGTAAAAAAAACACATCTAAATGCATAAGTGATATCATCATTCACTGATGACATCACAATTTCTCAAGTGAAATCACTGATGACATCATCATCATCGAGTGCTCGAGTCACATCACTAGTGACATCACCAATTCTATACATAAGTGATATCAATGATTTATATGACAGACACTCATCATGATGTCAGACATCTTTTGCTAGGCAGCTGGTTACATCTGACCGACAACCCTGAGCAATATCTGGGATGCTCCAGTCTGACTGATATCCCTCAAAATGTGACATCACTGATGACATCGCAATTGCTCGAGTGACATGACTTGGAAGGCTGACTGACTCACAACCCTGAGGACAAAATGATGTCATAAGTGGCCAGCAACCAGATGACGGATGACGTCATCATCAGTGATGCCTGGCATGTAGCGAATTCGCACTTTGTTTTCCAAATATATTTTATTGTCACAAAATATAGCAGCACCAAAGTACAATTCAAAATCAGTGTCAATGGGAGTGGATGATGATGATGGAGTGGTGGATGACGTCTTCTGTTATCTACGTCTCATCAGTAATGTTCTGATCAGTGATTTCCTGATGGGGGGGAGCGTTTCTTATACATAGCACAAGACAATGAATGAATACCACAGAGTTTAGATATTCACAGGAAAGTAGCTGAAATGTTTGTGTGACCAGCAACTTAACGTCACACGTGAAATGTCACCAAAGCTAGAAGTTATCTTCCAAAAATACTGTGTGACTTCGGTGTGACGGAGCATGGAGGAGGCTAACTGACAACTGATTCTACAAGCGCTAGGTAGTGCAGCTGAGCAGGGATAAACCACCTATCCCGGTCCAATTAATATGCATGCGCAGGTCCTGGGGCAGGTGTGTGTGGATGTGCGGGTTACACATTAGCGATGCCCTGGCTTCTCAGGTCAACTCCCACGCATTCCACTCCGTTAGCCATTCAACCAGTTAGCCATCACACCCAAACGCCTCCAAACTGCTGACGTGCGTCGCCAGCCTGGTATTCTTAGACTGAAATAATGCCACAAATGGCAACAAACAAAATGTCAGAAGAACAGAAGGAAGAAGAGAACTTGTTTGTTGACATTTCAAAGACCATATTGAAAAATTTACTGTAAGAGCACAAGCATGAAATGAAGGCGCCTCCTGATCTGTGAAAATAGTTGAAAATAATTATTATGGGAACTCATATGGGCTGTGCTTTTTCAGTCTCTCTAGGTAGGATGCATATATTTTAGAACTATATTTGAATAAAATGGCAGCAGTGGCAGAAGCCTGGCTGCAGCGGTGGAAAACGTCAGCTCTCTGTGTGTGTGTGTGTGTGTGTGTGTGTGTGTGTGTGTGTGTGTGTGTGTGTGTGTGTGTGTGTGTGTGTGTGTGTGTGCGTGAGCGAGCGATGGCACCTAGGTGCTGTGTTATCTCACTATAGTTCGAGTCAGTCAGAGACATGCCGTGTGGATGAGGTAGACCTGGACCTATACAGATCTATATGGTACATACTGCGGAGGCCTGTTTGCTCAGGTGTGTGAGGTCCGTCACTTTTCTACTACTGTTGCACACACGCGCGTCACATCCACACACACATGCAAAGAAGGTCTGCTGGACCTTCTCGGAGTTTGTGATATTCTTTTATCTGCATTTGTGTGACATTAGTTTGGACAACGAGCCGGGCATCGTGATCTGGACAACGTCTGAACCCATCTGATGTTTGCTCGCTCGTTTGCATCGTTTCCTGTTAGGACTCGGTGTTCTAGAGGTCTGCAACCCAAACACACAAAGCGACCTAAGACTGTAGGTTATCTGGTATCGACAGGGTCGGGCTTGAGTTTTAAGTAGATAACTCGTAAATGTGCGTTCTTCGGTGGCTCTGAGCTACAGTACACTGGGGCAGTGGGCACAGACAGCCACACATACAGTCTCACACACACACACACACACACACACACACACACACACACACACACACGCCAAGTCCCCCTGGCCCCTCCCCTCTGCTGCTCTCTCGATCTCTCCTCTCCTCTTCAATGTCAACACCAGTTCCTATTCACGCACGATTTGAATTGCGCTTTACCGGTCAATTAGTTATAAATTAGACTGTTAAATGAGCAGAAAATAATTTGCCTAAAAAAATTGCCCAGAAAAATCTAACCAATCAATCCAATAGTTGATATATTTGTTCTATCGCCCCAAAAATGAACATACGCACACACAAATGTAGTGAGTTGTTCAGGTGGGCAGTCAGTCCGTGCCCTCCAATCCTCTCCTCTCCTCTCCTCTCCTCTCCTCTCCTCTCCTCTCCTCTCCTCTCCCCTCCTCTCCTCTCCTCTCCTCTCCTCTCCTCTCCTCTCCTCTCCCCTCCTCTCCTCTCCTCTCCCCTCCTCTCCTCTCCTCTCCTCTCTGCCCCGGGTGGCTTCACACCAGCTCCCTACATTCTACCATCCGTTGTCAAATGCACCGGGGCGGAAGCACCTTTGATGTGCAGGGCGAGTCTGCCTGTTTGAGGCCCATGTTTTACAGGCCACTTGTCAAAACTGTTGATTCACCATCAGTTTTGCAGAAGGAGAGCAGTTCTGAAACGGCTGTCACACAAGTACCAATAGTTTGCTGTCTAAACAAGGAGCTCTATTACGCAGCTATCTCTCATCACGTCATCGCAGCTCTTTCTTTCTTTCTTTCCTTCTGCCGCTCTCTCTCTTATAAGGCCCTGCTGCGATGGAGGTGCTGCCCTCTTTTGGTTGGGAGGTCTTAGAGCTCATTAGATGCTCCATTTTCGTCCGTGTCCGTTTCAAACGACGTAAACGTCACTGCCCCGCATACTTCCGTGCGTCCTTCACATTGGTATCGTGTTAAGCAATACATCCACTAGTAGGCAGTAGAGAGTCAAATGTGTGAGTGTGTGTGTGGTACTGTTCCGTTTCATCCGTATCCGTAAACTTTCAGAAAACATGCAGAATTACGCGCGAAATGAACACAGAGTACGGACAGAAACCTCCGTCCTTATGCATAATCCATATTTAATGTTGAGCATAATTGGGTTGTAGAAGCATTGTAGAAGATGTGCACTGCACCTCTAACCTCATGACTTGCAAGCATGAGAGGGAGATGTATAGCTCAGATCATAGATTGTGTCACGCGAATAATCGTTAACATAGCAAAGAGGAAGGAAGGATTTTTTTTGTATCTTCATGAAGTATGGCTATTCCACAAAAGGTGGAAGAGCAGAAATTAGTATGTCATCTTCAGTTCAAACTCTACATTAAACCATAACCATTCATCTCCAGTTTACATTGTATTAGCCTAACCAAAACCAGCCAACTAGGGATCTGTTTCCTCTTCAACACTGCAGGTTGTCATGGAGCCTGTGGGGGGCGACAGAGCAAACCGGTCTGTTTGTATCCCTACAGCAGCCTGTGGACCTGCCACAGTTATCTGGCTATTTTTGAGCCGTTGATGCTAAGCGCTGGACATTAATCTACTCCCCGCTCGATGCTTTGAAGAAAGTGTCCGCCCCAAGAAGTGTCACCGATGGAAAATAAATAAATAAATATATCGTTCACACAGTTTGATATCTCGTATAGGCCAAGATCAAAGCAAACCAATTGAGTTCTATTCTACCTAATATGTTTTTCTGTGATAAACAGTCCGGCTGAGGGAATAATCCCATCAAGGAAGAGAGAGATGAAAAAAAAAACAGCAGAAGAAGAAAACATCAGATAATGTCACTCAGCGCAGATGGTCGGCGCGCGGTCGACCGTGAAGCAACATCCTTGTTATTATGGGATTGGTAATCCCGTTTGTCGGGGTCTGAGTGGAAGCGCAGACCTTTTTCGCCTGGTGGGTTTTTCCCTCGGAGACCAGAGAGAGACAGACAGTGTTTCCTCTGATACAGCCAAAGTCCATCTGCTTCAGACGGCTCTGGGATAACGGGCTTGTCTTCGCTTTTTTTCCACCGGAATTTCTGAGTGTCTTGATGTATTTGACATGTGTGTGACAGGCCCTGCTTGTGTGCGATCGGGGGTTGAGGCATCGCGCTCGCTCAAACCCAGCTGGGCGTGTTTGTGCCATGTATGTGTGTGTATCTATGGGAGCCCGCTTGCTCAGGTCGAGTTGGCAGTGGTCCACCAACAAGCTTTGCTTTTGCACACACAATATATCAATATCATATAGATATCATGATATGAGACTAGATATCATCTTGAGATTTTGGATATCGTAATATCGTGGTATGGCGTAAGTGTTGTCATTCCTGGTTTTAAAGGCTGCATTACAGTAAAGTGATGTCATTTTCTGAACTTACCAGACTGTCCTAGCTGTGCTATTATTTGCCTTTACCCACTATTAGTCATTATATCCACATGGTTATTGATCATAAATCTCATTGTGTCTAAATTTTGTGAAAGCACCGTAGTCATCCCTACAATATTGTCGCAGTATACTCTATCGATAGGTATTTTGTCAAAATCAAGAATATCGTGATTTGATTTTGTTCATATCACCCCGGCCAGGCCTACGTTTCTTTTAATAATAGAATATCATGGAAAGTTTTTTTTTTCCATAATTCCTTTCAAAAAGTGAAACTTTCATAGATTATAGATTCATTACACACAAAGTGAAATATTTCTAGCCTTGTTTCATTTTTCGTAATTTTGGCCTACCGCTCAAGAAAACCCCCAAAACAGTATTTCAAGAAATTAGAATAGTGTGAAGAAAATCAGCAGTTACTTCTCAGTTATGACTGACTCCATCCTCAGTCCACTCCCTCTGAATCTCCGCCAAATTTTTTAATCGTTTTTGCTTGACAATCCGCTGAAGCCTACGGTCATCCATGGTATTTATATTCAATTTTTTTGGAAAGGATCTGTATATTGTGTATCGCCATTCAGCCTAAAAATACCTAGATATGATTTTTGGTCCATATCGCCCAGCTCTAACACACACACACACACACACAAACACACACACACACACACACACACACACACACACACACACACACACACACACACACACACACACACACACACACACACACACACACACACGTGCTTGGTAAATGTATGGTATTGGTTTGCGTATTGTGAGTACAAAGCACATTGGAGTGCACACATCGAGATGCATGCATACATACATAGACACACACACACACACACACACACACACACACACACACACACTTGCATACTCACACACTCACACACACACACACACACACACACACAGACACACACACACACACACACACACACACACACACATTCACACACACACACACACACGCACGCACACACACACACACACACACACACACACACACACACAGACTACCTGAGAGCCTTGCCTTGATATCTTGAGTTTCTGCCATAAGCTTGAGTTTGACACCAATGAATGTGTGTCAGGTTGTCAGTTTCTTTGAATGGAGTCTGGCCATGAATAGTGCATGTTGTTTTGTTTTGTAGATTCCACCACCTGTCTGCGGGTCCGTTTCTCTTTGTTCCAGAATAACTTGGAAGGCCAGCTACACTCATGCGCATCCTAAACTTTCAGCAGCTGTTGTGTTGTTTAGCGTAAGGCAAAGATACATACATACATACATACATACATACATACATACATACATACATACATAATGTACATACATACATACATACATACATACATACTGTACATACATACATACATACTGTACATACCATGGGTTAAATGCAGAGGACAAATTTCACCGGCCTCCGTCAGCATGTGTGTGTTGTGGCCCTCCGTGCATGTGTTGATTGTAATCGTGTGACAATAAAGACGGGCTTGTCCGTCTGAAATCGTACATACATACATACATACATACATACAATGAAGGAATGTATGTGGTCTGTGTGTGTGTGTTAGGACTATTGAAGACTTCTCTGGCGATGGCGATTTTGACGATCGCATTTATCAAAAATCATAAAAGTACGGTGTTCATTTGTGAAGATGATCTTGCTGAGCACAAAGGTCACAGGTCACCACACACAGACCCTATTTCAGGAATCTAACCGAAAACCCGTTCAAAAAACCCCCATTGACTTTGAGACAAGGGAACCCAGCGCAATGCTAACTTCCGGGTTGACCTATGAACTACATCAACCCTGCAGCAATCCCCCCCCCCCACACACACACACATTTAATGCCCAGACTTTCACCGCTTTCTGATACATCCCCCCTTCCTTTCCCGTCAGGACGCCTGTGATTTTATACCTGCACTTTAATGTTATTAACAGGACATTTTATTTTGCTCTAAAAGTCGGGACATAGTTTGGCAGCCGGTTCCCCCTTAGCGTGCCGCCTGAGCTGTTTGGCATTATTGGGGCAGCAGAAATGTGAGACGCGTGTAGTAAATGTCTGGGAAATATATACCGGCCTCGCTCTCCTTAAACTATGGCAGCCGCCCCGCATGGCATGACGCTCGATGCACGGGGCCATTCGCACCGCTGTCCGCACGTTTTTATTAAAGGTCGGGGGAAAAAAAGGCAGTAGCACGTCGGTGACGTGTCTCCTCTTCCCGCTGAAGAGACACCGTGCAGTGGCTTTCTGTGTGCACCTGTGGGGAACACACACACACACACACACAGATAGCAGATAACACACACACACTCCTACACACACGCACAAACGCATAGGGGCGGGGCGGGGCAGCACTTGTGAAATTTATTTGGGTATCGCAGGTTTAACGCCGGTTACCGTTGGATTTACAGGTGGGAGTGGAATGCGGCCCAATGAAACACACTTTGATCCCTCTCAGCAGGTTGAGGCTTTTTACTGCAGCGGCTCTGTACGGCTCAGGGCATCTTTTATAAGGTTGTGAGGAACAACCACAGCAGCCTCCAAAAAATCATAAACATGTGAGACGTCAATGGAAGCGACTGTGGGCCAGCAGCGATATATCTCAACCCCCCTTATAAACGCATTCATTTGTCGGAGGCCGTAATACCTCAGGGTCTCTGATTGTAAAATTTGATTTGACTTTGACTTGTCTGTCGCTGCAATCCAGTACAGTGTGCTATTGTGCATATTCATATATGCACATATTCATATACAAATATATATATAATAATGTAGTATTGTGGAAAAGGGGTGGGAGTTAATAAGTTATACTTCTTCTCCTTTTCGAATATGTCTACGTTTCTTACCCCTTCATCTTCTTTATTTCTGTTTTGTTTCCATACATTTTCGAAATAAACATGACAAACAAACAAACTATTATTGTGCATATTCATACATGCTCCGCTGGTCCACTATTGATATAGTCTATGCATAAACAGGAAATACTTACTGTACTGTGTACTGTATAAATACCGTCGTAGAGCTGCAACGATTAGTTGATTGGTTGATCGACAGAAAATTAATCACTAACTATATTTTATAATCGATTAATCGTTTAGACAAATTTTTTAAGAAAAAGGGGAAAGGTTGATCGACATTTTTCACCATTTTATAGCCCAAACGACTAATCAATTAGTCGCGAAAATAATCAACAGATTAATCGATCATGAAAATGATCATTAGTTGCAGCTTTGATATATAGAGAGAAAGTATTTGAACAGAAAAGGGACAATATGGAGGCTATTGATATCTTACCAGAGACACTACAGTGAGCATGTAAGAACATGAACAATAGCATTGTAGTGTGTTTGTGCTGCTAGTCACAGTACTGTAGCAGGCTATATAACTGTGCTGTTCTCCTCAGAGACGGAAGCTACTGCAGGAGTTGGGAGACCAGAAGATCCCCTTTCTAGGACCTTCAGACCGTGGCTTCCAACAACTGGTGAGTCGGTCAGATCTCCAGATAATGCAGGTGATGTCTCCACCTGTACAGCACACCAAGGCCTTCTGCTTATTCTAGCCTACTGATATACTGTCGCTATTGTACAACTTACTGTTGTACTATTACTTACTGTTCTGCTAAGTCTGTCAGTCAAATTAGTTTAGAATTGTATAGTAGTTTTTAGACTTTTGATTAGGGATGCACGATATATCGGCACTCATATCGGTATCGGCCGATGTTAGTCATTTTTTAACATATCGGTATCGGTCCGATGTTGCAATGTTAATATCGGTTATCGGTATCAGCCAAATTCTTCACATTGAGATGAAATAATGCAGTAAATCTATGATTTATGGGCTTTTACAAATGTTTTTGAAATAAAGAAATGCATTACTTTTTCAAATTCAGTGTTTACATGTGTTTTTCAGTATGTACAAAATTTTATTATCATAGAAATGTGTTTTTATACAGATCATATCGACATCGGTAAATATCGGTTATCGGCCATAACAGCAATGTTAATATCGGTTATCGGCATCGGCCAAAATTTTCATATCGGTGCATCCCTACTTTTGATCTATAGTATTTTAATTGAGTATCATCAGATACCTTCATGTACAATACATTTAATTAATAATAAATAATATTATCGATAAATATCGATAAATTCATGCTGTATTGTCGTTTAGGTTTTTGTCTTTTTTTCTTAAAAAACAAAAACGTTTTTCTAATCTTCTTAGTGACCTGCTCACATAATTACAAAGGCGTTGTCAATGATGATTACAGTTTGTCATAAGCAGAACATTTTGCTTAATCTGATAAAATCCCTTCCCCAATGTGTTTGTCTTTTTTCATAATCATATATTTACAATAATGTATTATTATACAGTATATGTACACAATCCATAATATGTATTGTACTGTATATACAGTACATAAATATATACATGTATATACAGTATATCATTTCCCAGTCATGATGTTATTATGATAGGAGTGTCTTGTGTTTGCCAGTGGGACTCCAGTTATTCTGGCCTTGTGTTGAGGCGTTCCTGCTCCCTGCCGACGGAGCTCCATGGCCGGGTGCAGGCCGCTCTGCTCACCCTGAGGAGCAAGGGCTGCCTGCTGAGGGACCTGGTCCGCATCCGGGACCGCGACGTCTTCACCGCCGTGTCGCGGGCGCTCCTGGGCCAGCCGGGCCACACCTACCGCTACCTGGACACGCGGCTCTTCTCCATCCCCTGGCACAGCGAGGACGGCGAGGTCAAAGGTCAGAACTGTTGCGACCCCGACCTGAGGGCCGCCTGCAAGGCCCTGTGGGAGCTCAACACCTTCTTCTGCTCCGACGTGTGTCAGCGGAAGGACGGGGACCGGCTGACGACGCAGTGCGCCAAGGCGGCGGGGGAGGCGGTCGAGACCAAACGCGGCGGCGAAGAAGGAGACACGGAGTCCAAGCACAGCGACGACTCCAAGCGTAGCGAAGGAGGGGACTCTGAGTCCAGGCAAAGCGAGGAGGGGGACACGGAGTCCAAGCACAGCGAGGAGTGGGACATCGAGTCCAAGCACAGCGACGAAGCCTGCTCAGGGTCAAAGCAGGAAGGGGAGTGGGAGACGGAGTCCAAACCCAGCAGTGAGGAGGGGGAGTGCTCCCAGGTCAAACACAGTGACCCGGGTGCCTCCACGGCAGCAGGGTCCAAACAAAGTGAAGGAAGATGCCCCGCCAAGAGCCACAGCAGCACCGAGCCGCCAGAACCCGTGGGACTGGAGGCCCAGGAGAAGCCTGTGGCCGAGCTGAAGCAGAGCCTGTCAGGTTACCACATTGAAGATGATGAGCAGGCCAGCAGGCAGGGCGGGTCCCAGCCCAGTCCTCCCCAGATGTGCACTGGTCCGGTGCAGTTCAACGTCACCCTACTCAACTACATGGACCCAGCAGCCATGAGCCAGCTCAAAGAAGAGCCCTACTATGGCATGGGCAAAATGGCGGTGGCGTGGCACCACGATGAGAACCTGGTCAGCCATTCGCCCGTGGCTGTGTACAGCTATAGCTGCCACGACGACAAAGGTAAGGGTCACCAGTGTTGGGGGGTAACTCATTACAAAAGTAACATATTACATGTAATATATTACTTTTAGCAGTAACTCAGTAATATAACTTATTGCTTCTAGGATTTCAGTAATATTATACCAGTTACTTTGTCAAGTAACTCAAGTTACAAATTGAGTTACATTTTTTTAATCAAAGCACATATTAAAAACAAATCCGAATCAAACTGTGTTTTTATGCATATAACCACTATAGATGACAATAACAAAGGAAAAGGATAACATTTAGAATTTTGGATGGTTTACACTGACTTCAAGACGGTTCCGGGGCGGCGAAGTCATTCTGCTACTGCAGTTATTTTGGTGAAAGTAATGCAAAAGTAGTGTAATAAGTAACGAGTTACTCTACACAGACAGTAATATTGTAAAGTAACTTAATTCTTTCAAATGAAAGTAACTAGTAATATGTAGTATATTACATTTTGAAAGTAACTTGCCCAACACTGAGGGTCACACAGTCAGAATTGCTTGTGTGTTCATTTGACAAGCCTGAATAGCATAGATTTAACACTCTAGAATCTCTCGATGTACTGCTAATCTAAATCTAATCCAAAGTGCATCATAGTAATAGTACGCCTCTGTCTATATATTTTTTTTAGATTAATTATTAATTTTCCTCTTTCGCTGTCATATTCTCTGGAGTTATCTCCGTCGCTTTACAGTGGATCAGATGCAGCTAACCTCGTGCGTTATGATGGCCCAGGCAGCAGTTGTAGTAGACATGGGCCCTCTGGTGAAGCTAACCATCAGATCCATGGATGCGATAGTGTCAGGGCATTATCAAATGTCATCATCAGCGGCTCGTTATCGCTGACAGTGTGAGGGGGAGATCACAGACACTTAACAGCACAGTCTGACAAACGGGCCTTATCACACACACACACACACCGCATCTCATCTAAATCATTCCCCCCCAGAAATGATCGATGTGCAATTATCTGATATGGAATAACGAGCCGCGCGTTGATAAGTGTTACTGTATGGGATAATGCCTTGTCTCCTCATTATGGGCCGCTGACTTTACTTTGAAGAGCTGATTATAGCAGACATTTGCTGATCGAGTTGATAGAGCAGATCTCATTGAGATCTTTGCTTTCTATGTAGCGCATGGCTAAACAGGCAGTGAGAATTAGCATTGTGTCAAAAACACTGTTTTATGTGCCTCCTGGTAGCTCACCTGGTAGCACGCATACCACGAAGGCTCGGTCCTTCGTGCGGTCCGACCCGGGTTCGAATCCGACCTGCAGTCCTTTGCCGCATGTCATCCCCTCTCTCTCTCCCCATCTTTCCTGTCTGCCTACTGTCCTACATAAAAATAAATAAAGGTGAAATGCCCCCCAAAAAAATAAAATAATAATGATACAAAAAAATGTTTTATTTCATATGTTGGTAGATGTCTGAGAAGGGTCCTCATGACTGGCACGTCATGTTGTCACGGCCAAACAAAGAACCAGAACCACACACAAAAAAACATTACCTATTCATTTTTGAAAATGAAGAGTTTGAAAGTATAGTTCGAAGAGTATCGTTTGAAAATATCGCTCACTTTCGATTTGACAGTGGCAGCCATTATGTGCATTATGTTGCGTTAGTCCTGCGTTACTATTGTAGATAATTCTTTCTAGAATGTTAAAACGGTGAAACCACATTAGCACATTTCAAAATAAAGGTCTAATATCCCTCAACCAGCGACTCACCCGACTGTTCCTTGTGGCTTCCAATGGCTGGAAAGAGTGCATAGTCTGATTTCCTCTTTGGGTTGGAGCCCACATGCAGCTGTAGTTCAGCAGTCATGAAAGTGAAACGTGGGACTTCTCCACTGTCTTCATCTGTATATTGAAACTGTAATTCTCCAATATCGTGTGGGCACAATGTCAACCGCTCTGACGTCCCAGCAGCCTTTGCGGCTGGAGCTTTCTTCCCGCGCGGGGCTTCTTAACCAGAACCACCTGCTCCAGAGGATCTGCTTCCATGATTTGTTCTCGGCCAGTTCAACCCTGACCCAGCGAGCGCGGGCTTCAAACGCCACGGGCCCAACACCTCGGCGGACTCTGCAGCTGGTGTCTGTTCTGGTCCTGAGCGACCCCACAGCTCCAGAACTTCAGAGAGGGGGGGGGGGAACGCCTGATCAGAGC
>NC_139651.1:7940370-7952870 GCF_964638095.1 Poromitra crassiceps | reverse complement strand
TTCCATTTAAACCACAACGTTTCCTTAGATATAGACGTGATAGAAGACGTCAATTGAAACAAAGCATTGATGTAGAAATCATGATGATAAATATCCAGTCAATCCAGTCTGATCAGTTTCATGATGATTTGACTTGATTTGATTATATGACTTGATTCCAACAGCATATCCATGGTTAGTACTTACATGTATATAGAAAATAATATCCCAACTTTGTTCATTTTTCTTTAAAGATCTTTTAGCTGTCTGTCTGTATTTGTTTTAATAATCATCATAATCCAGTTAGCAACTGTATACCAAACCAAAGCCTTCATTCCAACAGCATATCTGTCAGCTGTCAGGACTTGGAGCCAGAAGGGTCTAATTGGAAATTTGGGTGGGAATTCTAAAGCAGTTGGTGAGATTTATTTCATAGAGCAAGTATCTCTTTATTGTCTGCATGTTTCTGTGATGACATTGTCATTATCAAAATATATTTACAACATTTGATTATCATATAAAGCATAATATAAGGTTTGACAAAACCTACTTATCTCCCTCTGGGTTCCAAGCCCTCGATGTAACCTTGTTATTTCCAATTTGGATGATTTTGGTGATTTTCATTTTGTGACCCTAGGGCACGGCTGGCCAACCATTCAGAGACTAAAAAACGGTTGGATGAGGTTGATAGTAGAACAGTCAGTTTAGCTGGATGACATTGACAGTAGAACAGTCAGATACAGATACATCAGATACATTTGCAAAACACACATGCACTAGGCCAGCAATACTCAACTTGCTTTGCCCGAGGGCCACTTTTGCAAAAATGATAGGAGGCCAGGGGCCAGTTAATAAACAAACCTTAGTAATATTTTAGTTTTTCTGTAGCAGATTGCCGGAGTTTAGTCTGAGAACTCTGTGCACACAGGATGGTTAATTAGGTTAATTTAAGTTAGGTTAAGTTAAGTGAAGTACACATTTTGTACCTGGACAGCGCTATTTGACGATTATTTAGCTGGAGCTCAGTCACACTTTATTTCACGTCGGCGCGGGCCACTCTGCACCCTATCGCGGGCCGCGTCTGACCCCCCGGGCCGCAAGTTGAGTATCACTATCGGTAGCACTAGGCACACACACACACAGACACACACACACACACACACGTACACACACACACACACACACACACACACACACACACACAGAGAGAGCTGCCACCACCAAAGCAAGTGTTGAAGTAAAGCATCCCAGTGTCTTGTGAGCGATATACAGCCACATTATGAGCACTTTGTGGTATTTAAATACAAATACAATGGTGTCTAACCACAGACACCATAATGTCTTTTCAGCGCCATTTGTCAGCGACGGGGCCCTTTTGAACTGCTAATGTCTGAGCCGCTGGAGGCAAATTGAATCACTCTTATTTCCACCCAAATGGAATCTCGGCGGTTAAGGAAAGAACAATGCAAGTCCTGACACCGGGCCTGTTCAATAATCAGATTTCCAGCTCCCAATGCACAGGGGGCACTGCAGGAAGGAGTTGACCCAATATCTTTAAAAGCCTGCTTCCTGGAAAGAGAGAGCGAAAAAAAAAAAGGACAAGTGGCAGCAGGGCAGGCGTCGTCGTCGGGGTTGAAAGAAAGATAAATATTTATTACAGTTATCGAGTTTGCCTCTCCTCTCCTCCTCCTCCTCCTGATCCCGCCGGGACGTCGAGACGCGCCAAGAAAAGAGCAGATTGATGGAGATAATTTGTTATTGGATATAAACAGTTTTAAAGACGCAGAGTAATTCTGCCCAGAGACCTAATCCCTCACAATCTCATCACGGGCGGGGGGGGGGGGGGGGGGGGGGCGGGGGGGCGGGGAGAAAACACCGGCAAGTTGTTTTGTTTGTGTCGCAATCTTTTTTTTCCGACCCCCTCCTCCCTCCCTCCCTCCTTCCAACCAAACAATAATAATATCTTCCTCCCAGAGCATTTGGTTGTTTGACTTTCAAATCACAGGCATTAGCCGGTGTTCTCTGGCTCAGGGCGGGTGTAAATATGCACATGTGCTGTGAATGACAGCTCTGTCGCGGCTAAATTAATTATTTGGTGTGATGGCAAATAAACGGCAGCGCGGAGCAACATCTCTACACACAGAGAAACACATGGAGGGATACGGCAGGAACCAGCAGTAAGGCCTCTCTCTCTCTCCGCGAAGCCTTCTTCCGATATTGGACAAATGTTTGTCGGTATGGCGGCTTCCATCTTGACAGATTGAGCACGATCTGGCTTTTGTTTGGTAATTAAAATTATAGCACGACGATGATGCCGCCGCTCCGTTCCATTTGATTCCGGCGCTGGACGGAGTGCAATCTGTCTGAGATTATTTAGTTTGTCGCGTTGAGTTTACGCACACCTTTTTCAACTGCTTTTCCTATTGGATTCTGTCTCTGTTCTCTTCTGTTTGAGTCTGTTGCGTTTGCTGTTATACAGACAGTTTACAATATCGAATATGAGACTCTTAAGTATGACAAAGGCTATATCCAGCTGACATCTTTGCTGCTTGATCATCTATTGTATGGTGTTATGTTGTGTTGAGGTGTATATTAATTGATTAATAGGAATATATAGCGCTTTTCTAAGCACTCAAAGCGCTTCACATATCAGGGAGGGGGTGACTCCACTCATCTATGGTAAATGGTAAATGGCCTGCATTTATATAGCGCTTTTATCCAAAGCGCTTTAGAGTCAGTAGGTACATTCACCCATTCACACACCGATGGCGGCAGGCTACCACGCAGGGTGCTGCTGGCACACCAACGGGAGCAATTTGGGGTTCAGTGTCTTGCCCGAGGACACTTCCACATGCAGACTGGAGGAGGCGGGAATCGAACCACGACCTCTTTTATCCAAAGCGATTAGTGGACGACCCGCTCTACCTCCTGAGCTACAGCCGCCCCCCCCCCCATCTACTGTACCACCGATGTGTAGCACCCACCCCACCTGTATTGTTGTATTGTATAGCATTCTATTTTATTCTGTTCTGTAATCTGCTCTGTTCTATTCTGTTCTGTTCTGTTCTGCTTGATTCTGCTCCTCTGTTAAATTGTATTCCACACTGTTCTGTTAGAATAATGTTATGTCTGGTGTGATCATATGTTCTGTTCTATTGTTTTTTCTCTAGTATGCTTCTGTAGGACAGTGGGTGATGGATGGTGCTATTGTTAGCATTGTGACAGCTCTCTGTTGCCCCCCCGTCTCTAACCAGATGACCTGAACAGCAGCCACCAGCACTGTGTCCTCGCCGGAGAAGGCGCCCGCTTCAGCTCCACACACAGAGTGGCCGAGGTGAGCAGCAGCCAGCGGGAGGGACCTCAGTCAGACCCACACCACAATGTTTTTCAATGTGTCGAGAAAATGTTGTAGTATGCTAACTGTGTCCCCTTGGTCTCAGCGTGGAATGCTAGCAATGTTAACAAACCATTTTTACAGGAATCTTTACCACGAATGCATAAAAGGGTGCGTGAATGTCTCTGGTCAACGAAAATAACTAAAATAACTAAAACTCAACATATATTATAATATATTCTTAAAGAGTATAATGTCACTCTCGGGTAACTCCAATTTTGGCGGTTTTCATGTTCTAACCGCAGCTGAAGGATTACATGCTCGTCTGCGGGTTGAGAAAACGCTCCAACCCTCGGGTTTATTAAGCTTTTCAAAACCAAGTCAACTCAGAAATGCATTGTAGACAAGCTCCAAACACGGCTGTTTGTCTTGGAAACAAACAGAAGACGTGACAAGTTTGGAGATACACCAGGTTTCCCTCCGACAACACTGATAAGTTGGAAATAAATGCTTGTTTTGCATGAGAAGACATTGGAAATGTAACCACGTTTAACGTCTCAAATATTGATGTCATTTACCCTCAACCTCCACAGTTCATCAATACACCAGGAACAAATCCTCGTTCAATTACAAATCTACCATTTGATTTTCCTTCACAGTACATGTTTGTCCAAAACCCAATCCAGTGGTTCTGTGTGTACGACTACGTGACGCGGTCTGTCCCATTCCCCAACAGTGCTCCAGTGGGACCCTGGACTACATCCAGGCCCGGTGCAGAGAGGCCCTGGCCAACCTGCAGAGCGACCCGGAGACGGGCTCCCACAGCCTGCTGGCCCTGCTGCCCCACACCCTGCAGCACTGCGAGGAGGTGCACAACGAGGTGGGTGCGGGCTTGGTGCTGTGGTTCTGTGTGTGTGTGTGTGTTACCTCTGCTTTTGTGTGTATTTGGCATGGTGCTTGTGTGTATGTGTTCCTTCCTGATTGTACAGATGTGGCTGTATTAATTCGTATCCATAATACACTGATTTTTATTTACTGTGACCTATCTATCTATCTATCTATCTATCTATACATTTTGCAGTGTGGACTCTGTTTCTCTGTCTGTCTGTTTAAAGAATTTTGGCCGGCCACAGCTATGCCGTCTTACGTGCGATCGGGCTGAACCTTTCAGGAGGTGTAAAGAGCACCCGTGCGGGTGACCTGACGGAGCCGTATTTTTTTTTTAATTAGGGCAGCTTAATTGCCCTAAGGCTGATTGCCCTAAGGCTGAGGCTATAGTTAAGTGATGATGTCATCTGACAGTGATGTCATATATAGGCGCTGCATAGGAACTCATTTGTTCTAGGTTAGAGTCATGCAAGGAACGTATAGGAGCCTGTAAAAGGACCTATTTGTTCTAGCTTTGATTTGCCCTTTGCGTTTGCCGTGCATCTTGGGAGCTGCTGACCATGCTGCTGCGCGCCACACTGATTACAGGTTAAAGCTCTCTGCTGACCATGCTGCTGCGCGCCACACTGATTACAGGTTAAAGCTCTCTGCTGACCATGCTGCTGCGCGCCACACTGATTACAGGTTAAAGCTCTCTGCTGACCATGCTGCTGCTGCGCGCCACACTGATTACAGGTTAAAGCTCTCTAAAAGGCAGACTGGGAAAGTCTGTCAGCAATCCACCTTCTACTTACCTGCTTCTTTTCTACTCAGGGAAATGGCTCCTATATAGAAATCCAGGTTGTTCTCTTTTGTCCTGGCTCTGTGATGGATCGTAAGCCAATAGCCTCTCCATATGTTATCTAAAGATGGAGTCGTGGGAGGGGGCATGACTCCCCCCCCCCCCCTCCCCTCTCCACACACAACAATGAGTGATGCTGGCTCGGGGTATTGAGGGATAGAGGGGAGGTCAAAAACGGGGGGCCGTGCGGGGCCGTCCGCGGCGCTAGCGGTGGCCCGCGTTAGCCTGCCGGAGGCCAACAGTTAATATAGCACTTCACCTCTCTCCCCCCCCCCTGTGCACCCCTGGGCTCCCCGGTGCACTTCCAAGCCCACGCCAGCACCCAGGCCCCCCTCTGCGGGACGCCATGACAGATGAGCCTGGCGTAAGGTTGTTTAAAGGTTGTAGGCAGTATTAATTATTCAGCGCTGCCAAACAATAGGGCCTGTCTGTGTCAGGAGGGGGGGGGGGGGGGGGGGCGCCGCGCTAGTTGAGCTAGCAACACCTGCTAGCTCGCCCGCATAGCGCCACAGGATTACCCAGCGTAGGCCCCCAACAGGAGGGCGAAACACGTTTATTTAGGAAAACAGGACGCTATTTATAAAAGAGCAGGTGTGTGTGTGTGTGTGTGTGTGTGTGTGTGTGTGTGTGTGTGTGTGTGTGTGTGTGTGTGTGTGTATGTGTGTGTTTAAAGTAAAGGGGGGGTGGTGCTCTCGGGGGGCTCTACCGGCCTACCCCTCTACCTGGCGATGATCGATGTGGCCATTTGTTTGGCGTGGCCCGCGAGAGCAGAACACCCACTTAAATGATGTATTGTTGGCGGAGTTATTTATGATGGCAGCCCACTTTGGCGCTTAGCGGGTGCATATTGCGCGGGTCGTGTTTGACATGGACGACCGAGGAGCGAACAAGCCGGAGACGTGCAGGCAGCCTGACCCCGAGCAGCGCCTTACGGGCCCTTCCCCTTGAAAAACGTGCTAAACAGAGAGAGGGGCTAGCTGCTGCCAGTATGCTGGGTTTGTCGTGCGGTGGGGTTGAACAGGGGGGGCGGGAGGAAAGGGGGTTCGGGCGGGGGGGGGGGGGGGGGGTGTAGTTTGACAGTTGTCAGAGGAGGTGGGCGGGTCTGACGATGATGAAGCAGAGCGTCTGGCATCTGAGTACGAGTGTTCGGGGGGTTAGGGTGTCGAGTCGAGGTAGGGGTTGATGGGAGGGGAGAGAGACAGAGGCAGAAATGAGAGAGAAACCCAAGTTCCCACCTGTTTGTCTGGTCTCTCTCACTGTCTCTTTTTAATCTCACCTGCTGTCTTGGAGGTTCGGGGGGGGGGTGGGGTGGGGGGGCTGTGCAGCGTGCGCGCGTGGGGGGGGGGGGTGCTAACATAGCATCGCCACACGGCACTCGTGCGCCTGTTTGGCTCTTTGAAATGCTAATCCCAGACGCAAACGTCTTGTCTCATTTAAAGCCACCGTGTCACTTCCCAGGTGGGTGTGTGACAGAGTGCCCTGGGGGACCGCCTCTAATGATGCCAGTCCCCCCCCACAGTAAATATTGAATGGAGGGACAAGCTCTGCTCCACATGTTCTGGCACAAAGTAAACTGGCTGTGTGGACTGGAGAGGCAGGTGCTACCTGACCTTCCAGCGTCCTGTTTTCCAGGCCTTCAAAACTTCTCCTCCAGCCCCAGGCTCCTGGCTCTCTGCTTGGCTTCAGAACGCCTCACCTGAGGGGCTTACGCTGACAATATCAGTGTCATCTTTTTTTAAATGTTACTCCTGTCGTATTTACCTGTTCCTTTTTGGTGTTTATTTATTGTCATCTTAATGCAGGCATGTCCAAAGTCCGGCCTGCGGACCGATTTTAAGTGGCCCTCGGCTTGTCTCTCAAAATAGACTATAATGTGGCCCTCCACACAGTATCGGTTAATCAAGCAAGTTCAATTTGCATTTTTTTCGCTTCACCTAACGATGACACAGCACTATCATACAGTTTGTAGACAAGCACCAAGTAGGAACAACACATGCAGAAGAACTAATGTTTTCAGATGGTAAACAAAATCCTTAGAGTATAATTGTATTGTATGTGATTTTGTTAAAGGATGGGTTTTCCGTGGGGAATATGAATATATATTAAATCTCACGCCCCTAAGGTTTTCGAATCCGTTGAAATTTTTGAAATTGGAGGTTTACTCACAGAGATATCAACCGAAATCCACTCTGTGTGTGGGGGGGGGTGGTGGGGGGGAGGTGCGGGTGCGGGGACTCGAAATACTACATTTCCCACAATGCACTGGGCTCGCGTGGCCTTCGTTTTTATGCCCACCCCTCAGGCATTTGGCTGATATCAAACTCCAGTAGGTGGCGGTAATGCACATATATGTTTGCCAACCGCCATAAAACTCAAAGAAGAAGAAGAAGAAGGCTTCGACAATAAAATATACAAAGAACAAGAAATAAATCGAAAATAAAATTGCCTCCAAATTGCACCAAATGTAAACGGTAGTATATATGTCGGGAGATGTCTTCATAAAAAAAAATTCATGCATTTTAAGGCATTTTCGTAGGAGTTACGCGCATCTGATGTTGTAACTATTTTCTGTAAAAATGTGTAAAAACGGGTACATTGCTCAGCGTTGATTTCGTTACTTCAACCCACCTACTACTAGATGTAAAATTTGACGAGCTTTCCAATGCCGCCAGTCCCGTGTCGATTAGTGCTTCCGTTCCCGAGATAATGGTCTCTTTGCAAGGAACTATGGGAAGCTAATATTAGCTACAGCAGGCTAGGCGGTTGAAAAGATGGCTGCGTTTTTGTTTTGGTCAAGGCCTCTGAAGGGGCGTGGAGGACCTCTAGAGGCGGGACCATGGCCAACAACAGTTGTAGTTCATAGGTGCACGACTTCCGCAAGGCGGACTTAGGCCAGATGACGCGAAACGTGTCGGCTGGCCCAAAAAATATGTGAGAGATGCTTGATATCTCTGGCAGTGAATATCCAATTTCAAAAATTTCAACGGATTCGAAAACCTTAGGGGCGTGAGATTTAATATATATTCATATTCCCCACGGAAAACCCATCCTTTAAGTAGCTGGCCCCCCCGGTATGTTCCCCTGATCTAATCTGGCCCCCATTCAAAAAGGGACACCCCTGTCTTAATGCCTGTAAAGCACTTTTTTAAGTTTGTTTGGGAGAAATGCTGTGCAAATAAATAACCCTTACTGATAAAAACAATATTCAGAAGGAAAATGCATCTACGCTCTTCTGAGCTGTGCAAAATCATGATTAGGTTGCAGGTTTCATGTTATTTTATGTTTTATGTTTAATTGTTGAAGATTTGATTGATTAATTTGACTATTATTGAACTGTGTTGGTCACATTGACATCAAGGATCTCTGCTCTAGTGGAGACTTTGACCATGACAGCAGGAGCCCATTACATGCCCATACCTTTGGGTGTGTGAGGAGTGTGTGCTGGGGGGGGGGGACCGGCTCTGCTGGTTGATGTGTGTGTGAGCAGGCCAGGAAAGGTAAACAGAGGACGGTGGGCCCGGATCGATCCCACTCTCATCAGCTCCCACCTCGGGGGCACCGGCCCGGAAATTGATTGGACCTGCTCAGGGAATACCGCGGAGGTGTAAAAAAAAAAAAAAGCGCGCCTCATTAAAGGGGAAAAAAGGGGGCTTCTTGGCTTTGAGTCCCGGGTCGCCATGGTGAGCGGCCAGTGGACTAATGTGGGGCTAATGTGTAGTTAGTGTGTCCGTCACCTGGAGAGATGACAGGCAGTGCCGCGGGGGAGCCACCAGCTCCCCTCTCGCTCAAGAGAAAAACTAGCCCCATAACAACCCCTCTCTCTCCTTCCATCCGTCTGCCTGCAGAGGTGGCATTTAAGTTGGACTTCCCCTCCTGGTAGCATCACAGCTGGACGGCCACACGTCCAAATGCCACAGAGCCCGGCGCCGCTCGCTCGCTCGCCTCCGACCGACGGCCCGCTTTGTGCCGCCCGGCGCCGTGGGGGGCCAGGCGGCCATGTCGGCTCAAAAGCAGGAGACACAGGTCGGCGTCTTCTCACTAAAAGGACAGGCGGACAATCAGAGAGATGGACAGAGGGACGGACAGAGAGAAGAGGACGGGGCGATATCGGCCGCCGGGCAGCTTTGTTGTGTGTTTGAGCTGTTAGTGATCGAAGGCGAGTGGATTTAGAGGGTGTCGAAGGGACCATAAAGGGCGACCTTTCTTTGAAGGCTGGGTTGTGTGGAGTGCCTGTGTGTGTCTGCTGAGCAGTGCCACCGACTGTGTCTGCTGAGCACTGCCACCGACTGTGTGTGGGTCTTAGGCCTTGGCCACACTGATCCATGGTGTCTGTCCGTGTGCGTTCATTTCTCTGTTCACTTCCATTCATTTTCAATGACAGCTGTCCGACTGTCCGTGGAGCACTCAGAAGCGAACGTATCCAGAAGATTTGCATACGTTTTGATGGACAGAAAGTTGAAGAGGGATGAACTTTTTCTGGATGGACGTATCGGATGGTCGGATGGTCGGATAGTCACTGTCCGTTTAGCCAATCAGAGTCGAGGTCTCGAGAGGAAGCGTTCCGAGATTTGTTTCAACTTTTCAAAGAAGATGGCGGTGAAGGAGGCTATAATTAATGCTGTGTACACCATCCCGCTGTTGTACAACGTGATAGTCAGTGTCACCGTCTGATTTCACCATCTAATCTGGTCATTCAGTGGCATTTTATTGCCACATAAGTAACGTAGCGCACAGAGCTAACAGCTAGCTGACGCAAGCTTTCTTCTTCTCTCGGTTTATAGGCGGGTTGCTCACACCTTGAAGGTGCTTACCGCCACCTGCTGTACAAGTAGGTTACTTATACATGCAACGGACATAAATCTATCCGTCTATCCGTTCTGTCCATTTTATGACAGATCAGTGTGGCCAAGGCTGAATGGGCGGGGTCTTAGAGTGCTGAATGGGCGGGGTCTTAGAGTGCTGAATGGGCGGGGTCTTAGAGTGCTGAATGGGCGGGGTCTTAGAGTGCTGAATGGGCGGGGTCTTGCCTCGTAAGACCAAACAGTGACCGCTAGAATCGGAGTTAATCACAGGACGCTATTTGAGAGTCGGCAACTTTCCCGATGCCGTTCGAGTTGTCCGGATGCGGTAAAGCATCACCCATCTGCTACAAGCTCAAACAAATACAACTCAAAAGAACACCTCCGTGAATTATTTTTGCAAAATGCTATTTGACCCAGGTGCTGTCGAGAAGGCCTAGCAGACATCTCACTTTAGTTCACATCTCTAACAAGGGAACTGGTTCAGTACATGGGTCTTCTTCACGCTCCGTCAGAAGAACAGTCAACAGAGTAGGTTTTAGTAGAAGGAACAATAGCTCTCTCTCTCTCTCTCTCTCTCTCTCAGTCCCATTTGATATGCGACTCCCTTGTATGCGACGACACGTTGTGTTGTACAGTTGTCTTTGTCAGAAGCAAAATGGGGGCACGCATTGTTTTGGGTGGATGATGCTTTGTACCATGTTTTGGGGGGAGGGCAACTCCGCGCCTTTCATTTACGCTCGGCGACATTTGGGGCAATCTCTGACATGCACACTCTCGCACACACACACACACACACACACACGCACACACACACCTACAAACACACACACACACGAGGGCACAAACACTGTGCATGCGGGCGCACACAAAAGCACACGCTTAGAAATAGATAGGCTACACCTGGCTACATGAAGCATCCTTGCAAGGATTAAAATCAGCACTTCAAAAGAGCAGGAAACAAAAACAGTCCCAGTGGAGGAGAGGCGAGACTGTCATCCCCCAGATGGAGCGAGAGGGAGCGCGAGAGGAGGGGAGGAGGGAGAGGGCGGAGTTTTCAGGTGTGCGGAGTGTGGAGTGTGTGTGTGTGTGTGTGTGTGTGTGTGTGTGTGTGTGTTGATGTGAGGTAAGGTTAAGCGTGTGTGTGTGTCTGCTGTTTATTAACACAGAATATTGTACTTTACAGAGATCTCAGACAAAGAAAAACACATAAATCTACGTAGAAAATGGGCAGCAATGAGTCATTTTCTCCATGGCCAAAATCACATCCCACATGAACCTTTCTGACTCGGCGAAGATACACAAATCAGACTTCAGATCAGATTTAGCCCATCATTTTGGGGTAATGTGACTTTTACACTATGCTGAACAACATGACGACCTACAGAGCTCCAGGCCCTGGAGTTAAGGCCTTGTGACCACATAGTGAATTATTATAGAATTCATAGCTATTTGCATTATAACACAAATGGACTATTAAATATTGTCCCCTTAAACGCATAAAAAGTTTTGTTCCAAAAGGAGAATCCGCTATTTAAAAAGAGTGAGGCTTTCTCTTACAAAATGACTCATAGCGCGAAATGTTAACATATTATGGTGCTTTTGACAGGATGATGTACATTAACTTATGTCCTTGCTTGACAAAATGTCAATGTTTTTACAGGCTGTACTGCAGACTATAATCTAATGAATTGTATTTTTAAGCAATGATTATTGTTGGGGAAAAAAGAAAAAGAAAATGGTTGAAATTAAGTTGAAATAGTCCATTTTGGTTGGCAAAAGATATTTATTCAAGATATTGATTGCTGGGCGTACATAATGTCCTGAAGTTTCATGTATGTTTTTTTTTAATCAACTACTGAATTTTCCATTCACAGCCCGATGCACATGAAATAAAAAAAATTACAACTGCTTTTATGTTTTATACTTTAACTGAGGAGCATTTTTTACTCAGGCAATGATATTTTCTGTGTACGTATTAAGTTAGCAAAATTTCACAGAATCGATTTTTTTTCACTATCTTACAATAGAATCACCTGAATTAATTGGGTTTCTATATTCCTGCTATTTAACCACGAGTGTGTCGCTTGGTGTGTGTGTGTGTGTGTGTGTGTGTGTGTGTGTGTGTGTGTGTGTGTGTGTGTGTGTGTGTGTGTGTATGTGTTTCCGTGCGTGCGTGCGTGCGTGCGTGCATGTTTGCAGGTGGAGTTCGAGTGGCTGCGGCAGTACTGGTTTCAGGGCCAGCGCTACACCCGCTTCTGCAGCTGGTGGAGCATACCCATGGAGCAGTTGGAGAAGGACTGGAGGCTCCTGGAGACCATGGTACAGTCATACCACACACACACACACACACATGGCCCTGACATTGCAGTCCACCAAAAGACTTATCTAAATACTCAGTGATTCATCAACTCCAGCAATATGTAACATATAAATTTTTTTAATATATTTCCAACTGGCCCCCTGAATTTTCAGCACAGTTCTTTAGCAGGAGCATTTCTCCCCCAGGAACAAGAAACAAATTCATAAAAACACAAGGTGAAAACAGTTATTTATATACAAGACCTGTTTCATATAATAATAAAGAAAACTATGGTTATGGAAAATAACAATGACCCTAATTCCTCCATAGGATTGGCTTAGTAATGTATTAGTAGAG
>NC_139651.1:7887870-7932870 GCF_964638095.1 Poromitra crassiceps | reverse complement strand
GTCCACAGAGTGTGTGTTTCTCTCAGTGTGTCTGGGTGTGCAGTGTGTGTGTGTGTGTGTGTGTGTGTGTCCACAGAGTGTGTGTGTCTCTCAGTGTGTCTGGGTGTGCAGTGTGTCCACAGAGTGTGTGTTTCTCTCAGTGTGTGTGTGTGTGTGTGTGTGTGTGTGTGTGTGTGTGAGTGTGTGTGTGTGTGTGTGTGTGTACTTGTGTGAAGGAAGTGAATGTGCTTTACGCTGCACAGTACAGTAGTTGATCCTTCATTGACAGTCACTGCGTGCTGCTGTTACCTGGATAGCAGCAGCTGTTTCTCCTTATCACACGACATACAGACTAGAGGCCTAATCCACACGTTCATTATAGCAACAGCCTTGTTTACCTCCGCAACGCTATATTAGCTCGCTCGCTTTCGCCCTATTTAGACGCAGCCGTATAAAAAAGAAATTACTCCGAGATTATTGTTATTATTCATTTATAAGGAGGAAATATATGGCTGATAATACATTCGACATCACGCGGCGGCAGCAGCTTGTGTGTTTGGAAATATAAAATGAGAAGAAGCAGGAAGAGAGAGGGGTAGAAAATGTAGCATAAGTCGCGCCGCAAAAGGTATTTGCGATTCCCTTTGAAGTGCCTATTCAACAGGGTAAGCTGAATTTGGTCCAGCGCCTGATAGTGTTCTGGGTAAATGCTTAAACCCCTTTAGAGAATTTCCATGGGCAGGAAGGGAGCGTTTATGTTACCTCGAGCCAGTGGCGCCCGTAGCTTTGTACCTTAAGACATATATACAGTAGCGGGTGAATGGAATCCCACAGAGGTTTGCCTTTGACAGAATCTCGCCGCCGCCACCGCAACACCGCTGACAGCCGGGACGGGTTTAACCCTTTCCACTGCTCAGCTGGCATCCCCACACAGGTATATTTGCAAAAACACACACACACACACACACACATACACACACATACACACACACACACACACACACACACACACACACACACACACACACATACACACACATACACACACACACACACACACACACACACACACACACACATGTAGGGGCTTGTGTGCATGCACGGGTAGCAATAGTAAGTCCCCATGTACCGAAGCTTTATTGAAAATATTGATACATGCTGTTTTCAGCGCCACAACAAAGTGACAGTTTGTGTTGCAGCTGTTTTTCTATCCATTTCTCATGTTTACACTCGTAGCCATGGAGATCAACAGTGACCGCCCACTTTTTCACAGCTCCGATTCCAGGAAATACTTATATAATACTATATATACTGTATATATATATACATATATATATATTATATATATACTGTATATGATCCTTTCCAAAAAAAGTTTTTTTCATAATTCCTTTCAAAAAGTGAAACTTTCATAGATTATAGATTCATTACACACAAAGTGAAATATTTCTAGCCTTTATTTGTTTCATTTTTCATAATTTTGGCCTACCGCTCAAGAAAACCACCAAAACAGTATTTCAAGAAATTAGAATAGTGTGAAGAAAATCAGCAGTTACTTCTCAGTTATGACTGACTCCAGCCTCAGTCCACTCCCTCTGAATATATATATATATATATATATATATATATACATACAAGGGTTTTAAGCCTGGAACCAAGCCAACTAGCAGCTAAAAAGTTTTTTTTTTGTCTTAAATGTGACACAGTAGAGTAAACATTATATATTAAACCACAAGACCCTGGTATCTCTCACCATACTGTAGTTAGCAGGTCATTCCTTGTAACCTCCGATGGCTGAAAACGGAGAAAAACAACTGTGATTCATCTTGGGGGTGGAGCAATAGTTCACAGTAAAAAAAAAAGTGGCACAATGGCTTCAGCCATACACGCGCGTGTAGCAGCTAATGCTAATTGCTCTGCTTGTCGTGACTCTTATTGTGTATTGTTACACGTGTTCTGATGTGTGTCTTGATGCCCGGGTATTACCGCACAATACCTGACAGTGGGGTTACTCCTCTTTTCTGTTTCAAAACGCTTCCCCATGAAATGACTCCTCATTTAAAGCCATTAACTCATTCACCGCCAATGACGTCTTTGACGTGTTATCAGAAATAGCCCTCCCCGCCAATGACGTGTTTGACGTGTTTTTGTTTTTATTACTGCAGGGCGTAGTTTAAACACTTCCCCAGCCTGTCACATGGTATCAGGTCCCTATCATCTAAGACAACACGTGAACAAACACATACCGCAGCTGTTGTTTTGAAATTGAGCAGGAGGAAAAGCAGAAAACTGGTAACGCTTCCTTGTGCAGACAGGAGAAACGCCATTGAAACGCGCCTCGGCGCGCTGCACGAGCTGGAGTCGCCTTCCTCTGTGCCAGCCGGGAGAAAGTAATCAAGAGATGTGTTTGATCATCGGAGGAATGAGGAAATGATCGATCAGTTTGCGAGGGCGGTGAGGACGTGTTGAATAGCCGAGGGGAAAACGGGAACGATCAGATAGCAGGGGATATGACAGGGAGACATGGACGAGGAAGGGTGCAAAATAAACACACAACAGCAAGGCACAAGGCAGAAGCGGGAGTCAGAGCAGCCCGCTGTCCTTTCTCAAGAGCTATTCAGTTGGTTCATGTAATCGCTGGGCTGCGTGCCCTCCAGTGTTGCTCCTGGCCAATCCCAGCGCCACAGGGCGTGGTTATTGCTTATCATATGTGGGGTTAGAAATCTAAAAGGGGGATCGTGTGTGTGTGTGTGTGTGTGTGTGTGTGTCTGTCTGTCTGTCTGTCTGTCTGTCTGTCTGTGTGTCTGTCTGTCTGTCTGTCTGTCTGCACACTCACTCACACCGAGTAAACTGTATTGTTGAATGTAAAAAAAAAGCACTTCATGTGTATATATATATATATATATATATTTTTTTGTCATTTGTGTCCTAACGAATAATATTTACATGTCTGATGTCAATACAGTTCAAAATAAAAGAATTGAGAGCGAGTTCTGCATGAGATTGTGTGCATAAATACATAAATGCCATTTTCTGCAATTTCTTTTCTCAGAGAGACATTTTGGGGGAAAACAGGGTGTATATAAATGGCTATAAGTAGAGTACAGAACATGCTAAAAGCTCACTTTTTTTTCCCTGGTGAACCCAGAGACGTACATCTTCATTTTGAGGTATTGCAAATCACTCTGGTGCTAATAGATAATTTACTGTGGGTCTTGAAAGATGACCAACAATTATGAAAATCTTTGGCCTGTGCTAAATATTGGCAGTCCTAAACTGGCGGTGAATGAGTTAAGGCGATTCCTCGCACGTGTGTAATTATTTCTCGCTAACAGGATACAGCTCATTTTCCTGAGAGGTTTCGACGGGGAGTGCCGCCATGTCCCCCCCCCCCCCCCCCTCTCTCCAATTCCCACAATGCACTTAGACCTGAGCCAACTGGCTTAGCGCTGCGGGTGACTGAATATGGAATGTATGAGTGGAACGTTGCCATTTTTGTACTTGTGTCGTCGCCGCGGGGGTCACGTCCCAACACAGAGACCCTCGACTGAAACAACGCCGTCGTCGTCTTTCGCGTCACCGCCGTTCACGACGAAAATGAGCTCATCGAAACGCCCCAACTTCCGTTCTCTTTGTACCCCGAAAGCTGTCAGCTAATACACCCCATCTTTACATTTAGAATGGGAGGGGAGGGGGAGGGATTTGTTGTTGTTGTTGTTATTGGCAGCAGTTTGGATCATTCATTAGGTTTGTCTGTGAATTGTGATGTTGACAGTGTTTCACTGGATCGCTAGGCTTTGAAGCCGACGCGTCTTCATTTCTCCTCAGAACACAAACGAGCACTTTACAGAGACTGATCTGTCTTATCCGCTTAGCAGCTCCCTCAATCCCTGCATTTATTTCCTCACTTATTTACTTACCTCTGTATTTATTTGGTTTGATTGCCCCGCCCCCCCCCTCTCCCCCTAGCCGCCTCCTCCTCCTCCTCCTCTTCCTCCTCTCTTCATCCTTGGCCGCGATCAGCAAGACACGCCTTCAGAGGAGGGGAGATAACATCCATTAAAGGAGTCAAGAGGAACTAAGGGGCAGCCCAGATTAATCGCTGCTCAGTCTAATCTCGTTCAGCGTGGACGGCGGGGGCATGGCCGCGGGGCCCCGCCTCTTCCTGTGTCATACCAACAACCAACAGAGGGGGAGAGATGGAAGGGAGGAGTGTGTGTGTGTGTGTGTTGAAATCTGCCTTTAAGGGGGGAGAAAGTGGAATAAAAGATGAAAGAGAGATGTTTGAGCTTTTCATAGTGAAGCCCAGCGCTCCTCCAACTGACTGGTGATATTAACACTAACCAGCGCTCGACATGGAATTATTCCACTACTTTGATCCAGGTGTAATTGTTTACTCCCCCCAGCCATGCATGTCCAAGTGGTGAAGGGAAGTAAATTATCACTGATATAAAAAAAAAACATGTTACTAATATAGCATAGAAACTTACTTTTCCCCCCACTTGTTCAATTTGTGAGCTGTTTGCTTTTATTTGTACAATGTGCACATACTGTGTGTGCTTTTTTGTTCTTACCCAAAGTAAGTCAAATCAAGTCACGTACATATTTTAATATGATTAAATATTAATTAGTCAAGTAATTTTGTTCCTATTATTTTGTCATTGTATTTTAGCAATTTAGCTGTTTTCATCACTTCCCTTTAGTTAACCACTGTATAGACTAAAAAAGAAACAACAAATAAAAGAAAGGTTCCAGATAAGATAAGTCTGAAATAAAAAATATATAAAAATAAAAACCTCCCCACCTACTGTAATACAGGCTTTGGTTTCTGGCAAAGTTGAAAATGGCGGAGGGCGGCGCTGGCCAGGGGTGAAGGGTCGAGAGAGATAAGGGGAGGATTGAAGCCGGCATGAGGGAGCGAGCGAGTGAAAGTGAAGAAAGTGATGCTGCAGACAGGAAGTGATGCTGCAGACAGGAAGTGATGCTGCAGACAGGAGGAGATGCTGCAGACAGGAAGTGATGCTGCAGACAGGAAGTGATGCTGCAGACAGGAGGGGATGCTGCAGACAGGAGGGGATGCTGCAGACAGGAGGGGATGCTGCAGACAGGAAGTGATGCTGCAGACAGGAAGTGATGCTGCAGACAGGAGGGGATGCTGCAGACAGGAGGGGATGCTGCAGACAGGAGGGGATGCTGCAGACAGGAAGTGATGCTGCAGACAGGAAGTGATGCTGCAGACAGGAGGGGATGCTGCAGACAGGAGGGGATGCTGCAGACAGGAAGTGATGCTGCAGACAGGAGGGGATGCTGCAGACAGGAAGTGATGCTGCAGACAGGAAGTGATGCTGCAGACAGGAAGTGATGCTGCAGACAGGAAGTGATGCTGCAGACAGGAGGGGATGCTGCACATAGACATATATAAAGGCTAGATGGCTTACCCGCGCTGCCGGTCAATGGAGAGCGACGTCGTCGCATGGTGGCCATCTTGCTACGGCACCACAGCTTTATATATATCTATGGGTTAAAAAAACGCTAACATTTTATTATTATTTTTGGCTCCAAATTACACCAAACTTAAACTGAAGCATCATCATCATGAGATGAATTCACGCACCTAGTTTCATGCAGTTTCATCCATTTTGCTAGGAGCTATAAGCATCTGTTGTTGGGTTAGTATTATCACATCAGATGATCATAACTCCTAGGGAAATGGATGAAACTGCATGAAACTTTGTGCCTGAATCCCTCTCATGGCATAGATGCTTCGGTTTAATTTTGGTGTAATTTGGAGCCCATCAAAAAAATAGTGTTTTTAGTGTTTTTTTGTTGTTGTTGCCATATCTCGGGAATGGAATATGCTTGTAATAAACCAAACCGTTTGTAAATCCGTCAAGATTTCAGCGAGTTATGAGTATTTTTGTCTGTGCACCCTCCAACAGCTACCATAGAACGTACCAGAAAGCCTGCCGTAGCAAGATGGCGGCGCTTCAACGACGCTGGTGACTCCGCCTTAAGCCATCTAGCCTTTATATATGTCTATGATGCTGCAGACAGGAGGGGATGCTGCAGACAGGAAGTGATGCTGCAGACAGGAAGTGATGCTGCAGACAGGAAGGGATGCTGCAGACAGGAGGGGATGCTGCAGACAGGAAGTGATGCTGCAGACAGGAAGTGATGCTGCAGACAGGAGGGGATGCTGCAGACAGGAGGGGATGCTGCAGACAGGAAGTGATGCTGCAGACAGGAAGTGATGCTGCAGACAGGAGGGGATGCTGCAGACAGGAGGGGATGCTGCAGACAGGAGGGGATGCTGCAGACAGGAAGTGATGCTGCAGACAGGAAGTGATGCTGCAGACAGGAGGGGATGCTGCAGACAGGAGGGGATGCTGCAGACAGGAGGGGATGCTGCAGACAGGAAGTGATGCTGCAGACAGGAGGGGATGCTGCAGACAGGAAGTGATGCTGCAGACAGGAGGGGATGCTGCAGACAGGAGGGGATGCTGCAGACAGGAAGTGATGCTGCAGACAGGAAGTGATGCTGCAGACAGGAGGGGATGCTGCAGACAGGAGGGGATGCTGCAGACAGGAAGTGATGCTGCAGACAGGAAGTGATGCTGCAGACAGGAAGTGATGCTGCAGACAGGAGGGGATGCTGCAGACAGGAAGTGATGTGAGGGCAGTTGGGAGGAAGTACTTAAGTCCTGGGAACACACGGAGAAGTTCCACGCTTTGTTTGTCTGTCTGTGCTCCTTTCAAAACAAGGCATGTATGAAGAGGAGAACCCATCCCACCTGATGTGTGTGTTTGCTGCTGAAGCACATTCTCTCCCCCTGTAATGTCTCCAGGCAGTCAAAACAGAGGGGCGGGGGGGACTAGTTCCTGAAAAACCACACAGTGATGTTTCAAGTGATGTTTTTAGACCACTTTAGTAGCCGATAATACAGTAATTAGACATGACCTACTCCAGTGATTCTCAACCGCTTTTTCATCAAGGACCCTAATTTAGTCCACATTAGTGCCATGGACCCCCCTCTGATGAGATGTTTCTCTCTCAAACTAAAATCTGAGAATATTTTTTACTGTTAGATATTATTTTGTCCGATCCATGACTCTCTATTGTAGCTAGAGAGGTAACAGCGAACTATGAGCAAAACAGTCATCCTTTTTTATATAAAAGGGAGCAAGTGGGCAATATTTGTCTGTCTGTTTAAATTTTTGTCCCACTGATGTCACAATGTCGACTATGACATCATCAGTGATGTCATCAATGACATCATTATTGACCAAAAATCCTCTGGTGGTCCCCGGACACACGAACCACTGTCCTACTCGATGTCCCAGGAGTGGGCCTTTACACTACTTTGGGGCTGTACCACAGTGATGAAGCTCAGAGGGGCTATCGTTCCAGGTGCTGTGTAGTGAGGTGCTGCTCCCCCCTCCGCCTACCCTTCCCCTGCAGATAGAGCAATCCGGTGGGCGGTGTTAAATGGGTGAGATGTAGGACAGTGTAATTAACGCTAGTCCTTTAGCGGGCCCCGCCTCGCCCCGCTGGGAGCGCCCGATATAGCGCTCATTAATTCCTATTTGTGTGTAATGAGAGGGTCATGTTGGATGTAATAAATGGCTCTTTTATTTGGGCGAGAGCTGCAGGGCTGCATCCTCTCCTGGCTAACAGGCTCATAAACACCCTTTAGCTGCTCTCATCAGCCGCCCTGGGTGGAGAGCAGCGTCTCACACACACACACACACACACACACACACGCACGTACGCACACACACACATACACACACATTGCACATGGAAAGGGGGATGCTGGGAAGAACAAATGGAAATACAGGTATGTTCTGAGGCAGTTTAATAGCACTAGCGCCTCTGTTTTACGTGAATGATAGAAGTAGCTCTAATAGCAGGTTATCCGCAGATTCTTCAAAAGTCTAGAAGTCTTCAGAAATGTCATAAGTGGAATATAGGCTGGTTTTGTCGTCAGCTTTGATTTAATTTTTATTTATTTATTTATTTCCCCACCCCCCGATTTTTTATCCCGTTTTTATCCCCCATTAGTGCTAATTTTAATTTATTTATCCTGGTTGCTGCTCCAACCTCTGCCGATCTCGGGAGAGCCGAAACTGGCTCCATGCTTCCTCCGAGACATGGGCAGTAGCCAGCCGCTTCTTTTCACCTGACAGGGGAAGCTTCACCGGTAGGACATAGCACGTGGGAGGATCACGCTATTCCAACGAGTTCCCCTCCCTCCGAACAGGCGCCCCTAACGACCAGAGGAGGTACCACTTCAGCGACCAGGATATTGCATGTTTTTGTGAGGGGTTCCTATAATATTTATTTATTTATTTATTTATTTATTTATTGGTCATAATTTTAGTTACAGGTCGCATTAAAACTACACTATCGCGGGAATCTTCTGTGAATCTCAAGATTGGTTTTCTATTCTTGGTGTCAAAAGTTGTGATGTGTGTCTACTGACAGCACAGCTAAATATGTAAATGTTGACATAATCATAAAAATCACAGACAAACAAAAATACAACATCGCTGTTACCGATGTTTGGCTCATCATTGGTGTTTTTTTATCCCTTTTAGCCCCGTCCTTCTCCATGTTTCTCCATAGAGCCAACGTTTCTCTCTAGAACATCCAAAACTAATCAAGAGAAACTGCATGGCAGAGCTGTTTTGTTTAGCTTTAGTTGTCCTGCACTATATTGTATATACGGTTGTGTGGAGATCTTTATCTGTGGCACTGTATACCCGCTGCAGGCCTTAAGTTCCTCCCTGTCATTCACTGCTCACTATACGTCTATAGGCTCTGCACACTGTATGTCAGACTCCACATATCATACGATGGCACGTCAACCTTCCCTGCAGGAACTGGTGGTTTTCCAGCCAGATAGGAAAAGTGAAGAACTCGCTCCACTTCAGACTTCTTGTAGTCAATCAAAACTTTGTTAGTGGCACATTTCAACCCCTGCAGGCACATTCCCCCCCCCCCTCACTAAAACAAGATTCCCC
Source organism: Poromitra crassiceps (assembly GCF_964638095.1). Lineage (NCBI taxonomy): Eukaryota > Metazoa > Chordata > Actinopteri > Beryciformes > Melamphaidae > Poromitra > Poromitra crassiceps. The sequence goes on along the minus strand of NC_139651.1, from coordinate 7,923,867 downwards.
TGTGTGAGCGTGCCCAGATGGATGGAAACCCTTTTTATTGGTTTAGCTCTTTTTTTTTTGTTGAAGACATGAGGTATGGTCCCGTTTGTGTAACACTGTAACTCCACGGCTTTAGAAATGGCTGCTGGCTTCAGCCCCAGTCAGCAAAAAGCCTCGCTGGCAGGAGAGTGAGCTGCTGATCACAATCTGATATCCAGCTAGAATCTAGACGCAGCTTTCACGTATTGAAGGAGAGACAAGGGGCCATCTAGACGCAGCTGTGACGCAGTGACGGCACGGTGGCTCAGTGGTTAGCAGTGTTGCCTCACGGCAAGAAGGTCCCGGGTTCGAACCCCCCGGTCCGTCCCAGGTCCTTTCTGTGTGGAGTTTGCATGTTCTCCTCCCGTGTTCGTGTGGGTTTTCTCCGGGGTGCTCTGGTTTTCTCCCACCATCAAAGACATGTATGTTAGGGTTAAGACTCCTGTCAGTGCCACCTGACCAAGGCACTGGCAAAAGAACTGGAGTTGGTCCCCGGGCGCTGCACTGCGGCTGCCCACTGCTCCTAGTTCTAGGAAGGTTCCTAGTAGAGGATGGGTCAAATACAGAGGATGGATTTCCCAATGGGGATAAATAAAGGATCACTTCACTTAACTAGCTTTCACGTACTGAAGGAGAGACTTGGAGCAGAGGAGAAGGGACTTGTGAGCAAACATCTCTGTGCTGCTCCCTCATCCTTGTCTTAAATTAGCCCGAGCGCCTCTCCAAGCTTTATTGTGACAGACGATGATGCATTTCTGCCAGGCCAGGAAGAACCTTCCTAGTTGTCTGTGTGTGTGTGTGTGTGGCTGTCTGTCTGTCTGTCTGTCTGTCTGTGTGTGTCTCTCTGTCTGTGTGTGTGTCTGTGTTAGATGATGTCATGCCTGCATCTCCCCATGAGTACGAACTGTTGGATGATGTCATGACTACATCACTATCTGACTACGTTACTGGACGCTGTTTGGTTGTCATCATTGGGATGTCGACAGTGATGATGTCATAACTCATAATTCATGATCATGTCGTCTCTGATGGCCTCACTGATGAGGTCACAACGCAGTGTGATGTCTCATAGTCGGGACCTATAAGGGTGTGCTCTGCAAGTCCTCTGTAGTTGTTCATAGACTAATCTCACAACAACCTTCTGCAACAGTTCCCCATCTTCGAACCTTGCAGACTCAGCTATCAAGTGCTACAGCGTTCCTAGTTATCGAGACTTCAGTTACCAAGTGTGTCTTGGACATTAAGTATCCACACGTAAATCCACCAGTCTCACAGCAACCTTAACTGTGTGTGTGTGTGTGTGTGTGTGTGTGTGTGTGTGTCTGTATGTGTCCGTCCGTCTGTGTGTGTGTGTCTGTGTCTGTGTGTGTCTGTGTCTGTGTCTGTGTGTGTGTGTGTGTGTGTGTGTGTGTGTGTGTGTGTCTCTCTCTCTCTCTCTTCCTCGTCCAGGCTAACCTCCTGTAACAGAGAGGCCTGCTGTAAACATGTGCAGAGCTCATTCAGACTATGAAACGATGTGGTTTCCCCATTAAAACCCCCCCGACTGCATCCACACTCCTGATCGTGAGACAGGAGGACAAGAGGCTTTTGCGAGAGAGAGGGGAAGGGGTGTGTGTGTGTGTGTGTGTGTGTGTGTGTGTGTGTGTGTGTGTGTGTGTGTGTGTGTGTGTGTGGGAGGGGGGGGGGGATCTGGGGGTCTGTATGTGATACTTGTGGGCCCTTTGGACTGCGACCCGAAAACAGATTTGCCTTTTCTCTTGCCATCAAAAGGGGAGCACCAACAAAAGAACCCTGTAGGTTCTGCTTCATTTGAGCCCATAGAAAGCATATGTCCTGCCAGTCGGGCCAGAAGATGGACTGCAGTCCGGCCCTCTCCAGCGTGTCACAATGCCTTCAAACAACATCAGTTGTCAGGGGATCTTCTCTTTCTGGGAGTGTCTCTATTCTCTCACACACACTCACCCTTTGTCACTTCAGAACATGCTGCTCTGATGTTTCAGACACATTTTTCTAATGTTTTACACTCCATATAATCCGCTGTGTGCAGCCAAGCCCACTTCAGGGGCCTGACGTAATTGATGGCGTCCGCGACCTCGCGAGGGTCAATCTGGCAGAAGGGCCACGCCATCGATCACCGCGGAGATCGCCGGGACAGCCTGACACACGCACGCACGCACACACACACGCACACACGCACGCACACACACACACACACACGCACGCACGCACACACACACACACACACACGCATGCACACACACGCACACACACACACACACAATAAAGGTTGGGCTTTGCTATGCTTCTCGAAAGTGTCTTGAAAAGGGAAAGTTTTTAGGATTCCTCAAATATGGAAAAGTTGAGCCAGAGTAACCTCGAGATGGGCGGTGAATAGAATTGATTTTATGGCTCAGTTATGCCACTGATTCATAACTAATGGGGAGTGCTAATGGGTAAATATTGGAATCTGTGAAATATGTCTGCACTATTATATCCTAATTTCTTAATTATCACAGAAATGAAGTTTTTTTTGCCGCGAGGGGGGGGGTGTTTGACAGACCTTTTTTGAAGGGCACCTCAAAGTAAAAACGCTCCTTCAGTTTCAATTAGAAGAACTCCTCAATGTTTCACAAATAACTTAAAAAACACACACACGTGCATGCACAAACATGCACACGCACGCACACGCACACACACACACACACACACACACACACACACACACACACACACACACACACACCCTTTATCTCCATCAACCAACCAACTGAGCAGATCAAATTCCAGATATGTCTAAATGTTGAGCGTAGGGAAAAAAAACGCAGCACTCTTTTTATGATGTCACAGGAAAGTGTGATGTCATAGGAAAGCGAGCGTGGCTTTGGCTGATCTCTTCCTGGGCTGCAGACTGGACCTGCTGTACCCCGGGCAGGATCACAGCTCCCCAGTCGTTCATATCGGGCCGAGCAGCAGCTATCCATTACCCCGAGCAAGGTGCCTGATGCCTTTTTCCACCGCCGCTCGAAGTGAAGAAGGAGTGGTGCAGAGAGAGAGCAGAAGGAGGCTGCTGTCTGTCTGCCAAACTCTCCCACTCCTCAGGCCTATGAAATAAGATGTCAGGGCAGTTGAGCGTAAACCGCAGCAGGAGTGTCAGGAGATTTGGAGACGAGGGGCTGGAACTTATAGCTTGAGCTAGCGTGCTAATGTGCTAGCCACGGAGAAGGTTCAAGAGGACGCCAGGGAGGAATGAATAGAGCACGATGGAGAGCAGCGGGTGTCGTTAAAGTCCAGACGCCATTCAATTTGTTATTTCAACCGTTTAAAAGTGCGGTCTTCAATCCTAAAGTCCTAAATCATATGAGACATCGCCCGTCCATAAGGCGAAACGTTAGGGTTGTGCTACAACCCAGGTTTTACGAGTGAGAACGAGAGCTCTCACTAGTGCCTACTTCGCTGCGTACGCAGCATTATGGAAGACTGTCATTTTTGCTCCAAAAATTACTTTTACATTAAAACCTGACCACGCCCCTTTAGGTGACGTGGTGCCCCCCTGGGCTGACTGGGCCTCCCACCTCGCCCCCGTGACTACGTCACGGCCAGTCACCCCAGGGGCCGCCACTCATTTCTTCCAGCCAGCTGAGATCCGACGCACCCAGAGACGCATCGACGCAGCAAGGCTGGGTAGTGAGAGCTCTCGTTCTCACTCGTAAAACCTGGGTTGTAGCACAACCCTAACGTTTTACTTCGTTTCGAACTCAAGCTCTCACTAGTGCCTCCATTCAACCGACCTTGCTGCCGGGAGCACCCCACAGGGCGACCCGAAAGGCACCGGTGAACCACGGCCATATGGCAACGTTTATGCCTAACCGTCTGACATATTAGAGTGGCAACGATACTACTTTCTTGCCACCGACAGCACCGCGTGCGCAAACTGCGAACCGGACACGTCGAGACTGTAGTACCTGACGAAAGTGTGATGAGAGGACCATGAGGCCGCGGCACACATGTCCTTCACCGACACACCACGCAACAACGCAGAGGATGTCGCAACACCTCGCGTAGAATGCGCCTTGATACCCTCCGGGGGAACCTTGCCCACGGCAGAGTATGCCAACGCGATCGCCTCCACTATCCAGTGTGATAAGCGATCCTTGGAAAGGGGTCCGCCCTGGGCCCTTTGCCCAAAGCAAACCAACAGCTGATCTGTAATGCGTAAAGCGCGCGTCCTAGCCACATAGGCCGAGAGCGCCCTTACGGGGCACAGCATGTGCAAACGTCTCTCCTCACCCGAACTGAACGGCGGGGGACAGAATGCCGATAAGTCTATTACCATAGACCTATAGCTGGCATTAATATTCTTGGGCTGGTACGCCGGGTTAGGTCGCAACGTAACCCTGCGCCCATCGTCCCCAAAAACCATACAGGCCTGCTGTACCGAGAGGGCAATCAGGTCACTGACTCTCTTCCCTGACGATAAGGCCAGCAGCAGCGCAGTCTTTAAGGACAGAACCTTTAAATCGGCGGAGTCCAAGGGCTCAAACGGATGACCCGTTAACCCGTCCAGCACCGTAACCAGGTCCCATTTGGGAAAAACGCACCGCACCGGCGGGCGCAGTTTACGCGCCCCCTTCATGAAGCGCGAGACCAAAGGGCACACCCCCACGGGGGTCCCTTCAATCCCCATGTGGCAAGCCGAAATCGCGGCTACGTACACCTTAAGCGACTGCGGGGACTGCCCCGCGTCAAGCAAGCTTTGAAGGAAACAGAGAACTGGACGCACGCTGCAGTTCACTGGATCCACACCCTTACTTGTGCACCATCGCGAAAAAACCCGCCACTTGTACGCATACTGGGTGCGGGTCGAAGCGGCCCTAGCACTCTGAATAGTGCGCACCACATTGTCAGGCAAGCCCTGTGCTAGCAACTGGTCCCGTTCAGGAGCCAGACTGCTAGTTTCCACCTGCCTGGGGAGGGGTGGAACACCTCCCCCTCCGCCTGGGACAGGAGATCGGCCCGCACCGGCAATGCCCACGGCGGGCCCTGCGCCAGGGAGACCAGGTCCGCAAACCATGTCTGCCTGGGCCAGAACGGGGCCACTAGAACGAGCCGGAGACGCTGTTCCCTCACCCTGTCCAACACCTGACGGATCAGGGGGATCGGTGGAAACGCATAGAGCCCCTCCCGTGGCCACGCGTTCGCCAACGCGTCGTGTCCCAACGGGGGGCTGTCCTCCTGGATTGAGAACCACAATGGGCAGTGCGTCGCGCGCCGCGATGCGAAGAGATCGACGCGGGCACGACCGAACCTGGCCCAAATCTGTTCCACCACCTGAGGGTGGAGGCACCACTCCGTGTGACGGGGGTAGCCTCGAGACAGCAGGTCGGCGCCGTAATTCAGCCGTCCCGGCAGAAAGACCGCCGACACTGACAGGAGACGGGGGTACGCCCACAGGTGAATCTCCGCCGCTAACCGGTTCAAAGCCTTCGACCGCACACCGCCCTGTTTGTTCAGGTGGGCGATCGCCGCCATATTGTCCGAGCGAATCAGCACATGGCGTCCATGTATGACTCGCTGGAAATGAAGCAGAGCGAGGCGGATCGCCTCCAGCTCCAATACGTTTATGTGGCGATGCTCCTGGGCTTCCCACCGGCCGTTCGCCGACAGAAACCCGCACACCGCACCCCAACCCCAGAGGGAGGCGTCGGTGCGAATCACTAGCCTGAGCGGGACCGGGCCCAATCGAGTGCCCCTCGATAGGTAACGGGGGTCTGCCCACATGGCCAAAGCCAGGCGGGCCTGACCTGTCATAGGCACCCTGCGATGACGGTCCCTGGCTGGATCCAAGCGCAACGCAAGGAACCAGATCTGGAACGGACGCATGTGTAGCCTCCCCAGGGGGAGCACATGCAGCGCCGAGGCCATCAGGCCCAACATAACTGTGCACTGAAGCACTGACACCGAGGAGCATCGACTTAATGTCCTCGCTGTCCGCACCGTGCGCGCCTGTCGCTCCCGCGAAAGGCGGGCTCGCATAGCCCGGGAGTTCAACTCGAGCCCCAGGAAGATCGCCGTCTGTTCTGGGGCGAGGCAGCTCTTTTTCCAATTCACCATAAACCCTAAGGTTTGCAGGTGATCGGTCACCACCTTGGTATGTTTCATGGCCTCGATCCTCGAGCCGGCCACAATAAGAGCGTCGTCGAGGTAAAGGAAGATGCGAACCCCTCTCGCGCGGAGGGGAGCCAAGGCCGTCTCCACGAAAGCCGTGAAGGTTCGCGGGCTCAATGACATGCCGAAAGGCAAGACACAGAACTCGTAAGCCTTCCCTAGGAAGGAGAACCTCAGGTATTTCCTGTGTCTCTTGACCACGTGGACATGGAAGAACGCATCTTTCAGGTCCACGGAAGTAAAGAAATCCCCCTGTCTCAACGCGTTGAAGAGGTGGGGAAAAGAGAGCATTCGGAACGGGAGCTTCCTCAGCGTCTTGTTGAGGCGCCGGAGGTCCAGAATTGGACGCATGGAGCCGTCCTTTTTGGGCACGACGAAGTACCTGTGGTAGAAACCCGAGCGCACCTCTGCCTTGGGGACCGAGCGGATCGCCCCCTTGGCGAGGAGCGACATGACCTCCTTGTGGAGTATGTTTATAAACTCCCCCTCCACGACCGTATCGTGGGTCCCGTCGAACCTGGGTGGGGCCCTGGCAAACTGCATGGCGTAACCCTTCCGAAGGGTGCGCCGCAGCCACGGGGACGGGGAACACAGACGCTCCCAGGCCTCGAGCCTGTCGGGCAACGATGGTCTGTTTAGTATATTGTTGGGCACCGGGGGACCCGGTGCTTTGGTTGGGGAAGAAAAAGGGGGGGGCGGGACCAACGAGGCTAAGCCCCCCTGCCGGTTTCTTACGCGGGCTCCGCCTACTGACGTGCCCTGTGAGCGTGTTGAACCGGCGAAACCCCCCAGCCGTGCGGCTTTCGCCGGCTGGGGGGCGTAAGGAGGCAGGCCTCTCTTTTGACCGCGGGATGCGGGCTCGTCCGCTCGCGCGGTCCCCAGGAGAGCTCCCGACCAACGATGGGCCCATGGCACCATCGATGGTGGGCTTGTCCCGGGGGCCTCCTGACGGCGGATAAGCGATCCAAGGAGAGCTCCCGACCGGGCTCGGGCGCTGGGCACCGAGGACGGTGGGCTTGTCCCTAAAGCTACAAGCCGAAGGCTGGCCCTGAAGCCAAGCCCTGGCGAGCTGGGTTGGGTTTCCCCCTGCTGAGTCCCAGACCGAAGTTGAGCGCTGAGCTCCAACGACGGTGGGCTCATAGCCCCCCCCCTTCCCCAGGGAGGTGACTAAGTACGGGACTGGTTACCCGCTCCCCGCGCACCTCCTCGTTTTGGGGGGCGGGGGCCGCGTACCCTGGTCTGCCGTGGGACCCATGATGGGCCCACTGCGGCTGGGTGGGGCGCATCCACTGGGGGCGCTCTAGCCGGTGAGACTTGTAGCCGCTGACGCGGGGCGGTCCGCGGCGGCGGAGGCCCCGGAGGACGACTCTGCGCGCGCGCTTGGACCTGGAACCGGCGGTCCTCCCCCTTCGCCCGCTTGGGCAAGAAGGAGCGGACCGCCGCCGAGTCCCTCTTAGTCGTCTCCAACCGCTGGGCCAAGTCTTCCACGGAGGAGCCGAACAGGCCCCCCGGGGAGATCTTAGCCCCCAGCAGCCTCCTCTTATCCTGCTCAGGGAGCTGGGTAAGATTTAGCCACAGGTGGCGGTGGGTGAGAACAGAGAAGGCCATGACCTTCCCACTGTTCTGCGCCAGGCAGTCCACCATACGCATGGCGTAATCCGTGGCCATCCTGAGCTCTGTAAACAGCTCAGGGGCAGGGTCACCTTGCATGTCCCGCAGGAGCACCGCCTGGTAGCCCTGCAGAATGGCCAGGTTGTTGGTCATGGCGGCGGACTGCCCCGCCGCCAAGTACGCCTTTTCGGCCAACTTGGCTGTAAGTTGGCACGCTTTAGAGGGCAAAGCAGGCCTCGCTGAGTTAGGGGCCAGGTGTCTGGCCACCATGTCCTCGATAGGAGGCATCGCGGTTAACGCAAGTTTATCCGCCCCCTCTAAGGCCGACCACGGAGCCATGCCCGCGCAGAGCGGCTTGGCCTCCTGAGGCCTTTCCCATCCTGACTGCACCGCGCGAACCACGTCTATACAGACCGGCAGCCGGGGCTTCGGGCGAGGTGCCTGTGGTGCCTGGAGCGGCTGGTAGTAGCAACCCCGCAGCACTGATTCGGGGGGCGGAGGTGTTTCGGCCCGAGCGATGCCAAGCTTGGCTGCAGCCCTAGACATTACCCCCAGAAACTGCTTCTGATAGGGCTCGTTGAGGCTAGCCTCCGAACGGGTCCCTAACAGAGAGGTGGTCGCGGTCGCGCGGTCCCAATCCTCCCCGCCAGACAACTCCTCTTGGGGGGCGTTCTGGTGGGGAATGATGGGGTCATAGGGGAAAAACCCCCCCTGTTCTATCACAGGGTCGATGGGCTCGTCCCCCCAGTTCAAACTCTGCCGTTCGGGTAGGACCGGGGAGCCCTGCTCTTCAGGCAACTCCTCTTCCTCCGAGCGGTCAGACCCACCGCACGCGCCTCCCTCGGGAGGTGCGTGGCTAAGCCGCGGGCCCACCTGGACAAAGCGCATAGCTCTCTCCCGTAAAACGGCCAGGGTAAAGCCCTCGCATGCCCGGCAGAAGTCTGGCTTCAACAGGGCGTCACTAGCATGGTTGTGCCCGAGGCAAAACACACACTGGCTGTGGCGGTCCTGGATCGCCAAAGTAGCCTCACAGCTAACACAGCTCTTGGTTGTCTCCCTCTGTCTCATGTCAGCCGCCCGGTTCATTGTGCGAGAGAGCGGAGCTAACCCGCTAACAAGATCCGCCGACTGTACAAGAATTAGCGGGAGTTAACGTGTAAGCTGACTGTTTACAGTCGCTTGCAACGGTAAAGATGCTGGAGTGCTAAGCTAGCTGCTAGCTGCACGAGACGACTAGCTAGCTATCTATTTAACGTTACTCCAGCCGGAGAAACGTGCGCGCGCTAAGCTAGTAGCTGGCGCCTACAGTACCTAGCAACAGTAGTACAAGCACGGATGCAAGCTAGCTAACTGTGACAACTGTGCTAAATAGCCTGTTGTTCTAGTTGCTTGACGGTACAAGCTATTCTGCACGTGTGCAACCTAGCTAAAAGTTATGAGTGCAGACCAGAGTCTTGCGCTCGAGCCAAACAAACGTTAACCCAGCCGGGGAAACGTCAATACATACACTGTACGGCGACAGTGATACAGCACTGCGCAGCGGCAGTATTATAAAACAACAGTTAGCAAGAAGATACTCTTAGCTTGGATGACTTGATCCGATGCCGCTGGTGAAGAGAACAGGAACGGGTCCCCGAATCCTGATTTATCTCATCCACGCGAACCTCTCGAAGGCGGGCAAATTAACCGGAGCGAGTCTATTTGTCCAAACTCTGAAGAGCGCTGACTTTCGAGCTAACCGTGGAGCTTAAGAAAACGACGTCCTCCTGCTGGCTGGAAGAAGCGAAGAGTGGCGGCCCCTGGGGTGACTGGCCGTGACGTAGTCACGGGGGCGAGGTGGGAGGCCCAGTCAGCCCAGGGGGGCACCACGTCACCTAAAGGGGCGTGGTCAGGTTTTAATGTAAAAGTAATTTTTGGAGCAAAAATGACAGTCTTCCATAATGCTGCGTACGCAGCGAAGTAGGCACTAGTGAGAGCTTGAGTTCGAAACGAAGTAAAACTTCAATTATCCCTGTGGGGAATTTGGCTGATCTTAACACCTTTGGTTACAAAATAGTTTATATTTTTGAGGATGGAATCATTTGACTTTAGGGAGGGGGTCGGGTGGTGGGGGGGACATTGACTGATGAATTTCAGGTAGCAACATTTTTCCCAAAATGGATTCAGGGCATTTTTTGAACAAAAGCCAGAGAACTAAGACTTTATTGATCTCAGCAGATATAGAGTCTGGAGCTGCTACATGGAGAATGAATTTGGATAGATGATAAAGGTACTAAGAGAGTGCTCATGGGGATTTTCTGGGAATCAAAAGTACATAGTCTGTTTCAGAAACAATCGCACTATAGAGTGAAGCTTGTTAAGGTATAGAACTCAAACATCTTGTGGTTCCACAGAATTTGTCGTTTATTGTCTATGTATGGCGTAGTTTGCCTTGACTATCCCATAAGAACAACATTATGTTATGTGGGTTATTAACTTGACCCCTTAAGGCGGTGGTTTTCAAATGGGGGGCCGGGGACCCCCAGGGGTCCGTGGCACTTTGCCAGGGGGCCCGCGAAAAGTTTTCAGGAAAATAAAAATAAAAACTTATTTTTTTCAACGAAAATATTTTATGCTTTAAATCTGAAATTGTTCATGGATTACTTTCTAATCTAACAAACCTATCAATTTAAAAGTCAAGCACGTTACCGTGGAAACAATTAAGCTTAGCCCAAAATCTCAAATCAGAATGAGGGGGTCCCCGGTATATTTTCTATCTTGTAAGGGATCCTTGGCTGAAAAACATTTGATAACCTCTGCCTTAAGGCCATTGTTTATTTGTGAGATGGTGGCCATGAGGAGAGAGTCTGTCCTATAACAGAAAGACCTGCTCGCTCACTGTAGAGTGAGTCACTCTGGATTGGAGTGTGAGTTCATGTGTGGAAGGTAAAAGTTAAACGTAACATGGATGTAAGGGGGCACGGTGGCTCAGTGGTAGAGCTGTCGCCTCACAGCTAGAAGGTCCTCGGTTCGATTCCCACCTGGGACGCTGTGAGCGCTGAAGGAGTGCGTGCCCGTCCGCATGTCCCTGAGTGGCCACCGCCCGGGTGGGGTCGTGAAAAAAGGGCCTTTCTGTGTGGAGTTTGCATGTTCTTCCCCGTGCCCCCTGGGGGGTTTCCTTCACATAGGAACCCCTCACCAAAAACATGCAATATCCTGGTCGTTGAAGCGGTGCCTCCTCTGGTCTGTTCGGAGGGAGGGGAACTCGTTGGCATAGCGTGATCCTCCCACGTGCTACGTCCTACCGGTGAAGCTTCCCCTGTCAGGTGAAAAGAAGCGGCTGGCTAACTGCCCATGTCTCGGAGGAAGCATGGAGCCAGTCTCGGCTCTCCCCAGATCAGGGGGGGGGAACGTAACATGGATGTGGTACGTAACGTAACATGTCGTGGAGGTGTGGAGCGCCTGCGACTCGTCATCATGAGCGAAGGGCCCCAGCGGCGGCACACAGCTCTCATAAACAGGAGGATGGATTACAAGGCCTCCATATGGGCACACAGGCTGTCTGGCACGCGGGTACAGGGGAGTCTGCCCACGTGCCAGTGGGCCTGCTACCACTACTGCCAGGGAGACGGGCGTGCAGGCTGCCAGTTAGACAGACAGAGGTGGCCATGGGAGGAGGGGGTGGGGGGCTGCATGGTGGGGAAATTAACACCAGCCACCAGCCAAAACCTGGGGAATGTTTGGCCACGGCTGGTGAGTTGGTCCACTCCACCGCCCCCTCTGGGTAGGTAAGCAGCCATCATTCAAAGGCTTCTGGCCTGTTGTAGAAATCCTCCTTGGCTGGTGAAGTTGTGAATGTTCTGGTGGATTTCGGGTGGCTCTTGTAAGCTGTGCTGTTAAGACGACATCAAAGTTTCCGAGCAAGGTGCCAACGGGCTTAAAGAGTGCTTTGGGTCCCCTGAAAAGTCTCGCTTCTGATGTCAGCGATGGCATTTCATGGAGTGTTAACAGCTCCGGAGACACCCTGTTCGGTCAGCTGGTAGCGCTGTTTTATAGAGTGTCGACCTTCCCCTGCCGCACGCATGCATCTTTTTCAACCTTCCTCTCACTTTTTAGCGCTCGCGCCTCATACAGGAAGCTATGCAGTGAGCTCGTTTTGAACGTACCCGTGATCGCCCTGTTTGGTTAGGCTGCTTTCTCACTGGGAAGCATTGCTTTCGTTCCGTTCCGCACTCGGGAACGATTGCCCCCGCCCCTCCCCTCTCCCCCGTTGGTCAGCTTTCACATTACAGCATTTCTTCCGCGCTCGGAAACGGAACAGAGTGCACTTGCGTCATCAGCTATGCCTGCAGTGTATCCTCACCCGTGTGTCTATGTGGTTCGGAACGGTTGGCTTAATTCACACTCGCAAATGTTCCGTGCCCGCGCACGCCAAAGCGCTCCCCAGACCACCTTTTCAAGTGGATCCTGTCACGGTTCCGCGTTGCGGAACGCAACGTTCACACTCGTAGAAACTTTCCGAAACCGGGGTCAATTTGGAGACACGTGTGCTCAGAAACTGTACCGGGGGAGCAAGTGAGAAAGCACCCTAACACTGTGTCGGATGAGTGGCATGTTGTATGGGATGGAGTAGACAGATGCGTCTTGGTGTTAAGATACGGTCCTGGTTGGACGGGTGTTAGTGAGCCGCCTCAGGCTGCCCCCCAGCTGGCCTTCCCCCTCTGAATGCTATCATCACTCCAGAACCTCCACCGAGCGGCACCGCAGCAGCGTGTTTGTTTACCTCGCCTGACTCTGAACAGGGCCCGGAAATGTTTACGCCTACCCTGCAGTATAAATACACAGGGTGGGTAGTAGCGTTTCGGGTCTGGAGCTGAGGTTGCGACCCGGGGCCTTCTTCCCTTGTCCTCTCGCTCACCTTCGCGGCATGGCCAGGTGGGGTCAGGGGGACATCTCTGGTCAGCATCGGGCGGGACCGGGGGCGCTGGCCCCGAGGACAGCTACTGTCATCCAGGGGTAAATAGACGGAGAGAGGGGGGCCTGCTTAGTGCTAACACAGCCCCCCCACAGATGAAGGGTTTCTGGGCCTCGGCCTGGGCCGACTGAGGCTGGGCTCGGCCAGTAAACAAGCAGCAGGGCGCCTAAATGCCCCCGGGATCAGCCTGGGGCTAAACCTGAAGGTCTCACTCAGCACTGGGTCTTCTAAACACAACATCACACACACACACACACACACACACACACACACACACACACACACACACACACACAAACGCGTACACACACTCACACTTAAAACAGAGGCTGTCGCCAGTGTGTTTGCCAAGGTTGAACGTTGGAGGTGAGCAGAGTTCAGAGTGTTGGCAGGCGTCGAGGTGTGTTGAGACACAGAAACCTGACGGTGCGTTTTGGCCCACGAGTGACTGAGGCCCGTCTCTCCATCCAAAAGACCTGTGAAGGAAACGCTTCCTCCAAGGGGACGCGAACTCCTGATCTTATTGCAAATGATTTATTGATAACATTTCTCTACCTTTGATTTGTATCTCGCTATATTAAATGTTTCCATAATTCAGGGGCTATATCATCGTTCTTTCGAAGATCAGGCAGTCCGGTGTCTGCTTCTATATTTAGCTATATTTGTTTGAATTTACTCTGTTCGAACAACCAAATGAAGTTTTTTGGTAACACTTTATTTGGATAGTCAGTCTACAGAGTATTTGTAACATTTCAACAGCTTATTAGTTGACGTTCAACAATTCAACTGTTTAACAGATGTTCCAACAGATTATGTGTAGAGTATGTGACGATTCATGAACACGCATACATATTACGCTAGGTTGCAGGTGTGTGGAATGGGAAGCAAAACAAAATCTCTTTGTTGAATCTTAACTAATAAGCTGTTAAAACATCGACAGACACAAAAGCGAAACAGTTGAATTGTTGAATGTCAACTAATAAGGTGTTGATATGTTACAAATACTCTGTAGACTCGCTGTATAGGCGGACTCAGAGCAGTTTAGAGAGAGAGAGTGGCGTCAGCGGAGGACCAGAATGCGTGACTCATTAGCCAATGAACAGCCAGGAAGGGGTCTCGCGCTACTTTTGAATGCTAAAATAAAGCTGATAATGTACAATTTGATTCTAATAATAATTGATTGGATTTATATAGCACCTTTCTAGATACTCAAAGCGCTTCACATATCGAGGGAGGGGAGGGAACTCAACTCATCCACCACCGATGTGTAGCACCCACCTGGGTGATTAAAAAAAAAAAACTTTCAAAGTACAACACAAACTGTCCATTTTGCTGCAACTCGACAGTGCTGCTTAATCCAGAACATTACTTCCTGGAACTCTTGAGAGTAAAAAAACTGGTCCATTGGAGTGAACGGAGATGTCGCGACTCTTCTATATACACGGCTCTGGGCGGACTATCCAAAATAAAGTGTTATTATTATTATTTATTTATTTTCGCCTATAAGGGTGCGATGTCTTGCCTGCTTTGCAACTCACTCCCCTAGTACCCGGCTCAGCTTTGCGTAGAGCCGAAGCGAGCTCGGAAACCCGCGTCGGATCAGGTTTTTGGATCAACTGCGGGATCACTTGTTCTCCGTCGCGGCGCGCTCGAGTCGCTGACACGACGCAAACGCGGCCCGCTGCGGCGATATGATGTCTGGCAGGCTGAGATGGTGATACACTCTGAACGCACTTTCTCACACTTTCTCATCCCGTCACTCATCCCCGGGGGAGGGGGGGGAACGGTTGGTTTGATCCAAAACGGTAGGTACAGTTTCCATAGGGCGTACAGCCCCGGGCCCCCCCCGCTCCCCCTCCCCGGGTCACCGCAATCTTCGGTGCCTCCTCCGAGTCAGGTGTAATCAGTCACACGCCGCCGCCGCGTGTTTTGACACCTGTCCTCCGTGTGTGTGGAGGACGGTAAGCATAATACTCTAGCTCTGTGAAAATCACACTCGTCTCCGTGCGGGAAAACACACACACAGACACAATCAAAGACGTCTTCGCGGGAATTAAGACAGACAGGTGGATTGTCACGAGAAGGATTAAAAAAATGAGGGAGGGAGAGGAGGAGAAACAGTTTTTCGAAGGAGGAGGGGCGGTGGGATGACTGAGGGAGGAGAGTGCCTGTTTAATGGGGAAGAAATGAACGCGTTTGACTGGTGGATGTGACGGTGGAGAGACTGCTCTTAACAAGGCGTCAGAGTCAGTCAGAGTTACATATCCATCACTTTCACAGAGGCTGCGGAGGAGAAGAAGGAGGGGGGGGGAGACATTTAAGGATATTCAGAGAGAGAGAGAGAGAGAGAGAGAGTCTGTGAAGGGTAGAGAGAGAGAGAGAGAGAGTCTGTGAAGGGTAGAGAGAGAGAGAGAGAGTCTGTGAAGGGTAGAGAGAGAGAGAGAGAGAGTCTGTGAAGGGTAGAGAGAGAGAGAGAGTATGTGAAGGGTAGAGAGAGAGAGAGAGAGAGAGTCTGTGAAGGGTAGAGAGAGAAAGAGAGAGAGTCTGAAGGGTAGAGAGAGAAAGAGAGAGTCTGTGAAGGGTAGAGAGAGAGAGAGAGAGAGAGAGCGATGGTGAGGGGAAATAGGGATTTGAGCATGGCTGACAGCGCTGCATTTAATTTGGCCTGCCAGATCGCTTTTCATTTGACTCAACTCTCCCTCTCAGTCGGCTTATGGAGGAGAAGGACTTGGAGGAGCAGGTTTGTGCTGTGGGATGTCTCAGATTAACGCTGATGCACCACGTCCCACTCTTAAGCCCGCCTGTAATTCATGTTCAACAGGGGGATGCTCGCACGTCACGCATTGACTCACAACTCTTGTTATTGGGTGTAATTTGCCCGTCCACATATGTGAAACTGACTTCATACGAAGACTTACTGCGTCTCAGAGCAACTTGATTTTTCAACTCAGGGGGAGGAGCTTAAGGGATGGGCCATTCATTCTCCATTCACTCCAATCGACCCGTTTTTTTTTTTACTCTCAAGAGTTCCAGGAAGTAAGGTCCTGGATTAAGCGGCACTGTCGAGTTGCAGCAAAATGGACAGTTTGTGTTGTACTTTTATTTTTTATTTTTGGGGCCGGTGTGCAGCATGCACAGCAGGGCCCCTACATTCGACTCTGTCGCCGATTTGAGCACGGATTCAGGTTCTAAATGTCACTCCCAGCATGCATTTCGGCATAGTGTCACTCCCAGCATGCATTTCGGCATAGGCAGAGGCAGACCGCAGCAGAGAAGACGCCATAAGCTCCGGAAAGTTTTTTACAATTTAAAGTTTTATTTCATCACTAAATTAATTTCTGATGACTTTTGATGCCTACAAGCAGGGTAGTAGGTTTCAATAAGTGCCACTTTACGAACATTTATGGCGAAAAATGGCAAAAAGTTCCAGAGCACAATTGGCTGCATCTACATCAGCTGAGCTTTTTATTTGTGTAGTACTGCACGGACACGGAGGACGCTGCAGCTCCACACTACTTTTCTCGCGTCACCAGGCTCTTCTCGGCGAGAAAGAGGAGATTTCCCTCGGCTCGTGCACGAGCGGGGGCGAGCCCGGCCTTTGACACAGAGAGAGAGAGAGAGAGAGAGAGCTCTGTGTCACTTCCTGAAAGTCTTCACTCTTAAATGTTTATATACTTGGCCAATACGTATCTATCATACAAACAAAGCAAGCTGCCAAACGGTAATGTCTTCATTTAATTAATGTAGAACGCAAAACATCGTTAAACCCGCATTCCTGTGATTAAACCCGCATTCCTGTGATCAAGTTAACGTTTGAGTCGGCTTTAAAACGGAGGGTGGTGGAGGTGGGACGGACTATTTTATTTCGTGGAAGACTGATACCAATTGCCCGAACGATTAATTAATATGCTACGTGAACGTTAGCAGTCCATAACGTTACAGCGTATAATAAGCTATTCCCCGAACGATTAATTAATTAATATGCTACGTGAACGTTAGCGGGTATTTTAGCCTATGCAGTAGGATAAGTAATAGGCAATAGGCTACCATGCACCGGCCCTATGCCAGGTTTCCACCTGGCCTTGTTTTTATTTTTTTAAATCAAATTGTACATTATCGGCTTTATCTTTGCATTCAAAAGTAGCGCGAGACCCCTTCCTGGCTGTTCATTGGCTAATGAGTCACGCATTTTGGTCCTCCGCTGACGCCACTCTCTCTCTAGAGGACACTAGCTTTAGGTGTGTTTTAGTGGAACAGTTGATAGAAGCAGATAGTTTTGATGCGTCGGGGGGCGTCTGGGTAGTGTAGAGGTGAAAGCACTCGCCTACCACCGCCACTGGGGGGAGGAGGGGGACTCGGGGGGAATAGCTAATGTCCTGCCGCTGAAACTCCTCGCTGTCAGGTGAAAAGAAGCAGCTGGCGACTGCACATGTATCAGAGGAAGAATGTGCTCGTCTGCAGCTCAGCGAATCAGCAAATGGGAGCTACAGTACTGCGGACTCTTACTTTCTTCATGTCCTAGTCGTAACGGCTCTCCCCAGATCGGCAGAGGGGGCGGAGCAACGACTGGGACGTGAAACGTCACTTCCTGCTTTCTCCCTGTACCAGCGCTGGGAAAAATATGAATGGCGGTGGACGGAGAATAAGGTTACTGTTTTGATCCCGTTTGCATGTCAAGAAAGTCGCAGTTTGTCGCCAAACTGTTGCACTAGAAGTTATAAATCAGAAAGACTACATACACTGTTGCCTAAGTGACGTCACTTTGCCACGAGCTTCCACGAGCTTTGTAGTTTTTATACGAAACTAACCCCTGCGTTTAAGTTTGACGACAAACTGTGACTTTCTTGACATGCAAAGTTATGTTTTAAATTGACAAAATGAACGTTGGCACCCCGTGGCACAATTCAAACGGGATCAAAAAAGTAACCTTATACTCCGTCCACCGCCATTCATATTTTTCGCAGCACTGGTACAGGGAGAAAGCAGGAAGTGACGTTTCACTTTGGCTCTCTATTGGGGAGAAAGATCTGAAAGAAAGAAAAGTTATATGTCTTGCTCTCAATGATGTAGTGGAGGGTAAGCTCGCCTAAACTTAGTTTAACCACCTGTCTTTGGCTGACATTGATCTTTATGACATAAATTCATATACACGTCTTACTAAGTAGCATCAAACAGATGGAAGTTATATGAAGAGGGTCTTTAAAGAGAGCGAGAGAAAAAAGCATAAAAAACATCGCTATTTCTGGCCATTGTGTGGTTTTACCCACCTGTATCACCACTCACTCCATCACTGCTTGTTGTACTTGACACCCTTGCTGAGCACTTTAGTTTGTGCTTGTGTGTTCAGACCATGCTGATCCTGTCCGCGGTGGAGGAGGAGAGCCGAGCAGAGGAGGGCAGGAGGGAGATGGCAGAGACGCTGCTCGCTGCCCTGACAGACAGACAGCAACAAAGACAGACATGGAGAGACAGGTAAGACATTGGTACCACACAGCAACTTCCTTCTCTCCGCATGATTCAACAGTCACTAAATCACTTGACAGACACTCTGCCAAGCACTGACACCGCCTCATATTTCTCTGTCACATAGACAGTTTCACTCCCAAGTGCGTTTTGGAAATTGGGTCACCTTTTTTTCTTTTTCTTTTCTCCCCCACTGATTAATTTGATAACTGATGATGTAAAATGATAGTTTTTTTAAGCAAAAAAAAAATTGTAAGACAAGGAATTCAATTCTTGAAATGGTGGAACTTTCAAAATACTTTACTTTCGCTTTGAGTGGCTAGAAAGGCTCTATATAATTCCAATCAATTATTATTATTATTATTATTACTTTATTCCTATTAAGGAGAGCTTACGAGATTACATCATGGTGCACTAGATTTATGCTTATAAACATTAATCCATACATTTCACTTTAGACGATATAATAAATTGTGCGTAGCTGTACCTTGCGTCTTTAGTTTCTACAATTGAAAACCATAGGATATGTGTATTGGCAATTTGGGAATGCTTTATTTTGAATGGACACTGTAGTTTAGAATAGTCAACATGTTAATATTAGAGTCAACTTATGTTGTTCAAAGCACCAAGACTAATAGACGTCACGATTAATCATTTTTATCACATCTAGCAAAAAGTAATCAGGAATATGACTTTAGCCCTTACTTTCATTCCTACTACACAGTTGATGTGAATTCCACAGATAAGCTGTGTGTGTGTGTGTGTGTGTGTGTGTGTGTGTGTGTGTGTGTGTGTGTGTGTGTGTGTGTGTGTGTGTGTGTGTGTGTGTGTGTGTGTCTGAGCTTGTTTGTGGTGCTCGGGCCTGGCAGCTATCACAGCTATCACAACGACACGTGTGTCTTGGATAAGCCCGGTCCACTTCCTTCCTCCCAGATAACAGCGTGGAGAGAGAGAGAGCGGATTAGAACACTGCCCATTCATTCAGATAAAGAAAGGCCTCACACACACACACACACACACACACACACACACACACACACACACACAAGACAATGTTATTTTAGCTGTTCCTTCTCTCAGCCACTCTCTCTCTCTCTCCCCCTTAGAGCCACACACACACACACACACACACACACACACACACACACACACACACACACACACACACAGGCAGGCATGCATACACTAGATCTGCATTCACATATGTTTCACTGTGTGTTGTCTCTATCAACGGATTTGACCTCATGTGTCAGACACACACACACACACACACACACACACACACACACACACACACACACACACACACGCCAGGGGCCAGACAAGACCCAGACCTTGAAGAAAGCCTATTAACGCTCAGGGCTGCAGATTCCTACAAGCAACGTTTATTTTGATTTTTTTTTTCTCTTTTGAAACATATTACGCCATCTTCCACCACCGGGTGTGTGACAGCCAGGCCCCTCATCCTTCCATGTGGCCGGTGTGACAGGCTCCCCCTCATCCTTCCATGTGGCCGGTGTGACAGGCTCCCCCTCATCCTTCCATGCAGGAGGGGCCCCCTATCTCTCTCTTGTTTTGAAGCGTCCCCTCCGGTTGACCCCTCGTCCAGATGAGCCTTGTAAACAGACTGTTTCCACACACCTCGTGGTGCCGCGTCCACGCCTTCGCCAAGCCTCACAACTCTGATGTAGGTTCCTCCTGCTCCTCCTGCTGGTGCATTCCATCTGCAGGTGCTGAAAGCTACAAACCATCCCCACACACCCACCCACCCACAAGCCTATCATCCCCCCCCCACCACCACCACCACCACCCCGTTCCCCCACCACCCACAATGCGACGTTGCCACCTACTAACCACGTCCAGCCCTAACCTAGCTTGAGAACCTGTATCACAGACGCAGGACAGGAAATGCTCAGTCCTTGTCAGCAGGGCGGACAGAAGTTTACTCTATCAGCGGTGAAGGGAGTGATTAGATTAGTTTGGGAGGGGGGGGGCAAGTGTCACACGCACACACACACACACACAGGTCCGTAATGCGTTTGAACTGCGACTGCTCTCTCTATATCTCTTCCCCTCCACATGAGATGCCTGCCCTGTCCCCCTGAACTCCCCCCGTTTACAAAAGGGCCAGGGGTCATCTGTCAAGTGGCTGTCAACAGATAGCATTTACACGAAGCTAAACACATGGCCGCCGTGCGCAATGTTAAGTGAGACGCCCGCCCAAATGCTCGTTAGAGATACGCAAACAGATGAGGGGGCAAGAACTTTTCTCTGTGGAGGAAAGCAAAGCGTTTGTAGCCTATTTTGTTGTTGGATCGTGCGCTAAGAAGAAGCGTAGTTATTATTGTTTTGAATTTGAAGATGGAGTGAGCATTACAGAAGCAGAGAGAGAGAGAGCGAGAGAGAGAGAGGGAGGAGGGGGGGTTTAGTTCACTTTGGTCTGATGCATTTCAAACCGTCATTTATTCCCATAAAACTAAAGCACTCACCAGAATAGGACTTTTGAAATTAATTTGCTGATTCATTTCGCTGATTTTTTTTCTTCTTCTTCTATCGAGCGTCCTAATTAGGTTTCTGCGCAATATGCAACAGGCAGGCTTTTATCATCATACTGGCGTTTGTTTCCATGGTTGCCTTTCTCCACATAATACTCGCAAAAGGATGAAAACAAGAAAAAAATCGAAAAAAAAAAAATGATTAATGACTCTTTGCTAGGGGCACATAAACATAAACAAGCAGCACTGATTGATTAAGTTTCTCTGTGGTTTCTTCCGTCTCTTAAACACCAGTTAAAGCAGAACCTGGGCTGTGCTAGCTGCCACTCTCTGCTCCCTCCGGGGCCTTTTTAACACCAGCCAGAGGAGAGTAAAGAGAAATTGGACCCGGTGACCACCGGCTCTTCACAAGTGACTTATAGGTGCTCAGAGTGACTGATGTCTAAGCTCTCCCCGCCAGCAGAGGCAGACCATTCATTCACTCAGAGCCAATGAAGTTAGGTAGAGCTTTTTTATTCTTATGAGCTTTTCTGGTAACCGGGTTTTCCCGATGCACACGGCGAATTCTTTGATCGATGCTGCCCCGCTAGACGCGTCCCTCTGGTGAACGCCCCGTGAGTACGCTCGGAAAATAGGAATGATTACGTGGGTGGGTGACTCTGCCGTAGCTCGCCCGTCGAATATGCCCACGCAGGAAGTGCAGATAAGCGAGGCAAAAGTGACCGCCTACTTCCTGCTTCAGCACTGTACCAGAGATGTTCCTCTGCCATTTATTTTCCCATAGACATTTCGTAAAATGCTTATAAAAATAGTTGTACTTGTTCTCAAACCAAACGGTTCAGATATATTTAGAAACAGGAGAGACCGCGTAACATTTCACCCGGACCAAAACGTTAAAAGAATTGCGGATTTAAAGAAAATATTTTTTCGATGTAGTTTTTGGGGGGTTTTGGTCCGAGCGAAATGTTCTATGGTCTCTCCCGATTCTAAATATAGCCGAACCGTTTGTTTTGACGAAGTACAACTATTTTTATAAGCATTTGACGAAATGTCTATGGGAAAATAAATGGCGGATGAAAATCTCTGGTACAGTGCTGAAGCAGGAAGTAGGCGGTCACTTTGCCTCTCTATTGAAGAGCAGCTTTGGAATGTATTCCTCAACCCGGCGAGAAGGGACAGCCTCCTGGCAGCAGGACTATTGGGATGGGAAATGACGCGATCTGTCGGTACCAGAACTGTTAAGATTGGAAACGCTGTCACTCTGCTGGAATGATTTTGGATTTGAAAACGCACGGATCTAGTTTCACGCCTACGCAGATGCCACGGAAGGGAGGCTTCATTGTCATAGGTAACGGCAAAACGTCCCACATAATAAAACCCAACAATGTTCCATCACGGTATATTTTTTACTCTACGCCCACGTCGGCCACCTTGGACCCGCCTGGGTGAGGTGGTGACCTCGGGCTGACCTTCCGGAGCCTAGAGGTCACTGCTCTGACCATTATAAGACAAAAAAAGAAAAGAAAAAGAAGCTGCTTTTGTCACAGGCAGGCGGGCAAACAGTGAAGGGAACAGCTGTGAGTTTTGTACTGACCACGCAAAGTGCTGTAGGCTTTGTAAGGTCATTATATGATAATGAAAATCATTACAGAATTACACGGGGGTTTAGGACCATGAGAGCACCGGGGAGGGGAGGGCGAGGGCGGAGGGGGAGGGGCCACATCGGCTTTGATAAATGGACTGTGAAGGTGCCCATCTGGCCCCTCTCTATGGCTTTTTCTTCTTCCTCTTTCATCCGCGCTCCTCCTTTACTACCTCCTTTACTACCCCTCTGTCAGGCCCCTCCCCTCCCCTCCTCTCCTCCTCTGTGTAAAAAGAGCCAGCGCGGGCCCGTAGTGAAAGATTAACAGAGTGCAAAGCAGGCTCACCTCTATGGAGACGAGGTGTTTATGACCCAAAGCAGGGTTTGTGCCTGACTTGGCAACCCGCTGTCCTCCCTTCTCTCTCTCTCAGTGTGGGCCAGTAAGAAGAGTAGGCAGCCATTGACCTTTGGCATGGGAAACAGTTGGGACAGCTCATGATGTGTAAATCATGAAGGAGCTGTAGTTTGGGGGGGGGGCACTTGTGGGGCTGTTATTTTTTGTTCTTTCACTTCTTTTTTTAAACAAACTGAGATTTGAGATCTAGTGTATGGCCCAGAATGCAGCATCATGACAAATATTGCAGAAAGACAGCATACAAGATGTAGTGCTCCTGCATCCATGTAAATAACCAAAAATGGCAATTAAAAATAACATATCGAGTAAATACAGTCAATTAACTATGCGAGCACTCAAAAGGCAGTAGGCCAAGTCGAGTAGAATCAAGGGCCAAGCCTCAATAGATTTCTTTTATTGAGTCTGTGCCGTCATAATCATTTTAAACTCACCGAGAGAGGCCAGCTCATTCAGTTTTAAATCATTTTTGCGATGAGTTTCCTGGCAGAGGAGGCAGAAAGTACTGTATCAAAAGCTGCAACGATTCCTTTGACCGTACACCGTCGTCATCGCGGAAAACCAAGATGACCTCACAACGTTACACTTCCGGGTTATACAATCGCCCTTTTTCCTATAATGTGTGCAGGCGTGATTTGAATATCATTTTGATGAATGTTTAAATGAAATGCAACAAATCACCAAGAAGCGGTCAGAGCTACAGTACTGTATGTGTCCAGGAGGGTAGTTTCTGGGAGTCTGGCACAGTATTTCCATGTACATGCAGTTAGGAGTTGAGTATTATGCTTCATATTAAAAAGTAAAACATATAATTTAGGGGTGCTCCGATCACGTTTTTTTTCTCGCATATGAGAAATATCTGCCTGACCGATCACCGATTGATCACCGACGATTACCGATCACCGATTATTTTTTAAAGCAGCTATAGCAGTCTATTATAGAACCGTTTCCATTTTACATACAGGCCTACATTTCATCCATCAAGTTGAAAGTGCAGCACATAAAAAAAAAATCTACATCAATATTTTATTGATTGGTTTTGTGTGCATTTTGACAGTTTTTGAACAGTATTTGTGCTGGGAACCAGCCGCTGTATCTGGCAACCTGACCCTCCAAAGCCTTGCGGTCTTGATAACATTAGTTCAGAGTTCAATGCGACTAGCTAACGTTTAACTTCCAGAACCTTTGTTTACATCGTTTTGTGTCGCACTCTGATGTCATTACCAGGATAAGACGAGTAAAGACGAGCAAAACAAACTAATGTTAATTGTAGCTAATGCTACATGTAGCAAGCTAAGTGCATTGTAAAGTCACGTTAGGGCTAACGTAGCCTCGGTGAAGCAGCATGGGTGTCTGACACTCGCCAAACTCACTCAGCGTGGAGAACTAGTCAGCATGTGAAGACATGACGAGCGGAGCTGCAGTCCTCCTGCTCGCCTGAAGGGATTGCTACAGTTAGTTGCTTCTCCCACAAGGTATTTGATCCGGGTATACATAACAGACACACTTTGTAATGACACCACTGAGATGTTATTTGAATTCTCTGATCTCATATTTTAGGCTGAAAATCTGTTGATTATTTTTTATTGCATTCTATTAAAGGTGGCACTTTATCGTCTAATTGGAATTTCAATTAGCCTTCTGATTGGACAGGGAATTGCTGACAGGTTAGTAGTGTGTGAGTGTCACCATAATAGCTATACACTGAGAATCTGTGGCGAGTACATCTGCTGCCCTACGTGTACGGCTATTCTCCAACTTGTTGCGAGTTAGTGAGGTCTTTATCCCGGCACAAAGGCAACATCAGCTGACATGAGGGGCAGACTTAGGGGGACAGAGGAGGAGGAGGCCCACAGCTGCACTCATCACTCAGCTGTCCACAGCTTGACCTCTGACCCCGCAGGGCCATCTCCCAGCCTCCACCGCCCTCTTTGTTTTCCTGCCATTGTCATCGTCCCCTGCCCTCACCTGGGCAGAGCGCTCCCGCACAAAGGCTCCCCAGTCTGTCATCAAACCCAGGGGTCACCGGGGGCCAGCGGGGGCCGGAGTGGCCGGGGCTGAGGTTGTGCCCGGCCGGGGGTGACCCCGCCGGTGTTGTCAGCTACCAGTTGCGCCCCTGTGGAGAGGCACAGACAGGGAGAAGAAGGAGGAGAGAGACCCTCTTCTGCTGTCACGTCTTCCCCTCCGGAGTGGTGACATTTCCTTTGTGCTGTCGCTGACAGGCCCCGCCCCCCCTCCCCTTCCCTCCCTCATCGGGGTGGGGCAGGGAGTCGGGGGGAGACAATGGAGGTCCCCTGTCCCAGATGGGAATTTGAAAGATTGTCAGTGTCGTGTCCACAATGAAGTGGGACAAACCGCAGACTTGTCCAATGTGGCCGATGACGGGCCTGATGAACAGCTACGAGGCCTTAGAGACGCAGACGCCATACTGCGGGGAGGGGACAACTCACTCCCGTTACACACACCCACCCCAAACAGTTTGCAGTGTACGAGTTCCCATAGACCTCCGGCCAAGCCCCGTCATCTGCTCGCCAGTCAGCACAGAAGTGGATGGGCGGGGTTTCTGACATGTTGTGATGTAGGCGTCGCCGCGTGTGGTTCGCTGTCTTTTTTCTGTCAGTCCACGGCTGATGGCGGAGGTTGTGTGCATGAAGTTATGAGAATGTGACATCAAGCGTTCGTACCGTTAATGAGCAGGGGGGGGGGGTTTAATTAGCGAGGAGTGGCGGGCGGCGGTGTTTGGGCTGGCGTGGTAAAGCAGCGCGCGCACGGGGGTTGGCGCGCGGGGGTTGGCGTGCGGGCCGGGCCGGGCCCGGGCGTGTTGTCAACCAGGCCTTGTGTGATGTAAGTTGCAACCTGGGGGGACAGGTTAATCAGATCTACCCAGACATGGCCTCCGTGTTTTGCCTTGACATCACCCCCACAACAGCAGCCCTGTTTCTCTAGCAGAACAGACACAGCTAGCTCAGTCTGTTTTCCTTGGCGCGAGCCGCCAGCCAAAAGTTTACTTGGCTGCGCCTTTGATTCCCTCTTACCTCGGGGCGTTAGCACGCCGCGCCGGTGGGCAAACACCTGTGTCTGGTCGGTGGGACTCTTCATCTCTCTCTCTCTCTATTCTCTCTGTGTCTCTATTCTCTCTCTCTCTCTCTATTCTCTCTGTGTCTCTATTCTCTCTCTCTCTCTCTATTCTCTCTGTGTGTCTCTCTCTCTCTCAATTCAAGTCAATTCAAAGGGCTTTATTGGCATGATAAGGTGCATCTTACATTGCCAAAGCATACATTAGCAACACTTGGCAATTACAAAGAATCAAAAACAATCAGAAAACAAGACATTTTGTTACCCAGTAACATAAATCACAAAATCTGAAGATATTCTCTGTCTCTCTATTCTCTGTGTGTGTGTGTGTGTGTGTGTGTGTGTGTGTGTGTGTGTGTGTGTGTGTGTGTGTGTGTGTGTGTGTGTGTGTGTGTGTGTGTGTGTGTGTCTCTCTCTGTCTCTATTCTGTGTGTGTGTGTGTGTGTGTGTGTGTGTGTGTGTTCGTGTGTGTCTCTCTCTCTCTCTATTCTCTCTGTTTCTCTCTCTCTCTGTCTGTCTCTCTCTCTCTCTGTCTATTCTCTCTGTGTGTCTCTCTCTGTCTCTATTCTCTCTGTGTCTCTCTCTGTCTATTCTGTGTGTGTGTGTGTGTGTGTGTGTGTGTGTGTGTGTGTGTGTGTGTGTGTGTGTGTGTCCGTGCGTGTCTCTCTCTCTCTCTGCCACCTTCTCCTAACATCACTGGCACCGCCGCGCGCCTCGGTTCAGGGCGCTCGTGAGGAGAAAACACAAATAAGGACATATCATCTGTCTCTTTCATCGTCCGGGCCAGCCTTGTAATTAGCGCAAACGCCGTGGTTAGCCTAAGAAGCTGTCGTCTAATTTGTCTGTCTTTATCTAAAACATGTCTGTGTGGTCCCTCAGACGGCGTGCAGCAGCAGCAGCAGCGTGCGTGCGTGCCGTGCAGCAGCAGCAGATCGCCTGTGGCCTTGTCTGTTTTTGCGAGGTGTATGCGTGTGCGTTTGATGATTGTAAATTATGAATTTCTTCCCTCATCTCTCCCGCCCCCTGTTTAGCAATCAGTCAGTTATGCATGACATGACCTGACCTCAGCAAGAACAGCCACAGCTGCTGCTGCTTTGCCGGGAGAGCTGCTATGTAGCTATAGCTCGTCCTCCTCCTCCTCCTCCTCCTCTCATCCTCGCTGTGCTCCCAGGCTGGAAAGTACATGAGAAGTATGTCTCCTTCTTACAGGAATGTGCTTTGAACAAGGTGACTGATGCTATTTCATTCATCTTCACAAGATAGCGCGCCGCCGCCGCAGCCGCGCACACGCTTAACACTGACTGTCGGGACAGACAGACACGCACGCACGCACGCATGCACACACTCACGCGCACACACTCGCACACACACACACGCACACACACACACGAGTCGTATTGCACACGTGTACACACGCAGCTCCCATCTATCTCGCCCCGGCTTTGAGACTAGTCAGTAATTAGACGTCGACGTACATGCTTTCTCTCGTTTTGCGGTGAGGTGTCGAAATGTAAGCTTCACAACTGGCAAAAATCCCCCATCGCATCACATCGCACCACTCACTATCGCTCTTTGTTGAAATGCCCCGTTTGTCCTTGACTGAGTCACACGACTGTGCTAAATTGCTTGCAGGTTTTAATGGAAACAGTAATTTCATAATTACACTTTTCACAGTAATAGCTTTGGCGATGCAATGTGGCGTAGAGAGAGAGAGAGAGAGAGAGAGAGAGAACGAGAGAGAGTTAAGAAATGTCATTAAAAGTCCCACAGACACATTTAAAGCACACTTGTTGCAGAGACAGTCGCCTATTAAATGCCTTTTTTAATATGGAAACAACATTGTGTGTTGGGGAACAGGCAAAGTGTGGATTGGGAGCGTATGGGTTTGGGCCTGTTTTACTGGGAGTCAGGAAAACCAGGACATTCCTTCTGTTTTTACTGGGAGTCAGGAAAACCAGGACATTCCTTCTGGTCAAACCCGAAATCCCAGAGAGCTGATAGAGCATGATGGGATCAGGATGTGTGGCAAGGGTGTGAAACAAACAACAAGAACATGGAATCATGCCTCGGCGGAGCGGAGTGGAGGGTGTGCTCACCAAGAACACTGTCATTACAGCATGTCTCTACTACTGCACGCGTTTGTTCTCGGGTTGTAACACCACTTTTTAACTGTACCCATTTAGCATTGCTGCGCTGAAATATTGTACGTGAGTAATACCACTTCCTGTATGAGCCTTGTGCGTTCTCCACATTGACCACTTCCTGTATGAGCCTTGTGCGTTCTCCACATTGACCACTTCCTGTATGAGCCTTGTGCGTTCTCTCTACATTGACCACTTCCTGTATGAGCCTCGTGCGTTCTCCACATTGACCACTTCCTGTATGAGCCTTGTGCGTTCTCCACATTGACCACTTCCTGTATGAGCCTCGTGCGTTCTCTCTACATTGACCACTTCCTGTATGAGCCTTGTGCGTTCTCTACATTGACCACTTCCTGTATGAGCCTCGTGCGTTCTCTCTACATTGACCACTTCCTGTATGAGCCTTGTGCGATCTCTCTACATATTACCACTTCCTGTATGAGCCTTGTGTGTTCTCTACATTGACCACTTCCTGTATGAGCCTCGTGCGTTCTCTCTACATTGACCACTTCCTGTATGAGCCTTGTGCGTTCTCTCTACATTGACCACTTCCTGTATGAGCCTTGTGCGTTCTCTCTACTTGACCACTTCCTGTATGAGCCTTGTGTGTTCTCTCTACATTGACCACTTCCTGTATGAGCCTTGTGCGTTCTCTCTACATTAACCACTTCCTGTATGAGCCTTGTGTGTTCTCTCTACATTGACCACTTCCTGTATGAGCCTTGTGCGTTCTCTCTACATTGACCACTTCCTGTATGAGCCTTGTGTGTTCTCTCTACATTGACCACTTCCTGTATGAGCCTTGTGCGTTCTCTCTACATTGACCACTTCCTGTATGAGCCTTGTGCGTTCTCTACATTGACCACTTCCTGTATGAGCCTTGTGCGTTCTCTCTACATTGACCACTTCCTGTATGAGCCTTGTGTGTTCTCTCTACATTGACCACTTCCTGTATGAGCCTTGTGCGTTCTCTCTACATTGACCACTTCCTGTATGAGCCTTGTGCGTTCTCTACATTGACCACTTCCTGTATGAGCCTTGTGTGTTCTCTCTACATTGACCACTTCCTGTATGATCCTCGTGCGTTCTCTCTACATTGACCACTTCCTGTATGAGCCTCGTGCGTTCTCTCTACATTGACCACTTCCTGTATGAGCCTTGTGTGTTCTCTCTACATTGACCACTTCCTGTATGAGCCTTGTGTGTTCTCTCTACATTGACCACTTCCTGTATGAGCCTTGTGCGTTCTCTCTACATTGACCACTTCCTGTATGAGCCTTGTGCGTTCTCTCTACATTGACCACTTCCTGTATGAGCCTCGTGCGTTCTCTACATTGACCACTTCCTGTATGAGCCTTGTGTGTTCTCTCTACATTGACCACTTCCTGTATGAGCCTTGTGTGTTCTCTCTACATTGACCACTTCCTGTATGAGCCTTGTGTGTTCTCTCTACATTGACCACTTCCTGTATGAGCCTTGTGCGTTCTCTCTACATTGACCACTTCCTGTATGAGCCTTGTGCGTTCTCTCTACATTGACCACTTCCTGTATGAGCCTCGTGCGTTCTCTACATTGACCACTTCCTGTATGAGCCTTGTGTGTTCTCTCTACATTGACCACTTCCTGTATGAGCCTTGTGTGTTCTCTCTACATTGACCACTTCCTGTATGAGCCTTGTGCGTTCTCTCTACATTGACCACTTCCTGTATGAGCCTTGTGCGTTCTCTCTACATTGACCACTTCCTGTATGAGCCTTGTGCGTTCTCTCTACATTGACCACTTCCTGTATGAGCCTTGTGTGTTCTCTCTACATTGACCACTTCCTGTATGAGCCTTGTGTGTTCTCTCTACATTGACCACTTCCTGTATGAGCCTTGTGTGTTCTCTCTACATTGACCACTTCCTGTATGAGCCTTGTGTGTTCTCTCTACATATTACCACTTCCTGTATGAGCCTTGTGCGTTCTCTCTACATTGACCACTTCCTGTATGAGCCTTGTGTGTTCTCTCTACATTGACCACTTCCTGTATGAGCCTTGTGTGTTCTCTCTACATATTACCACTTCCTGTATGAGCCTTGTGCGTTCTCTCTACATTGACCACTTCCTGTATGAGCCTCGTGCGTTCTCTACATTGACCACTTCCTGTATGAGCCTTGTGCGTTCTCTCTACATTGACCACTTCCTGTATGAGCCTTGTGTGTTCTCTACATTGACCACTTCCTGTATGAGCCTTGTGTGTTCTCTCTACATTGACCACTTCCTGTATGATCCTCGTGTGTCCTCTCTACATTGACCACTTCCTGTATGAGCCTTGTGTGTTCTCTACATTGACCACTTCCTGTATGAGCCTTGTGTGTTCTCTACATTGACCACTTCCTGTATGAGCCTTGTGTGTTCTCTCTACATTGACCACTTCCTGTATGAGCCTTGTGTGTTCTCTCTACATTGACCACTTCCTGTATGAGCCTTGTGTGTTCTCTCTACATTGACCACTTCCTGTATGAGCCTTGTGTGTTCTCTCTACATTGACCACTTCCTGTATGAGCCTTGTGTGTTCTCTCTACATTGACCACTTCCTGTATGAGCCTTGTGCGTTCTCTCTACATTGACCACTTCCTGTATGAGCCTTGTGTGTTCTCTCTACATTGACCACTTCCTGTATGAGCCTCGTGCGTTCTCTACATTGACCACTTCCTGTATGAGCCTCGTGCGTTCTCTCTACATTGACCACTTCCTGTATGAGCCTTGTGCGTTCTCTCTACATTGACCACTTCCTGTATGAGCCTTGTGTGTTCTCTCTACATTGACCACTTCCTGTATGAGCCTCGTGCGTTCTCTACATTGACCACTTCCTGTATGAGCCTCGTGCGTTCTCTACATTGACCACTTCCTGTATGAGCCTCGTGTGTCCTCTCTACATTGACCACTTCCTGTATGAGCCTCGTGTGTCCTCTCTACATTGACCACTTCCTGTATGAGCCTCGTGTGTCCTCTCTACATTGACCACTTCCTGTATGAGCCTTCTGCGTTCTCCACATTGACCACTTCCTGTATGAGCCTTGTGCGTTCTCTCTACATTGACCACTTCCTGTATGAGCCTTGTGCGTTCTCTCTACATTGACCACTTCCTGTATGAGCCTTGTGTGTCCTCTCTACATTAACCACTTCCTGTATGAGCCTCGTGTGTCCTCTCTACATTGACCACTTCCTGTATGAGCCTCGTGTGTCCTCTCTACATTGACCACTTCCTGTATGAGCCTCGTGTGTCCTCTCTACATTAACCACTTCCTGTATGAGCCTCGTGTGTCCTCTCTACATTGACCACTTCCTGTATGAGCCTTCTGCGTTCTCCACATTGACCACTTCCTGTATGAGCCTTGTGCGTTCTCTCTACATTGACCACTTCCTGTATGAGCCTTGTGCGTTCTCTCTACATTGACCACTTCCTGTATGAGCCTTGTGCGTTCTCTCTACATTGACCACTTCCTGTATGAGCCTTGTGCGTTCTCTCTACATTGACCACTTCCTGTATGAGCCTTGTGTGTCCTCTCTACATTGACCACTTCCTGTATGAGCCTTGTGCGTTCTCTCTACATTGACCACTTCCTGTATGAGCCTTCTGCGTTCTCCACATTGACCACTTCCTGTATGAGCCTTGTGCGTTCTCTCTACATTGACCACTTCCTGTATGAGCCTTGTGCGTTCTCTCTACATTAACCACTTCCTGTATGAGCCTCGTGCGTTCTCTCTACATTGACCACTTCCTGTATGAGCCTTGTGCGTTCTCTACATTGACCACTTCCTGTATGAGCCTTGTGCGTTCTCTCTACATTGACCACTTCCTGTATGAGCCTTGTGTGTTCTCCACATTGACCACTTCCTGTATGAGCCTTCTGCGTTCTCCACATTGACCACTTCCTGTATGAGCCTCGTGTGTCCTCTCTACATTGACCACTTCCTGTATGAGTCTTCTGCGTTCTCCACATTGACCACTTCCTGTATGAGCCTCGTGTGTCCTCTCTACATTGACCACTTCCTGTATGAGCCTTGTGTGTTCTCTCTACATTAACCACTTCCTGTATGAGCCTTGTGCGTTCTCTCTACATTGACCACTTCCTGTATGAGCCTTGTGCGTTCTCTACATTGACCACTTCCTGTATGAGCCTTGTGTGTTCTCTCTACATTGACCACTTCCTGTATGAGCCTTGTGCGTTCTCTACATTAACCACTTCCTGTATGAGCCTTGTGTGTTCTCTCTACATATTACCACTTCCTGTATGAGCCTTGTGTGTTCTCTCCACATTGACCACTTCCTGTATGAGCCTTGTGCGTTCTCTCCACATTGACCACTTCCTGTATGAGCCTCGTGCGTTCTCTCTACATTGACCACTTCCTGTATGAGCCTCGTGCGTTCTCTCTACATTAACCACTTCCTGTATGAGCCTCGTGCGTTCTCTCTACATTAACCACTTCCTGTATGAGCCTTGTGCGTTCTCTCTACATTGACCACTTCCTGTATGAGCCTTGTGCGTTCTCTACATTAACCACTTCCTGTATGAGCCTTGTGCGTTCTCTCTACATTGACCACTTCCTGTATGAGCCTTGTGCGTTCTCTACATTAACCACTTCCTGTATGAGCCTTGTGTGTTCTCTCTACATATTACCACTTCCTGTATGAGCCTTGTGCGTCCTCTCTACATTAACCACTTCCTGTATGAGCCTTGTGTGTTCTCTCTACATTGACCACTTCCTGTATGAGCCTTGTGCGTTCTCTCTACATTGACCACTTCCTGTATGAGCCTTGTGTGTTCTCTCTACATATTACCACTTCCTGTATGAGCCTTGTGTGTTCTCTCTACATATTACCACTTCCTGTATGAGCCTTGTGCGTCCTCTCTACATTAACCACTTCCTGTATGAGCCTTGTGTGTTCTCTCTACATATTACCACTTCCTGTATGAGCCTTGTGTGTTCTCTCTACATATTACCACTTCCTGTATGAGCCTTGTGCGTCCTCTCTACATTAACCACTTCCTGTATGAGCCTTGTGTGTTCTCTCTACATTGACCACTTCCTGTATGAGCCTTGTGCGTTCTCTCTACATTGACCACTTCCTGTATGAGCCTTGTGTGTTCTCTCTACATATTACCACTTCCTGTATGAGCCTTGTGTGTTCTCTCTACATATTACCACTTCCTGTATGAGCCTTGTGCGTCCTCTCTACATTAACCACTTCCTGTATGAGCCTTGTGTGTTCTCTCTACATTGACCACTTCCTGTATGAGCCTTGTGTGTTCTCTCTACATATGACCACTTCCTGTATGAGCCTTGTGTGTTCTCTACATTGACCACTTCCTGTATGAGCCTTGTGTGTTCTCTCTACATATGACCACTTCCTGTATGAGCCTTGTGCGTTCTCTCTACATTGACCACTTCCTGTATGAGCCTTGTGTGTTCTCTCTACATATGACCACTTCCTGTATGAGCCTTGTGCGTTCTCTCTACATTGACCACTTCCTGTATGAGCCTTGTGTGTTCTCTCTACATATGACCACTTCCTGTATGAGCCTTGTGCGTTCTCTCTACATTAACCACTTCCTGTATGAGCCTTGTGTGTTGTCTCTACATTGACCACTTCCTGTATGAGCCTTGTGTGTTCTCTCTACATTGACCACTTCCTGTATGAGCCTTGTGTGTTCTCTCTACATATGACCACTTCCTGTATGAGCCTTGTGCGTTCTCTCTACATTAACCACTTCCTGTATGAGCCTTGTGTGTTGTCTCTACATTGACCACTTCCTGTATGAGCCTTGTGTGTTCTCTCTACATTGACCACTTCCTGTATGAGCCTTGTGTGTTCTCTCTACATATGACCACTTCCTGTATGAGCCTTGTGCGTCCTCTCTACATTGACCACTTCCTGTATGAGCCTTGTGCGTTCTCTCTACATTAACCACTTCCTGTATGAGCCTTGTGTGTTGTCTCTACATTGACCACTTCCTGTATGAGCCTTGTGCGTTCTCTCTACATTGACCACTTCCTGTATGAGCCTTGTGTGTTCTCTCTACATATGACCACTTCCTGTATGAGCCTTGTGTGTTGTCTCTACATTGACCACTTCCTGTATGAGCCTTGTGTGTTCTCTCTACATTAACCACTTCCTGTATGAGCCTTGTGTGTTGTCTCTACATTGACCACTTCCTGTATGAGCCTTGTGTGTTGTCTCTACATTGACCACTTCCTGTATGAGCCTTGTGTGTTCTCTCTACATTGACCACTTCCTGTATGAGCCTTGTGTGTTCTCTCTACATATGACCACTTCCTGTATGAGCCTTGTGCGTCCTCTCTACATTGACCACTTCCTGTATGAGCCTCGTGCGTTCTCTCTACATTGACCACTTCCTGTATGAGCCTTGTGCGTCCTCTCTACATTGACCACTTCCTGTATGAGCCTTGTGTGTTCTCTACATTGACCACTTCCTGTATGACTGTAGAAATGGACGTAGCTAGCGTGACGTCACCCGTTGGTTTTTGGACTCTGGTTTTGACGCCTGGAGGTTGGAATTTTCACCGTCGCCATCTTGGTTATATTTGGAGCCAGACGTGATGTGAATTTGGATAGGAAGAACCTGCAGCGTGGCCTGCTATTGGTCCATGATCGGCGAGCTGCGCCGATCACTGGCCAGGCCACCTGTCAATCACGCCCTAAAACAGTCTTTTTTTATCGTATATTGTACTCGTAATGGGACCGTAATTGACACAAACTCA
Organism: Poromitra crassiceps; assembly: GCF_964638095.1. Classification (NCBI taxonomy): domain Eukaryota; kingdom Metazoa; phylum Chordata; class Actinopteri; order Beryciformes; family Melamphaidae; genus Poromitra; species Poromitra crassiceps. The sequence continues at coordinate 7,889,182 of NC_139651.1, read as the reverse complement.
TTAGTGTTTACTGGGGCCATAAATCAAGTTGAGAAGTACGATCATTTTCCCATTCACTTCCATGTAACCGGTTTTTGCAGCCAGTGGAGTCACCCAACTGCATGCCATTCGAAAGAATGCAGGTTTAAGTTACTTCCGCATTGGCTTCCCAAGCGGAGCTACGAGCTAGCCCCCTTGGTTCTCAGGGAATTTGATGGATGTGTGGCGGCCTGAATATACCTCCTGGCACATCGCCAGACACGTCCGGATACACGATGCGTTTCTGTCCGCAATGTATCAATACAGAGATGTACAGGACGGAAAACAACACAACAAAACATTCAAATACTGATTTGGGATGTGGATTACCATGGCAACGGTCGAAGCCTCTGTGTGTGACCAATAATCCCAGGAAGTGTTGTAGGCCACTAGTAAACATGGCGGAGAGAGCTCCATGTAGTCTTTGTGTCACACTATAGTCTGCGGGAGCTGCAGGTGATCGTCCACATTAGACGCTCATAAAGTCGTGCGGTGGGTTGTTGTGCGCCGTGTTTTACACGCACACTTTTCTGTAAAAGCCTTCAATCTCAGGCCCAGAGGTGAAGCATTTTCTTTTTACGGGAGGCTGAGCTGTGCCGGGGTCGGGCCTCTGTAATTAACTAGGCGATATCCCCGGATAAACTCCAGTGTGACGTATGAGACGTGCACACGCACACACACACACACACACACACACACACACACACACACACATTAGACGCACATGCACACCACATGCTCCGTTCCTCTCTCCTCGTTCCCTTCGCCCCCACCAACCACTACACTGCCACCCCACGTGGACCCCCCCCCCCCCCCCCTCACACCCGTCTCTCTCCCCCTCCCTCCCTCCTGCGTTAATTATAAGCTACACCGCTGGAACACTTCATTTCATAGCCAGCATATTGTCTCTTCAAGGCTGGCAGGCGGCTCATAAATTATCCTGAAGGTGAGGATGGAAGTTGGAGGAGATAGTTATGAACATTTCATCTGTCTGCCGTAGCGGCCGCAGCTGCTCCTGTCACCAACCGTGTGCTGGACGAATTACACCCGGGTCAGCGCGCGCGTGTGTGAGAGTGTGTGTGTGTGTGTGTGCGCGTGTGTGTGTGTGTGTGTGTGTGTGCACACTCCTGCATATGCTCATGGCTGTGTCGTGTACATATGTGAACAGTTAAGGTGTGTACATACAGTATGTACTTGTGTTTGCGTACTGTCTGTGTGCGTGTGTGTGTGTGTGTGTGTGTGTCTGTGTGTGTTTGGGGCCGGTGTGTACAGGGATGGGGGGGGGGTTGGCCAG
>NC_139651.1:7852870-7882870 GCF_964638095.1 Poromitra crassiceps | reverse complement strand
GATCTGGCCAATCAAGCTACCCCTCTCTGCCCCACAATGAATCGGGCCATGTGGCAACAACCCCCACCTATCTACATAGTACTGTACTCCAAACAGGTTTAAACTCAACTCTTAACAATTATCTCCAAACACCATTTGACCCAGCTCTGCACGTCCCCCTCGTCAGGAAGACACACATGCAGCAGGCAGGAAGGGGGACAAGGACAGGAGGACGAGTCTCTCAGTTGGCTTGGGTTCTGTTCTGAGGTCATGGCTCCTCCAGCTGGAGGGCCTGGATCTGTGAGTCGTCCTCTCACAGGTCAGAGCTGCGCCAGGAGGCCAAAGCTGCACCAGGGGGCCCACCTGTACACATTCTGTGCAGCTACCCATGCGCGCATGCACGCACACACACACACACACACACACACACACACACACACACACACACACACTCACACACACACACACACACACACACACACTCTCTCACACACACACACACACGCACACACACACACCTGGACTGTTGAGTAAGAAGCCTGACATACCTGCAGCTCTGCGAGAACTAGTCTGGCTGTTACGCGGCCTGACTGATTCATGCGATTGCCATGTGCTAAGCAGGCAGGTGTGGCTAGGCCAGGTGCACACGCCGCGCCGCGTCGCATCGGAAAGGTGGTGTGCACTCCAAAGAGGTGAGAGGTGAATCTGATCCTGGATCTGTTTGTGTGGGAAGCGAGCCATGGCTGTGCCATGTAAGGTCACTGCATATATTGTCAGATTTATGGGCTACAGTGTTAGCATATCACGCGCTAGTCATGTGCTAGTCTGTGACCAAGACCCCGGACAACTGTTCCTCTGGTATTCCCTGGCTATAAATCACACTTGTGACAAATGGGGATGTGTTGGGCTATATAGCCTGCACACATTTTCTCCCCCCATAGGCTGCATTGTCTCAGTCCACTTACACATAATTGCTGCCTTGCTTTACTGCGTACACATCACTTGCTGTGCTGGAACATCACTTACACTCTGTGGGTTTTATTGCACACGCGTGCTGCACACAGACACAGACACAGAGTGTGCTGTTCACTGCTCCCATAGCTGCTGCTGCTGCTGCTGCTGCTGCAGCGCAGAGGAAGAAGCAGAAGAAGAAGGGAGAAATGAGCTCTTTGAAGGCACTATAAGTGGCCGATGGCAGCTGATAGCTGGGGCTTAGTGGATCCTCATTATGTGCTGTAGCAAGCTGATTAAAACATTTGATTTCTTCCCTGTGTGTGTGTGTGTGTGCATGTGCATGCTGTGTGTGTGTGTGTGTGTGTGTGTGTGTGTGTGTGTGTGTGTGTGTGTGTGCGTGCAGGCAGTCATTATGTGTGTGTGTGTCCTGTGTGCGTGCAGGCAGTGATTGTGTGTGTGTGTGTGTGTGTGTGTGTCCTGTGTGTCTGTGTGTGCGTGCAGGCAGTGTGTGTGTGTGTGTCCTGTGTGTCTGTGTGCGTGCAGGCAGTCATTATGCGTGCAGTGTGTGTGTGTGTGTGTGTGTGTCCCCGTGTGTGTGCGTGCCGTGCGTGCTGAGGGATACTGTAGTAGGCCTTGTGGCGGCTGCGGTGTGTTATCTGTGTTTTCAACCTTGTCATACTAATTAGAATCCATATTTACTTACATTCTCTCTTTTTGTTTCCCCTCCGTGATAGGCATCTGTGAGCGCCTCTGCCTCTGCTGCTCTCATGAACACACTGATGTATGATAGCTTCTACTGTACCCAGAGAAGAAGATACCCAGAGCTTTTCATGAACACACTGATGTATGATAGCTTCTACTGTACCCAGAGAAGAAGATACCCAGAGCTTTTCATGAACACACTGATGTATGATAGCTTCTACTGTACCCAGAGAAGAAGATACCCAGAGCTTTTCATGAACACACTGATGTATGATAGCTTCTACTGTACCCAGAGAAGAAGATACCCAGAGCTTTTCATGAACACACTGATGTGTGATAGCTTCTACTGTAACCAGTGATGAAGATACCCAGAGCTTTTCATGAACACACTGATGTGTGATAGCTTCTACTGTACCCAGAGAAGAAGATACCCACAGCTTTTCATGAACACACTGATGTGTGATAGCTTCTACTGTACCCAGTGAAGAAGATACCCAGAGCTTTTCATGAACACACTGATGTATGCTAGCTTCTACTGTACCCAGTGAAGAAGATACCCAGAGCTTTTCATGAACACACTGATGTATGATAGCTTCTACTGTACCCAGTGAAGAAGATACCCAGAGCTTTTCATGAACACACTGATGTATGATAGCTTCTACTGTACCCAGTGAAGAAGATACCCAGAGCTTTTCATGAACACACTGATGTGTGATAGCTTCTACTGTACCCAGTGATGAAGATACCCAGAGCTTTTCATGAACACACTGATGTATGATAGCTTCTACTGTACCCAGTGATGAAGATACCCAGAGCTTTTCATGAACACACTGATGTGTGATAGCTTCTACTGTACCCAGTGAAGAAGATACCCAGAGCTTTTCATGAACACACTGATGTATGATATCTTCTACTGTACCCAGTGATGAAGATACCCAGAGCTTTTCATGAACACACTGATGTGGGATAGCTTCTACTGTACCCAGTGAAGAAGATACCCAGAGCTTTTCATGAACACACTGATGTATGATATCTTCTACTGTACCCAGTGATGAAGATACCCAGAGCTTTTCATGAACACACTGATGATAGCTTCTACTGTACCCAGTGATGAAGATACCCAGAGCTTTTCATGAACACACTGATGTATGATAGCTTCTACTGTACCCAGTGATGAAGATACCCAGAGCTTTTCATGAACACACTGATGTATGATAGCTTCTACTGTACCCAGTGATGAAGATACCCAGAGCTTTTCATGAACACACTGATGTATGATAGCTTCTACTGTACGCAGTGATGAAGATACCCAGAGCTTTTCATGAACACACTGATGTGTGATAGCTTCTACTGTACCCAGTGATGAAGATACCCAGAGCTTTTCATGAACACACTGATGTATGATAGCTTCTACTGTACCCAGTGATGAAGATACCCAGAGCTTTTCATGAACACACTGATGTGTGATAGCTTCTACTGTACCCAGTGAAGAAGATACCCAGAGCTTTTCATGAACACACTGATGTATGATAGCTTCTACTGTACCCAGTGATGAAGATACCCAGAGCTTTTCATGAACACACTGATGTGTGATAGCTTCTACTGTACCCAGTGAAGAAGATACCCAGAGCTTTTCATGAACACACTGATGTATGATATCTTCTACTGTACCCAGTGATGAAGATACCCAGAGCTTTTCATGAACACACTGATGTGTGATAGCTTCTACTGTACCCAGTGAAGAAGATACCCAGAGCTTTTCATGAACACACTGATGTATGATAGCTTCTACTGTACCCAGTGATGAAGATACCCAGAGCTTTTCATGAACACACTGATGTATGATAGCTTCTACTGTACCCAGTGATGAAGGTACCCAGAGCTTTTCATGAACACACTGATGTATGATAGCTTCTACTGTACCCAGTGATGAAGAGCTTTTCTTCAAATAAAAGAGGTTGTGATACAAACAAAGTGCCTTTTGCTACCAAAGAATAGTTACGTTTTTTTTCTCTCTCCCTCTTTGTTATCATTGACGTTCTGATTAGGATTTAGCCAGTGACTATTGGTCGGAAATATGTTTCAAATCAAAGCCAGTTTCACATTTGCACATCGGTCTTCTTTTCCGGGGTCCCTCTTCTGTCTGTTTCCTCGTGGGTCAGTGGTTGCATGAGCGGTTTGTCAGCGGTGACCTTTGTCATGGTTACTGACCCCATGGCCACTGCATGTCACCGTGTCACACATGTCACAACACAAGAGATGGATGGACCCCGCGACACCACGACACCTCCGTCACTGGCGCTTTGCAAACCTCGTTTCTGATTAACCAAAACACCACAGTTAGCTAAACCACTTACAGCACCATCAAACCCCCCTCCCATCAGTGTGTGTGTGTGTGTATGTGTGTGTGTGTGAGACACACACAAACCTACAATAGGTCTTGTAAATGGTTAAACCCGAACAGGAACGGATGTGTGTGGACGCACGGTGGGGCGAGCCGAGTAAATCACCGACAGCTGAGCTGTTTTATATGGTGGAGGTGGGGTTGAGTGGGTGGGTGGAGGTTGGGATTGGGTGGGGGTAGGAGGAGGAGGGGGGGGGGGGGGGTTGTGAATGGTTTTATATGAGTGTTAGTGACTGATTCCCAGACACGGGGCACGGTGCATCCTGAATGGGTAAATGGCATTTACTCAGCCGGTTAGTCTGGGAAAACATATGGTGCCATTTGGAGGCCCAGACTGGTGCACGCTGTTCTCCTGTAATTAGACTGGCCCGGCGGAGCGGCTACATAACTGCTCCACGCTAACCGCTAAGCGCCCGCGCGCTACAGCGCCTGCACGCCTGCACCCAGCACAGCCAAGCCTCCTGCTGCAGGAAGCGACCCGAGCGGAGCACCGCGCGGCGCTTCACATCCTGTTAACACACTGTTCAACACCAAGCTAACACCACAGCTTTGGCAGCTGCACACGTACGTACGCGCTCGGTCGACAGTACGGGATGGAAGGTCGTTGTTTTTAGCAGTCGTTCCACTTTACGAAAGTGCCTCTCCTCTCCTCGTCTTCTCTTCTTCTTCTATCTGTTTTTGTGTGTGTCTCCCCCACCATCGTCCCTCCGTCAGGATGAGGGGAGCAGCTTGCAGGTGGAAGGCGTGGGGTGCGTTGGCAGGGCTGAGGGGGCGTCAGCTGGGTCGTAGTCCCGTCGGGACCGAGCAGCCTGGCAGCCCGGCAGGAAGGCCCTGTTAAAGACACACTGCTGGGAATCGGACTGAGCCAGAGCCTGGTCCAAACCACACACACACGCACACACACACACACACACACACACACACACACACACACACACACACACACACACACACACACACACACACACAGAGGGGTTGGGGCTGAAGTGGGGGGGTTCCAGACCTGGGATAAAGACATTTCCTCCCTCATTTATAAACTCTGACACCACCAGTCTGTCCTCTCCTCCTCCTCCTACCTCATCAACACCACCTCACTAAATGCATGCGTGTCCACATGCACACACACACACACACACGCATACGCACTCGCACTCGCACGCGCACACACACGCACACACACACACACACATCCTTACGCACGGTTAAAAAACGAAACAATGTGGTTCAAGTAATTTAAGGACACAAAAAGCACCTTCTTCGGCAAACTATAGAAGTGCAGAAACTTGCCAACATGTCCGAGGTCTGTCATGGCTGCTATCAATTTCCCAACACATCCAAGGCCTAACATGTTAGCTAACATGTTAGCTAACACTCTCGCGTCTCATCCAACATACATACTACATGTACATCCTGTTTGTGTCCAGAAGGAGCTGTCCGCATCGCATGCTATTCTCTCGCTGTCTGTTCAGCACGTACAGCATGTTGAGAGCGCTCCACGCCAAATTACCATATGCCGCCCATGTATATTTCAGCTGTGTTTAAGACACACATCACCGCCAGTGAATTATGCATGCGGAGGTACAGCGGACGTACGTGTTTGATGCACTCGCTACGGGGGAATTGAACTGTGTTTTCTTCTAACTCATGATGCTCAAAGCCCGGCGCCCATTAAAGTACACAGGGTGCACAACCTCTAAATGGACCGGCGGCGCACATCGCATCCCCCAGCAAACAAAGGCGGGGCTTGGCGTCGGGAATCGGCATCCGACAGGTACTGACGGGCTAAGTACTAGGATTCCCACCTCTCCAAAGGGACTGGCTGAGCTGCTGTTGTAGTATCCGTGTAGGCCACACTGTGTGTGTGTGTGTGTGTGTGTATGTGTGTGTGTGTGTGTGTGTGTGTGTGTGTGTGTGTGTGTGTGTGTGTGTGTGTGTGTGTGTGTGTGTGTGTGTGTGTGTGTGTGAATCATGAATAATTCAAAACTGGCATGTCTCACAAAATCATGTGAACCTGGGCATGGCTTGATGTGAACCCGGGCATGGCTTGATGTGAACCCGGGTATGGCTTGATGTGAACCCAGGCATGCCTTGATGTGAACCTGGGCATGGCTTGATGTGAACCCGGGCATGGCTTGATGTGAACCCGGGCATGACTTGATGTGAACCCGGGTATGGCTTGATGTGAACCCGGGCATGACTTGATGTGAACCCGGGTATGGCTTGATGTGAACCCGGGCATGACTTGATGTGAACCCGGGTATGGCTTGATGTGAACCCGGGCATGACTTGATGTGAACCTGGGCATGACTTGATGTGAACCTGGGTATGTCTTGATGTGAACCCGGGTATGTCTTGATGTGAACCCGGGCATGGCTTGATGTGAACCTGGACATGGCTTGATGTGAACCTGGGCATGGCTTGATGTGAACCTGGACATGGCTTGATGTGAACCTGGACATGGCTTGATGTGAACCTGGACATGCCACACTGAAGCCATGCTGAAGCGATAGTTTCAGCTTCTGTTCTATTTTTCAAGCGCACTGCACCCGAGCTGCCAGGCACGAAGTCAACGCAAGTTGTGGGCGGCGCCGAGCGAGGCGCTGAGGAGAAGAGAGTGCTTCTTTAGCGTGACACTCAGCTTCAGCGCTGCTTCTGAATAGCGCCCGGTGTGTAAACCAAGGCTTAGGTTAGTTACTCCAGTCGGGCAAATGTGAAAACAAAGAAACACATAATCCTCTTTGAATAACTGCCCTCCGAGCAGTGTGCCATTTGGATTTCAAAGTAACTGCTATTTGTAATCAATTTAAAATGGCCTCGATAGCACGCAACGGCCGCAGCCATTGTTGTTATTCCTCGCTGGTGTCTTGACAACGGCTTAGTCCCGCCTGTTCTGCTGTTTATTGACGCTGATTGGCAAATCATTAGTCCCCCTCAGCACTCATTGGCTCTGCCTTAGTGTGTCAACCGGAGAGAAAAGGCATTTGCATATGACGATGGATCTAGAGACAAAAGGTCTACTAGAGCCAGGCAAGGACTAAGGAAAAGGACTACAGGGGACGAATGTCATTAAATAAATGTCAGTTAAGACACCTCTGCTCTTCACTGCTCTATATTTATCCACGTGCAGATCTCCAGCAGGTCCTCAGGTCAACACGGTGTCCCTACCTGTCAGCTCAGCGCTGGACTGGACATCTGTGGTGGATAGATGCAGTCTGAAGCCACCTGCTAGTCACCCTGCCCTCTCCTCTCCTCTCCTCTCCTCTCCTCTCCTCTCCTCTCCTCTCCTCTCCTCTCCTCTCCTCTCCTCTCCTCTCCTCTCTAGTCCACTCCTCTCCTCTCCTCTCTCCTCTCCTCTCCTCTCCTTTTCTCTCCTCTCCTCTCTAGTCCTCTCCTCTCCTCTCCTCTCCTCTCTAGTCCTCTCCTCTCCTCTCCTCTCCTCTCTAGTCCACTCCTCTCCTCTCTCCTCTCCTCTCCTTTTCTCTCCTCTCCTCTCTAGTCCACTCCTCTCCTCTCCTCTCATCTCCTCTCCTCTCCTCTCTAGTCCACTCCTCTCCTCTCCTCTCCTCTCATCTCCTCTCCTCTCCTCTCTAGTCCACTCCTCTCCTCTCCTCTCTAGTCCACTCCTCTCCTCTCCTCTCTAGTCCACTCCTCTCCTCTCCTCTCTAGTCCACTCCTCTCCTCTCCTCTCTAGTCCACTCCTCTCCTCTCCTCTCCTCTCTAGTCCTCTCCTCCTCTCTTTGATTCGCCTCTCTGCTGGAAACATTTGCTCAGATGCTTCTGTTAGCTTAGCCTTGTTTAGCCTAGCGCTGGTGGATCTGCTACAGTACAGTATATACCACCTGTGTGTGGTTGACGATGATAAGGCCTAGTCTGTAATAAACAATCTCGTAAACAGTTTGGCAGCACAGCCCCTGATGGCCTCAGGGCCTTGTAATGGCTTTATAACACATTTATTAGCCCTTTAATGGCCTAGAAGCTGTGAGCCATGCGCTAACTCGCGTATCATTTCTGTAGCAGCAGTATATCGGCTCAGCGTTACTTTTAGGTTCTGAATATTTGACCACCTTGATGTCTTTCTTACCGTGTCTCATTCACAGTCTCTCACTGTGATTTGCAATTTAAATTCAAACTGTTAACATTGTGTGGAGTCTGACAATTAGTATAGTATATAGATTCAAGATTCAAGATTCAAGATTTTTATTGTCACTCCGTAGTACAAGTATCACGTGTGAAATTCTTGTGCTGTAGGCTCCGTTACAACATAGTGTGAAAAAAAAGAAAAATATATATAAATAAAAAAACAAGAGGCAACAAGCAATAAAGCGGTAAGACACGCCACAGACAGTGGCGTATTCACTGCCCATAGTGCAAATGGCATGAACATACTTTAAACATAATTAAACATAATAACATTCTGTTAGGTGTAAATAGCGTATACCTAATTAAACATACTATTGAACATTAGTCATACATAATGGTAGCATCTACAGGATATATAGTCGAGTATTTGTGCTCAATTATTCCTTAATAGGCCGACAACTCTTTCCACACTAGTCTTTTTCGGCATTTGAATTTTGAAATTTCCCCCTCCGTGAATTGATTAAACTCAAAAGAGAATTGAACCCGGGCGCTCGCCTCAATTATTTTCACCACTTGGTATTCAGAGTCTGCTAAGAGAAGAGAGGAGAAGCCGTTACTTTGTTATCCAAAAGCACACATCCAGTCTGAACAGAGGGAAAGGGCCAGCTCGGGGGAATAGAGATATTTGATGTGGAATCTCCCCCTGTTTACAGGAGGACGCCTGAATAAACTGCTGCTCTCAGACGCTGGAAAGCAGCATTATGACCCCCTAACCCCCTCAGGTGTTTGAAATAGAACAGCAGGACTCACTTTGAAAACGAATAGGAGATGTGCGCTCTGTGCTCACTGTTTTATACCCATCACGTGATTTGGACTGTCTGAAATATTTTGTCTGAAATAGATATATTTTTAAAAGCCTGTTTATCTGTTCTTCTCCTTTCATCCACGGCTGAGAATTGCAGGGTTTTTTGAGAAAGGGAGATGATTCTGGTTTTGCAATGCACTGCTGACAATGGTTAGCAAAAAACAAAAAGGCTAATCTTGTCATTTGTGTTGAAATTGCATTTGTCTATAGCTGGTAGTAGCAAATTATTCAACAAGTATAATAGCGACATTTTTCATGATATTGTCAGGTACTTAGCCGTTTTTTTTCCTTGTCATCATTGTTTGGTATATTTCAACCAGATGTTATTCGTTTGGCGCTTGTGCATTTTGCAATTGCCATCCGGCACAAGCGAAGGATTCTATTGGTCGAGGCTAATAGGTAAGAGAGTGGGCCCTTTTTATAAGCTACAGATTTTCCATCACAAGAGCGCTACCCCCCTCTGCTACATTTCCCCATTCTGCTTTATTGAAGTAGCCCGTGGGCCTGTGTGGGTATCTCATTCTGCTTTCAGGGCCCTGTTCTCCAAATACCAATTCCAAACCCCGTCCTCCATTATCTTCTTGTCTGTAAAGAATCAAGGTATCAATCTTTGATGTTTTGGAAAAATCTGATGAGTGCTATTTGCCCCGGCCCCTCCTCCTCCTCCTGCCCCCACAGAGATTGCTGCGGCGCTGCTGGCACGGTGCAGAGAAACACGCAATTTGCAGAGTAAATCAATACTGCTCCAGTAATGTTCGGGCGGATCCCCTTTCAAAGAGCACAGCCCGAAATTTGTAAAGCCTTATGTTTTTGAACTCTGTTACTGTACTCATTTCATTCCAGGCGCACTTTGTTATCATAGTTGCTGTTGTTTGTATGTTATTTTAGCTTCTTTCCCAAGTAGCTATTTTGCAATTTGGACAAAAATACAATTAAAGGCGCCCCATCTGTTTCCAATGGTTCCTAACGTCAGACAGATGGGGGGTTTGTCTATTGAAGCCATACCCTGGATCCTGGCAGGTTTAGGGCCTTCAGTAAATGAACATGTTTAAATGTGGGACCAGGGCTGGTTTTGAAGGCATATAACCCTTTGACATGGTCCTAGATTAGCTAAAGCTTCTTGTTCGTGAAGCTAAGCTGTCACACTTGTATCTTCGTCTGATGTGTGGGAGAAAGCTACATGTTCACACGCACAGGTATTTGCCCCTAAGGGTGTCATTTTCACCTTTTGGTGGTGTGACTCTTCCCACGGATGCTATCGGCTTTAGTCTCACCTGAGTGCTGCAGTCATGGTTGTCATGGTGACAAATCAAGATGTGGGTGTCACACCTCGGTTAAATTGTTGCAAATTCTTTATCTGGTACTTTTAGGTACATTTTCACGGTCTATCAAGACAATTCACATCAGTCTCGGGAAATTTTGTCAAGCACGGAAATTATTTCTCAATTAACTTTCAAATATTTCCCTGTGGGCTGATATGACAAACGCCACCCGTCTGGCACCTAAGTATAATAAGTCATTCCTTACAAAAAAACACTGCAACTTTTGAGTAGTCATGTGATTTGGTCACATGCTTTCACTTTCAAACTCCTTACCTGAGGTTCAAACCCGCAGGGCCCACTGCTTGGCGAATTAGAAATGCCAAAGAAAATCTCACGCGACGACGCGTCACTCTGATCCCTTATGCATAGCTCACGTGTGTGTACAAACAGCTTGGCCACAATCCTGTATGCTATAGGGTCGTCGATTGGAACAGAAAGAGGACTCTTCTTTTTCAATGTGACTATCTCCTGCTCCAGATACAATGGCTAATCGAACGTTTCTTAAAACCGTGCAACAGTAAGCAGGTTGATCTTAACGCATCATAATGTCTCCTCTGACAGGCCGTCCCGAGGTGTTTAGGTGCATTGCGAGCTACCTGCTCCTCTGACACCCTGGCCCCGCCCTGCTCTGCTGTGTCTGAGAGAGAGAGACTTGTGTGAAAGTGGGACACAGTGCGATCAGGTTGCACGGGGGGACTGAGGCAGTCAGTGGCTGCTGGGGAGTGATTGATCACACTGCGTCTAGCCTGATGGACTCAGGTCTCCACTTAAGCACAAGCCCCTCCCTCCCTCCTCCTCCTCCTCCCCGCCTCCCAAGCTTTGCAAGTACAAACATTTCGAACACAGTTCTTTTACCATCGAAACAAGGCCCGGGGGCTCCGGCCAAAACACTTCTAATATAGGAAAATTGAGCTGCTTTGAACTGCTGGTGTTTTTGATAACTACTTGGTATGCTTCCTGGAGGATCACCTCTGGGCTCGGCTTCCCAGGCCTTAATCCCTTTGATTAAGTGCCAGGGCGAGATAGCTCGGCGCTCAATAGACCCGTTAGCTTCCTAACAGCCCCGCTGTCTCGGGCTTGAAAGCACCAGTGCTCAACAACATCTCTCAGTAGGTGAATCGTCAGGACTCCCTTTAGTTTACACAGTCCACTCCAAATACTCCTCTGCACAAAATAGTTGTTTTCAAAAGTTTGCGCCAGTAACCTCCTTCCTTCCTGACCGTGCCCTCTTCCTTGTCCCTCGTCCTGTTTTCAGGTCAAGATGTCCTCTGTTTTCTCTCGCTGTGTTTCATGCATTATGATTCATAGCGGCACGGGTGTACGTGGTACAGTAGTAGTGGTGCCTCTCCTCTCTCTCCCCCTCCTCCTGCACCTCCTCCTTCCACGGTGGGGCCGTGGCCTCCACAGATGAGCACGGTTGCTGGGGTAATTAGGCCGAGAGTTGTGGTGCTGCCAGATGCAGGATGAGGCACCGGGCCACCGGCTCCAGACTGCTGGATCAACCCTGGAAAAGCTGCAGCTAATTGGGGCAAAGCGACCAGGTTCTAGCCCACCCGAGCCCCCCCATCATCATCATCATCATCATCATCACCGGCATCTATCTATCCCACGACCAGCCCTTCGGCTTCTCCCCTGCACTCCTTCCTTTTAGCCTAGGAACCACTTCACCATGATCCAGCCAGCCTCTCTAGACGAGCAGGTCATGGCTGGTTTAAAGGAGTGCCCAAAGGTCGCCTTGTATACTGTACCCTCTCTATTCAAGGCCTGGTCCCGCCCCTCTGGAGGGTTAGACCAATATATCACTTATGCCGAGATATATATATATATATATATATATATATATATATATATATATATATATATATATATATATATATATATATATATAAGCAATATATCACAAGAGCAAGTGTGTTGTGGTGAATATATCCCCCTGATCAGTTGGATAACAACTGAGCAGGGGGATATATTCCACAACACACGCTGCTCGAGTGCTATATTGCTTTTATAAAAGGGTTCCAAGTATAATAATATAATAATAATAACACTATAAGTCCGACTGGCATGGTATTCTGAGAGTCAGTTGAAACACTACTGTAAGGCGGGACCTCTAGCAAGAAGATAGACGTGCGGGTGATTTGATTGGATCGTTCTGGAGACTGAAGTCGACATTGGCCAATCCTGGCGCTTGCCTGGACTTTTTACAAAGCCCGACACCAGAGCCATATGCCCACACCAAGTAACGTTACGTCTTATTTAGAAATGCGGGGTTAAGAGTGAGGGCGCGCGAGAGAGGGGTTAAGACATTAGCCCGCGTCTATTCTTGTACAAAACATCATTTTCGGCGAAGTATTAGTAAAGTTATAAGCGAAGATCGATTCACAAGGATCTGAAAAGCTGTCTCCGCCATTTTGTTTTTGAGGTACTTTTAGTAAGAGAGTTGCGCCATCATGCGTCCGACTAGTGACCCTCCATACAGCAGATCAGGAGAAAGCTGTTTGGCTCGAGTGCAGCGCTGCCTTTTAGTAAGAGAGTTGCCATGGCAACCAATAACCCATGGCCATGGGTTATTGAACTCGGTTACTGGAATTATACAATGGCTGTGAACCAATCAGATTGCTTGATTTGAGAGAGCCATTTTATAAATATATATATAATATATATATATATATATATATATTATATTAGCCCTTTACTAAAAATATATATTTGACATGGTCATGTGATGGCGGTATTTCCCTGACCACAGCTATGTAAAAGTCTGTAATACCTACAATTGTAATATTATTTTTTCTTTGCATACCGGTATTTTATTAATTAATTTTGCTGTTCAATGATGTTTGGTAAATTAATTCTTCACTTAAAGGTAGTGAAACCCCAGGGTTTTAGGAATACAAAGTTAAAGATTGAATATCAGCACAAAGTATCGGTAGCCTCAGGACAAACATCAGGGGAACACGTTATTTGGATAGTCCGCCTACATAGAGTCTACAGAGCATTCGTAACATTTTTCTAATTAGTTGACGTTCAACAATTCAACTGTTTCACTTTTGTCTGTCGATGTTTAGCAGATTACCTATAGAGTATTATGTGACAATTCATGAACATATATTCTCAGAATAATTTAGTAGCCCCAACGAGAATCTGTTAAACATCTACAGACAAACGTGTAGCTGTCGAAATGTTACAAATACTCTGTAGACTCTGTTTGTGGACTATCCAAATAAAGTGTTATCAACATCAGTGTGGGTATCGTCTTTTAAAAACCAATTTCGGTCAAACCTCCCGCAGCGCACGTCTTTGTTTAGTTGCAGCATAACTATATCTGTTTGTGGTTTTGCTTGTCTGTGTTTCATATCTGAATTGTATCACGAATGCGGAGCCAAAACCCAAACAATTGTTTTCTGCAACTTTTTCCCCCCTCTTTTTAATGGGAAATTGTCATAAACCTTGAAGTTTTGGAAAGTAAATGAGCTTGTTTGGCCGGGAGAAAAACCTCAAACTTCAAATAGCTGTCTCGTATTTACTGCATCTCGCTCCTGATGCCTGCTTTGATTGGCTCAATGTTTCCTGGAGAAAAAAAAACCTTTTGTGATGTATTTTCACAGCAGCTGCCCAAAAGAACCACTGCTGGATTGAGATGCAGATAGAGAACGAGGCACTCTGTGAAATTGGCTGACCCCTCAGCAGCACTCCGTACCCTCTCTGCCCTCACTGCAGAGAGATATGAGGGCATTCTGACATCACTTCTGAAGCGTCGTTTGTTGTTTCTCGCGGGTAGATTCTGCCAAGTGTTCCTCCCTGTAGAAACCCCGGTGAAATCCACCAGAGTCTTGCCGTTTCCTTCCTCTCTCACACATAAAATACTGTATAAAAGATCAGAGCATAACCTTATTAAGAAGTTCACTTGGTTTTTTTTATTTGACATTTTTCCCATCTGAGATAATAACTTGAAACAAAACTGCCTGGGAATAAAACGTGTAGTGGGTGTTTTTATTGCTATGATTCTGGTTGCTTTTCATTACCTCTTGGTGCATGCATCTTTAGTTTGATTGATGGACTATTGGCCAGATTATATTTGCAGAGAGGAGCTGTCTTCTGTAACAATTAGAGTGGCATCAGACAGAGTCTACTCTACTGACTCAAGACCTACTGTGGCATGGTGTTCCCCCAGAACCTACATCCACTGAAGTAGCATCTGATCAATGCATGTGTTTATAGAGTTGACCAGCATTCATGCCAGGTTTGCTGTCAGTGACCTAAGGGTCGTCACTAGCCTGTCAGGTCTCTAGCCTCTCAGTCACTAGCCTGTCAGGCTGTCAGTCACTAGCCTGTCAGTCACTAGCCTGTCAGGCCGTCAGTCACTAGCCTGTCAGTCACTAGCCTGTCAGTCACTAGCCAGTCAGTCACTAGCCTGTCAGTCACTAGCCTGTCAGATCACTAGCCTGTCAGATCACTAGCCTGTCAGGCTGTCAGGTCACTAGCCTGTCAGGTCTCTAGCCTCTCAGTCACTAGCCTCTCAGTCACTAGCCTGTCAGTCACTAGCCTGTCAGTCACTAGCCTGTCAGGTCACTAGCATGTCAGGTCACTAGCCTGTCAGTCACTAGCCTGTCAGGCTGTCAGTCACTAGCCTGTCAGTCACTAGCCTGTCAGGTCACTAGCCTGTCAGTCACTAGCCTGTCAGTCACTAGCCTGTCAGGTCACTAGCATGTCAGGTCACTAGCCTGTCAGGCTGTCAGTCACTAGCCTGTCAGTCACTAGCCTGTCAGGTCTCTAGCCTCTCAGTCACTAGCCTGTCAGGCTGTCAGTCACTAGCCTGTCAGTCACTAGCCTGTCAGGTCACTAGCCTGTCAGTCACTAGCCTGTCAGTCACTAGCCTGTCAGGTCACTAGCCTGTCAGTCACTAGCCTGTCAGTCACTAGCCTGTCAGTCACTAGCCTGTCAGGTCACTAGCCTGTCAGTCACTAGCCTGTCAGTCACTAGCCTGTCAGGTCACTAGCCTGTCAGTCACTAGCCTGTCAGTCACTAGCCTGTCAGTCACTAGCCTGTCAGGTCACTAGCCTGTCAGGCTGTCAGTCACTAGCCTGTCAGTCACTAGCCTGTCAGGTCTCTAGCCTCTCAGTCACTAGCCTGTCAGGCTGTCAGTCACTAGCCTGTCAGTCACTAGCCTGTCAGGTCACTAGCCTGTCAGTCACTAGCCTGTCAGTCACTAGCCTGTCAGGTCACTAGCCTGTCAGTCACTAGCCTGTCAGTCACTAGCCTGTCAGTCACTAGCCTGTCAGGTCACTAGCCTGTCAGTCACTAGCCTGTCAGTCACTAGCCTGTCAGGTCACTAGCCTGTCAGTCACTAGCCTGTCAGTCACTAGCCTGTCAGTCACTAGCCTGTCAGGTCACTAGCCTGTCAGGCTGTCAGTCACTAGCCTGTCAGTCACTAGCCTGTCAGGTCTCTAGCCTCTCAGTCACTAGCCTGTCAGGCTGTCAGTCACTAGCCTGTCAGTCACTAGCCTGTCAGTCACTAGCCTGTCAGTCACTAGCCTGTCAGTCACTAGCCTGTCAGGTCACTAGCCTGTCAGTCACTAGCCTGTCAGTCACTAGCCTGTCAGTCACTAGCCTGTCAGGTCACTAGCCTGTCAGGTCTCTAGCCTCTCAGTCACTAGCCTGTCAGGCTGTCAGTCACTAGCCTGTCAGGCTGTCAGTCACTAGGTCACTAGCCTGTCAGGCTGTCAGTCACTAGCCTGTCAGGCTGTCAGTCACTAGCCTGTCAGGCTGTCAGTCACTAGCCTGTCAGGCCACTAGCCTGTCAGGCTGTCAGTCACTAGCCTGTCAGGCTGTCAGTCACTAGCCTGTCAGGTCACTAGCATGTCAGGTTTGCTGTCAGTGACCTAAGCATCGTCACTAGGCCTGGAGTTGTAGTAGTTGAGTTTGAACTTCAGAAGTCCTGTCACAGATGCAGCGCCAAACCCTCCACCAACACCAAAGCAATCAACAATCAGAATCAGAAAAAGAACTGTATTGATCCCCGAGGGCAAATTGAGTCATGCTGCAGTTGCTCACACTCAGGCATGAAAAAATATCAACATCACACATTTTGCAATGTCTTATTATGGCATCTGAATAATGTAGTGAGTTGATTCATCCACCATGAGGGGTTAGCAGCTTAAAGTGTGCATGTGTGTAGTATGTGCATGTGTGTAGTATGTGCATGTGTGTAGTATGTGCCCGTGTACAGTATGTGAGCAGTGCACTACTCACGATGGTCCTCCTTTGCTTCTGTGGCAGGGTACCTCTTAACTCCTATCATTTTATTATTTATTTCATAAACAGTATATATATTTTGTCGGGGGTTATTGGGCGTGGATAAGCATGTGTCACGGCCTTTTACACCATCCCTTATGAGTGGTCCCTGCCTCGCCCCCAGCAGGCCCAGGCTCAGAGTTCTCCTGATAGCCATGAAGGGATTTGGGGCTGGCTGGGCTACACCCTGACTGGGCTGATTGCTTTGAACGGCACTGGTCTAAAGCTGCCTCCTCTGAAAGCAGGGCCTTGATGAGTGAAGAAGCCTGTGTAGTCACTGCCTCTGGGAGGGACCCTCGCTAATACCCCAGTGTGAGATATACAGAGGGAGGCAGGGATCACCCGTCACCCGCAGCCATACACACACACACACATGAACACACACACGAACACACACACACACACACACACACACACACACACACACACACACACACACACACATTTTAGACGACAACAGAAAAGTACTTCCAGTAAACTTTTTTACTTATACTTGTATACTTATGTTGCCTACTACAGTATAGAGAGCCAAAGTGAACGTCACTTCCTGCTTCAGCACTGTACCAGAGATTTTCATCCGCCATTTATTTTACCATAGACGTTTCGTAAAATGCTTATAAAAATAGTTTTACTTGGTCAAACCAAACGGTTCAGATATATTTCGAATCGGGAGAGACCATAGAACATTTCACTTGGACCAAAACTTAAAAAAACGAAAAATATTTTCTTTAAATCCGCAATTTTTCCCGTTTTGGTCCGAGTGAAATGTTCTGTGGTCTCTCCTGTTTCTAAAGATAGCTGAACCGTTTGGTTTGAACAAGTAAAGCTATTTTTATAAGCCTTTTAGGAAATGTCTATGGGAAAATAAATGGCGGATGAAAATCTCTGGTACAGTGCTGAAGCAGGAAGTAGGCGGTCACTTTGCCTCTCTATAGTTACAGTTACAGGGGTGTCCGGGTAGTGCAGCAGTAGATTCCCTGCCTACCAACATGAGGGTCACAGGTCCGAGCCCCCGTGTTACCTCCGGCTTGGTTGGGCATGCTAACAGGCACAATTGGTCGTACCTGCGGGTGGTGGAGCCGGATTCGGGGTATGTGTCCTGGTCGCTGCACTATAGTGCCTCCTCTGGTCTGTCGGGGGCGCCTGTTAGTGGGTGAGGGGAACTGGGGGGAATAGCGTGATCCTTCCACGTGCTATGTCCTGCCGGTTGAAACTCATCACTGTCAGGTGAAAAGAAGTGGCTGGCGGCTTGCACATGTATCAGAGGAGGGGGCGTGTGCTAGTCTACGGCTCTCCCCAGATCGGCAGAGGGGGTGGAGCAAAAAAAGTATAGTCGGAAAAGTATGTTACTCAGGCCAGCGCAGTAGCTAATTTTACCACCTCTTACCAATCGTATCATATTATGTAAATCCTCACTCACATTGATGATCAGCGTTCTTCACGTTAAAGTCTATTTGTAACCAAGCGTGTGTGTGAAGTGTAGCTATGAGCCGGCCAGCGGGCAAAGACAAGAGAAGGAGGATTTCCGGAGTGGTGGTGGTGGTGCTGCGTGGGCCTGCTTGTTGTGTTCGCTGTTTCACCTTGTCCTCTCTGCTCTCATAAAACACCTCGAACATGAGAGAAGACAAATTACAGCTTCAGACGCAGGTGTCCTGGTGCGTTCCTCTCTCCCGGCGGCCCCCCGGGGGACGTTACTAGTGTTGCACCGGGCTGGCCATGACATGGGAGCTGTCACCCGGGGGGGGGGGGGTTGGAGGGGAGAAGGGCCCCCCTGAGGCCCCTGCTGCTCTGCACAGGGTGGCCCGCTCTCTCTCTGACAGCCCGTCCCCCCGAGCGGGGAGACTCTGAACCCGGGGAAGGGTCCGCACCCACCCAGCACCCCTGACCCCCCGAACCCAGTCGCCCCCCCCCCCCCCCCCCTTGACTTTAGCGATTGCGTCGGGCCATGGGAAACAGGCCTGTGCGCGCCGCCGTCGGGCTTCCCCCCTGTGTGATTAATATGGAAACACACACAGGCTACACAGATACATGCTCGTTAAGGTGATCGGTGCGAGTCACAGCAAGCGTTACGTCAGGGGGCTTTTGCGTCGTTGACCTCGCTGTGTTGTTCGTACGTGTGGAAAATTCCCAGGTATAACGCTCACTCGCTGCCTGCCCATGTCAGTAAAGCTTGTGTCAAAACGAGAAGCCGGGGATGTGCGCTGCTTGTCTTGGGCGGAGGTGGTGGGAGGACGGCTTCAGGGGAAACCAGTTAATTTTTCTACGCTCGACAGAGAGAGAGAGAGAAAAAGCAAAGGGGGGAAAAGGAGTAGCAGTAAATTACTGATAAGTGACAGGGTGAGCGAGCTTATCTTGTGACAGCATCAGTGTGGAATGAAGGCCTGCTTCGTGTGAGTTGAACCCTTTGACACATCTTGAAGGTAGGAGCGAAGGTGAGCGAAACACAGAACTCACAGAAGTACAACCGTGGAAAGAAAGGTGGAGGAGGAGGAGGTGGAGGAGGAGGAGAGGGAAATGGGGAAGATGGCAGCTGTAGGGGAGTGGGTGGTGCCTGGCTTTATTTCCAATTCCAGTTTACGATTTTTCATGGTCATGTCTCCCCCCTCCTCCTCCTCCTCCTCCTCCTCCTCCTCCTCCTCCTCCTCTTCAAAATAATCGGCTGCCGGCTTTTTGCGAGTCTGTGCCGCCTTTCATTTTGGGGGTTTGTTTTTGAAAAGCTTGCTATTATAGCCAAATGGTTTGTGTGCTTCTCTAAACACGCGGAGGCATTAGCCCAGGCTCGGGTTTCAGCGCCTGGCTCCTAATGAGAGACCCAATCACACAGCGGGGAAAGACGGATCAGTCGTGCTACACCAGAACCCAACCTGTGGTTTACCTCTTGAAACACAACCACCACACTCTCTCCTTCATTCTCTCCTTTTCCCTTTTTCTTTTTCGCTACCCACTCTGTCTCTCCCCCCACCTCCTGTCAGGACTCTCCTCTCTTCTACAACCAAACTCGATGATCAACCTTGATTGTGCAGCTGCACCGTTTATGCACAGATCTCTAAAATAAGTAGATGAACGCCGGGGCCAAGATTTGGGCTGACAAGCTCGCGTGGGTCGCACGCGTGTCCCCGGGAACGCTTGGTTTCATCTCGTACGGGCGGAGAGATTTTCATCTCCAGCCGGTGACGCTGAGTGTAACTCGCTAAAAGTGTCTGCGACAGAGCGTTGCCTGGGTGGACTGGCATCAGAAATGAAGGTAGAATTATGTGTAGTCCACTGCTAATGATGCCCAGGATGATTCCTAGGGTGAAGACCCTAAGAATGCCTTACGACGCAGACAGACTTGTGAGATTTTAGCAATCTTATACGTTTATTGCAGGCCACTCTGTGCGACATGGATCTAATAAACTTGGGTACGAAATCAAGTTTGATGATGTGTAGATTGTACGATGGTAACCCCTACTGAATCGCAGGTTACGATGCACGTCCTTACAATGTCATCAGCATGCTCCTGAGTCCCAACTACAGGCATTTATTTGCATCTAGTAGATGCTAAAATAGAAGATTGCTAACGGTAGATTCTACTGTTAGCATTTAGCAAACTATCAAGGAGTTCTACTAGAAAAACAAAGAGGGAATATTATGACCACAAGTGTGTTCACTTTTTGTGTCTTACACTGATAAAGGCATAGGCAGATAGGTGTAGTTTTTGTTTTTATTTATTATTATTATTATTATTATTATTAATATTATTATTATTATTATTTTTTTTAATGCCCTCTCCCTCTCATATTAAAGACTTTAACTCACGATGCCTGGACTTTTTATATAACAAAGAGAACACATTTCAGGTTATTATTCTCTATTTCCTTTCCGTCCTTCCTATGAGGAGGTGGACTTGGACTGTAGTTAACATCCTGTAAACGTATACTGGTGTCAGTCAGTTTGACTCGTAAGTTGTCAATATGCCTACTGTACATGGACCAATGACACAGAGACAAAACAGAGCCCTGTCGTTATACTTGGCAATTAAAACGTCTCTGATTGTGACGATGTCTTGGTGTCAGGGTATGATCTGATGTCCTCTGATCTGATGTCCTCTGGCACCGATGGCCCTAGTTCCTGCTCTAACTTCTGCCCACCGTGTAGCTCTCTACAACTCTTCCTCCAGTGGTACACCGAGATCTTCTGTCTCTGTCCTGGGGAGATTGTCTGTTCTGCACTCCGGAGTCACACAAGTCCCTGTCAGCGAAAGACGCCGGCTTTGACTCCTGCTACGCTGTGATGATGGAGAAGCATGAGGGGAGGGGGACAGAGAGACAGGAGTATGTACAGAGCTCTTCTGTCACACTTCTTCAGGTCCTCCAGCAGTGGAGAACTATGATTTATGGAGGAGTCTCCATGTTGTAAGAACCTGAGCAGGATCACTGGCTCTCTCCTGCAGAGATAGAGTGAGATAGAGAGAGCCCTCACTCCTCCTCTGTCCCCCGTGCTTCTCTTACACACCTTATCTTGGCTCTCCTTATTTCACTTTCTGTTTATAGTTTTGACGGATTATAAAAAAGAGATGGATACCTCTTCTCTTCCCCCCCCCCACCCCTTCTGTTCTCTTCCCCTCTTTTCAAAGTGACTGATTGTTAAACAGTTTATATATTCTCTTTCTGCCTGTGTGTGTTTATTGGAGGGGAGTGAATTAGGTTTGAAACCATCACCGCAGGTTGTGTTTGAAACTTGAAAGGAAGCCCCCTCAGCACATGCCCCCTCCCTCTTGCTCAGCCCCCCCCTCCCCACTTCTCTCTCTCTCTCTCTCTCTCTCTCTCTCTCTCTCTCCTTCACTCACACACACACACACACACAACCTCACCCTCTCTCTCCCAGCGTTAGCAGCACAGTTGTCACACTGTGGCGCCACTATCTGCACATTATTAGTTATTACTTTATCGGCTCCCAAAGCTGTCAGAAGACAACACACACACACACACACACACACACACACACACACACACACACACACACACCCTCCTGGAATATACAGCAGGCATAAGCCATCAGTCCTCATTACGCCAGACCCCGTGTGCAATTTACACCCAGCCGCCACTCACACAACCATGACAACATGCTAATGTGTGTGTGTGCGCGTGTGTGTGTGTGTGCGTGTGTGTGTGTGTGTGTGTGTGTGTGTGTGTGTGTGCGTGCGCGTGCGCGTGCGTGCAGATGACAGGGCTGCACACGTATGATACGAGCGCACCTTTGAGGGAACGCACTCACATGTACGAAATGGGGCCGGGCTAATGTGTGCAACATGATAAAAGCCTCCGCCAAGGCCTTCATGTAGGCACTTGAATAGAGCTAAGGATTGTGGGTGTTTTTTCTCCCCCCCGACGCGTTCACGCTTAGTACTGCCACTCCCAGCCACCAGGAGGCAGGGACGCCATTGACAACCGCAGCTCAGCTCAGGACAGTTCAAGTCCTCTCTGACACACACACACACACACACACACACACACACACACACACACACACACACAACACAGGTGTGCGGTAAAAGCCCTGGAGGCAACCAGGGCAGAACACGGCCCCGGCAAGTCAAGCTAGGTGAGTTACTGCGTCTCCCACAGATAGAGATCAACACGTACTCACCTGAAAGGATCGGGCGGGGGGGGTGGGGGGGCGGGGGGAGGAGAAGGTAAAGGGGTGGAAAAAAAACATCTAATGAATTATGTTTTGATTCAACCCTTGCATATTTTGCCCAAGGTGGCTGTCATCATGAACAGATGTACAAGTCAGGTTCCCATCATTACAGTTTGCGTCGTCGGAGTTATGAAGATTGTGCAAATCAGACCTCCTGCACCGACACGCTCGTGTGGGATGCTTCTTCTTCTCACCCTCCTCAGCCCTGTTGTTGTTCGTGACGAAACCTTCTCTCCACCGTTTGATCTCCACATTAGCGCTGACTAATTCCACTTGGCGCGGTGTTTGGAGACGCCGCACGTTCCTGAGGCCTCGCTCTCACACACTATGATTACCAAAGTTATGTTAAGTCTTTGATTCCCACAACCCTCCCCCTTTGTCTTACAACGGGTCAATCCGATTAGGCACACACTATCAATCTGGACTAGCATGTTTGTGACACCTGTCACCTGTGAGCCGTGCAGAGACCTGTCATCCCCGATGATGTCATCCGTGTGCCGTGTCATCAGAGAGAAACAATGGTATCCTTTCACAAATCAATGGACACGTTTCAATGACCATCTTGACAGCTGACTCTGCTGATTTATGCGCGGCATATTTGGTGGTTATTTGTGCAACCCACTGTAGCAATTTCTCTTTCAGCAGATGTTTCCACAGCGATAGAGAGGCAACGTGAACGCCTACTTCCTGCTTCAGCACTGTACCAGAGATTTTCATCCGCCATTCATTTTCCCATAGACATTTCGTAAAATGCTTATAAAAATAGTTTAACTTGGTCAAAACCAAACGGTTCAACTATATTTAGAATCGGGAGAGACCGTAGAACATTTCACTCGGACCAAAAAAAAAAAAAAAACACACAAATTTTTTTCTTCAAACCCGCATTTTTTTACGTTTTGGTCCGAGTGAAATGTTATGCGATCTCTCCTGTTTCTAAATATATCTGAACCGTTTGGTTTGAACAAGTAAAACTATTTTTATAAGCATTCTATGAAATGTCTATGGGAAAAGAAATGGCGGATTCAAATCTCTGGTACAGTGCTGAAGCAGGAAGTGACGTTCCACTTTGGCTCTCTATACGTCACATTGTGTCCACATCTTTTTGTCAAGCCTAAATCGTGTGCTCCAGTTCTGCAGAAAGTGTGCCAGCAGGTGAGGCACAGGCGTCACAACACATCGCTACAGTCGCTGTTACAACCGTTTGATGGGGGGCACACTTCAGAAGGTCATGAGGAGTTACATTGTAGCGTGCGAAGCCTTTGAAGCGGCGGTGGTTGTCTCCATCTTGGTTGTTGTTGTTGCGAGGGAGACGTGCCCCCCATCGTACGCTCCTGCATTATCAGGAGAGCGCAGAAGCGCTGGATGGCCAGCAGCAACAGCTGAAGGATTTTTGCTAAGTTGCTCTTGGAAAGCTGAGCCTCCATCTCGCATAATGCTAAACCACAAATTATGCAAACTTTTTTCTTATGAGAACAACACAAAATAATGGGCTTTAATATATGCCCTTACCTCCAGCGAGTGTTTTGTATGCAAATGAGCTGTGATTTCAGGGACGGAGAGGGGGGGGGGGGGGGGGGGGAGTGTCGCTCGTATCCGTCTTTTGTTGCCAGGCGGATTAGGGGAGATCTGTTATGGTTTGTTAACACGAGAGCTTTTGATTGGGATTGAAACGAAACCATGTGTCCAATTAGATTAAAGACAATGTGTGGCGAGCGGCGGCGGCGGCGGGGGATGCGAGCCGGACGCCATCTTGCCTTGTACCGCCAGCCGCTCTCCGCTGTGCTCCTATTGTTTGGCCCGGCTTCCGACGCGAAGTGGGTTTGTGTCCTGTTTTTTGTTCAGTAATGGGCTATAATAACTTCTATAAATCACCGGTGACTGAGCCTCAGCGCCGCGGTCTCGGGCTTTGGCATTGATGGACGGGCCCGGTACTCCAGAGGTACCGGGCGAGCAGAAAGTCTCCTCGTACGCTGAGAGGGGGGGGGAAAGTTTGAACGTCAGCTAAGGTGTTTGGGTTTTTATACAGTGTTGTTTTTGTTTGTGAAGGCAATCCGAGGTGTTCTTCTGAGGGGAGGAAGGTCAAACAAAGAGACGCTTTGAGTGATCTCGCTCTACAAACAGTGCGTTACAGGACAGGTGAAGATATCAAATGATATCAAAGGGAGCTGAATTTTGTGTGGATTTCGTTCCCCTTATCGCTTTGCCTTGAAGGGCTTTCTCGTGATATCAAAACAGGAACGGGAGAAAAGTAACACTAGATTACAACAGCCGGGTCATTCTGATTAAAAAGGGCACACAAACGTCAACAAAAGGAACAGAACGGAGATAGCGCCGTGTGTTTGGAAACGGTGTTGAAAGTGGATTGTGTGGGGACTGTTAGATATATTTTTGCTAGCGTTAGCAGGTCTTAACGCGCAGGCGGTTCGTTTGTGGCGGCGTGTAGTAGGGAATGATAAAGTAAGGGGTCGGGGGAATTGGTTGGAGCAATCACGATGTTCATTACGGTGCTCGGCGATGTGTCGTCAATAGGGGCGACTTCGCTCGCGCGCTCTTGTAAAGCTTTGGGCGCTGCGTTTAGTTACACTGCTGGGAATTGTCCGTTACCCTGTTTTACATTGAGAATAGCCCAGAGGAAGAGAGAGGGAGGGGGGGGGGGGCGAGAGAGACTAACCCCTGATTAATTATGCACAGCCCTGATTGTGACATGCTATCTGCCGCTATTAATGGGCACGGATAATCACACTGGATTGTAATTGCACCCCTCCGACTTCAGAAGTGTTACTGTGTCCAACATCAATCTTCGTAGCAAAACACTGCAATTTGGTAGGAAAACTTCATTTGCGGCGGGTGACTGCAGTTGAGTCTGCAACTCATGAAGAAGAAGTGGGGGCGCGCGGGGTGGGGTGGGGTGGGGGGGGGGGGGGGGGTGTAGGGGTTGACACTTTAAAACGGTGTCAGTCACAGACAGGCAAGTTCCAACAGGAAGCTGTGATATTACTGTACACTGCTTGAGGTTATGAAAAATAATTAGAGATCTGTGTGTGTGTGTGTGTGTGTGGGGGAGGGGGGGGGTCTTTGTGTTCTGATGGTGGCATATGAAAGTTTTTCACGGCTTTCATTGTGTGTGAACTCCTTTTAATTCAGCTCTAAATGAGTGTCATTATTCTCACTCACATGTGGTATTACTGAGGAGGCGAGTCGCAGAAGAAAACTTGGAATAAATATCACTTTTGAATTTTTTTTTAAGTACGAGTTAATGAGAAAATAACAGTCACCAAGTAATTTTTAGGCATCGTCAAAACTGCCATCGACTAGTCTCAGGTACAATATTTGCCATAAAATGTGGCTCTGTAAATGTAAATGTCTGTTTTATGTCATGAGCATAATAACTCGCCTATTAGAGGGGGAAAATATAAAGAAGATAAATGGACAGTTTATTCCCCATTTTATCCACTTTTGGCACATTTTTTTCATTAAGAACTCAAACCTTATAAAAAAAAATCAAGTCAAATTGAGCCCAGCTTCTCTCTCGTTTTTTTTTTTTTGCCTTCTCCAAAAGCTTCGCTGGCAGTTTGTCTAAAAGCTGAAATGAAACGAAGAATGTAATTAGAGGGAAGGGAAACTTTTAAGGGGAATTTCAGAATGTCGAGCAATCAGAGCCTTAAAAGCAACTTCTTGGTCCTCCATCAGAGAGTCTCCTGGCCAGCCACCGACAGTGTACAGCCCCCCTCCCTCCTCCTCTCAGCTACAGACAGTGTACAGCCCTCCTGCTCTCAGCTACAGACAGTGTACAGCCCTCCTGCTCTCAGCCACCGACAGTGTACAGGGCCCCTCCTCCTCCTCTCAGCCACAGACAGTGTACAGGGCCCCTCCTCCTCCTCTCAGCCACAGACAGTGTACAGCCCCCCCTCCCTCCTCCTCTCAGCCACCGACAGTGTACAGGGCCCCCCCTCATCCTCCTCTCAGCTACAGACAGTGTACATGGCCCCCCCCTCCTCTCAGCTACAGACAGTGTACATGGCCCCCACCCTCCTCTCAGCCACAGACAGTGTACAGGGCCCCCCCTCATCATCCTCTCAGCTACAGACAGTGTACATGGCCCCCCCCTCCTCTCAGCTACAGACAGTGTACAGGGCCCCCCCTCCTCCTCTCAGCCACAGACAGTGTACAGGGCCCCCCCCTCCTCCTCTCAGCCACAGACAGTGTACAGGGCCCCCCCCCTCCTCCTCTCAGCCACAGACAGTGTACAGGGCCCCCCCCTCCTCCTCTCAGCCACAGACAGTGTACAGGGCCCCCCCCTCCTCTCAGCTACAGACGGTGTACAGCCCCCCCCCCCCTCTCAGCTACAGACAGTGTACAGCCCCCCCCCCCCTCCTCCTCTCAGCTACAGACAGTGTACAGGGCCCCCCTCCCTCCTCCTCTCAGCCACAGACAGTGTAC
Source organism: Poromitra crassiceps (assembly GCF_964638095.1). Classification (NCBI taxonomy): domain Eukaryota; kingdom Metazoa; phylum Chordata; class Actinopteri; order Beryciformes; family Melamphaidae; genus Poromitra; species Poromitra crassiceps. The sequence goes on along the minus strand of NC_139651.1, from coordinate 7,856,151 downwards.
AGGGGCCCCCCCCCCCTCCCTCCTCCTCTCAGCCACAGACAGTATACACCCCCCCCCCCCCCCCCCCTCCTCCTCTCTCTGCAGCCGGGGCCAAAAGACAGGAGGCACACGACATCTAACTGTTCTTTTTTCTTTTTTCTTTTAAATTGGACCTTCTAAGGCTGTGCTTTCCCTGCTGTCACACCTCCCTTACATTAAGCTGCCTCTGTGGCTTCCAGATCCAACAGGAAACCACAGTATATGTGCTTTCTCCTGCTGGAGACACAGGAAAGGAGGTTGGGGGGGGGGTAGCCAGCAGGAATGGGGCAGTGTTGGGGGTAACTCATTACAAAAGTAACATATTAAATGTAATATATTACTTTTGGCAGTAACTCATATATATATACTTATAGGATTTGGTATAATATTACTGAAATCCTGCATATATATATATATATATATATATATATATATATATATATATATATATATATATACATATACATATTATATATATATATATATATATATATATATATATATATATATATATACTTATAGGATTTCTGTAATATTATACCAGTTACTTTGTCAAGTAACTCAAGTTACAAATAGAGTTTTGTTTTTGTTTTTTAATCAAAGCACATATTTAAAAAAGATACAATCATTTCCTAATCAAACTGTGTGTTTTTATGCAAATAACCACTATAGATGACAATACCAAAGGAAAAGAATAACATTTAGAATTTTGGATTGTTTACACTGACTTCAAGGCGGTTGAAATTATCTTTCGGGATGGTTCCGGGGGCGGCGATGTCATTCTGCTGCTGCTGTTGTTTTGGTAAAAGTAATGCAAAAGTAGTGTAATAATAAGTAACGAGTTACTCTACACAGACAGTAATATTGTAAAGTACCTTATTACTTTCAAATGAAAGTAACTAGTAGTATATTACATTTTGAAAGTAACTTGCCCAACACTGGAATGTAGCCAGTGACATAGCTAGAAGCAAAGTCAGAGATATAGAGAAAGCAGAAGAGAATAAAGCAGGTGTGTGAGAGAGAGAAATAGTGGCAGAAAGCAGGAGAAAAAGCGCCCGTCCTCTGGTAGCTTCAGGTCAGCTGGCAGGGCTAAACAAACAGGCGATGCATCGGAGAGACACATTAACTGTAAGGGCCTCTCGATCTGCTCAGAGTTTAGAGCGCTGTCGGCACGGCTAATAAACACTTCATTTAGTTTTAATGGTGCCCAGCGCCTCTCCGCAGCAGCCTTCAAAAGTACCCTTTATTTGGGTCATTTACGGCTCTTCCTCGAGGAGCGACCCGGGGGACGGCGCTGTGTGGATCCAGTCCACACATCTTTAGCCGGAGCCGGAGCTCTCCGGTGCCCGGGCCAAATTAATAGGGCTATCTGGGAAAAATAAATAAGTGATGGGGTTTACCCCCTTTGCCAGAGAGCCCAGAGAGCTTATTAAGGCAAAGTGAAGGGAGATGGGCTGCTAGAAAAAAGGGTTTTTATTAATATGAATGTTGCACCTTTGAATGTATGGCGGCTAGACCCGTTCTCTTCTCTCTTTCTTCCTTTTTTCCTCCTCCTTTCTGTTCCTCTCACACACCCTCTCTCTCTCCTATCTCCTTCTTCTTCTTCCTCTGCCTCTGTGTTCTTCTTCTACAGTAATTGTAAACACGGCAATTATGGATTGTGTGAGACTTAATTATAGGCTTGTGCGGCGCCCCCGGGGGAGCTCTGGCGGAATGTTGCGGCTGATAAAAACGCCAGCTCATCAGCAGCAGCACCCCTTCCATTGGTGGCGAGCACCGAGCCCAGAGAGTGGACCAAAGGGAGAGCCGGGGGGTCCCCTGGGCCCCTCCCAGCCTAAGGACCAATTAGTATTAGGCGGGAATTAATCTGAACGGGGGGGACACAGCCACTCGAACAGGTCCTCCCAAGGTGAGGAGGAATTAATGCGCTCGCCTGATTGGTTATTGTCGTTCTTTGCCTTTTTAGGTCGTTCCTCCTCCCTCTCTCTCGGTGCTTCTTGGACTCGGGCGTCTCTTCCACATAGACGAGTTTCCCCCCGTAAGCGAACGTGTTCTCCGGGACTCGACCGTGTTGAGACACGAGTCGGAGGAAGTTCTAAAAGAGCAACTTGAATCAGGGCGAGAAGACGTGCCGTTTGAAGAGAGAGCATGTCTGGAAGAGCTTTACACAAGTCCATAATGAGGAGAAAAGAGGAAAAGAAAAGCTGAAGTACCAAACCTAGGAAGTGTAGCGACGACTGTTTCTTTTATTTCGACGGGTCCATTGTCAGACCCCATCAGGAGGGGGGGGGGGGGGGGGGGTGGGGGGGGGCTCATAACAGTGATCCATGCCCAGTTTGAGTATTGATTTCTGGGGGAGCACAGCTCCATTAAGGTCCTGCCCGGGGGTGTGGACGGGTCAGCAGGGGAAGTTGTGGGGCTGCCATGACCCCAGCTGCAGTTTACAATCGATTAACTCCGACTGGGCGGAGGAGGAGGGGGGGGTACGTCCTGAGGAGGTGAGGCACAGGGCCCCACACGCGATTAGGCTACATTAGCCCTCTGGTCAGAGCTGGTCCAGGGGTTGATTAGGCTACATTAGCCCTCTGGTCAGAGCTGGTCCAGGGGTTGATTAGGCTACATTAGCCCTCTGGTCAGAGCTGGTCCAGGGGGTTGATTAGGCTACATTAGCCCTCTGGTCAGAGCTGGTCCAGGGGGTTGCAGTAAGTTAATTAGCACTTTCTTATATGATATCAGCGATGACAGGGGGGGGGGAAAGGAGCCAGCATTGATTCGGCTTTACTCCCATTTCAGCCTTGGAGACCCGACCACCAAAGCACCGGATACTCCCGATCTCTCTCTCTCGCTCTCTCTCTCTCTCTCTCTCTCTCTCTCTCTCTCTCTCCGCTAATCGTCTGGAGCGCACAAACGCGCACGCGTCACTACCTGGAAACGATTAGCGAGCGCTAACCCGGTACGACCGCTAATATGCTAACTACCCCGAGAGAGTTGATCCAGATATTTGAAAGGCGGTGTGTGTGTGAAGTGCTATTTGAAATCCATGCAGATTAAGCGGAGAGGGGTTGATAACCCCGTGCCTCGGGTAGAGATTCTGCTTCATCTCCCACTCTTCTTTCTGCCTTTTAGAAACGGCGCACGGTCTGTTTAGGCGCCTGGCTTCTGTTTGAACTGCCTGTTTCAAAACACTGTTGAGACAAAACCTTATGGAGGGATCGTGGGCTTATTTGTATGGCTTCTGACAGCTTGGCGAAGGAGAGTGGGGT
>NC_139651.1:7831168-7852670 GCF_964638095.1 Poromitra crassiceps | reverse complement strand
CCCTCGATTATTTTTGGGACTTTGAAAAATTCAACTCGCAGCAACTTGTTTTTCAAGCGACATTATGAATAGTCCAATCTTATATTTCCGCATGTCGCATGTCGGTGTGTTGGTTTTGCGGATCTCAAACGCAGTGTAAACACGCCGCGCAATAAGACGGCATTATATCTGGCTTGCTGTGAGGCTTGCACCTCTGCTGTATAGATGTCATAATTACAGCCCGCTGTTGCCTGTTCCCATCATGCCTTGCAAATACAAGATGGTTGGTTCCTCCTCAGTAAGGCGCTGGTCTGGCTCTTTCACTCTCACACACGCAGAGCAATGGCACTGCGTGCAGGGCAATATTTAGAGTCAGAAGTTCACCAAGTACTATTATATGTAAGGGAATTTGTGGGTAATATTGCCTCCAAAATATTTGATACGATTATCGCTTTATTGATCCTTTTGGCAACATGAATTCCTTACAGCTGCAAATAATCGAGGTAATGGTTGTACAACAAAGAGTGAAAAAACAAAAGCTAAAAAAAGCAGAAGAAATAAATGGCCGACAACCTTAAAACAAATGTAGTGTCAAATAAATGAAAGGAGCAGCTCTGCGATGTTAATGTTTATCATGATGGCTCATTAGAAAGGATGTTACATGGATAAAACAGTGAATAAAAAACACAACGAAGCTCCGTTTATATAGCATGTTATGTGTGTTTCATCAGACTGGAAATGGGGCTACATAGTGTGTGTTTTTGCTAAAAAGCCAGTGTGCATTTGGCTCCCTTTCAAAACCCATCAGCCAAGCCTCTTCTCTCTCTTCTCCTCTCTCTCTCTCTCTCTCTCTCTCTCCTCTCTCTCTCTCCTCTCTCTCTCTCTCTCTCTCTCCTCTCTTCTCACTCTCTCTCTCTCTCTCTCTCTCTCTCTCCCTGCTGTGTGGAAAAACTGCTGAATCCCACAGAATCCAGCCGTCAAGTGCAATTCCCCCTCACCACCACCGCCTGACATGGAGAGGGTGACATTTACCCCCCCTCCCCCCTCTCCCCCCCCCCTCTCAGGTTGGGGAGTTTTTATTTTTGGGTTTATTGCGTCGCCCTCACGCCAACAAAGCCTCCATGTTTTCCCTTGAAAAACCTTTCTGTTTGCTCCCTATATTTCTGTATTATCTGCCTTTGCCCTCTGCTTTTCAATATGTCTCTCTCTCCTCCCCCTTTGATTTCATTTTCTCACCCCCCCCCCTCCCCTCCCCTCTCTCCCTCTATATCCCTCCCCCCCCCCCTCCCCTCCCCTCCCTCTCTCTCTGTATTTGAGTTTTTATTCCGGTGAAGAACTTCTCCCCCCCGTCTCCCCTCTTGGTCGTGATAAATCGGGGGTCTGCGCTCGGTCGGCGGCATCAGTCGAGATAAGCGGCGCTCATCTCCTCTGCCCCCGCGCGCGTATGGAGATTTATTGAGCGGGGATGAGCAACAAGCTCGCCATCACTCTCCTCCGCCAAATAGACTCCACCCCGCCGCCGCCCCGCCGCCTGCATGTGTTTATTCTTATTGCGCCTGCCAACGACCACTGGCTGCTGTCAGGAGGTGGAGTGGCCCCCCGAGGGCCCCCGGCCCGCTTCGGCGCTGGTGCTACAGGCCCGGGAGCCCTCTCTGTGTCATTACCCTGTATTAGATCAGCACAACAAGCCTCCACACCGGGGCGCCGAGTGAACACTGATGGTCCACTTTCGCTCCTCCGTGGACCAGATAGGCATATATATATATAATAATAAGGTTACCCGGAGACATCGGCTCCTCACAACCACCAAGTGTCATTGATGGTGCTCTCTTCTTCTTCTTCCCTTTTTGGAATTTTAGAACTCTTCCTTTGGCGTATTATTATTACACATGAGTGCGATGAGGAATTGATTTCGTTTTATTATTTATTTTCCACAAACATGAATGTGTGCATGATGTCATAGCCGGGAGGAGCAGGTTGGGTTTGAACGTAGACCGTCAAAAAAGATGGGAGTAGTGAGTGTGACGTCACCCATTGGTTTCCTGTTTTGAAGCCTCAGGTTTGGTGTTTTGGCCGCTGCCATCTTGTTTTTTTTGGAGCCAGAAGTGATAGCCATATTTGGACCACGGATGTATTATAAGAACTGGACAGCGGATAGGTTACGCCCACCCATTCATTTGAATGAAGGCTGCTCATTGGCTCATTGGTTTTCTTCCGGGTTACGGAGGCCACCGTTCGGCCCAGGGTCTATTGGTCCGTGATCAGTGAGCTGCATGATTATTGGATCTGTAACAGGCAACCTGTCAATCACGCCCCAAAACAGTCTGTTTCATCATGGATTTGACCATCTAAACGTTTAGATTTGACCATCTAAACGTTTAGATTTGACCATCTAAACGGGTGAGTTGTATAAAAAATTCACCCCCCCTGTACAGTTGTCACAAAAGATGAAATTAGCCATACAGACTAAAACTGTTTTTGAGCCAGGCTGTAAACAACATGAACGTGTTGGGAAGTGACTCCCTTCTGCAGCCAGCCTCAGGTGGCCATTCGAGGAACTGCTACTTGCGCATTGGCCTCAATGCGATCGAACGAAACCGCCCCCCCCTCGCGAGTTATAGTTTCCCACTTTGTCGGGGGACGGCCCTGATGATGAACCTGTCATTGTCATTGTCTCTTAACCAGCAGCAGGTCAGCAGCACAGTGCCATCATCCATGCCTCTGTGTCGCACGGCCCCCGAAACAGCTTTCTGAGATTAAATCCACGGTACAAGAGCCACTCTGCTCTGCTCCCTCCGCCCGCAGACAAGTGTCCTTGTTTCATTTGAGCCGGGCAGCCTGGTCCTCGCACATTAACTGTTGCATCATGGTGCCTGGTCGGTGTCAGTCAGCTAACAGGCCAGGTACAGTGTAGTGCACACACACACACAGTCAGTACTCATACCCCCCCCACCACCTCACCTCACACCCCCTAGCTACACACACACCACTTCACACACACTACACACTACACACACACTACGCACACACGCACACACTACACTACACACACACACACACTACACACGCACTACACACACCACTTCGCTCGCACAAGTTCTCCACAAATTGCTTTTACCCTCCTCACCACCCGTGAGCACACACACACGGACACACACGGACACACACACACACACACACACACAGAGTAGTGGGGGACTACTTTTTCGGGCCACTCAGGTTCTATTTAATCTTGGCCCGACGGTTGAGGAGGCTTTTCTCTTTATGAAAGGTATTAGTACGACGCTGTGTTTTCACTCAGCTTTACACTCTGGCCCCATGCTTTCCTTCCCCTGACCTCTGCTACCGTGTGCCAGGGAGAGATTTGATAAAGTGACACCGGGCCCCCTACTGTCCTCTCTCTCTCTCTCTCTCTCTCTCTCTCTCTCTTCCCTCTCTCTCTCTCTCTCGCTCTCTCTCTCTCTCTCTCTCTCTCTCTCTCTCTTCTCCTCTCTCTCTCTCTCTCTCTCTCTCTCTCTCTCTCTCTCTCTCTCTCTCTCTCTCCCCCTCTCTCTCTCTCTCTCTCTCTCTCTCTCTCTCTCTCTCCCTCTCTCTCTCTCTCTCTCTCGATCTGCTGTCAGATTCTAATAGTGTGTGTCTGGCAGGTCTGGACTGCCTCTCATCTCATCAGTGGGGTCACCCCTTTGGGCTGCCCTCTCTCTCTCTCTCTCTCTCTCTCTCTCTCTCTCTCTCTCTCCCCCAGCACACACTCACTCGCACTTGTCATTTATTTTGGTGCTCGAGCGCCCCGGGGTGTGATTCAATCTCCGACATCCTGAGGGCGACGTGTGCGGACAGAGAGCGCCGGCGCCGCCTCTGATCACGCTTGCAGGAGTGAAAGAAGAGGCCGGGGTTATACAGGCAGCAACATCAGGACCCCGGTGTTCTTCTTCGCCCTCATCCTTCTTTTTTGCTCTCTCTCTCCTCCTCGCTAGAAGAACCCTGAACCTACAGGGAGGATTTTCCTTGTGCCATGAATTGTTAAAAGACACTTTCGTTAGCCGAGGATATCGTACTGACAGAATACTCTATCGTTCCGAACTTTCCCTTCCCCGCATCCTTATGTGACTTCCCCTCAACACCCTCGTTGATCTGTACTACTTCTACTTACGGGCGCCATTCTTTTTGATCTGACTAAAGTTACAGAGGAAAAGTGAGCGGCATTGAGAGAAAGCTCTGGGTAAGGGGGGGGGGGAGGAGGTTACATGCCCTCTCAACACTTTGAGAGGCCGAGGGATGCTCTCCATTCTGCTTCATCTGGTACCCGGGGAGCATCCTCTTCCTCTCTCCTCCACACACTAGCATGCATCAGCAGACACTCGGTCATTAGGTAGATTGACAGTGATTGTCTGGCCTGCAGAGCTGAGGCAGCCTCCACACAGCTCTGAGGCCTGCTTTGAAATGCACACGTATAGATTTTGTGTGGGTTGAACAGAATTAACAGAAAACGTTACAAGCCAAGGTAATCGATGGGGGTGTGAAAGATGTGGCGAACGGTGTGGAAATCACATTTCGGACATGTTGCCATTCTGTAATTGATTGGTTTTAAGCATTAAGCTGTTGTAGGGTTTTTTTTTGGGGGGGGGGGGGACTTGCAGACTAGCGGGGCAGTGTCTCAGCGCGGCTGAGTTAACATGGCTGATAGAGACACTGCGGAGAAACCACGCCCAAAACGGGGGGGAACAAAAACTCTTCCCCCCCAATCCTGGCGTTCTCCTATGGCATGGTCGCGTGTTGCATACAAAGATCATATATACGGAAGATGAACACTCCAACTTACTTCCTTGACAGCTAGATCCACATTTTTCTTCTCGCCAGTTCTCAATACAACGGCTTCCTTGTTTTGCTCGGGAGTACAAAAAAACGTTCATTTTTTACATTTGTTGTCTGCGCCGCCCCACCACACAACAGCTTTTAGCTACGTTTAATTCAAGGAAAATGACGCTGGTGTGTGGGAGTGAACGGAGCGCTTTCCCCCGTGATGGGCGTGGCCTATTTCATGCAGTGTCTCTATTGGTGCATATGTATAGGACAAGGCTCATCAACTGACGGCCCGTGGGCCATATCCGGGCCTCCCAAAGCGTCCCACCCGGCACCGCAGAACAGCCTTTTAATGAATTCAGAACGTGTGAGGATGAAAGGATGCATGCAGGTATTTAGAATATGTTGTGTGGTTTGTTGTGTTTGGAGAGAAGCCAGATTGCCTGAAGAGATGCACTTGTTGCCCTCTCTCTCTTGTTCAGGTGAAGTTGGGTTAATATTTCCGCTGGCATGAGAACATCCATCTCTCAATGCATCCTTCATTAAAGCTGTGCTTTTCCACATCAGCTTTCGGCTTTAGGCTCTTTGAGAGTGACGTCTTTGCTTGCTATTGATGGACAACAACGTGACAGCTCCCCAAAAGTTCAGCCAAAATAGCTTATAAAATATCTGGTGGCTGGCTGCAGTATAGGTGTTAGAAGAGTCTGTTTACACTGATATAGGCTAATAAAAATATCATTTATGTGGTAAGAAAGTGTAAATAGGAAACAATGCTAATATAGGCCATAATAAATGTGTGTGTGTATATGTGTATAATATATATATATATATATATATATATATATATATATATATATATATATATATATATATATATATATATACAGGTATATATATACAGTATATATATATATACAGGTATATATATATATATATATATATATATATATATATATATATATATATACATACATATATACATACATATATACATACATACATATACCGTATATATATATATATATATATATATATATATATATATATATATATATACATACATACATTACTGCAGCCAATGCACCTAGCCGAGGCTCAATCTCACCATCCTTCCTACCTTCACTCATGAAGAAGACTGTGTGATATCTGAAGTCCTCTACTTGAGTCCTCTCCCTTTCGCCTGAATGTGGCAAGCCACCTCCTCTCCCTGGACAGAAACATGGCCTCCGACTTGGAGCTGCTTGCTGCTCCTCATCCTCCTGACCTGACTGCATCATCACACTGCACACATGCAACCTGCTCCAGTGCCACATCAGAGAGGACGCCAGAGGGATGACATCATCATTTGAAAACAGTCAGCTGAACTGGACACTCTCAGTCTCCACACCTTCGCTGAACCTTGATATCGGTGCCCTTTCTTTTGTCTCTATACCTACTCTGAAACTATACATGTGCAGACGTTTCTACAGCCTCTTGCGTGCATGCGTGTGTGTCTGTGTGTGCGCGTGTGTGTGTATGTATGTCTGTGTGTGTGTGTGTGCGTGTGTGTGTGTGTGCGCGTGTGCGCGTGCGTGCACGTGTCTTCAGAGAGGACGAGGACGTGGAGGAGGTATGGGGGCCATCCTCTATTATTCATCAGTGGTAATGAGTGAGAGGAGCTGGCAGCATCTGTGGACGTATCGATCCAATCGTCTACTTTCTGTGCTTCACCTCCTGTGTGTGTGTAGGGTGGTGTGGGGGGAGTGTGTCTATGGGGATCATGGAGGGGGGTGGAGGGAGGCTGAACCCAGACCAGTGTTGGGCAAGTTACTTTCAAAATGTAATATACTACATATTACTAGTTACTTTCATTTGAAAGTAATACGTTACTTTTACAATATTACTGTGTGTGTAGAGTAACTCGTTACTTTATTACACTACTTTTGCATTACCGTACTTTCACCAAAACAACACTGAACCATCCTGAAAAATAATGTCAACCGTCTTGAAGTCAGTGTAAACAATCCAAAATTCTAAATGTTATTATTTTCCTTTGTTATTGTCATCTATAGTGCTTATTTGCATAAAAACACACAGTTTGATTAGGAAATTATTGTATCTTTATTTAAATATGTGCTTTGATAAAAATAAAAAATAAAAATGTAACTGGTATAATATTACTGAAATCATATAAGTAATCAGTTATATTACTGAGTTACTGCTAAAAGTAATATATTACATGTAATATGTTACTTTTGTAATGAGTTACCCCCAACACTGACCCAGACACAGTACTGTAGCTGGTTCTGGTGGTGGTGAGGGATCCTCCGCCCTGGCTGGCTGGCAAACCTGGCACTGGTCTGATTGTTTTGGATGGATGGGAGTGCTGTGTGGCCACCACGGGTTTAGAGATTGATAGGAGTGTCATAACATCTGTGATTATACAAGATCTGTCTTCTAACGCTGCTCGTGTGTTAAAATCATAACTTCAGCTTTGGCAATTTTCACGTTTCTGCTGTTCGTAAAAGGATCTAATAATGTCTGTGTTCATTCTTGAAAGGTTCTCCATTTTTAAATATTGATATTGTAGTGCACATTCCATTCAGCGCCAAGCTGCCTTTTTGTGTGCATGTCTGTATTCATTGATGTTTGCACGAGGACGTTCCCTACAGGCGTGTGAGCGCTGCAAATTGACTAAGTATGACATTTTGCATTTGAAAAGGATGTGTAATTATGACCATAGGGCCATAAGTCCTCAGCTGGCCTGTCCACCGCCCATTCTGTATATCTGAGCCTTGCAGAAGCCAGTGTCTCTCTCTCTCTCTCTCTCTCTCTCTCTCTCTCTCTCTCTCTGTTTCTGTGTGTCCCCCCCCCTGCCCCCCAACACACCCACTTTACTGCCTTGGTGCACAACAAACGCGAGCCGGGGCTAAATTAGGCCGGCCCCCCTTTTTAATACCTCAGAGAGGGGGGGGGGGAGAAGCAGCCATTATGAATTATCCTTAATTACAGCCATTTCCTGAACTAATAAAGCTGCTAAATCTTTTACTGCAAAGGTTAGTTTACCCACGTGCATCCAAACCACTGCCTGTGTGTGTGTGTCTGCATGTGTGTGTGTGTGTGTGTGTGTGTGTGTGTGTGTGTGTGTGTGTGTGTGTGTGTGTGTGTGTGTGTGTGTGTGTGTGTGTGTGTGTGTGTGTGTGTGTGTCTGCGCACACATGTGTGCTCGTGTGTTTGTGTGTGTTTATGTGTACACGGCGTACATCTGTCTGTGTGTGGGGTCGTGGGTGCGTGCGTACGTGTGGGTGTCTGCATGTGTTTGTGTCTGTGTGTCTGCATGTGTGTGTGTGTTTGTGTCTGTGTGTGTGTGTGTGTTTGTGTCTGTCTGTGTGTGTGTCTGCATGTGTGTGTGTGTATGTGTTTGTGTCTGTGTGTGTGTCTGCATGTGTGTGTGTGTGTGTGTGTGTGTGTGTGTGTGCAGGAGAGCTAGCTAGCTGGCTCGCTGGCTGGCTGGCAGCACCCATAGTGTCATTAATTTGGCGTGGGCTCCCTATCAGCAGCCACAGATGCCTATAGACACGTAAATGAGTCTCCAGCGGGCGCGCCGCGCCGCCTCAGCTAGCCAGCCCGCGGCTAATGGGCTGGAAAGCCAGCGTATGTGACGCGCAGGAGATGAGGGCCTTATTTACACTGGCAGACATTAGTGGATGAACGCTGATTCACTGATTAACACGTCAGAGATGCCCCCCAACCCCCCCCCCCCCGCCCCCACACACACACACACACACACACACACACACACACACACAACACACCTCTATCCCTCCCGCCATTCTCTTCCTTCTCTTCCTCCATACACACTCACAAATATATATACCCCCTTCCTATTTCTCCCTCATTTCTTTTCATCCCTTTCTTCTCTCCTTCCAAACTCCCCACACAATGCACACCCCCATGCAAACACACATGTTTATATACATGCACGCACGCACGCACGCACACACACACACACACAGGGGCGCCGCCAGGGATTTTGGGCCCCATGACAGGACATAGCATGGGCCCCACTGATGCCGGCGTCCGAAGGGCGCCGGCGAAAAATTTGGGCTGTTTGAAGCTGATTTAGAGGATAATATCGCATTTTAAATTATATTAGGATAACACTGTAGTGTTGTCATTATTCAGTCTTAACCATCAATATTTGCTCCTTTTCTCACCCACCTTCATCTCACTCTCATCCCTGTTGAATCATCATACTCTCTCTCTGCTCTGAATACACCAGAGGGAACAAAGAAATACTATCAACTAATGACTAGAAATAATATTGATACACATGTGGAGTCCAACAGGAGAGTGTTTAGCATGAGACTGTTGTGATATCATTATTCAGTCTTAATATCATTATGTTCATGCTGTCATTTGTGGGCTGCTTTTCCTTTCATATAATGGTCATTATGTGGACAAATAAATTGTGTTGATCCTTCTTATTTTTTTATTACTATTATTATTATTAGTATTACAAATAAATCCCCACAGACCCACTGCAATTGTGCCAACTACCATGTCATTCAACACAATGCTGCTCCTGTGTGTGTGTCTCACCTCCTTCATCAGTTAGGAGGACTGGTTCATATGAAGGTGCCGGTGGGGGGGGGGGGGGGCTGTGTCTGATTCTGCATCTGTTGTGTTAGGCAAGAGCCAGGCAGGGACAACTGATTTATATGAACGGCTTGCAAACAATTGTTTGCATTGATTAAATGTTCGCTAGACAGGACAGGAGGGAAATGTAAACACTCTGTAAAGTAAGCATATTTCACTAAGGTCTAACAGGGTAATTTCCAGTAGTTAAGAAAAGTTGAATAAATGTTCAGATGGCGCCAGACAGACTACTAGACAGTTCTCTAGGTTAACAGAGTGATTCACGTAGCGTAGGCTATCTGCCTCGCCTCACACAGAGACAGGCAGACAGCTGCACCAGTCCAGCTCACTCACCTGCCTTCCTATAAAACTGCGTGAGGCACTGTTGTCCTCTTTTTTCTCTCTGCTCTCTTTCTTTTTGAAACCTGACTTTGCTTTTGGCATGTTGCTGGTTGCGTCTCCTCTCTGCTCTCTCCTCTCATCTGATCTCAGCGCGTACTGCGTAGTGCTGCTGCTGCCCCACGCTGCCTGGATGGGAGGAGGCGTGCCTATTTTTCCTGTCAGCCAGGCAGGGAGAAACCATTTCTTGAAAATCGAAGGGGGGGGTGTGTGCAAGAGGATTTTTTCTTTTTTTGCCAAAAAGAAGCAATTCGTTTTACTAGTACATTGAATAAAATAGTATATTCATTACAATAGGTTAATAATTTAATACTGCAAAAAATTGCCTAGTGTCCAAGCTTTTAGGGCCCTTGAAGCTGACAGGGCCCCTGTCAGCTTCAAGGGCCCTTAGAATCGTCCTACCTTTCCCCCCCTATACGGCGCCCCCTGCACACACACACACACACACACGTGCACACACACACACACACACACACACACACACGTGCAACCCCCATGCAAACAGACATATTTATATACATTTTTATATGTGCATTGCTTTGCTGCTTGTTTTTTCGATTATTTTTTTGTAAAGCACCTTGAATTGCCTTTGTGTATGAAAGGTGCTATATAAATAAAATTTGACTTGACTTGACTTGACACGCACGCGCACACACACACACACACACACACACACACGTGCACACACACACACACACACACACACGTGCACACCCCCATGCAAACAGACATATTTATATGCATGCACGCACGCGCACACACACACACACACACACACGTGCACACACACACACACACACACACACACGTGCACACCCCCATGCAAACAGACATATTTATATACATGCACGCACGCGCGCACACACACACACACACACACACACACACACACACACACACACGTGCACACACCCATGCAAACAGACATATTTATATACATGCACGCACACACACGCACACGCACACACACACACACAAACACACACGTGCACACCCCCATGCAAACAGACATATTTATATACATGCACGCACACGGGCGCACACACACACACACACGGGTGCACACGCACACACACACACACACACACACGTATATGCACACCAGTGGTGTAGATGCACAGTAGCAGGGCCATGTGTGAAAGATAGCTCCTGTACAAAGAGAATGTTTCTGATGCAGAGCCGAGCGAGGTGCTGATGGGGGAAGATGACCTTTTGAATGGCTAAGTGGGTAAACGTTAGATCAGGGGGCTGCAGTGCTCCCACTACTCGCCCTGCCCTCCATCAATCCCTCTCTCCTCTCTCTCTCTCTCTCTCTCTCTCTCTCTCTGTCTCTCTCCCTCTCTCTCTCTCTCTCTCCCTCTCTCTCTCTCTCTCTCTCTCTCTCTCTCTGCCTCTCTCTCTCTCTCTCTCTCTCTCTCCCTCTCTCTCTCTCTGTCTCTCTCCCTCTCTCTCTCTCTCTCTCTCTCTCTCTGTCTCCCAGATTGTTTATTGAAAAGCCAGCAGGAGGCCGCCTGATAAGAAAGGCAAGGCTAATGCTGTGATTTGTGTCAGTCATGCCGCGCAATTTGTTACAATCGCGACACTTAATCGCAATATAATATGTTTATTCTGCTCAATTAGGGGGCGCAGCAGCCTCCTGCATTGAAGTGTCACATGTGACGGGGGGGGCCATCAAAGGCTATGGGACTAATGTGCCACTGCCACCTCCATAACCATCGCCACCAGCCAGACAGCCTACCAACTGATGCATTGTGGGAGGCAGCAAAATGTACCTTACATTACTGTAGTACTCATCCCCCCTCTATCTAGCTATCTTTTCTCTCTCTGTCAATTTCTCTCTCTTTCTCTATCTATCTACTGTATCTATCCATCTATCTATCTATCTACTGTATCCATCCATCTATCTATCTATCTACTGTATCTATCCATCTATCTATCTACTGTATCCATCCATCTATCTATCTATCTATCTACTGTATCTATCCATCTATCTATCTATCTACTGTATCTATCCATCTATCTATCTATCTATCTATCTATTGTATCTATCTATCTATCTATCTACTGTATCCATCCATCATCCATCTATCTATCTATCTATCTATCTACTGTATCCATCTATCCATCTATCTATCTACTGTATCTATCCATCTATCTATCTATCTATCTACTGTATGTATCTATATATCTATCTATCTTCTTCATGGTAACTTTCATCCACAGCGAAAGGTATGTTGGGTGGTCTAATCACCCTTGATGGTCACCTTGAATTTTTTATTTCAATAAAAGAATCATAAATCACGAAAAAGGAAGAAGAAAAACACTCCGGTGGCAATGTTTTTCTCCTCCTCCGTTTGTCTCTTCCTGCCTGCAGTCACTCACCACTGAGTGACGTGGCAGTCTCCAGATTACCTTAATAACCCGTATATGGAAAGAAAGCGCAGCTTCTCTGCTTTCAGGACCTGTTGAAAATGTTCGGATCGCTCAGACCCAGCAGTTACGGTGCTGAGGCTGAGTACCAGCACGGCGCCCCCTGCTGTAGGGTGTACGCATAAAGGCATGAAGGGTACAGTAGAATTGGTTGTGTATGTACAAGTACATACTGTACAATATACTCTACACACACAAAGACATGGGCAAATGTACATAGGTACATGTTCATACTGGCATTTAGATCTTCATTTCACTGTAAACACACACACACACACACACACAGAGGCGCGTGCACACGCACACACCTCAAACTCACACAAGCCATGCTTACTGTATACATTCTGCACATAAACCCATTATTTCGGCCTACACACATATACAAACATGGACACACACACATATACAAACACTTGGGTCTCCATCCACAACCACATTTAACCTACATTTAGCTGTATACACACACACACACACACACACACACACACACACACACTTGGCACGTATAATGGGGCAAGTGTACACACTCACATTTTGGCCTACATTTAGTTACACACACACAAACACACACACACACACACACACAATCATACTGTTATTTAGAGTCAGAGTAGACATAAAGCAGGCCAGGCTGTGTAGTAGAGTCAGAGTAGACATAAAGCAGGCCAGGCTGTGTAGTAGAGTCAGAGTAGACATAAAGCAGGCCAGGCTGTGTAGTAGAGTCAGAGTAGACATAAAGCAGGCCAGGCTGTGTAGTAGAGTCAGAGTAGACACAGAAAGCAGGCCAGGCTGTGTAGTAGAGTCAGAGTAGACACATAAAGCAGGCCAGGCTGTGTAGTAGAGTCAGAGTAGACAGAAAGCAGGCCAGGCTGTGTAGTAGAGTCAGAGTAGACACAGAAAGCAGGCCAGGCTGTGTAGTAGAGTCAGAGTAGACTTAAAGCAGGCCAGGCTGTGTAGTAGAGTCAGAGTAGACAGAAAGCAGGCCAGGCTGTGTAGTAGAGTCAGAGTAGACATAAAGCAGGCCAGGCTGTGTAGTAGAGTCAGAGTAGACTTAAAGCAGGCCAGGCTGTGTAGTAGAGTCAGAGTAGACAGAAAGCAGGCCAGGCTGTGTAGTAGAGTCAGAGTAGACATAAAGCAGGCCAGGCTGTGTAGTAGAGTCAGAGTAGACAGAAAGCAGGCCAGGCTGTGTAGTAGAGTCAGAGTAGACATAAAGCAGGCCAGGCTGTGTAGTAGAGTCAGAGTAGACATAAAGCAGGCCAGGCTGTGTAGTAGAGTCAGAGTAGACACATAAAGCAGGCCAGGCTGTGTAGTAGAGTCAGAGTAGACATAAAGCAGGCCAGGCTGTGTAGTAGAGTCAGAGTAGACATAAAGCAGGCCAGGCTGTGTAGTAGAGTCAGAGTAGACTTAAAGCAGGCCAGGCTGTGTAGTAGAGTCAGAGTAGACATAAAGCAGGCCAGGCTGTGTAGTAGAGTCAGAGTAGACATAAAGCAGGCCAGGCTGTGTAGTAGAGTCAGAGTAGACGTAAAGCAGGCCAGGCTGTGTAGTAGAGTCAGAGTAGACGTAAAGCAGGCCAGGCTGTGTAGTAGAGTCAGAGTAGACATAAAGCAGGCCAGGCTGTGTAGTAGAGTCAGAGTAGACGTAAAGCAGGCCAGGCTGTGTAGTAGAGTCAGAGTAGACGTAAAGCAGGCCAGGCTGTGTAGTAGAGTCAGAGTAGACATAAAGCAGGCCAGGCTGTGTAGTAGAGTCAGAGTAGACACATAAAGCAGGCCAGGCTGTGTAGTAGAGTCAGAGTAGACATAAAGCAGGCCAGGCTGTGTAGTAGAGTCAGAGTAGACTTAAAGCAGGCCAGGCCGTGTAGTAGAGTCAGAGTAGACATAAAGGAGGCCAGGCTGTGTAGCGGACCAGTGCCTCCATCGATCTGAGAGGGTTCATTAGGTAAGTGCTGACATCACAGATTGATGTCTCTTTAAACCAGTGCTCGCCGAGGAGCTGACAAGGAAAATCAGCACTATTGACTCCCCTACTGGTGTGTGTGTGTGTGTGTGTGTGTGTGTGTGTGTGTGTGTGTGTGTGTGTGTGTCTGTGTGTGTGTGTGTGTGTCTGTGTGTGCCTTTGCACACACGTCTGCTCGCGAGCGCGTGCACATACATGCTTACATATCGGCCCACGTCAACATGCACATACAGTATGTGCCAATAAAATGAACACGTGTGTGTGTAGCGGTGTGTGTGGCCGTCTTATGTGTGTGTGTGTGTGTGTAGCGGTGTGTGTGTGTGTGGGTGTGTGTTTCCCCTAGACAACATACTAAGCAGCTCTGGTCTTTGATGGGCTTCCTCGGGTGTAGGCGTCCACTAATGCTGCTAGTTATACACTCAGCCATGCGGCTAAGAGCCTGTCAGCCTGTTCCTGCCCACACGCCACCAGCCATCCATCCCATCCAGCAGACTCCAGAAGCTATCCAGAAGCTTCTCTCCATCCATTTTTCATCAGAAGACTTTAGCCCTTCTGTCTGGTAATTATATCAAGCGAGTCTCTCCCTCATTTGCGATCCAGAGAGGAGCTCAACATGGGACTGATTAGCGCGTGTTGTCGAGTTGTACGAGGCCTCAAAGCTATTTCAGTCGCTCTCTGAAAAGACTTGTTGTTGTTTTCTCTCTTCATGTCGGGGGGGGGAAAGCAAAGCGAGTGAAAGTTGTCTCTGTGCGCGTCGTGACCCCGGTCCCCCTCGTTCACTTACTTGTCGATTGATTCGAGATGTCATTTGTATCTGATGTGTTTCTCTAATTAAGAACAGGGGAGAATCATTGGCATTGAGCGGCCCCGCGCGCCCATCGACCGGAGCGGAGCGTGGGTGTGGGTGTGGGGGGGGGGTTGGGGGTTGCGGGGGGAGCTGGTGTGGCGTAGGGACAGGAGTGACAGTTCAGGTCCTTACACATCGAGAGCGATGTGAATATACAGCGCGAAATTGCGATGCGAGTTTTTTGACCCACCTGTCAATCACAGCCACAGATGTGTACGCGTCGGAAGCGAATTTCTGAAAGATCGACCGTGGTTCGAAAAAGTAAACGCCGCAATAACGCTCAGCGAAACTTCGCCGTTGGTATGCACGGTTGCATTGACTGATAGGTTCGGAAAATATTATTGACATAGTTACTATTGATTAATCGCACGGAAAAAAAAACGCTCCCGATGTGTAAGGACCTTTAGTCTTTGTTTTTAGAGCATTTTTTGTTTGTTTTGTATGATCAGATTGATCAGATTGTTGTCAATATTGGTTTAACTTTTAATTCCTTAGGTAAGAGATATAGAATAAGCCCATCAGGGTTTCCTGTCTCCGCCTGCATCGTTTTTTTTTATCCATTTATTTCCTTTCGTTTGTTTTTCATTTTAATACGTACAAATAAAAAAAACAAATAAAAACTCAAGCAAGTTAATTGCCATATTAATAATTGAGTCTGCTTCTTATTGAGGGATTTATTTATTTTGTTTTTCTTTCTTTTTTACATGTGTTTTTTTAGTGGGCGGTTCCTATCTGGAGGAAAGCCCAGGGGAGCACGGTGGAGAACATGCAAACTGCACACAGAAAGGCCCGTTTTGATGAGCCCACCTGGGCAGTAGGCACTGAGGACATGGGAATGGGGACACACCCTCAGCGCCCACAGTGTCCCAGGTGGGAGTCGAACCCAGGACCTTCTTGCTGTGAGGCAACAGTGCTACCACTGTGCCACGTGCCCCTTGGGAATCTATTTCTTGCCCAATGACAGTTCTGCAAGGAGCATATAAAAAAATACATAGCTTGTGACCATCCAGGGTTGTCTCTCAAGCACAAGGCCACCATCCTCTAAGATGATCAAAAGCCTATTTCATATTGTCACTTTGTTGGTTGCCGATGTGTAACTAATAGTAATAATAATTATAATTATATAACAGTTATAATAACCCATAACAAACTATAACAAACTATTCAATAGCTTGGAATTATTTTGTAATAGGATGGAACAGTCGCTGTTGACAAGTGGAGATGAAGTGCACCTCTGATCATAATAAAGCACCCACCGCGTCCTGTTGCTTTAAATGAGCAGTTGATCACATGACCTACGGCAGTGATACTCAACTGGCGCCCCCTGTGTGGCCCGCGATGGAATTGCAAAAAAAAAAAAAAAAAAAAAAGATTACAGTGCACCTGAACGCAACATGCAAGATACCCGCTGAATAAGTGTCCAAATGTTCATGTCATTCTGGCCAATACTCACACTTCTGTTATAGCATTTCAGTCTGGAATAGGGAATATCTTTCAATAATCTATGATTTAGCTGCTAAATTGTCAAATACCGCCGTCTGCTCGCTACCCAGGCACTTATGTATGTACTTAACCTAAGTAACTATCCGGTGTGCACAACATTGTCAGACTAAACTCCGTCTGACACCTACAATCCGCTACAGAAAAATGTATATTGATTGTTTATTAACTGGCCCCTGGCCTTCTATCATTTCACGAAAGTGGCCCCCGGGCAAAGCAAGTTGAGTATCCCTGACCTACGGTGTCTCCACGTCCAGTCGGAATGCCATTAAAACGATCAATAGCCCAGGAGAGACAAAGACCAATAGATGGACTTATCTGTGCTTTACTGGATCGATACTCCAGACGCTCCATTTTATTTTCTCCCAAATCAAAAAGTCGTGCACTTTAGAAAAGTTTCCCTGCACTTTTCTTTTTAGCCTGAGCTGAGCATAATGCTAAATAAGTGTTTGGATTGTGGAATGTGCAGAACCCAAGGCGTCAATCCCTTCCAGGCCACCATCATCACCGCAGGCACAGCCCCCATTGGCTGCCTCCAGGAGATCCAAGAGAATAATTGCCAGCTGATTGGCTGGTTAATTTTTCATGCACCTTTGATGCGGAGGGGGTGTTTGTATTACCTTTACCAGCAGGCATAATAATGGGAGAGCGTTTGACACACTTAACTGTGAGTAAGACGGGCCGAACGGAGGAGAAGAGAAGACACTGCAGTATTGCCTATTGTTCATTATTGTTGTATTTGAAAAAGTTTAGTTCTAAAGTGCTATATTTCTGTTTTAGAGTTAGTGAAGGGGGGCAGAATTTTATCATTCAATAGCTCCAAAATATAAATGGAGCCACATTTTGTCGATGGTGGCTGTCTAAATTTAGATTGAAACTCTTTCCTCCTGCACTATGCATTGTCTCATTCGTTTATAAATAGCGAATGATTCAAATTTACTTTTTTAAATTGACTTACTTACTAATTTGATTATTATTTAATGTTCCCGATTCAAATTTGTGCACTATAAGTTGTGTCGTTATAGCTGTCGTTATAGAGTTATAGAGTTGACGGTGCCATGTTCATACCTCAGCCTCGGTGACGCTAAGCTCTGCCTGCAGGTGACCTACCTCCATACATACCCCCACTCTGTGTATGTGTGTGTGTGTGTGTGTGTGTGTGTGTGTGTGTGTGTGTGTGTGTGTGTATGTATGTGTGTGTGTGTTTGTGTGCGTGTGTGTGTGTGTCCGTGTGCGGTGTTGTTGTGCGATGGCCGCGGCGCCGTCGTGTCTCCTCGGCGGTTCCGTTCCGGAGGTCCGGGGAGCGGCGAGCTTCCTCACGGTTGTCACTTTGAGGTGGGAGGAGAGCGGTCGTTTCCGGGGACGACGCTCCCCCATCCTCATCCCGCGCTTCCCGCCCGCTCCGATTAGTTCCTCTCGCCGAGAAAACGGGAGCAACACTCTGAACGATTTGCATCCGAAATATTTATTCTCCCCACATTTATGTTTTTATTCCTTCTTCTCCTCACTTTCTCTCTCTCCATCTCCTTCTCTCTCTGTCTCACTCTGTGTTCTATCCCCTTCTCATTCCTCCCCCTCCGGATGCTGTAGAGCATTTTATTACAATTGTCAGAAAGAGTAACAATTCTATTGTGGGGGCCGATTACGACAGGGGGGGTGTTTTACCCCAGATCACCAGAGCAATTAAAATCTGTAAATAAGGCTACCCATGATGCCTCGCTCCAAACAATGGGGTCCCGCAGGAAGCGCTTGTTTTGAAGGCGAGCTGTGGAGGAGATAGTTGTAGTTCTCTCTCTCTCTCTCTCTCTCTCTCTCTCTCTCTCTGTCTCTCTCTCTCTCTCTCTCTCTCTCTCTCTCTCTCTCTCTCTGGTTAATTAGGAGATGCTCCGTCTCAACCCGACACTGTGGCTGTGTCGATGGGCAGCTTAGCACAATCAGCGGTGACACATATTCCAGACAACGAGATGAAGTTGTTTACTTTTGTTGTAAGGCCTCGCATTACGCCACGACTCACGTTGTTGTCGTGCAGCGCGGCAACGATAATGCGCGCCTAATTGTGGCAGAAAAACGGCTCGTTTGGCGGAGGAAAGAGAGAAGACGCCTGTGATGTGGAGGAGAGGCCATACTACTAGAGCGGGCGAGGAGGAGACGCACACGCCTGTATACAACACACATGACCATGGAGACACAGGGAGAGGGCTTTTCATCAAGGGATAGATCCAAAGGGGAAATCAGGAAGAGAAGAATTAGCTGCAAATGAACTAAACTAAACCGGACAAGTGTGCTCGTCTTCATCGTGATCACACAACACACCACAACACAACACAACACTTGCATGCAAGGAGGGACCAAATTCACACACACATTCACACACACACACACACACACACACACACTCACACACACACACACACGCCTAAAGGTCAGTGGTGGCCTAAAGGTCAGATAAGGGAGCTCGGTTCAGTCCCCCGGACCGGCTGGATAAATCTGGGTGGAGAACGTTGAAAAGCAGTGCTTGCCCCTCCCTCATTACCACCACCGGGGTGCCCTTGAGCAAGGCCCTTAACCCCAACTGCTCCAGTGGGGCTGCTCAGTGGCCAGCAGATCAGACTATGGTTGTATTGGTCAGCTTCCAGGTGTGAATGTGAACAGGGCGCTCCTGGAAAATAAAGGTAAAATAAATAAAAACACCCAGGGCGATACAGTATCCTTCCTTCGGGGGGCAGCCAGGAGCAGTGGGTGGGCAGCTTCACAGTACAGCACCCGGGGGCCAATTCCAGTCAACGTCATCGCTGGTCAGGCGATGATCTTCTGCTGATGTTTTTAGTGGGGGTCCATACTGATGTTGTCTGGAGGAAACCCCTGGTGAGCAGGTTGTCTGGAAGAAACCCCTGGTGAGCAGGTTGTCTGGAGGAAACCCCTGGTGAGCAGGTTGTCTGGAGGAAACCCCTGGTGAGCAGGTTGTCTGGAGGAAACCCCTGGTGAGCAGGTTGTCTGGAGGAAACCCCTGGTGAGCAGGTTGTCTGGAGGAAACCCCTGGTGAGCAGGTTGTCTGGAGGAAACCCCTGGTGAGCACTGAGCAGGTTGTCTGGAGGAAACCCCTGGTGAGCAGGTTGTCTGAAGTAAACCCCTGGTGAGCAGGTTGTGTGGAGGAAACCCCTGGTGAGCAGGTTGTCTCGAGTAAACCCCTGGTGAGCACTGAGCAGGTTGTCTGGAGGAAACCCCTGGTGAGCAGGTTGTCTGAAGGAAACCCCTGGTGAGCAGGTTGTCTCGAGTAAACCCCTGGTGAGCAGGTTGTCTGGAGTAAACCCCTGGTGAGCAGGTTGTGTGGAGGAAACCCCTGGTGATCAGGTTGTCTGAAGGAAACCCCTGGTGAGCAGGTTGTGTGGAGGAAACCCCTGGTGAGCAGGTTGTCTGGAGGAAACCCCTGGTGAGCAGGTTGTCTGGAGGAAACCCCTGGTGAGCAGGTTGTCTGGAGTAAACCCCTGGTGAGCAGGTTGTGTGGAGTAAACCCCTGGTGAGCAGGTTGTCTGGAGGAAACCCCTGGTGAGCAGGTTGTCTGGAGGAAACCCCTGGTGAGCAGGTTGTCTGGAGGAAACCCCTGGTGAGCAGGTTGTCTGGAGTAAACCCCTGGTGAGCAGGTTGTCTGGAGTTAAACCCTGGTGAGCAGGTGTCTGGAGGAAACCCCTGGTGAGCAGGTTGTCTGGAGTAAACCCCTGGTGAGCAGGTTGTGTGGAGGAAACCCCTGGTGAGCAGGTTGTCTGGAGGAAACCCCTGGTGAGCAGGTTGTCTGGAGGAAACCCCTGGTGAACAGGTTGTCTGGAGGAAACCCCTGGTGAGCAGGTTGTCTGGAGGAAACCCCTGGTGAGCAGGTTGTCTGGAGGAAACCCCTGGTGAGCAGGTTGTGTGGAGGAAACCCCTGGTGAGCAGGTTGTCTGGAGGAAACCCCTGGTGAGCAGGTTGTCTGGAGGAAACCCCTGGTGAGCAGGTTGTCTGGAGGAAACCCCTGATGAGCAGGTTGTCTGGAGGAAACCCCTGGTGAGCAGGTTGTCTGGAGGAAACCCCTGGTGAGCAGGTTGTCTGGAAGAAACCCCTGGTGAGCAGGTTGTCTGGAAGAAACCCCTGGTGAGCAGGTTGTCTGGAGGAAACCCCTGGTGAGCAGGTTGTCTGGAGTAAACCCCTGGTAAGCAGGTTGTCTGGAGTAAACCCCTGGTTGAGCACGGGGAGAACATGCAAACTTCACACAGTGAGGCCTCTTTTCACGAGATAGCCCACTAGGGGCCGAAGGCATGGGGAAAACATAACCCCAGTGCTAACAGTGAACGAGGCAGGAATCTAACTCAGGACCTTCTCACCGTGGTGGCACTTTGTTGGATCTCTTGCTTGAACACTGAGCTAAAGTAACGTGCAGAGTCCCGGGGGCCATATTGATTTTGGAACCAGGTTCCTGAGTGCATTGAACCTTCTCCTCGTTGTGGCCAAGGTCACTTGGCTCCTGGCTACAGCTCCTCTCCAACCAACCTCCTCTGGCCATGTCTCCTCTCTGTACCTTGGCACAACCCCGCAAGTCAATACTGCCAAAAGATTTCATCTCCACGACTCGAACAATTTAATGAGGACTTTAGCTGACTAACGGCACTGAAAGCTATTCTAATTCTGGACTCGTCTCAGAAGAACCGTGGGGACACCACTTCCTACCTGGCTCACAGCATCCTGAACGCCCCGACTACTTTAGAATCTTTCTTCTTTACTCTGCGGAGACAAACTGGCTCTTTGTAGTTTTGACGTGTAGAACATACATGTCATGTACAGTATTTGGTGTCAGGATGTATGCGTACTGCTCCCCCCCCCCCAACTCCACTTAATCAATTGCTAACGAGTGTTTGGGCAGGTTGGAGCAAAGGGAACAAGACAGGTTGGAGGAGGAGGAGGGAAGGTTGGAGGAGTTGTTCCAGCGCGACGTAACGATGCCAGCCT
>NC_139651.1:7821168-7826168 GCF_964638095.1 Poromitra crassiceps | reverse complement strand
GTGTGTGCGTGCTCTCTCGCTAATATTTGTGTTGTTGCGGGGAAGGGGGGGGGGCGGCGAATGGACGGTGACACGTTGATGTTGTACTAAAAATGTTAGGAGCCCCCCCCATGCAGGGCCTAGGAGTTAGACCCCGCCTCCTCCTCCTCCTTCCTCCTCCTCCTCCTCCTCTCTTCCCCTCATCCTCTGCTTCCGCTGCTCGTTGTCTTCCGCCCCCCAAAACCCCTCAGTGAGCCCTGAGTGCCGAGTACCAGCTTCCACACTGCAGCTCTCAAACCCGCGCACTCAGAGCCCCAGCCAGCAGGCCCAGGGCACACCATCTGTAGCCCTCCCAGTCCTTCCTTCTGCCTGTGTGTGTGTCTGTCTATTGTGTGTGTCCTTTATGTATAGATGTGTACATGCAAGTCTAGGTGTGTGTGTGTGTGTGTGTGTTTGTGTGTCCAATACCCCATTCACCCACCCCCCCCATGTTAAAATGCTGAACTTTACAGCTTAAATAAACGTCTTTGAGGCCCGGTACGAAAAAATGGGTTTGGACTCGATAGCTATAATTTCACCTTTCATGACAACTGTATGGATCGTGATTGTGCCTGCTTGCTACTTTCGGTGGTTGGTTGTAAAGGTAAACAGAGCCTTTGCCCCCCGGCCCGCTATACCAGAGTGGAGGTATTAGCAGCCAGACTCCGTCCATCTCTCTTTACAGTCTATGGTCTGTGTGTGTCTGCGTGTGTGTGTGTACGTGTGTGTGTGTGTGTGTGTGTGTGTGTGTGTGTGTGCGTGCGTGCATGCGCGTGGGTGTGTGCGTGCGCGTGGGTGCGTGCGTGCGTGTGCGTGCGTGTGCGTGCATGTGTGTGTGTATGCGTGTGTGTGTGTGCGTGTGTGTGTGTGTGTGTGTGTGTGTGTGCGTGTGTGTGTGCCTGCATAGCCAAACCACCATGCCTCAGCCTGTTAGTCTTGCTACTTACCAGGCTTAGCCGGATGAGAGCCACTCAGCCCACATCTAACTCACATCTAACTCCCTGTCCTCTGACAGCACTTGACCGCCGACTCGTCTTGCCTTTCAAGTGTGCGTCCATGACATCCACTGACTACGGGTGTGTGTGTGTGTGTGTGTGTGTGTGGGGGGGGGGGGGGTGGGCTTTAAACTACGGACTTGGGGGATGCAGCCAGCGACTGAAGTTGTAAGCTGGTTCAGGATCAGTGTTTCCCCACACAGCCGGGGGCTCAGGGTGAGGTGATCCCTCTCTCCTACTCCCCAGCTGACCCCAGATCAGAGAGTTTAGTGAGGAGCGTCCTCTCCGGGATGATGGGGAGTTTGGAAGTGGAGTGGAGGAATCATCCTCTCAAGGGAGAGAGTTGCTTCCCATTACTGGCCTGGTTATCCCAGAGCAATTTAGAGAGAGAGTGGCGTCAGCGGAGGACCAAAATGCTTATAGCCAATGAACAGCCAGGAAAGGGTCTCGCGCTACGTTTGAATATTAAAATAAAGCTGATAATGTACAATTTGATTATAAAAAATAAAAAAAAACTTTCAAAGTACAACACAAACTGTCCATTTTGCTGCAACTCGACAGCGCTGCTTAATCCAGGACCTTACTTCCTGGAACTCTTGAGAGTAAAAAAAATGACTCTTCTATATACACGGCTCTGGGTTATCCTGCTGTCCTTATTCTGTTTTGTCTCCTGGCTTTTGTCCTACCATTGTCCTGTTGGGCAAAACCAGCTGGGCGTCCTCACACCTTTTATATTGATGTTCAACTAACATTTCGTTTGATTTGACTTAGCAGCAGACTAAACAACAGTATATCTGTCACCGTAGACGTGTCAAACACAACACTCTCTTTCTTGGATATGGTTATGGTGTGGAGCGCTGGTATTGTCAGTACAAATAGAACAGTGTTAAGTACCTGTTAGACCACAAACACCACGTTTTCTTTTCCTTTGGCACTCTTACACAACTTTCAAGTGATTTACACAACGGCTCGACACACGCACCTAAGCACACACACACACACCAAACACACACACACACACACACACACCAAACACACGCGCACACGCATGCATACAGGCGTGCACACATAGGGTCGTGCACGCACACACACACTGCATTCTCCTGCATTCCCTGGCTCGCTGTGTGCACTCTTTGCATCCTGGTTTTGGCTGCTCTTCAGGTGTTGTGCCTCAGGGTCTGGCCTGGCTGCTCTTCAGGTGTTGTGCCTCAGGGTCTGGCCTGGCTGCTCTTCAGGTGTTGTGCATCAGGGTCTGGCCTGGCTGCTCTTCAGGTGTTGTGCCTCAGGACCTGGCCTGGCTGCTCTTCAGGTGTTGTGCCTCAGGGCCTGGCCTGTAGGGGTGGGGGAAAAAATCGATACACCATAGTATCGCGATTTTTTGCCTGATGATATTGTATTGATATTTGGACGCCAAGTATCGATATAAAAAAAAAAAGAAAAAAGAAAATGGCAGGCCACTGGGCATCTGCCCGAAGCGCCAGATTGTGCAGTCCGCGCCTGCAGTGGTGTATTGAGTCCAGAGAAGCTTAATAATGTAGCCTAGGTGTGGGGCAAAAACAAAACAAAACAAAAAAACACTGCATGTTTTACTTCCGGTGAGGTCAAGGAAAAGGTAGGAAAAGGAGTTAGGAGTGACAATATATCGAAATATCGCAATATTCAATATATCGCAATACTAGCATATCACAATATCGCAATACTATTGTATCATGACTCAAGTATCGTTTTAGTATCGAATCGTGGGCATCTGGTGATTCCCACCCCTACTGGCCTGGCTGCTCTTCAGGTGTTGTGCTTCAGGGTCTGGCCTGGCTGCTCTTCAGCTGTTGTGCCTCAGGACCTGGCCTGGCTGCTCTTCAGATGTTGTGCTTCAGGGCCTGGCTGCTCTTCAGATGTTGTGCCTCAGGGCCTGTCCTGGCTGCTCTTCAGGTGTTGTGCCTCAGGACCTGGCTGCTCTTCAGGTGTTGTGCCTCAGGGCCTGGCTGCTCTTCAGGTGTTGTGCCTCAGGGCCTGGCTGCTCTTCAGGTGTTGTGCCTCAGGGCCTGGCTGCTCTTCAGGTGTTGTGCCTCAGGGCCTGTCCTGGCTGCTCTTCAGGTGTTGTGCCTCAGGGCCTGGCTGCTCTTCAGGTGTTGTGCCTCAGGGTCTGGCCTGGCTGCTCTTCAGGTGTTGTGCCTCAGGGCCTGGCTGCTCTTCAGGTGTTGTGCCTCAGGGCCTGGCTGCTCTTCAGGTGTTGTGCCTCAGGGTCTGGCCTGGCTGCTCTTCAGGTGTTGTGCCTCAGGGTCTGGCCTGGTTGGTGTTGGGCCTCAGGGCCTGTCCTGGCTGCTCTTCAGGTGTTGTGTCTCAGGGTCTGTCCTGGCTGCTCTTCAGGTGTTGTGCCTCAGGGCCTGTCCTGGCTGCTCTTCAGATGTTGTGTCTCAGGGCCTGTCCTTGCTGCTCTTCAGATGTTGTGCCTCAGGGTCTGGCCTGGCTGCTCTTCAGGTGTTGTGCCTCAGGGCCTGGCTGCTCTTCAGGTGTTGTGTCTCAGGACCTGGCCTGTCTGCTCTTCAGGTGTTGTGCCTCAGGGCCTGGCCTGGCTGCTCTTCAGGTGTTGTGCCTCAGGGCCTGGCTGCTCTTCAGGTGTTGTGTCTCAGGACCTGGCCTGTCTGCTCTTCAGGTGTTGTGCCTCAGGGCCTGGCCTGGCTGCTCTTCAGGTGTTGTGCCTCAGGGCCTGGCTGCTCTTCAGGTGTTGTGTCTCAGGACCTGGCCTGGCTGCTCTTCAGGTGTTGTGCCTCAGGACCTGGCCTGGCTGCTCTTCAGGTGTTGTGCCTCAGGGCCTGGCTGCTCTTCAGGTGTTGTGTCTCAGGACCTGGCCTGTCTGCTCTTCAGGTGTTGTGCCTCAGGGCCTGGCCTGGCTGCTCTTCAGGTGTTGTGCCTCAGGGCCTGGCTGCTCTTCAGGTGTTGTGTCTCAGGACCTGGCCTGGCTGCTCTTCAGGTGTTGTGCCTCAGGACCTGGCCTGACTGCTCTTCAGGTGTTGTGCCTCAGGGCCTGGCTGCTCTTCAGGTGTTGTGCCTCAGGGCCTGGCTGCTCTTCAGGTGTTGTGTCTCAGGACCTGGCCTGGCTGCTCTTCAGGTGTTGTGTCTCAGGGTCTGGCCTGGTTGGTGTTGTGTCTCAGGGTCTGTCCTTGCTGCTCTTCAGGTGTTGTGCCTCAGGGTCTGGCCTGGCTGCTCTTCAGATGTTGTGCCTCAGGGCCTGGCTGCTCTTCAGATGTTGTGTCTCAGGGCCTGGCTGCTCTTCAGATGTTGTGCCTCAGGGCCTGGCTGCTCTTCAGATGTTGTGTCTCAGGGCCTGGCTGCTCTTCAGGTGTTGTGCCTCAGGGTCTGTCCTTGCTGCTCTTCAGATGTTGTGCCTCAGGGCCTGGCTGCTCTTCAGGTGTTGTGTCTCAGGGCCTGGCTGCTCTTCAGATGTTGTGTCTCAGGGCCTGGCTGCTCTTCAGGTGTTGTGCCTCAGGGTCTGTCCTTGCTGCTCTTCAGATGTTGTGCCTCAGGGCCTGTCCTTGCTGCTCTTCAGATGTTGTGCCTCAGGGCCTGGCTGCTCTTCAGGTGTTGTGTCTCAGGGCCTGGCTGCTCTTCAGATGTTGTGTCTCAGGGCCTGGCTGCTCTTCAGGTGTTGTGCCTCAGGGTCTGTCCTGTCTGCTCTTCAGGTGTTGTGCCTCAGGGCCTGTCCTGGCTGCTCTTCAGATGTTGTGCCTCAGGGCCTGGCTGCTCTTCAGGTGTTGTGCCTCAGGGCCTGTCCTGGCTGCTCCTCCAAAACAAATTGCTGGCTGTTTCACAGCGTTTTAAACGCCGGCTCCCTTTAATGACACTATTTACTTAATAGGGTGAAACAAACTGGTGTTCACGCAGCAGGAGCACCAGGTGATGCAGAAGTTCAAACACCTGGCGGAGAGGAGCGCAGCACTCCCTCTGGCAGGCACGGACGCACGCACACACACATGTGCACACATGAAT
>NC_139651.1:7813668-7816168 GCF_964638095.1 Poromitra crassiceps | reverse complement strand
CTTTCGCTCACCACAGTCGCCCACCTCGCACACTCACAAAGTGTACAGTCAGCAGCTGTCTGCAGACACAATAGCACAGTCCATTGATCCTGAGGAAACGGTTAAGACGCAGCCCTGCCCACGCTTTCTCAATGGCTGGCTGGCTGGCTGGATGATGGCTGGCTGGATGGCTGGCTGGCTGGCTGGCTGGCTGGATGGCTGGCTGGCTGGCTGGCTGGCTGGCTGGATGGCTGGTTGACTTTCTGCACCAGTTTACATGTAGTGCTGAGGGGTGGAGGCTAGAGCCATATGAAATCCGTTTTATGTTTTTCCAAATTCCATTAAATTTTTTCCTGAATTCCGGTTTTTGCCATTTTAATTTTTTTATTTAGGGGATATTTTTGACGACTTGGCTCTCTCAGACAGCCTCTTCGACATGCTTCTCAAGGTGAAAACTAAGTTGTGAGGTGCAGTAAGGGTCCCACGCAAGACCAACCCCCCCCTCTCAAAACACCCCAATCCAAAACTGAATCATTTCTCTACGCCTATTTTACAATGAAATCATTTAGCTTACTTACTACGATCATTAGATCTACTTCTTATTTTGATCATTAGGCCTACTTTTATCAATTTCAGCCAAATTATGGGACAATTCTGCAATATTCCATGTTTTACAGTCGATTCCATTTTTATTACCAAATTCCATGATTCGGTCAATTTTTTCTGTTTTGCGGAAATCATTATGGCGCTGGTGGAGGCACTGTAAACTGTATGTGGCAGTTGATTGGGATGATGGGAGTCGGGGGGGGGGATTGGCGTGGGGACCGGGGGTTTGAGCCGCTGTTCACAGGCACTAAGGAGGGCAGCCGTGAGAGTTCAGAGGGGAAGGGGGGCGCCGGGTGGGTGCAGGTGTGGATCCTAAAGAGCCACACACACCTTCTTCCTCTGAATGTGTCAAGCCTTACTAGGTGCACTGCCCTCCACATGACTCCACTACCATCCCCAGCTTGCACAACACGGTAGAAAGATGCGTACATAGATAGATGTGCGCTCTCTCTCTCTCTGTCTTTGTCTCTCACACTTACCTATTACATAATACTGTATAAACACCTATATGAAGACAGATGCTCTCTCTCCCTCTCTCTCTCTCTCTCTCTCTCTCTCTCTCTCTCTCCCTCCCTCTCTCTCTCTCTCTCTCTCTCTCTCTCTCTCTCCTCGGGACGTGCTTGCGTGCCTGCCCTTCAGGGGCAGTCCTGATTTATGAGACACATGCCTGTTTTTTCATGACTTGTTTGATTGCATTCTCAGCTATCGGGGCGCTCGGGTTGCCAAGACCATAAAAGCTGCACACCTGCACAGCGCTGGGGTGTGTAACACCGAGCGAGAGTATGAGGAAGCAGGTGATCAGAGGCATGTGGCTTCCCTTGATCAGTACAGACATATATATATATATATATATATATATATATATATATATATATATATATATATATATATATAGCGCTCTGAATTCACACACACATGATTGATTGGTATTCGCTGTCACTGCACTTTTACGAGGGCTTGTTTTTGATCTGGTATTGCTAATAAGTGGAGCGCGGCACATTACAGTGCGTTGCAGGTTGAAAGGGTTGAAAGGGTTTAAGAAGTTGTTTAAAATGGATTGTTCATAATGGTACTGGAAGGCACGTTTTGTCATAATTCACACTGATGATTGAGAATACGTGTTCCACGTTGTTGCTACGTACCGGAAGCAGATTAGCCGGGAACCTCTCATACACGTCAACTAGCAATCGAGCCACAAATAAGTTCAGTCTCATCCCACAGACGATGTCCTGAATCAGCCAGCCCAGGCCTGTCTCATCCCAGGTGGTTACAGATGACCTTACCGGAGCAATAATGCAATAAGTGTTGTCTCCCATCTCGGTTTCTCTGGCTCCTTTTTCACTCGGCTTGACACAATCGTTGCATTTATCAGTGTAATTGCACCAGTCGGAAGCACTGATGTTGTCTATTAGGCGGATTTCCATCCCGTTAAGAGCAGAGGGCCTTTTAATGTATGGGCCCCGGCGTGAGTGTACCGCTACACCATTACACAGATGGAGTGCACCGATGATGCTGATGATGGCGACGGACGGTTGCCGCGGCGATGTCCGCGATGATATTGCACCACCACCACTGCACTCCTCCTAACAAGCCTTTCAGAGAGAGAGAGAGAGAGAGAGAGAGAGAGAGAGAGAGAGAGAGAGAGAGAGACAGAGAGAGAGAGAGAGACGAGAGGGCCAAACAACAAAGTGAAACGGAGGTTAATCATTTTATTTACTCGGCTTTCTCTTCTCTCCTCTACCCGTCCCTCGGCCCCTCCCCTTCCTCTCTTTGACCAAGCAATGGAGCCGGGTGTGTGGGAGAGGGGGGTGTGGGGGGTGGTGGGGGTAAATCGATGGCGAGCGCATTACAGTAAAACGTATTGATTAGGAGACCTGCGAGCAGCGCGTCGGTCGCCCGAGATGGTGGAATGATG
>NC_139651.1:7783668-7808668 GCF_964638095.1 Poromitra crassiceps | reverse complement strand
ATGTGAAGAGCGGAGAGAAGTGAGGAAGAGAGAGAGAGAGAGAGAGAGATAAACCCACCAGCTTTTCTGAATGCTCCACACACACCAGCTGAGGAGATGGACGGCAGAAGACAGAAGCTCAGTTGTGATCACACCAAGATTGATTTCCTTTTGATTGGGGCGGGGCGTCCACAGCCCCCCCCCCCCCCAAACCCACCTTCCAGTACCCCCCCAAACCCCACCCCCGCTGACCTCTGACCCCCGGCATCTCACCTTACCCCGACTTGGTTTTGGCTGGAAGGATACTGGCTACCCAACCAGACCACCGCCATAGAACCAGAGTAGTGCTTCAGTAACACGCTAACAAAGCAAGCTTTACAGCACCGAGCTACTAGTCTCACAATGGTCTAATGAAACATAAGTTGAAGAACCCGCATTTCAGTGTTCGCATTCATCGTCTCGCTATTTATTTCAGTGTACTTTGTTACTTAATCTCATGTAACCCAAACATGCTTTTGTCAATGGATTGGCGTAGTCATTATTCATCAGTAGTCATACACTCTCCGAGCACTTCGTTAGGAACACCTGTACGCACTTCGTTAGGAACACCTGTACGCACTTCGTTAGGAACACCTGTACACCTTCATATTCGTACTGTTATCCGATCAGACTTTCATAGCACTGACGTTCACCGTGGCGCGGTTGTTGGTGCCACACGGGCCGCTTTGAGTATATCTGAAACTGCTCCATACATCCCTCTGCCTCTGTCACTGTGCTTGAGTTTCCTTCCTCTAGGGGAGCTGATGTCCATGTCGCATGGGTCTTTGTCTTCCTCGTGGTCTTTTTCGTTCCTGGGTCTACAGCAGTATTATCCGTCCGTGAGTCTTCTTCTTCCGCCCCCCCCCCCCCCCCCCCCACTCTCGCAGACTCTCGGGGTGTCTCCGAAATACCGAGTAGTATTGGATCCTGCTGACATGGGTAGCTAGCCCATGCCTGCCCCCTGGTGGTGGGGTCTATTTCCTCCTGTCAGCTGTCTTTCCAGGAGTCACGCGGTCTTTCCCTTGTTGTCAGCCATCCTATTCATGGCAGTCACTGGAGGCTTCCAGAATGAACGTTGTCAAACACACAGGACGTGATGTTAAAAAATCCTTAGTGCCACCTCTTAAATTTCCGTGCTCCCCGTGATGATGGAAGGCTTAAGCACTGACCCGAGTTACTCCGATATTGAGAAGGGCTATAGGCAGACACGTCATTGGGGTTGTCAAGTGGGCTCCTACTTTCATTAATGGTTTTGCTGACGGGGCCCCATGATGTCTCCAGTAGGCTCAGCGGTGCATTCTGGTGTCCTAGAGCTTCCATCCTCCGTTCATCTCCAGCTATACAGCCACTGCGCTACTCCAGATCTTCCACCATCTGAAGATCTCTTTGATGACCTGGCATAGGGCTTGTCCACTGATCTCCAGGTCACTCATCAGTCTTTACAGTTGATGTTGCCACAAAGCCCCCCGACATCCGACTTCCACCGGGCAGAAAGGCTTCAGTAACTCAGAGAACCTCTTTAGAACTGTGGTAGAGCAGGAGATGCATCTCAGAATGCGACACGTGGAACCTTGAGGCGCGTGGGCACTTTGGTAGCCGGTTGACATTGAGCTAAAAGCCGATACCCAGTATTACCGTGGTATGGGGTTCCTAATCAAGTGCTCAGTGAGTGTACATGTATGCTTTCTACGCGTCACACAGTGTTATATCTCACAGTATAGAATGGTGCTTTGCTCACTTCCGATTGCATTCTTCACTTTAACTGTATTCACCGTATGTTGCCACGCCCACTTTTTCTCTTCCGTGTAAGACGCAATTGTATTTGTTCTTCCTACTATGAACTATGAATGAAGTTTGGCAACATTCAGAATTAAGCTACACTGCGGCCAACTTCAGTTCCATGCTCATATAGCGTTACTGCTGCGAGGAGCCGATGGCTGTTACCCAGTCGGCATTTAACGTTAGTTACAAAAGCACGTCGACAGTGTTTTCTCACTGCCAGTACAGTAGGGGTTGACAGATACTAGCTCGTCCGACCGGTCACACAGCCAGCGCTCCTCGTTGCTCGTTAAACATTTCCAAATAGGTGTTATTCTGATAAACTGGTCCCATATTTGGAATGTTACGTTCTCATCCGAAAAAATATAAAAACTTTATAACAGTTTTGTTTTTTTTGCTTGAAAACAGCGTTTTGGCAAGTCTAAAAATGATAAAGGTGGGAGTAATCTACTTAAAACGGAAAGACGATTACAAAATGACGTTATGCGGAAGCGTCCTTATATGGGCAAATGATAAGGTGAATAGCGTAATCCCCCTTTTTTGTCTTCAACAGTGGAATACGCCCGGAGACCAAAGAAAAGATATAGCGATATGAAAGTTATGAATGTCACCAAAATGGAGATATGAAGAATGTGTTGTTTTGTTGTTTACAGTATGATGGTGTGCTTGTGCAATATTTGAGTGAGTGAGTGAGTGAGTGTGTGTGTGTGTGTGTGTGTGTGTGTGTGTGTGTGTGTGTGTGCATTTAGCTGTGTGTATATACAGTACATGTGATAGATTGCACGTGAACGTGTATGCGTGCGTGCGCGTGTGTGTGTGATCGAGTGTGCAAGCCTGTAGTGCACGTGTGTGTGTGCTGAGTGTGATCGAGTGTGCGAGCCTGTAGTGTGTGTGTGTGTGTGTGTGTGTGTGTGCGTGAGTGTGATCGAGTGTGCGAGCCTGTAGTGCACGTGTGTGTGTGCTGAGTGTGATCGAGTGTGCGAGCCTGTAGTGCGTGTGTGTGTGTGTGTGTGTGTGTGTGTGTGTGTGCGTGAGTGTGATCGAGTGTGCGAGCCTGTTAGCCAATGGCTGGAAGTTGTTTGTGTGCTGTGTGAGACGTGCATATGGAGGGAACAGAGACGAGCAGCGGGGAGCCTCTCTCTTTGCCTCTGCTCTGATGAAAGGCAGCACTGATAAGAAGAACGACCCGGAACACAACCAGCGTTTCTCATAATTACAGCTGTTCAATCGCTTTTAATTAGTCTTTAAGCGTGTCGCGCGCCCACGCTCTCCCCCTGTCACGCTGCAGGCCATCCGAGGGAGCGGGGAGAAAGATCCGCCCCCGCCGCTTCTGACAAAAAATCCTACTTTCAAACAAGCGAAATAACGGGTGGGAAAGGGAGGCCGACGTCAAAGCAGATTTCCTTCTGTATCTAGTTCATGATGAAGTAGATGCTGCTGTTTACTATTAAAAATGCAGAATGCACTCTTTCAGAAGTTTTTTCAAGATGTTAATGGTTGCCAAACGTTGTTCTTCCTGCTTCTTGTCTTTTCTCGCTGTTGTGTCTGAGAGATGTGTTTGTAGATGGCGAGCAGCAGTAGCGCTGAATTGTTTGAACCACTGTGCTCCTCCCTGCGCCACAGCTTGTCTGTCTGAAGCAATAGGAAACGGCAGTAAATAAAAAAAAAACAATGTTTTATCCAACGACCCGTGTCCTCCCTCTGTGCGTCTGTGTGTCTTTGTGTCCGTTATTCAATTTCTGCTGCATAACACACCCATGGAGTGTACTATATATTTCTGCAATGCTTTTTTATTTTAAATGTTTGTGTGATTATGGGTTACTAATAAAATAACAACGTTGTAGTTACAGGGTAACAAAAGAAGTCCGGGAATTAAGGGGTAACAATTTTGTAATTGTGAGAGATGTGTACGGTAGGTATGATGTAACTATTTTTGTACTTAAAAAATAATTACAGCATTATTAATAATAATAATAATAATAATCCTTCTCCTTCTTTGGTTTTGTCGACAGACTTTTTTTTGGCACTGGAACTCTGGGCTCCTGTAGGTTTGACCAGTTGGACGAGTGGAACTGTCTTCTCCAGGGTCATATCAGACAGAACCTTGGTAGCGTTTCAAACACAAGGCTTGGTGGAGCTTTGACCTCAGCTTGGATGTCTGGAGCCTGGGACTCCTGAAGCAGGTTGGTTGAACCTTCCTAAGCAGGTGAATCAGCGTGTGTTCAGCAGAAGAGACAGGGGGGAGCCTCCTCTGAGGTCTAGGTGCACTCGATTCCTAGGCTCGCCCGCCCTGCGGCTCGTGTACGCAGCTCGGCTGCTGTGCGGTCTTGCCCGCAGCTCGGCTGCTGCGTGGCCTCGCCTGCCCTATTGGCGCGCACGCAATGTCTCCCTCTCTCCCTCAGTCTCTCTCCCCCTATCTCTCTCTCCCTCATTCTCTCCATCTCCTCTCTCCCTGTATCTCAGTCTCTCTCCCTCATCTCTCTCTCCCAGGTCACCCGCATGGGTGCTCTTTACACCCCCTGAAAGTTTCAGCCCGATCGCACTGGAAAAACTCTTGAAAATAAATAAATCTTGAAACAGACAAACAGAGTCCACATTGCCAAATGTATTTATATAGATTATATATATTATGCAATGACAACAATACACTAGGGGCACTCTTGTTAAAGTTATGATTTACACTTTAGTGATGTGGTCAGGAACAAGGTGTTATTGAGTCAGTAATTATAGTAAAAAAATTACTGAGAGTTACTGAGAGTTACTGTGAGTTACTGAGAGTTACTGTGAGTTACTGAGAGTTACTGTGAGTTACTGTGAGTTACTGTGTTACTGTGAGTTACTGAGAGTTACTGTGAGTTACTGTGAGTTACTGTGTTACTGTGAGTTACTGTGAGTTACTGAGAGTTACTGAGAGTTACTGTGAGTTACTGTGAGTTACTGTGAGTTACTGTGTTACTGTGAGTTACTGTGAGTTACTGTGAGTTACTGTGTTACTGTGAGTTACTGTGAGTTACTGTGTTACTGTGAGTTGCTGAGAGTTACTGAGAGTTACTGTGAGTTACTGTGAGTTACTGAGAGTTACTGTGAGTTACTGTGAGTTACTGTGAGTTACTGAGAGTTACTGTGAGTTACTGTGAGTTACTGTGAGTTACTGAGAGTTACTGTGAGTTACTGTGAGTTACTGTGAGTTACTGAGAGTTACTGTGAGTTACTGTGTTACTGTGTGTTACTGTGAGTTACTGTGAGTTACTGTGAGTTACTGAGAGTTACTGTGAGTTACTGTGAGTTACTGAGAGTTACTGATAGTTACTGAGAGTTACTGTGAGTTACTGAGAGTTACTGTGAGTTACTGAGAGTTACTGTGAGTTACTGAGAGTTACTGAGTTACTGTGAGTTACTATGAGTTACTGTGAGTTACTGTGAGTTACTATGAGTTACTGAGTTACTGTGAGTTACTATGAGTTACTGTGAGTTACTATGAGTTACTGAGAGTTACTGAGTTACTGTGAGTTACTATGAGTTACTGAGAGTTACTGTGAGTTACTGTGAGCTACTGTGCTCTGTGCGACCCTCTCAATATCGCCGCCTCCAGATAAAATGGGATGGAACGTCGGGTAGGCCTCTTGAACAAAGCCCCCGTATTTACTGAAGTTAGCCTCACTGGCACACAAATTATTCCAAGTGTCTCCACACCAGTCTCAGGGTCAAATAGTACTTACAAATAATTATTTTACCCTATTTTATGGCTCGCGTTCAACTCATCAAAGGCAAATGAATGACAGCAACATCTTCAGGCGGTTCCTGCTGGCTCTTCAGTACACTTCACATTGCTATGCTATATTATGTAAAACAACAAAGGAGCTTCATAATCATCCCTTGTCTCTCTGATCCGCTGATGAACTGTTTGTATTAGCACAACAGCTTCTACAGCTGATTGACTGATTGATCGGTTGATTGATTGATTGATGTCAGCCAGCGAAAGAGGAGAGTATTGTTCTCAGTGTCCCCACAAACCCCTCCCCCAACGCAGCCCCAGTCCGCCGTCCCAGAGGTCGCCCATGTTAACTACTTCCTGTACTGGCTGAGTGACTGAGTGATGAATGAGCGTGGAGCGCTCTCCCCTCGGGGGCCGAGGGGAAAAGGGCCCCACTTGAAGAGACAATGACACGGCGCTGGTGAGAGGCACACAGGTGAGAGCACACAGGTGAGAGCCACAGGTATGCATTGTCTCGGCCGGGGTCAGCCGCCAGCCAGCCAGCCAGCCAAACCCACCCTCAATTAGGCCAACAATAGGCACAGGCAGAGATAAAATAACCAGGTGTGTGGTGGGGACAGGTATCGGTTCGGGGTCATATCCCAGTCAAATGTGTCACTGTGTGGCTCTGAGAGAGGGAGAGAGAGGGGGGGGGGGGGTCACTGTGTGGCACGGTTGGGTTTGATTGTGTTGGACAGGATTCTCTTCCAAATCATCATTCTTTGCCCAGAATGATGCCTTATGATAGAGAATCATTGCTATCATTGTCATAGAATGGCAATTTTATTTAATACTTAGGATTAAGGAAATCTGATGAGAGATGATATGAGCCCAACCATGATGTACTGTATAGTGTTATATTATAGATGACGATAGATGAAGGTTCTTGTTTGCAGAGCGATTTATGTGTTTATGTTTGCTTCCTGTGTCTGTCTTCCTGTGTGCTTTCTCTGTACTGTACTGTGTGTGTTTCATGTGTACATGCAGGAATACATGTGTCAAAATGTACATGCGTGTGTGCCTGTGTAGTGTGTGTGTGTGTGTGTGTGTGTGTGTGTGTGTGTGTGTGTGTGTGTGTGTGTGTGTGTGTGTGTGTGTGTGCGTGCGTGCGTGCGTGCGTGTGTGTGTGTGTGTGTGTGTGTGTTAGTGCGTGTGTGCCTGTGTAGTGTGTGTGTGTGTGTGTGTGTGTTAGTGCGTGTGTGCCTGTGCAGTGTGTGTATGTGTGTGCGTGCATGCCTGTGTAGTGTGCGTGTGTGTGTGTGTAGTGCGTGTGTGTGTGTGTGTGTGTGTGTGTTCCAGGCTGCTGCAGGTGGCCTGGGGCCAGTCAGTCAGTAGTAATTGAAGCAGCAGGCTGAAGATAGCATCAGAGCTCTGGGGCAGCTGTCAGCAGTGGGACGGCCTGTGATCATTTGTCAGAGGCTCAGACAAACAGCACTCAGCACTGACAAAACATTGACTTGATTGACTACATGCAAAGCAACACCAACCCCAATGTTTGGCAACTGTTAATTGCACCAAAGGTCACGGAAATAGCACCACCGCTGAAAACCTGAAATGCAAAGAGTGCAGTTTCACTTCAAAGTCAAAACGAGGCAACACATGCCCTAACTCAAGGGGTTCACATGCCCTAACTCAGGGGTTCATAACCTTTTTTGACATTCAAATTCCGATACACCATCGATAATGTCATCCGTGACATCGTCAGTGATGTCACATCGTATGCTTCTTTTCCACTGCAGAATTCTGACTTTGAGAATTCTGACTTTGTTCTCAGAATCCTGATTTAAAGTTATAATCTCAAAAATTTTCATCTAAAAAAAATAAAAAAAATTAAGAGTCACTCACAATGTTGATTGAGGCTATGGACCATTGATGGAAGCCTTTGCAGTATATAGTGACATTATGTGACATTAGTAATGTCACATAATGCAACACTGTTTGGATGTCACCTGCAATTACCACTCATCGCCATAGGTGTCACCCAAGAGAACAAAGCTGAAATCTTAGAGTTATCACTTTAAACTTAAAAAAATAAATGTACTGCTACAGTACTGTACTATGATGTACACACTATAAATCATACTGAACAAATAAAAAGCAGGGTGTAGGTGTACTAGTCTCCACTACGTCTCTGCTGCACAGCGTGTATCAGACAGGCAGACCAAACCCCGGGTCAGAGGAGCTGCTGAGGCTGCTGTCTAACAGATGAGAAGCATCTCATGCTACAAACAAACTCTCCCTCCTGTGTGCGAGAGGCCAGATCACCACTGACACGTTGACTGTGTGCGAGAGGCCAGATCACCACTGACACGTTGACTGTGTGCGAGGGGCCAGATCACCACTGACACGTTGACTGTGTGCGAGGGGCCAGATCACCACTGACACGCTGACTGTGTGCGAGGGGCCAGATCACCACTGACACGCTGACTGTGTGCGAGGGGCCAGATCACCACTGACACGTTGACTGAGGCCAGATCACCACTGACACGTTGACTGGCCTCTTCACTGAGAGGCCAGATCACCACTGACACGTTGACTGTGTGCGAGGGGCCAGATCACCACTGACACGTTGACTGTGTGCGAGGGGCCAGATCACCACTGACACGTTGACTGTGTGCGAGGGGCCAGATCACCACTGACACATTGACTGTGTGCGAGGGGCCAGATCACCACTGACACATTGACTGTGTGCGAGGGGCCAGATCACCACTGACACGTTGACTGTGTGCGAGGGGCCAGATCACCACTGACACGTTGACTGTGTGCGAGGGGCCAGATCACCACTGACACGTTGACTGGCCTCTTCACTTGGTGTTAGTGTTGCTGGACGCTTCTCCAAAAGAAAAGTGATGTTGATGCTGCCCGGAATCCCTGCAGTTCAATATGCCTCTGATGGTCTGATGAGCTGGGGAGGGGGAGTTTGTGTGTGTGTGTGTGTGTGTGTGTGTGTGTGTGTGTGTGTGTGTGTGTGTGTGTGTGTGTGTGTGTGTGTGTGTGTGTGTGTGTGTGTGTGTGTGTGTGTGTGTGTGTGTGTGTGTCGCAGATCAAACAGCAGCCTGATTGAATGTAGAGCATGTTTATGGGTCGTCGCTGTGGCCCTGGCTCTGGTGGCTGGCCCCTATATCTTCTGTCTGTCCTACAGGGCTCTCTCCCTCTCTCTCTCTCTCTCTCTCTCTCCCTCTCTCTCTCTCTGTCTCTCTAGTAGCTGACCCATTTCTCTCATCCGCTAAAAAGGGCGGGGAACTTTTTTTGGACCAACCAACCAACCAACCAACCGAGTGACTTATAGTGCTGCTGGCCGCCGCTAATAAATCATTACCACATTAATTTTACTATTATGATTATTATGATTAATTAACGCTGCAAACAAGCGAGGCGCTTTCTGAAAAGTTTGCCAGCCTTTATCTCGACACTGGGCGGGGGGGGGGGGGGGGTCAGGATTTCTGGGAAATGTAGTCTTTTCAGAACAAAATCCTGTGTGTATCATCTTTTAACTCCACTCACCTCCTCTCTCATCTCCTTTTCCTCCATTTATTTACAGACACCTCATCTCCCGCCACCATTCGTATCCCCTCCATACACACTGTTTCCCCTTCCTTAGCATTACCTGTCTCACTTCCTTAGCATTACCTGTCTCACTTCCTTAGCATTACCTGTCTCACTTCCTTAGCATTACCTGTCTCACTTCCTTAGCATTACCTGTCTCACTTCCTTAGCATGACCTGTCTCACTTCCTTAGCGTTACCTGTCTCACTTCCTTAGCGTTACCTGTCTCACTTCCTTAGCGTTACCTGTCTCACTTCCTTAGCATTACCTGTCTCACTTCCTTAGCGTTACCTGTCTCACTTCCTTAGCGTTACCTGTCTCACTTCCTTAGCATTACCTGTCTCACTTCCTTAGCGTTACCTGTCTCACTTCCTTAGCGTTACCTGTCTCACTTCCTTAGCTTTACCTGTCTCACTTCCTTAGCGTTACCTGTCTCACTTCCTTAGCATGACCTGTCTCACTTCCTTAGCATTACCTGTCTCACTTCCTTAGCATGACCTGTCTCACTTCCTTAGCGTTACCTGCCTCACTTCCTTAGCATGACCTGTCTCACTTCCTTAGCATGACCTGTCTCACTTCCTTAGCATGACCTGTCTCACTTCCTTAGCATGACCTGTCTCACTTCCTTAGCATTACCTGTCTCACTTCCTTAGCATTACCTGTCTCACTTCCTTAGCATTACCTGCCTCACTTCCTTAGCATTACCTGCCTCACTTCCTTAGCATTACCTGTCTCACTTCCTTAGCATGACCTGTCTCACTTCCTTAGCGTGACCTGTCTCACTTCCTTAGCGTTATCTGTCTCACTTCCTTAGCGTTACCTGTCTCACTTCCTTAGCATTACCTGTCTCACTTCCTTAGCATTACCTGTCTCACTTCCTTAGCATTACCTGTCTCACTTCCTTAGCATTACCTGTCTCACTTCCTTAGCATTACCTGTCTCACTTCCTTAGCATTACCTGTCTCACTTCCTTAGCGTTACCTGTCTCACTTCCTTAGCATTACCTGTCTCACTTCCTTAGCGTTACCTGTCTCACTTCCTTAGCATTACCTGTCTCACTTCCTTAGCATTACCTGTCTCACTTCCTTAGCGTTACCTGTCTCACTTCCTTAGCGTTACCTGTCTCACTTCCTTAGCGTTACCTGTCTCACTTCCTTAGCATTACCTGTCTCACTTCCTTAGCATTACCTGTCTCACTTCCTTAGCATTACCTTTCTCACTTCCTTAGCGTTACCTGTCTCACTTCCTTAGCGTTACCTGTCTCACTTCCTTAGCATGGCCTGTCTCACTTCCTTAGCGTTACCTGCCTGTCTCACTTCCTTAGCATTACCTGTCTCACTTCCTTAGCATGACCTGTCTCACTTCCTTAGCGTTACCTGTCTCACTTCCTTAGCATGACCTGTCTCACTTCCTTAGCGTTACCTGTCTCACTTCCTTAGCATGACCTGTCTCACTTCCTTAGCATGACCTGTCTCACTTCCTTAGCATGACCTGTCTCACTTCCTTAGCATTACCTGTCTCACTTCCTTAGCATTACCTGTCTCACTTCCTTAGCGTTACCTGTCTCACTTCCTTAGCGTTGCGAGCACAGTTAATGCCCTGCCATTCATATCAGCCGGATTAAGCAGATAATTTTCTAACGTTAAGCAGCTTCTCCGCCGAGTGGTCTTCTTGATGTCAGAGCCAGGCATAATTGAGTCATCTGCATTTCATCTAATATGGATGAAAGGTCTTTTTGATATGGCCAGCAGCCTCTCACTCCCCGTCGTACCCAGCAGGGGAGAGAGAGAGCTGATAGGCCAGCAAGTCGCAACGCTGCTTTTAGAAGAGTAGAAGAAGAAGTGGAGGAGGACTGTAGCCGCCGGTGCCCCCCCCCCCACATTGGACATTAATTTTACTATTATGATTACTATGATTAATTAACGCGGCAAACAAGCGAGACGTTTTCTGAAAAGTTTGCCAGCCTTTATCTCGACACTGGGCGGGGGGGGGGGGGGTCAGGATTTCTGGGAAATGTAGTCTTTTCAGAACAAAATCCTGTGTGTATCATCTTTTAACTCCACTCACCTCCTCTCTCATCTCCTTTTCCTCCGTTTATTTACAGACACCTCATCTCCCGCCACCACTCGTATCCCCTCCATACACACTGTTTCCCCTGAGGAGCAAAGCATGTCTGCTCATACTGTACCTGTCTCACTTCCTTAGCGTTACCTGTCTCACTTCCTTAGCATTACCTGTCTCACTTCCTTAGCATTACCTGTCTCACTTCCTTAGCATTACCTGTCTCACTTCCTTAGCATTACCTGTCTCACTTCCTTAGCGTTACCTGTCTCACTTCCTTAGCATTACCTGTCTCACTTCCTTAGCATTACCTGTCTCACTTCCTTAGCGTTACCTGTCTCACTTCCTTAGCATTACCTGTCTCACTTCCTTAGCATTACCTGTCTCACTTCCTTAGCATTACCTGTCTCACTTCCTTAGCATGACCTGTCTCACTTCCTTAGCATTACCTGTCTCACTTCCTTAGCATGACCTGTCTCACTTCCTTAGCGTTACCTGCCTCACTTCCTTAGCATGACCTGTCTCACTTCCTTAGCATGACCTGTCTCACTTCCTTAGCATGACCTGTCTCACTTCCTTAGCATTACCTGTCTCACTTCCTTAGCATTACCTGTCTCACTTCCTTAGCATTACCTGCCTCACTTCCTTAGCATTACCTGTCTCACTTCCTTAGCATTACCTGCCTCACTTCCTTAGCATTACCTGTCTCACTTCCTTAGCATGACCTGTCTCACTTCCTTAGCATTACCTGTCTTACTTCCTTAGCGTTACCTGTCTCACTTCCTTAGCGTTGCGAGCACAGTTAATGCCCTGCCATTCATATCAGCCGGATTAAGCAGATAATTTTCTAACGTTAGCAGCTTCTCCGCCGAGTGGTCTTCTTGATGTCAGAGCCAGGCATAATTGAGTCATCTGCATTTCATCTAATATGGATGAAAGGTCTTTTTGATATGGCCAGCAGC
The DNA here is from genome assembly GCF_964638095.1 of Poromitra crassiceps. Classification (NCBI taxonomy): domain Eukaryota; kingdom Metazoa; phylum Chordata; class Actinopteri; order Beryciformes; family Melamphaidae; genus Poromitra; species Poromitra crassiceps. The sequence goes on along the minus strand of NC_139651.1, from coordinate 7,796,548 downwards.
CTCTCACTCCCCGTCGTACCCAGCAGGGGAGAGAGAGAGCTGATAGGCCAGCAAGTCGCAACGCTGCTTTTAGAAGAGTAGAAGAAGAAGTGGAGGAGGACTGTAGCCGCCGGCGCCCCCCCCCCCCCCCACATTGGACAATGAGTGTCATTTTGAAAATGCTGGAGCGCTTTGTGAGATGTATAATTTTACAGCAGCATCTGAGATATTGATATGTTGATATTGATATGTGACCAATGGACAAACAAACAAACAAACAAACAAACAGGAGACTGATCCATCTCTCTCTCCCTGACTTCACTGCGAGCGAGCCGAAACCGGTGTTCGTTCCGCCCGAGCGAGACGCACGCGCGCCTTCGTGCGGCGGCTTAAAACGTAATCGTTCTGCGTTAGAATTAGCGCGAGACAAGCGGCCGGCCTCTCTCTCTCTCTCCCCTCGCAGCCCCGCCCTCATGCTTAACACATCTGACAGACGGCAATGAGATGAAACTCCGGGCCTATTAGGGCCGGCGCTAAGATGGCTTGATAGACAGCGTGGAGGAGGAGAGGAGGGAGGTGTGATGGAGTCATCAGGAGAGAGACGCACCTTATCTGCTCCAACCTTGAGGATGAATTGCACACACACACACACACACACACACACACACACACACACACGCCGGTTGCCCCTTGATTGACAGCTCTTCAAATGAGTGTCTGAGTAGCACTGGGCTCTGGCCCTCCAAGTAAGTGGGCCGTCAAATTACATCCAGGGGACCGGCTGCTGGCCCCTCGCTCCCCTTGGCAGAGGGGAGATATATTTATTTGTCTGTTTATTTGCTTGGTTTAAATATTTGGCGCGGGGGGTCGGGGAAAATATTGAATTTTTGTCCCCCGGTCAAAGTGCCCCTCATATTCCATTAATAAAGACCAGAGGAGGTTGTTTGCCCAGGAAAGTGCAGCGGGAGAGAGGAGTTTATTTCAGGGAGGTCCTCAGAGAGGGCCTGTGACCTTCTTCTCATGGAGGAGAAGGCTGTGTGTACACTGTGCTTCTATCTTCAGTCTGTCTCTGTCTGGATCCTACACATGTATGGTATCTCTCTCTCTCTCTCTCTCTCTCTCTCTCTCTCTCTCTCTCTCTCTCTCTCTCTCTCTTCCTCTAACTTCCAGCATCCCTCCGTACCCCCTCTCTCTCTCTCTCTGTCTTTCGTTGTTTCTCTTTCCCCTTCAATCTTTCCTTTCCCATTCACTGTACATCTCTCTTTCTCACCCCCCACTCTACTACCAGCATCCTTCTCTCTCTCTCTCTCTCTCTCCCTCCCTCCCTCCATACCTCCCCTCTCTGTCTTTCGTTGTTTCTCTTTCGCCTTCAATCTTTCCCTTCCCATTCACTATGCATCTCTCTTCCTCACCCCAGCATCCTTCTCTCTCTCTCTCTCATCTTCTCTCTATCATGTCTCCTCTCCTCTTCCTCTTTCCGTTCCTCACCCGATCTCTCTCTTCCATCATCCCTCACCCCCCCCCCCTCCCTCCATCTCTTTCTGCAGAGTCTTGCTCTATTTGACTGGAGTGCAGTGCAGAGTGTCTCTCTCTCTCTGGACTCCCCGGGCTGCGTCCAGGTTAAACTCTTAATTGCCTCGGCAGTGGGTGGGTTTAAGGCTCTGGCTCACCTCGGCTCAGGTGGTCCCTGTGCAGAGGGGGGGGGGGCGGGGGGGGGTCTGCAGGGTTACGGTGGGGCTGAGTTGTTGTGTGTTGGGCGTGCAGGAGGGAGATGATAAAGACTTATTAATATAGATGATGGAGATGACCTCTGACAGCGGTGCTACAGCGAGACAAGCCATGATCAATGTCTGCTCCACACCTTTTGCAGCTCGCTCTATCTATCTATCTATCTATCTATCTATCGCTCTATCTATCCATCCCCCCCACCCACACACACACACATTAATCACAATCAGCTACAGGACCACCTTGTCACGTACAACCACAACACATGCCCGCTTCGACCCGCGATCCAAGCTCCCACTCCAGCAGGGCCTCCGTAAGCCCCCCCGCTATATCTGCTCCCACTCCAGCGGGGCCTCCGTAAGCCCCCCCCCCCCCCCCGCTATACCTGCTCCCACTCCAGCAGGGCCTCCATAAGCCCCCCCCGCTATACCTGCTCCCACTCCAGCAGGGCCTCCATAAGCCCCCCCCGCTATACCTGCTCCCACTCCAGCAGGGCCTCCGTAAGCCCCCCCCACTATACCTGCTCCCACTCCAGCAGGGCCTCCGTAAGCCCCCCCCACTATACCTGCTCCCACTCCAGCAGGGCCTCCATAAGCCCCCCCGCTATACCTGCTACCACTCCAGCGGGGCCTCCGTAAGCCCCCCCGCTATACCTGCTCCCACTCCAGCAGGGCCTCCATAAGCCCCCCCCGCTATACCTGCTACCACTCCAGCGGGGCCTCCGTAAGCCCCCCCCGCTATACCTGCTCCCACTCCAGCGGGGCCTCCGTAAGCCCCCCCCGCTATACCTGCTCCCACTCCAGCGGGGCCTCCGTAAGCCCCTCCCCCCCCCCGCTATACCTGCGAAGGCTTTTCCGCCGCTAAACTGGGGGCTTGTCAATGAGATCGATGCTGTATTGCCTCCACGTATAAATCCGTTGACAGCAGTACTACAGATCTGTGAGTCGCCAGCCAAGTCTCCATTCACTTCCCCTTCCTGCCTGACTGGACCAATCAAAACCCCCTGTAGTCATACTGCACAGTGTGTAGACGACTAGAATATGGACCTGACTTCGCCTCCAGAGGCCACAACAACACTAGAGTGTGACCAGTCATTTCATAAAGGCCGTATCACAGAGTTAAGACCCCTGTCTCAGTGCTCTGCCCCCGGACATTGATTCCTGTTTAAAAGGCTATGGCTAGTCGATAGCACCTCCTCATCGCCATCTGTCTCTATTTACTAATACATAAAGTGGCTTTGGACCAGGCCTGTAAAAGCATGCATGCTAATGAGCAGCGGGGCCCCTGTGGTCTCTCTGTCTGTCTCTCTCTCTCTCTCTGTCTCTCTCTCCTCTGTCTCTCTCTCTCTCTCTCTCTCTCTATGGCTCTCACAAGGCACAGCAGTCTGTCTCTCTCTCTCTCTCTCTCTCTCACAAGGCACAGCAATCTCTCTCTCTCTCTCTCTCTCTCTCTCTCTCTCTCTCTCTCACACACACACACAAGGCACAGCACTCCAATCACGCTAATTGCCCGCCCGGTCCAGTTGTTGTTTAACATCGCTCATCAGACGGAAGGCGGTTTCACTTCAGCCGCATAGATTTTTCTACCTCGGCTTTGCTGCTACGTTCAATCTGTGTGTCTGTGTGTTTAGCCCCTCCTCCCCTCTCATCGTTGTGTGTAGGTCAGCTCTTAAGGTCGTGTCTGGTCGTTTGTCAGACGCACCGCACTCTGTCATCCTGATCAGTTATGGATCATATAGATGGGCTCGTTTGGAACGGGCCGGGCCGCATTCAATTCTAAAAGCCGCTCGATCTTTCCTCCCGTTCCTCTTAGTTTAGCAATATCTACATAGGCCGAAATTAATGTTTGTATGAATATTATAGATGCACGGGGGGGGGGGGGGGGGGGGGGGGGAGGGGAGATCGATATGCGGAGGGGAGGAGATTCCTCACGCGAGGGCGAGACATGCACGCACAGACGCATACACATACACATATACAGTACATGGCTACAGCTACATGCACACATGAACACACATACACATGACAACACACACTGACTCGCAGACAAATGCACACATTCTAATAATAATAGCAATAATGATAATAATAATAATAACAACCATACGCCTTAAACTGCGGCTCTCTATGACCTTCCTATCCCTAGCTATGTCCCCTTTCCTTTCCACGCTCCCTCCCACCACCCAGATTCACCTAGCCACTCCCCCTACCCACCCATCAAACCCCGACTCTCTATGACCGTCCTATCCCTAGCTACGGTCCATTGTCCCTAACCCCACCCCTTTCCTGACCACGCCCTGTCCCGCCACCCAAATAGAGAGCCAAAGTGGAACGTCACTTCCTGCTTCAGCACTGTACCAAAGATTTTCATCCGCCATTTATTTTCCCATAGACATTTAGTAAAAATGCTTATAAAAAGAGTTTTACTGGTTCAAACCAAACGGTACAGAGAAACAGCAGACATCGCATAACATTTCACTCGGACCAAAACGTAGAAAATGCCAGTTCGGAGGAAATCTTTTTTTGATGCTGTTTTTTTTTTAAAGTTTTGGTCCGAGTGAAATGTTCTAGGGTCTCTCCCGATTATAGCGTTAGCTGAACCGTTTGGTTTGAACCAGTGAAACTCTTTTTATAAGCATTTTGCGAAATGTCTACGGGAAAATAAATGGCGGATGAAAATCTCTGGTACAGTGCTGAAGCAGGAAGTGACGTTCACTTTGGCTCTCGATTTCATGAAAATCGGCCCAGTAGTTTTTCCGCAGTCCTGCTAACAGACAAACAGACAAACGCCACCGAAAAACATAACCTCATTGGCCGAGGTCATAATACATAAAAGACCAATTAAGATACAGTAGTAGGCTGTGTCATTACATACAAGCCAGTCTATAAAACAAGTCTGAACCAGTGACTTGAAAGAAGATACTATTTCATATGCACATGACTGTACACACACACACACACACACACACACACACACACACACGCGCACACACACACACACACACACACACACGCACACACTCTCACACTCTCAGTCGTGGAGTCCATTTGGTTTGACATTGACTTCCTGAGGGAAGGGGTGGTGCTGATGTGTGGAGGCTCTCAGAGCTCAGCACAACACAGGACTGCTGTGTCAACTGTGACCCCGGTGACCCCGCCGAGCCAGAGGGCTGCTGCTGCCACAGACGCAGGTGAGGGGAGGGGTCAAAGGTCAGCTGTCCAGTGTGTCAGGCTTGCTGATCAGGAAGTGTAGCCTCTCGCTTCGGGGAGTACACAGGGAGTGCCATGTTTTGGACAGATACTCCCCTCTCGGACATAAATCCTCCATGCTTACACGCAGTGGAAGTTGCCTGCAAAGTCAGTGTGGTAGGAAGGTAACTCATTTAGTTACTCTATCGAGAAGTACTACTTTTTTTAGTTACTAGGGATGTCACAATATATCGTCCCACGATATATCGTGATATCAAAACGTGACAATATCATGTATCGTTGAGATGAAATCTCATATCGCGAGAAAAAGAAGCTGAACATGGTGGCACTGATCCGCATCTGATTGCATGCTCGCTCTCCTTTTCATTGCTTTGTTTGAACAGACGAGGGACGTTACAGACACGGAGGATGAAAATAGTGAAATTACTCAAATTAGCATGGAGGATACCCCCTCAACTTACAAATCGATCACAAAAAAATATTGTTAAAATATCGTATCGTATCGTTATCGTGAACCCAATATCGTGTATCGTATCGTATCGTGAACTGAGTGTATCGTGACACCCCTATTAGTTACCCATTGGTCCCCTGTACTGTACCTCAGTGAAGAGTAATAGTAATAGTGCTAGGGTTAGGGTTAGTGGTTACCAGTGTTGGGCAGTAACGCGTTACTTAGTAACACGTTACTGTAATTAGTTACTTTTTTAGTAACTAAGTAATATAAGGCGTTACAATTTCCAAAACAGTAATTAATTACAGTTACTAATCCAAGTAACGCATGCGTTACTGCGTTACATGATTGCCTGCCAGAATGCAGTGTTTTCTATGTAAAAGAAAACATTTTATCCTCACGGACTCAGGCGCACACATATACGTCATAGTGTGTGTGCGCGATACAGCGTCAGAGCGTGCACGCTGGCTTTCAAAACAAACCGAGTCAGAAGAAGGAGACGAGCAAGAGAAACCTGGCTACCTCGAGAGAGAATATGCGGGGATGGAGGCTAAATTGAAGGCGACGCTGGGTGAGGTAGACTTGGGTGTGTTCACTGGATTAACAGATACACTTTGGGTAAGTCAGTGTTGTACACTTTGCCTAACCTTCTCGTCAAAGCCTTTCTCACCGTAGTCAGACGGGCCGGCCCAGGGAATGTTGACAGATCATCACTTTTCTTTCAGCAACGAAGCTTGAAACGTTTGCATTGAGGCTGTTGTATTACCACTCCGAGTTTCCGACAGTAACAGCATCTTTCACTCACGTTATCTGTGTGACTGTCTGACTTTCATTTCGTGTGAAGCTAGCCAGTCTTAATACACCACTTCCTGTTCTTTCTAACCGAATTTCAAAGTAAAATGCCTTTGGCTTTTCGTTTAACATAGCCTATATAATACCAAAGCGAAAATAATTAATACAGTGACATGCTAGACGGTATTTGGGGTAAAAATAAAAATAAAAGTAACTAGTAAAGTAACTAGTAACGTACCTAGTTACTTTTTGAAAAAGTAACCAGTAAAGTAACTTTTATTACTTTTTTAAGGAGTAATCAGTAATCAGTAACTAATTACTTTTCCAGAGTAACTTGCCCAACACTGGTGGTTACTCTGATGATGGGTGTGTTTGTGTGTCGTTTCAATTTATATGATTTTTCATTCACCAAAATGGGTAACTGGGCATTCATGGAATTCAAACGTTTATGGAAGAAATGATTTTAACATGTTACCAACCAATAAGAAAAGTACTAACTAACTAAAGTAGTGACTAAAGTAACAGCACTTTGACTTCAAGTATTTTTGGCAATTCTTCCCTCTCTGCCGTGGTCTCATACCGAGTGGAACAGAGACGAAGGTTCATGTTTGTTTGTCCCAACCCTTGCTCCGTACCCACGGGTCCAAACGGACCCCCTACCGGTGCCGCACTGAAGCAGCCCCTTCAATCCGTCTTGGTCTGGAGGACTGTTGCTCTGTGCCCCCTTCCCCCCTAGCATCCTGCTAGCTGTATGAGCTAACAGCAGCTCTGTGGTGGAGCTTCCTTCCTCTGTCGGTTCTGAAGCAGGCGCTGCTGCTGCTGGCTGTCCGGATCAAACCGGCTCGCCGCATGTCGCCCGGTCCTCTCTGCACGGAGGTAAACAAGAGCAGGGCCGCGCGTTCAAGAGTCACCACAGGGGCACCCGTCCAAGAGGTATCGCTCTCCCAACAGCCCTGGGGAGGCTAATATTACAAGACTTCAGAGTGTGTATCTGTGTTTGCGTGTGTGATTCCATGTGTGTGTGTGCGCACACACATGAGTGTGCTTTGTGTTCGCATGAAGGCACCCATGTTTCAGCCATGTTTTAATTTCTCGTCTCTTCTGTAAAAGAACACTATGCGCCAAAACACCTTTGACCTTTTTATTCACATTTGTCCAATGTGGTGCTGCGTTGCCGGTTGATATAACGGTGATTTGGGCTTAAACATAGTTCATGAAAACAAACGCTGTTGGCTAGGTGTTTGGTGGCGCACAGGAAGAGATGCATTTCATGTTTCTGCCAGCAGGTGGTTTGTTTGGAATACATTTGAGAAGAGCCGGGTAGTTTAGCATGAGCAGCCATAGCTACCATGGCAACAGACACAGAAAATCCAAGGAAGATGTCACAATGCTGTTTGATTGACAGGTGACCTTACATCTTGCGGTGCAATCTTACTCATATAATTGGGCGGCCGATTCCGGCGCGGCGCACAGTTGGTCAGCTGCACATGCGGGCGAGGCCGGGCAGCGGCCGAGCTGCATCTGCGAGCCCCGCGAAGTGGGCGGGGCCTCGAAGGCAAACCAACGAGGCACGGTGGAAAAGGAGGAGGACGAGGATGAGGAGGCACAGTAGGAATGAGCACTGCCAGATAGTCAGAATAACCTTTGATTTGAGGAATCTGATGAAGGCTTCCTCAAATAATAATATTTGATAATTGATAATATTTGATAATAATGACAGCATGCTGTGTATTTTGCACTGGAATCGCCCAAATTCATCACTATTGCCAACAAGGGTCGGGTACCGAAACTTACCGGGCCAAATTGCAGCGCAGATTCGGATGCCTCGTTTCGGTGCCGTGCCCAAGCTGCTGAGTAAGATATCCACCCTCCGGCGGTCCGAAACCGGCGCCACACACACACCTTCACTAACAGTATTGTTTGGAGCGTCCTGCTTGAAATCCCCTTAATGGTACGCGCTCTACCAGGTGAGCCACTGGTACTGTTTTAAAAGTGTCATTTTAACGCCTGTATCAGTGAAATATGAAACAATAGCCATGCCTATTGCCAACTGGACTTTGATATTTTTAAGAACGGTCATGTGCCATTAGCATGCTTTATTCAGAAAACAACCAAAGTTTGACAGTCTGCAATCGTCGTTCATCAACTGATTCTGACAGAAAATAAGACTCCTCCTCTTCCTCCTCCTCCTCCTCCTCCTCCTCCTCCTTCCTCCTCCTCCTCACCTCCTTCCTCCTCCTCCCTCCTCCTCCTCCTCCTCCTGCTCCTCCTACTCCTCCTCCTCCTCCTCACCTCCTTCCTCCTCCTCCTCACCTCCTTCCTCCTCCTCACCTCCTTCCTCCTCCTCCTCCTCCTCTTCCTCACCTCCCTCCTTCCTCCTCCTCCTCCTCCTCCTCTTCCTCACCTCCCTCCCTCCTCCTCCTCCTCACCTCCTTCCTCCCTCCTCCTTCCTCCTCCTCCTCCTCTTCCTCACCTCCCTCCTTCCTCCTCCTCCTCCTCCTCACCTCCTTCCTCCTCCTCCTCACCTCCTTCCTCCTCCTCCTCACCTCCTTCCTCCTCCTCCTCCTCCTCCTCCTCACCTCCTTCCTCCTCCTTCCTCACCTCCTCCTCCTCCTCCTTCCTCCCTCCTCCTCACCTCCTTCCTCCTCCTCCTCCTCCTCCTCCTCACCTCCTCCTCACCTCCTTCCTCCTCCTCCTCCTCCTCCTCCTCCTTCCTCCCTCCTCCTCACCTCCTTCCTCCTCCTCCTCCTCCTCCTTCCTCCCTCCTCCTCACCTCCTTCCTCCTCCTCCTCTTCCTCACCTCCTTCCTCCTCTCACTCTGTCCAGGGAGTCATTATTGCTTTGGTAAATATTTCATAGGCCTCAATACCTTTGCACACAGCCACCTGCCAGGCGCCTCTCCTCTCTCTCTCTCTCTCTCTCTCTCTCTCTCACACACACACACACACACACACACACACACACACACACACACACACACACACACACACACACAGGCCAAGGATAGACAGATCAAAATGAAAGAGAGCGAGGTGACGTGGAGGAGGAATGATTGAGTGTGTGTGTGTGTGTGTGCGTGTGTGTGTGTGTGTGTGAGAGAGAGCGAGAGGAGAGAGAGGAGAGAGAGAGAGGGATAAGGAGTCTGCTCTCTCCTGCCTGCCCATATTATGCATCTACATTGTGAGTGAGCTTGGCTCTCCTCTATATAAGCGAGTCCTCTCACAAGGTCCAGAAGATTCCCTGGATGATGTCAAATCTGAGCCCAACAACGTTTTGTTTTCTGAAGCCCTTCTCTTTTTCCCCCAAGCATTTTCTCCCCACTTGGCACATGAAAGCTTCAGCCTCCGAGACGTTTGTGCGGCGGGCAATCGAGGTAGAGAGACAAAGAGAGGGATGGGGGAAAAGAAAGAGCGAGCGAGAGTAAAAGACAGAGAGAGAGAGAGAGAGAGAGAGAGAGAGAATACCAAGCTTCTCCTTCCCCTGACCTTGAAGAGGCCTGTGAGCAGCACCCCCTCTCTCTCTCTCTCTCCCTCCCCTCCTCCTCCCAGCCCCACCTGTTTACTTTGACTGGGCGAGAGAGTCTTGCATCACCTGCAGTCTCCTCTCTCTCTCTCTTCCCTTGAAAAGGACTCCGACACTCCTAAGAGGCAGCAGGCGATATGGAGATGAAATATTCAGCGTTGGATATAAGCGCTTTAAGTTGTTTCAGAGTGGCTCGCGTGCTGCCACAGAGGTTTGACTTCATAAATAAATGGTCAACAGCGGCCCCTCTGGCTGACCTGTCTCCTGCATATTTACAGGATGTCTGAGTTGTTTGTGTGCCCCGGGCGAAGAAGAAGCCCCGGCCTGCCAGCATGGTGCAGGCCTTCAATATGGATCAGCTGTGAAACACCTCTGGACTCACTCTCCTGTGTAGTCAGTGTTGAATCAGGCTCAGCTGCACACACAGGCGGAAGTCCTCCACAAGGAACTATCTTTATGCCATCTAGGGAAATGCAATGCTATTAGGCCATGTTCAGACTAGGAGGCCACATCTGATTTGTGAACTTTAGTGATCTATTAATGACTTTATCCAGATTGGTTTTATGAGTCTGGATGCTCCAAGTCTGATTTGTGTCACTACTTGTGTCCCAAACCACATATGGAGGTAGTTTCCAATCTGCTTCAAATGTGCTTTTGACTGATGTGACTTCAGTGCGGACGCGCAAGATCCACCAAATCTGATGTGAACGTCACTCAAAGCAACTCGTCATCAAATGCTTCTGCGCAGGAAAACCACGTCACCGACGTACGTCTTTACTGACGCCCACGTCGTTACCATAGCAACCCATGCAGATAGGCTGTTTAGGTCTGGACACACAGATCCGACTTGAGAATCAGATTTGTGGCAGTGCGGACACACTCCCAAATCAGATTTGGGAAGCCAATCAAGATAATGATGATTAATGACTTTATCAGCAAATCAGATTTGCCTGTGATGTGAACATGGCCTCAGTGTCCTCGCTTCTGTCACTTCCACAAGACGCACAGGCTGCTGATGGAGACATCGCCTCGTTGAGGGGCTTGAACCTGTGAACTTTTGTTTGCAGGCCGGTGCGGTCAGTCTATACCCAGCGGCTCTTTCTCCCTGGCCACCATGTGCTGCTTTCCCTCCTGCATTCCAGCACCATTAGCCGGTCCCAAAAGTGCCAAAGCTGCTCTTGTTGCTGTTGAGGGAAAAGCTTGGCGCTCGGCTTCCTTTGAGCCTTGCCATGTAAACGCGTGTTCTCACATTAGCTTTGCAGTGTCGGGACATCTCCACCAGGAAATGAAATGAGTCCGGAACAAATGTTTTGGCTTCTGTTGAACTCTTTTAGCGAGCAGCGGGGCTTTGCCAGCCACCGCATAGTGTTTGCGTTCCCAGAAAGCCCCCGGGAACGCTGACCCCTCTGGAGCTTCCGGATGGAGGGCGGACAGTCCCTTTCTTTGACTGGAGACGAGAAAAAAGAAACGAGAGGAAAGAAATGTCATACAGAGTTGTACCCAATGGTTTTAGAATAAGACGGATTGAAGGAAAAAAAAAATCTCCACAGATATAATAAGTCCTTTTGTATTTCATTTATGTGAATGGAGATATGCTCTTGGTCTGGCCAGGCCATTTAGCTTTTCTGCGCTAAGCTGCAGGTGAGCGTGATAAAGGTGCCCTTGAAGGACAGGTGTTGCCTACCTCTGGTTCGGCAGGTTCCGGCTCAGGTCACCGACAATTTGTGCGTCGCGGATTTTCGCGTGTGCACGAGTGTGTATGTGTCAGTGCTGCACGTATACGCGGGGGTGTGTGCGTGTGTATGTGTCAGTGCTGCACGTATACGCGGGGGGGTGTGCGTGTGCACGAGTGTGTATGTGTCACTGCCGCGCGTATACGCGGGGGTGTGCGTGTGCACGGGTGTGTATGTGTCACTGCCGCACGTATACGCGGGGGTGTGCGTGTGCACGTGCACGAGTGTGTATGTGTCAGTGCCGCGCGTATACGCGGGGGTGTGCGTGTGCACGGGTGTGCTAACACACCCATGAGTGTGTATGTGTCAGTGCCGCGCGTATACGCGGGGGTGTGCTAAGCTAACACACCCGGCCGCGAGCCGCACGGCCATAAATCAGCAGCAGGAAGTGGTGTGACACGGGCTGCGGGGGCTCCTGGCTTCCTGATATGGACTAGCAGCTATAAACGGGCCGTATTTCAGTCAGGTGGAGGAAGACATCAGCTGCACTGATCTTCACTCTTCCCCCTGCAGGGCTCTGGAGATTACCGGCCCAACAACGACCAGGGGGGAAACACCAGCAGGTTCACTCAGACAGCGAGAAGAACCTTCTCGCGGTTGCAGGCCTGTTGTTACCACACGTGCTCGCCTCCTCGTACAGTACACGCTCGCTGGGAAAAGCCTGCACAATACTGTACACGCTGCATGACTGATGAGCTGTATTCACGCCTTTGTGTTCAATGCATGCCTGCTCAAAAACAACGGCCTGTTTGCTATTCTGTCTGTTTTGTTGCAGATACTAGTAGAGAGGGGCCTGGGTTCTTGTTTGTTGCAGATAGGGTACCGGGCCCTTGTTAGCTGTCTGTCAGGGCCGAGCCGTCCACAAAGCTATTCACTCACTTATTGATGGAGGATCCACTAAATTACAGGCCAAGCACGCTAGGCGCGAGCACACGGAGCACGGAGAGGCGGGGGGAAGCACGGAGAGGCGGGGGGAAGCACGGAGAGGTGGTGGGGGCAGTGGGGGAAAAAAGTTTCCTCCGGGTCCCTCGTATATCAGCATCGTCTGTGTGTGTACAAAGGAGAAAAAAAAACAGATAGAATGTCAGGATGCAGGATTCTGACTTTGGCGTTATTCTTTGGGCCTGTCTTTCTTTGCTCAGACCCTGCCTCGTCTTGCTATTATCCCGCGGCGCTATCAGCGTGTAGCTGCCTCCTCGCATCACGCCTCCGCGATAAGGGCTAAATAAATGGATGCTTGGCCGGTGGACAGAGGTCAAGCCTTGTTTTCTCGCCCCGTTGTGTTGTTGTTTTGCTTGTGTTGTTGCGTTTGTCTGCAGGAGAGGCTGAGGGGTGCAGCGAGAACACGCTCTGCAGTCTAATGAACTTATTGATTTCAATTTGGGGGGCTGTTCTCTCTCTCCCTGCCTGATGCTTCTGGAGCTTTCATCCATTGCTGAACATAAATTAGTAACTCTGTGTCTTGT